>NC_141695.1:1187504690-1188104690 GCF_964263255.1 Lissotriton vulgaris | reverse complement strand
CGGTGACGCCTGGTGACATTTTTATCCACTGGCGCCCCCATGGCCGGTCGCAACCAAGTGCCCAAGAAGACTTAGGTAAGGGCCTCATTGAAGGAAGCAGCGGCTCAGACGATGTAGATGCCGTCTGGAGCACCTCTGTAAGAAGGTTGGTTTTGAGGGCCACTGTAGGGAGGTCGAGATTGAGAGCCTCCGCAGCCCGACGTAGTAGGCGGAGGAGAGGCAAACGGCGGGTCAGAAGAAACATCGAGTTCGCTCGTGTTTTCCAGGTCGTCCACCCAATCTTGCTCGGAATCACATTGCCGGGCAAGAGGGTCCTCGGACCCGTCCCAATAGTCGTCCACCTCTGGCGTAGAAGCAGCCAGTCATGGCTGCGGAGCCGGGGACGGGACGAACGGCTTCGGGAACGGCGGCGGCCGGGCCGGAGCCGCTTCCCAACGCGGATCCCAGGCCGGAAAAAAATGGTCATGGAACCTGGGCAGGGGTGGTATAAACGGCACCCAGTGCGGCGCCGGGGATGGAGCCGAGGGCGGCGCCGGAGCAGACAGCGCCGCACCTTGTGGCGCCGGAGCCAGCGGCGCAGGATCCTGTGGCGCCGGAGCCACCGGGCCAGCAGGATCTGGAAACGGGACCGCGGGGCCCGAAGGTGCACCAGCGGGAGCAAGGAGCCTAAAAAGGCGGTCCATGGCAGCAAGAAACTCTTGCGCCTGTTCGGGAGTCGCCGACGGACTCGAGTATGGCGGGTAGGCTTCAGGACTCCCAGGCTCCAGAGGAGCGACGGGGGGATGTCAGAGAACGAACACGCTTCTTTGACTTCTTTTTATGGCGTCGCTTACCGGAATTAGAAGGTGAAGACTTGGAGCCCGAGGAGCGACGGCTCCGGTCCCGTGAGCAGTCCCTGAAACTGCCCCTAGACCCAGAGCTGCAGCGTGACGAATGCTGGACCTCCAGCAATTTTCTACGCCCCTCCCGCAAGGCCTTAGGGGCCATGGCTCGACAGTCCCGGGAGTCGTGGTCGGTCTCCAGGCAGTAGAGGCAAACATCGTGGGGGTCCGCCACAGACATATTATGCCAACAAGCCCCACATGACTCAAAAGCCGGGCATCCCTACGTGCACCAGGAGAAAAAAGGGAGAGACAAAAGTCTTAAAATAGAATGGGAGGGGGGGGGGGCGGGGCAAGGGCGAGGCGAGGGATGAGTGATCTAAGTTTAAGGAAATATAGGAGCAGTGATTGGCTAGAAGTGGCAAGGTAGGGGTGTTAATTAGGAGTGACTAGGGTATGTGTCGTGATGAGATATGGATCTGGAGATATGGCCAGGTGAGTTGGTGCAAGGTGAGTGATGGGGCAAAGAAGAGGCGAGGGCAATGGAAGCAAAGGGGGGGAGAAGGAAGGGTAAAGACTTACAGTAGCACCCAGGCGATGACGTGTGGGTAGCTGCGGTCCAAGCGGTCGCTCAGGAGTCGACGGCTGCAGGGTAACAGAAGGAGGGGGGGCGGGGATCAGAGCCAGATCTTAATGAAGAGGGGCTCGAGAAGCGGATTTCGGATTAAGTGAAGATACCTGATAGTAGATTCAGTCTGGTCAGCGGGCGGGATATGCGGCGCCTGCGAGGGAAAGTAGCAGGGGTCAGAAAGAGCCGGTAACGAGGCAATCAGTTACGTTATACCATATGGCGATCGCACACAGTGTGCAGTGTGTGGGCGTACCTGTATGGATCAGGGCGGCAGAAGGCACATGGGTCTCTTCTAATGAGGGGCTGCTAGCAGTAAATGCTGGAGCTATCTGCGCCGGTACGGAGCCACACATAAGTAAAGGTTCAGGGTAGGGCGGGGATTGGGCGGCAGGAGAGGTGGGGTGAGGGGCGTGTCTCAGTGTTACCGCGGTAACAGTGGCAAACAGGAAGTGATGAGGAGGAGGAAATGGATCAGGCTGAGTCGGATCGTAGTCATGGCGAAACTGACAGACAGGACGTACTGAAGGGGCTTAATAGCAGGACGGGACCTGCATGAATGTAGTCGCCTGATTAGAGAACAAGGCGAGGTTGCAAACGCATTAGTCAAAAGCAAGTACAAGAAATATAAAAATGTACACTTTTAAAGTTACACAGTTTGTGAATGCGGGATCGGGCGAAAATGCGCCGGAGGTGGGGTGTATTCACAAAGGAAATGTATCCAGTTGGATGATTGGTCTAAAACCAGTGGGATATTTTACATCATATTATATTCAATTGACAGGGGCGAAGGAAGCAGCAATAAAGGTTACAAATAATTCAGGTCCTACTGGATACACGGTTTGAAACCAGAAAGTTAAAAACATATCAATGATCAAGTTAGGTAGTCGAGGGAGTGGAGTAGTCGAACCAAGTATGCAGAATATACATTTTGAGAGTTACATAATTTGTAAATACAAGATCGGGCACAAATGAGCATGAGGTGGGGTGTATTTACAAAGGATGAGTGGGTTATTTAGATCATAGTGCGTACTATTGACAGAGGCAAATGATCCAGCAATGGAGATTATAAATAACTGGGATCCAATTGGGTATATGGCCAGAAAGTTAAATATACATCAATGATCCAACTGGATGGTCAAGGGAGTGTATTTTAGATAGTGATAGTGTTAGTCCACTCATCAAGAGTGTTGAGCCCATGGTTGACCGAGGGAATAACATCGCCAACCATCTGGTGCATGCCATTACATGGCCAACCCCGATAGCTGAAAAACATACTATTACAGCTGCCTGGGGCCTGAACCCAGTTATCGGACATTTTAAATGCCAATCTTGCAGTGTCTTTGACCTAACAACCAATACAAAAGAATTCATCTATAATGGACATACTCATCAACTTTCCCACCACTCGAACTGTAAAACACAAAATGTAATCTACGCTATCCGTTGTCCATGTGACCTAATCTACATTGGGCAAACAACTCAAATGGTCAAACAACGGATAATACAACACAAGAGCAGAATTAACTGCAAGGTACTCACGGCTCCTCTGGTCACACATTTCATAGAGAAATAACATGCCGATACAGATCTCAGATGGATGGTTATTGAGAAACCAACACTGCCAATCAGAGGTGGTAACATGTCCTCTCTACTCAATAGAGCTGAATGTAAATGGATCGCACGGGTTGACTCGGTCAACCATGGGCTCAACACTCTTGATGAGTGGACTAACACTATCACTATCTAAAATCCACTCCCTTGACCATCCAGTTGGATCATTGATGTATATTTAACTTTCTGGCCATATACCCAATTGGATCCCAGTTATTTATAATCTCCATTGCTGGATCATTTGCCTCTGTCAATAGTACGCACCATGATCTAAATAACACACGCATCCTTTGTAAATACACCCCACCTCATGCTCATTTGTGCCCGATCTTGTATTTACAAATTATGTAACTCTCAAAATGTATATTCTGTATACTTGGTTCGACTACTCCACTCCCTCGACTACCTAACTTGATCATTGATATGTTTTTAACTTTCTGGTTTCAAACCGTGTATCCAGTTGGACCCAAATTATTTGTAACCTTTATTGCTGCTTCCTTCGCCCCTGTCAATTGAATATAATATGATGTAAAATATCCCACTGGTTTTAGACCAATCATCCAACTGGATACATTTCCTTTGTGAATACACCCCACCTCAGGCGCATTTTCGCCCGATCCCGCATTCACAAACTGTGTAACTTTAAAAGTGTATATTTTTATATTTCTTGTACTTGCTTTTGACTAATGCGTTTGCAACCTCGCCTTGTTCTCTAATCAGGCAACTACATTCATGCAGGTCCCGTCCTGCTATTAAGCCCCTTCAGTACGTCCGGTCTGTCAGTTTCGCCATGACTACGATCCGACTCAGCCTGATCCATTTCCTCCTCCTCATCACTTCCTGTTTGCCACTGTTACCGCGGTAACACTGAGACACGCCCCTCACCCCACCTCTCCTGCCGCCCAATCCCCGCCCTACCCTGAACCTTTACTTATGTGTGGCTCCGTACCGGCGCAGATAGCTCCAGCATTTACTGCTAGCAGCCCCTCATTAGAAGAGACCCATGTGCCTTCTGCCGCCCTGATCCATACAGGTACGCCCACACACTGCACACTGTGTGCGATCGCCATATGGTATAACGTAACGGATTGCCTCGTTACCGGCTCTTTCTGACCCCTGCTACTTTCCCTCGCAGGCGCCGCATATCCCGCCCGCTGACCAGATTGAATCTTCTATCAGGTAACTTCACTTAATCCGAAATCCGCTTCTCGAGCCCCTCTCTTCATTAAGATCTGGCTCTGATCCCCGCCCCCTCCTTCTGTTCCCCTGCAGCCGTCGACTCCTGAGCGACCGCTTGGACCGCAGCTACCCACACGTCATCGCCTGGGTGCTACTGTAAGTCTTTACCCTTCCTTCTCCCCCCCTTTGCTTCCATTGCCCTCGCCTCTTCTTTGCCCCATCACTCACCTTGCACCAACTCACCTGGCCATATCTCCAGATCCATATCTCATCACGACACATACCCTAGTCACTCCTAATTAACACCCCTACCTTGCCACTTCTAGCCAATCACTGCTCCCGTATTTCCTTAAACTTAGATCACTCATCCCTCGCCTCGCCCTTGCCCCGCAACAATAATCACTAGTTATGGTGTGCAACATACAATGCACATTATAACTCACACCCACTATGTTTTGCTCATATTAGACAGCTATTTTTATTTTACATGCCATTGGCTAAGGTGAGTAATGAACATGCTGGGGCAGGATTTATAGTACGCTTTTTCAGTTTTGCGTTGAATTATAACTAACCACTGATCATTTTTTTTTCTTTTAACATTGTACTGCATTCACTTGGCATGTATCCATTCTGCGCGCCACCTTTGGCAAGGCCCTACACCAGACCCTCTTCGGCTGTGGGCTGGTTGCAAGAACAGCCTGCATGTCAAAATTCACTTTAATTAAAACCATACTAAAGTTATTAACAAATGATTTGTTTTTTCTTCTCCCTGAAGTATACAATCCAAACTTAACATTTTCAATAGAAATCTAGCCTTACTAAACTCCTACCAAATGTTGTGCACATTCACCGAACTACACTAAATTTATTGGCAAATAGTCACTTCTTTAATTCCCCAATCACCTTGATGAGCCTGCTTTAAGCTGATAAGAGTAAGAAGAGGCTAAACATGCTAACTCTGCCAAATGACATACAGATCCAACAAAAAGAACCAAAGCGATCAGTAAATCAACCATACACCCCTTCCCCACCCCACCGCTTGGTTCTGCATTAAAAATTAAATAGCAACACTCAGTGTAGCTTTGCTAACAACCTGCCACATCGGATGCAGATTAATCTAACAGTGCTTAAGTTATAAGCAAATGAAAATGTTATTGTCCCCCACCCTGATGGACTGGTACCAAACTTGACATATCAATAGACAATCACTTCTTCCAAACGTCTGTCAATTTTGTGCATATTCATCATGCAGTGAGAAACCCATTAGCAAATAAACACTTTTATGACCACTCTTTTTAAGTGGAGCTGCCCAAAATTTGAAAATATCAAGAGTAGTCTAAACTTATGAAGTCTTGCCCAAATTTCTTGCAAATCCATCAAACGTAAATCAAAATTGTTTTGATCCCTGTCAATTATTTTTACCCCGGAGCCCTAACCAATAAGTTCTGCATAAAACATGACATTCCTGTAATTGGTGTAACTTTTATTAAGTGCCTGCCACGTTAGATGTAGACTCAAACAGTGGCAAAGTTGGAACCTAATAAAAACTTTATTGCAGATGTTTCAGAAGGCCTACTTTCGTTCCCTACCCTTTAGTGCACTGGCATAAAGCTTAACATACCACTAAAAAACATATCCTTCCAAGCTTATTCCAGATGTTGTGCAGATTTGTAACACAACCAAAGTTACTGCCAAATTCCATCAAACAGTGCAAAATTTATAAGCAAATCAACAAATTACTTTTCTCATAAATGTTAAAACCTTTAAAGCCCAACAGCACCTTTTCTAATGCTAATATCTCAAAATTCAATATTTGATTAATTTGGACACAATTTAAGTAATTTAAGGTATGGTACGAGTTGTGCGTGCTGCATACCATAACTGGCAAATCTTAGTGGTTTTACACATTTGACCCTGAACTAGAATTCAGTTTTTAAATGTAATTTTTCAGTGGATTTAATTTTTTTTAATAAAACACTTTATTCACAAACCCCGGTGAGCATGTCATATGGCTGTGTGCAGCAAGGTTTGGTCAGAGGACCTGACCCGTGGGAAAACCTTGTTGCCGAACTAACTACAGGCATCCAACGTATACTGTGCTTTCACCCCAGAGTATCAAGGAGTGGAAACAGAGCCTGACCTGCAACAAACACCCCATGGACGTTTAACATGGTGTGCACAGCATGGCCCCAGGGTGTATGGCCTGGATTGTGGCCAGGCAAAGCATCCAGCCCATTGAAAGGGGTAACATCCCCCTTCCTCCCCAATGGCTCTATAAAGACGCCAATAGCACATGGCCTATGGTTCTCCCACTCGATAAAGTTAAGAATCGTATCAGATTCGAGATTTTCTTTTTAACACAATGGCAGACAAATCTACTATTCTATGTACTTTTGAGTGCATTAAGTCACAAATCATGTGCAGTTTTCTAAGGTTTTTTCCTTCACTTAATCAGTGTTCTATATAGTACACTAATTACCAGAGGGGTATCCAGGCGGTAGCGTAATGAGAGTCTATTTGAAAAGCCAGGACTCTAGTCCGCTCCTGAACTCGGCGAGGGATATCTATGTTCGGAGGTGAATGGGGAGGTTGTTCCAGGCTTTGACTGCGAGGTGGGGGATGGAGTGACCTCTGGTCCAGGTGCAAAGGATGCTTGGGATGGTGGTGAGGGCCAGGGCAGCAGACCAAACGTTCCTGGTGGACTGGTGGAAGGTCAGACGGTTGCTCAGGTATTCTGGTCTGGAGTTGTGGAGAGCTATGCAGGCGTGCGTGAGCAGATTGAAGTGGTATCTCTTCTTGACGGGGAGCCAGTGCAGGCTAAGGAGGTGGGATGTGATACCCTTTTGAGCAGGTCCAGGATGATTCTTGCAGCTGCATTCTGGATGGTTTTGAGGCAATTGAGGAGGTTGGTGGTGGTTCCGGCGTAGAAGGCGTTCCTGTATTCTAGTCGACTGATGATGTGGGCGTGAGTGACGATTCGCCTGGTGTCAGTAGGGATCCATCTGATGACTTACCCGAGCATTCGGAGGGTGTTGAAACTGGTGGAGGCAATTGAGTTGATCTGCCGTCTCATTGAGAATTCGCTGTCGATGACTATTATGAGTGTGCGAGGGTGGTGGGGGTGGGCGAGGGTCCGAGGACCAGCAGAAGTCATCCCACGGTGAGGGGGTTCTTCCAAAAAGAAAAACTTCTGTCTTGTCGATGTTAAGTTGGAGGCAGTTGGCTCTCATCCAGTCGGCGACGTTGGCCATGGTGCTCTGGAATCTCAATCAGGTCTGTTACTTGAGTTTTTCAAGCCTCCACTACCCGAACCCCACCACCACAGCCCTAGGGGCAGACACTTGTTTTAATGCTCTGGCTTTCCTGTGGAAATTTGTTTTCACAGAGCAGAAGTTACAATCCAAAATATATTTGTGATTTTCAAAATACAAAAACAATAATTACGTTTGTCAAAGCATTCAAATGTGATTGACTGGAGTGGCAAAGTGTTAACAATTTCAAGCACACCAGGCAACTTTTTCGAAAGCTCATATTTCAAACACTTTTTAAAGTATTTTTACTGCATCTGCAAAAGCATGCTTTCTATTTACATATCTATTTCAAGTTTGGTGCAAATCAATTTAGCAATTCTAAAAAAAAAAACACTGGCATCAAAGAGGAAGATGAATAGGGTGCATTACTATCTTATTAACCCCATAAGCTGACCAGCATTATGCTCGACACTGCATTATGTGAATACAGAAAAACCCCAGTGCTTAATATGAGCCGGTGGTAGCCAGTGAGCCACTAGTACTCGTTTTTGGGGCCTGCACTTATTACTCCTCATCAGTCATTACCGAGAGCAAGAGAAGGAAAAAAACAGACCGTAAGGAAGAGAAAATTGGCAATACTGTCACAAAGGAGGAAAGCAGGAACCTGCAAGAGAAAGATAAAGGAGGACTGGACTGTCAAGGCAATAATGCTTTGTGAATGTGTGCAATGATGCCCACATAAGAGCCTGACAGGCATCCAAGACAAGCCCTACGCATGCCAACACCATGGGTACAGCCTCGGCTCTAGTAGAATGAACCCTCACATTTTCTAGAAGCTGCTTCTTAACCAATATGTAGAGATCTCAATTCAGTGGGCTATCCATTATGATACGGGCTGCATCTGCAATGCCTTGTCTTTCTCTGTTCCAGTAAACCGCACAAAGAGCTGATTGCTCACTTGATGCTCCTTAATATGATCGATATAAAAGTTAAGGGTCTTTTTGGGGTCCAAGCAATTAGAGTCTCTCTTCCTCTTTCGAGGGGTGAGGAAGAGCAAAGTATATCTGAAGGGTAATAGCATGTCTGACATGAAAGGACCTACCTCTTATTCAGGAATCCAAGTCCTGACGCCACACGCCTCCCGCTCCGACCCAGTTCCACCGCAGCTGTAGGCTGTTTGTGTGGAGGGCGGACCGGGGAGAGAGCGAGACACGCCCCCTGACACTGCACCGTACATAAGGCTCATAGCCTCGCGCTCACATCACAGACTGTGTCGGCGTGTGTGTCTTTTCCTGTTCGCGTTTTTAAATTGGCACTTTGCACTTTGTCATTGGCTTTTAAGGAACCTACCTCTTATTCAGGAATCCAAGTCCTGACGCCGCACGCCTCCAGCTCCGACCCAGTTCCACCGCAGCTGTAGGCTGTTTGTGTGGAGGGCGGACCGGGGAGAGAGCGAGACACGCCCCCTGATCCCTCCCCTGGGATTTATTCCTCTGATGTCTAGGCCGCGCAGCGGGCGTGCCGCCGGGGTGCCAAAGGCAAGCCCGTCTGCGCCTGTCCGCGGCCGACCGGAGCTAGGGGCCATACCCCTTTCATCTCGGGCACCAGAAAGAAGGAGCTACGTCCCGAGCGAGTTGTATGCACTTAGGAGTCACTCCTCCATCTCATGTGATCATTTCTGGCGTCCTGATGGCCCACAAACCATCTGCCCTGTGTGCGGCTTTCAGTTCAAGCCCTCCCTCACTAGCAACACCCCCTTAGTTAAATATAATATGCTTCTCTTGAACTGTAGATCACTAGTGATACACTCCCTCGAAATTAATCATCTTATTCAGGATCTCGATCCAGATGGCTTGTTTTTGACCGAAACCTGGCTCACTGATGAGTCTGAACCGGATTTGGTCCAGGCCATCCCACAAGGGTACCAAGTGGTTCACGAGAACCGCAAAACAGGGAAAGGAGGGGGATTAGCCATCATCTTCAGAGACTCGTTTCAGCGTCTAATCTCTCACTCCCCCATCCCAAGCTGCGAAAGTCTAACATTCGCCTTAGAGTTCTCCCCCACTATCACTATCTGGGATTCTTATATATCGCCCCCCCCGGAACCATAGTAGACTTTGTTGAAAATCTCCCCCCATTAGTCGCGGGCCTAGCAACCATGCCCGGTAACTTAACAATTCTCGGAGATCTTAATATCCATCTGGACGAGGTCTCGAACCCATCCGCCCTTTATTTTATCGACAGCTCAGCAGCCTTGCGACTCTCTAAGCGTGTAGCAAGTCCCACCCACATAAAAGGTCACCTTCTTGACCCCATATTCAGTAACTGCCAAGGGTTGGAAGTCGATCTGACATCCCCCATCCCATGGTCCGACCACCATCTTATCCCCTTTACGTGGACTATCCCTAATCTCCATTTGGCACAGCAAGCAGATATACCTCTCCAGAGAAAGCGGTCGAAGCTTTCGGTGTTTGACTGGCAAACTTCCTTGGATAACACCAGACCCCCCATCAACCCGGATCCCACCATAGCTAAGGAAGATTTTAACTTGTGGATTATTAATTCCTTAGATTCGACACTCCCGCTAAGAAGAATGGAGGTGAAACGTAGCTCTAAAACCGCCACTTGGTACTCCCCCGAGCTGTGGGAACTGAAAAGCAAGTGTAGATGTCCTGAAAGGAAATGGAGACTGGACTTCTCCCTTGTTAGTAAAGCCATCTACAGAGATATGATCAGGTCTTACAAAAGGGAGATCAAAGCTGCACAATCAGCCTTTTTTGCTGAGGAAATTAACTTGGCAGCTTCGAAACCGAAAGAAATCTATTGGATTGCTAAGACTCTTCTAAAACGACAAGAACCGCCTCCCAATCCTCTTAACGCACAGGTTTGCTGTGATGACCTGGCTGACTATTTTTCGGAAAAAATACAATCCATATACTCTACCTTTCCCATAGGTTCTGCTCTCTCCCTATCAGCCCCCATTTCCACCCATACCTCCATTTCCGAGACCCATGCTTCTCCCTCCTTGCATCTTTTTCCTCTGGCCACACCAGATATCCTCAATTCCTTGGTCTCACAGGTTAAATCTGGCTCTCTCATCGATCCAGCCCCCCCGTGGACCTTAAAAATGGTGAGTGACAGCATTTTTCCTACTATACTTAACCTTGTTAACTCCTCCCTCATCTCCAGTACAGTCCCGCTCCTCAGGAAACGGGCCATGGTCAGGGCACTATTGAAAAAACCAAACCTGGACCAGGCGGACCCGAAAAACTATCGCCCAATTTCCCTGCTTCCTTGGGTGAGCAAACTGCTCGAAAAACACGTTAACTTCGCTTTAATGGAGTACATCGAATCAAGCCACTTACTCAATAACTCACAGACTGGCTTTCGCCCCAAACACGGGACCGAAACAGCGCTATTGGCAGTGACGGAGGAGGCACGGAATATCTTGGACCAGGGGGGGTTCAGCAGCCATAATCCTCCCGGACCTCAGTGCCGCCTCCAACACGGTCAACAATAGCAAGTTACTTCTTCGGCTAGCGAGCATCGGGGTGTCGGGAAAGGCCAGATCCTGGCTAGAATCTTTTCTTTTCGACCGCTCCTTCCAAGTGTTCGAGGGTGGCATTACGTCACGTAGCAAACCTCTGATCTGCGGCATCCCCCAGGTATCGTCTTTGAGTCCAACACTATTTAATGTGTACATGGAGCCACTAGCTGAGGTGGTTCGTCCCTACGGAGTAAAAATCATCACGTATGCAAACGACACCCAGCTAGTGGTATCCCTTAGTCAATTGGAGTCCAACCTCAGCAATCTTACCACCTGTCTGGAAGAGGCCTCTAGATGGATGACCATGTCTCATCTCAAATTAAATAGTGATAAAACCGAGCTAATGCTCTTAGGAAATCCCTTACCCTCTGCAATTAAGTTACTCTGGCTTTCCTCACTTGGCCCGCCCCCTGCTTCAAAGGATAAAATCAAAAGCTTGGGTATTTGGCTTGACCAGGCTCTCAATCTTAATGGCCAAGCTGCCAAGTTGTCAGCAACTTGCTTCGGCTTTATCAGGCTTCTACGCAAGATTCTTCCCGTACTGCCCTTGGAAGCCAAGAAGATAATGATTCAGGGACTTATTCTTTCCAGACTGGATTCTGGCAATGCCCTTTATTTGGGCGCCTCCCAGTCCACCCTTAACATGCTACAGACTGTCCAGAATTGTGCAGCCCGTACATTGCTCCAAATCCCACTTGGCACTTAGGCCAAGGCCGGTATTAGAGGCCTTCACTGGTTGCCAGTTAGGCAGAGAATTGAATTTAAGTCCTTATGTATCACCCATCGAGCTTTTTGGAGGACAGGCCCCCCTATTAATCACTCCCTCGTCACCCCTTATCTTCCCACAAGACAGCTCAGATCATCTACCACCTCCTTAGCCATGGTTCCCAAGATCAAAAGGGCTAGATGGGAGGCCGAGCCTTCTGGTATAACGCATCGAAGCTCTGGAACTCCCTCCCCCTCCGCCTTCGGGCAGAATCCAATCTGCTAACTTTCCGTAAACACCTAAAGACCTTACTCTTCTCACATCCGGACTAATTCATCATTCCCCTCTCCTGCTCCCGGATTGTGTTAGCGCTAGGACGCCTGAGGGTAACTACTGCGCTCTACAAATCCTCTTTCTATTCTATTCTATTCTATTTTAATACCTTCAGCAGAAATACTGCTCAGGTTTTTAACATCAGTTTGCCTGGAAAAAATGTAGTAAAAGCCAGCATGATTGGGGAGGGCCTGAAGCTCACTCACATGACAAGTTGATGCCATCACAACCAGAAAGACCGCTTTCAAAACTATTAAGCGTAATGGAAAACTGTGCATTGGCTCAAAAGGTGTACACATTTGGAAAGTGAGAATCAAACGAGTCCTACTGTAGCATCACCAAGGGTTTTGTCAGAAACATATGGTGCAAACCTGTAAGAAATCTCATTTGGTGAGGGCAGCTGGTCCGACAAATGTAAGAAGGCCAAAAGTGCTGACAAGGAACATTCAACATTGCCCACGATCAATCGTTTCTGGGCCAAAGAGAAAACAAACAACAAAACATTCAACAGTTTGGCTTGAAACAGGTCTGTGGCAGGTACTGCACCAGGTCTGTGGCAGGTACTGCACCAAGTCACAAACTAAATCCAGTGGAAACATTTTGTATAAGGGAACCTTACTACCAAGATGACATCTTCACGCAAGATCCTCCCAAAGCGTCACCTTGATTGAAAGACTGATGCTCAAGCAAGAAGCTCTAAATACCACACTCTCCTGGCCCAGGCTGAAGCCACTAAGATGACTTGGGTCCAGTGGTTCTGATCTTCTGTAGAACTCTGGGCCGGAGAGACAGCAGAAAGAAAGCACACAAAAACCTGGTGTTCTACTCAGGATGAATGAGTCTCAGAGAGAGAGCCTTCTTAGGAACTTCAGTGCACAAAAGTATTGACTTTGAACTTTCTCTGCAGTGGCAAAGAGATTGAGCCATGGTTCTTCCCATTATTGGAAGACACCCTGCACCACCTCTAGGTGCAGCTGCCATTTATGACCCGCTAGGCGTTGCCAGCAGAGTTCATCCTCCCTGGCTTTAAATGACCCAATCAGGTGGTTCACGACCAGGGAGGTGACCTAACAACCAGACCACCTCCAAAGATGCAGAGCCCTCTTGCAAAGGACCCCCACTCCTCTCCCTATTACAATACCACAAGGCAGCAGTGTTGTCCACGGTAACCTGCACCAGCCTCCCTTTAATGGTAGGCAGGAAGGCCTTCAATGGCAAGCAAATCGCCCCCAACTCAAGCAAACTGTTAAAGAGTCCGGTCCTTTATCTTATCTCCACCTCTCCCACATGACCACCTAAACCTAGCATTGAAACATCAGTCACAACCATCAGCTCTAGGTGTGGTAGGGAGAGGGTCTGGTGCTAGTCTATTAGTGGTTTAGCAGCCACTACTGTAACCTCTTCTAGTATAAACGAAAACTAGATGGAATCGAACAGGTTCCCCTGGTACCGGGCCAACAGACTTCAGATCCCACTGTAGAGCTCTCATTTGCCATATAACATGGTTGAAGAACAGGATGCACTATGCCATTGGACTAAAAAGCTTAGAGTCATCCTCACTGACACGCAGGACAGAGGCTAAAACATTGGGATCATAGCACAAATGTCCTGGAATTGAGGATCCAAAGGGAAGTCCTGAAAGCTCACCATATCCAGGATGGCTTGGATGAAAGGAAGCTTGTGCGGAGGAGTTAGGAATTACTTTTGCTTGCTAAGTGAGTATCCCAGTGATGTGAGGAGGTTCGCAGTCGTCTGCAGGAGGTCCACGACTGACTATGGTAAGCACGCCTTCAACATCAGTCATCAAGGTATGGGAAGACTAGTACCCCCGACCTCTAAAGATGGGCAGCAACCACCTCTAGCACTTTTGCAAACACTCGAGTGGCACTGGTGGGTCCAAAAGGCAGCACAGCAAATTGAAAATGCTTGAAACCCACCTTTAACTACGTGTCCTGTAAAATGTTTTTGGTATGCTCATGAGGTTGAGTGACAGACACCACTTGAGTTTTATTTTTAGAGCGTGACAAATCCAGTTCTCAAGGGGTCGTTGGCTGTGGAACTAGGTATGCTGGGCGAGTTTGCGAAGGAGTTGGTTCAGTGCTTAATTTGAACCTGCAGTTGCAGATGTTGCCACTGGCACTCATATTAGAGTTCTGGCACCTGTTTTTCCTCATCAAACTTAGACCCACTGTGCAAGAGAGAGAAAAAACATAAAAGGGGCAAAAAAAGAGGAAGAGAAAAATGAAAAACCGTGAAAAAGATAGAAAGCAGGAATGAAAAAACATGTGAACATGCAATAAAGGATCAGGGAGGGTCAGGTTGTCGATAAAGGAGGCATGAGGTAAAATCAAGACTATGCAACTTTGATATTCAACAGCCCCGATGTTCGCAGTGCTGGATGCAGGCTTCTGAGCAAAACACTGGCCACCAACAGTTATTGTTTTACAAATTAAGCACTGAGCTGACTTTTTCAGTGGTGGAAGCAACCTGCTACATCTTTTTACCTGAATGTAAAAAATAAAATAGACTTGTACCATCTGTATAGGCGGTGATGCAGAATGTCAAGGAGCTGCCTGCATATGTCTGCCTGTTTTTCTTCCTCTTCTGAACTTCGTGTGATACATTGTATAATATAAGTATCTAGTTCATCAGCCTAGGAATCTTCGTCTGCTTGCATGCGGTCAACATTCACATACACTTATTCCCTTTTCAGGCTCTTGTTCAGAGAAACAATTACTGTGATCAGACTCCAATGAGGAGGCGTTTAGAAGCTGGCCTGACAATTCTGCTGTTAAACTGACTGGTGCCACCAGTGTTAGGGATATGCAAACACAACAGGTGATGGACCGAATGTGGATCAATGTCACACACTCAACCCAGTCCAAAGATCTGGGCCCAAATCCATCGTTATTTTGCACTCCACACCACCCTGGGTTAGACAATGGCGATATGCAAATCAGCTCTGACCCTGTGCCCCATGGGAACAGTCCAGTCCGAACTACAAAAGCCATGTCCTTCCCAGAACGGAATCAAGCATCCGAGGACCGGACCGGTTTCGAGGCAACACCTCTCATCAGCCCGGCTAGCTTGACTCCAGTGGTGTGGAGTGCCTGGGACCCACGTCTGGGCATGCATCCCCAGCGCACTTAGGGCGGAATATGCAAACACAACAGGTGATGGACCGAATGTGGATCAATGTCACACACTCAACCCAGTCCAAAGATCTGGGCCCAAATCCATCGTTATTTTGCACTCCACACCACCCTGGGTTAGACAATGGCGATATGCAAATCAGCTCTGACCCTGTGCCCCATGGGAACAGTCCAGTCCGAACTACAAAAGCCATGTCCTTCCCAGAACGGAATCAAGCATCCGAGGACCGGACTCGAGGTAACACCTCTCATCAGCCCGGCTAGCTTGACTCCAGTGGTGTGGAGTGCCTGGGACCCACGTCTGGGCATCCCCAGCGCACTTAGGGCGGAATATGCAAACACAACAGGTGATGGACCGAATGTGGATCAATGTCACACACTCAACCCAGTCCAAAGATCTGGGCCCAAATCCATCGTTATTTTGCACTCCACACCACCCTGGGTTAGACAATGGCGATATGCAAATCAGCTCTGACCCTGTGCCCCATGGGAACAGTCCAGTCCGAACTACAAAAGCCATGTCCTTCCCAGAACGGAATCAAGCATCCGAGGACCGGACCGGTTTCGAGGTAACACCTCTCATCAGCCCGGCTAGCTTGACTCCAGTGGTGTGGAGTGCCTGGGACCCACGTCTGGGCATCCCCAGCGCACTTAGGGCGGAATATGCAAACACAACAGGTGATGGACCGAATGTGGATCAATGTCACACACTCAACCCAGTCCAAAGATCTGGGCCCAAATCCATCGTTATTTTGCACTCCACACCACCCTGGGTTAGACAATGGCGATATGCAAATCAGCTCTGACCCTGTGCCCCATGGGAACAGTCCAGTCCGAACTACAAAAGCCATGTCCTTCCCGGGCTGATGAGGTGTTACCTCGAAACCGGTCCGGTCCTCGGATGCTTGATTCCGTTCTGGGAAGGACATGGCTTTTGTAGTTCGGACTGGACTGTTCCCATGGGGCACAGGGTCAGAGCTGATTTGCATATCGCCATTGTCTAACCCGGGGTGGTGTGGAGTGCAAAAAAACGATGGATTTGGGCCCAGATCTTTGGACTGGGGTGAATGTGTGACATTGATCCACATTCGGTCCATCACCTGTTTTGTTTGCAAATTCCGCCATAAGTGCGCTGGGGATGCTCAGACGTGGGTCCCAGGCACTCCACACCACTGGAGTCAAGCTAGCCGGGCTGAGAGGTGTTACCTCGAAACCGGTCCGGTCCTCGGATGCTTGATTCCGTTCTGGGAAGGACATGGCTTTTGTAGTTCGGACTGGACTGTTCCCATGGGGCACAGGGTCAGAGCTGATTTGCATATCGCCATTGTCTAACCCGGGGTGGTGTGGAGTGCAAAAAAACGATGGATTTGGGCCCAGATCTTTGGACTGGGGTGAATGTGTGACATTGATCCACATTCGGTCCATCACCTGTTTTGTTTGCAAATTCCGCCATAAGTGCGCTGGGGATGCTCAGACGTGGGTCCCAGGCACTCCACACCACTGGAGTCAAGCTAGCCGGGCTGATGAGAGGTGTTACCTCGAAACCGGTCCGGTCCTCGGATGCTTGATTCCGTTCTGGGAAGGACATGGCTTTTGTAGTTCGGACTGGACTGTTCCCATGGGGCACAGGGTCAGAGCTGATTTGCATATCGCCATTGTCTAACCCGGGGTGGTGTGGAGTGCAAAAAAACGATGGATTTGGGCCCAGATCTTTGGACTGGGGTGAATGTGTGACATTGATCCACATTCGGTCCATCAACTGTTTTGTTTACCAGTGTTAGGGATGGCAGCAGAGAGCTTATACGTGTTTGTGGGAAAACTGTTGTAATAGTAGTCACCTAGGTACTTGCGACAATAGTTATTAATGCTTTCATAGTTGTTGTTGTAACCACTGAAATGGTCATCAATGGCAATGATGTAGTTACGAGTCATCTGCAATAGTACCTTCATCAATAGTGTTTGCAATTGCAGTTGGCTTTGGCCACACTGTCCTCTTTGACGATGGTGTTTGTGGACAATGACAGATATGTAGGGCCTTCACCTATAGGTGTTTTGAGGCAGACTTGCTATTAACGAGGAGGTCTTTATCTGCAGCAGGATTGGTTTCAGTCTCAAACTTAGATGGAGTCTTTGTCAACAAACCATTCTTCAACTGTGTTCTCATCTATGATCTCAATATAGACAGCATGCGGCACAGCCATAGGAGATGGAGACTACTCTTTATCCTCTTTTTTAATGGTGAGGTTTTTGTAGTGAATGTAATAACTACAGAATTACCAAAAATTGTTCCTCCAGTGCAGGGGCAGATGGCCTCTTTGAGGGTGTTCCAAAGGCTCTGAGACTGCTTCAGAGGATAGATACTTAGAAGATGATGCCACAATTTGAACTTTTTAAATTTTCAGGTTGCTTTTTTCCCAGACAATAGCCTGGTGATTCAGCTTTGAGAAAATGCAGCAATCTGTGCTGTCTATGCTTTAGAGATACACTGCTAAAGGTCACAGAACATTTCACAAGCTTATGGTCTAATAACAGGCTGCGAGATTTCAGCCATGGTTCTCGTCAAGAAAAACATCAGAAAATGTATTTTGCATTTTGGAAATGATGGAAAATACACTACATGCTCAGTGGTAAGTCCAGGATAAAATAAAATTCAACAGAGGAATATCTCAGCAGATCTCAGGGGTTTCCATTGCCTGTTATTGAGCTGTAGATTATCAGGCAGATGGGCCTCTGAGTATGGTTGGAACCCAGCGCCCCTCCATCTGACTGATTTACATCCGGTCATATAATGAGGTGGATAGGCTAAGAGTTGTCTATTAATGCTAGCCTTTTTGTAGTGTGCTCTAAAGGCAAGATGGCGCCCATCGTAGCGGGCACGTAGGCTGATCGTGCTTGCCTGTACTCACTGTTCGAGTAGACGCCGCTACAATGTTGCAGCTCTCGCTAAAATTGGGAAGACTCTCCCGGACTCTCACCTTGTAGTGTCTTGGTTTCAGCTCTGTTTGTTGTGGCTGGAGGCTCGACGTGGCGGGTCGGAGCTGCTTTCAGCGCAGCTTGTGGGCGGTGTCAGTGTGGGGCAGCTCACTGGGATCATTGTGTTGCTCCCGCTCCTGGGAGCGTCGAAGGGCGGAACGCGGTTGAATTTTGTCTACTATGCCCCCGAAAGGAACGCGAGGCAGACCCCGCTGTCAAGACATGGTGAACATGGACGGGAGCGCCGCCGGTGTAGAGGTGAGAGAGGCTATGTTACCAGACACTGTTAAGCCGGTAAAAGGTGCTGGCACTGACACTGTGGCGGATTCTGCTGTGGTTAGATGCAAGGAGGGCTTGGAGAGGAAAAAGATTCCGGCAATCTTTTCTGCAATTAAAGAAAAGCACAAGGGGAAACAACCTGCTCCCTCCACAAACGGGGGCTCCGACTGTGCTCACCCGAATGACACGAATGATCCTGTTCTTAGTAATGAGGACATTGAGGTTATTGCGCAGAGTGACGTTCTAGACCCCACTGCTGTGACTGGGGAGGAAAATGGAAAATCCAATTCAGAGTCCTATTCTATCACTGTTGCTGCCCCAGTACCTGCCAGAGATATTATTGTGGGGGAGAATGTCAGTGATATGACGACTCAGGGCAGCATGGATGTGGGGGCTTCTGGGGGCAATAAATACTTCAATGGGTCCGCCCACTTATTAGGCAAGGATCAAATACATATGCCTGATGCTGAGTCAGGTGACTTTTATTCATTGTTTGATCGATGAACATCATCCTGTTAGGATCTAGCACTTCAGTATACAGCGCAGATGAGCGCCAACGATGGCAATGAGCATAGCAGTTTGTTTCTCGAGGAGTCAGGGAACTTAATGAAAGGAGGTCTCTCACTGTTCGTAAAAAGTTAGAGTTGACTCTGAAATGGTGGCAGGGCAAAATAACATCCTGTCTCCGAGCAATCACTCCATCTTGGAGAAGAAGAGATATCGCTCTCACTAATATACCAGTCAATTATGTCTCATCGTGCCGAAACACGATAAGAGAGCCAGAGAGTGCAAAAAATATGTATAAAATTGCAAAACTCAGTGCGAAGGATATCGATATTGCATGCGGATTTTGTCTCTCAGTTTAATGAAGCTGAAGCACAGATTTCCAATTTGGAGGACGAACTGGCTCAACAAAAGACTTTAACTGCTGCTATTCAATCAGTTAGGGATGATACGCATTGGAAGATGGCAGATACAGAAAACCGTGCGTGTAGGAACAATTTGAGAGTGCTCCAGATTCCTGAGGGTAAGGAAAGACAGGATCCATGGCGCTACATTGTGGAACTATTTAAAAAGGCCTTTCAGCAGTTGTCTAAATGGGACTGGGATCGAGAAATTGAAAGAGCTCACCGTTTTCCTTTTAATAGGCGTGTTCGTACTGGTATTGAGAAGATAGATGAAAAACCTAGAGCTTTTTTAATTTCATTTAATAGCTTGTTGGCATGAGAAGATGTATTTCGCCTAGCACGTCCTAATAAAAAAAGACCCAGGGGGGATTTTGAGTTTTTTGAGCAGTCAGACTTCTGCCGATATACGGTTGAGCTCCGATGGCAGCTGCGGGAATTGATTGCCCGAATTCTGGCCAAAGGAGCACAAGCATATTTGCTGAACTCGGCTAAGTTAAAAGTGATCCTCAAAGATCGCATTCATTTTTTTTCTAGTGAAGGCTCTGCTAAAGAGTTTTTGAATTTAATCTAGTGAATGCTGGGTTTATATAAATCAATAATGTTGTAGTAGATCATTTTGTTTGGCGACATATTTTTGTGTAGGTATGTAGGATTTCCGGTTGTGTTCTGACTTATTTGAGCATGGGCAGAGTTGTGAGTAATGGCAAGGGGGTGTACGAACGCCTGCATCTACAGGACCATGAGTCCTAAAGCCTTGTTACAGGGGGATGAGGGGGGAGGGGAGGGTCACCAAGGTGGGGTAAAAAAATCACAGTAACTCAAGGAGAAAATAAAGATAGTGTTTTTTTCCTCATAAAAAGTTTGCACGTTTAGATTATTTTTTTTTATCTGCTCTGTCATTGGATGGGGCCTCAATTCAAATTTTGCCGGGGATTGCGTCTGATCACTCTCCAATTATACCTGTAGTTACTGCTTCTGCTCATTATCTACCTTTAAAAACATTTTCATTTGACCGGAAACTTTGCTTGAATGAAGATTTTAAACCTCATATGTCCAGGTGGATCAATGTGTTTTTTTCTTTCAATAAACATTCTGCCCTCCATGCAATAGTATGGGACTCGTTTAAGGCATGTTTCAGAGGTGAGGTTTTAAGTTTTGTCTTTCAGAAGAATCGGAAGAGAAAAATGGAGATGCAGGAGCTGTATTCGCTGCTTAGAGACGCTGAGGGCAAACTAATCCAGGGAGCTCTGTCACAGGTGGGTAATATTAAAGAGTTAGAAGAGGCCACTGAGCAAGCAGGGGCTAAAATCCAAGGAGTATGGTACATGGAAAATACCAGAAAATATCTGGCTCACAATAAGCAAATCCATGAATTTAGGGAAGCTGTGGGCCGTTTTTTGGCACTGCGGCTATGTATGAAAGAATCCATGAGCCGTTTTAGTGCTCTGAAAAATAATGCAGGGACAGTTTGTCAGAATCCCAAAGGGATACTATCAAGTTTCCATCAGTTTTATTCAGAGTTCTATACTCAACAGGCTACGCATGGTATGAATATCTATAATTTTTTAGATGGGGTTAAAGCACAGTTAGATTCTAGCGAGATAGCAATGTTGGATGGTCCAATTATGATGGAAGAGCTAGAAGCAGCGGTCAATGGATTAGCTTTAGGGAAGGCTGCTGGACCCGACAAACTTCCGGCTGAGGTTTAGAAGCTTTTTTTTAGCTTAATAAAAGAAGACATGCCGAGCACATTCAGGGCTGCACAGGAGGGACTTGCCCCTAAATCTTGGGCAGAAACGACAATTGTGATTTTTAGTAAAAAGGGTAAAGACCCGGAATTGGTGGGGTCCTATAGGCCGATTTCATTATTGAACTGCAATGGTAAAATGTATTCAAATATTATGGCCACCCGCTTGTCTAAAATCATTAGTTCCTTAGTTTCGCAGACTCAACACAGCTTTATTCCTAAGCGTAGCACAGTTATGCATGTTAATAAGGTGGTGACGCTTTTCGATGTTGCTCAGACGGAAAAGCGGGAATAAGGCTTTATTTTATTGGACGCAGAAAAGGCGTTCGGCTGTGTGGAGTAGGCGTACCTGTGGGAATTGATGTTTCGTTTGGTTTTTGGTAAACGGCTCGTCACTGCCCTACAGGTTCTGTACACTTCACCGGTCGCTAAGATCGCCTCAATGGGCCTATTATCAGAGACAGTGAATATCACCAGGGGCACAAGACAAGGTTGCCCTTGTTCACCACTGCTTTTTGCATTATACATAAAGCCAGTCATTGAACAGTTAGGCAACAACTCCTTGATTAAGCCCTTCAGAGTGCATAATATCTCTTATCTGTGTATGCATATGCAGACGACATTGCAGTAACCACTACTGATCCTACGGATCCTTATTCAGAACTCCAAGAGATTCAGCGGCTAGCTGTAACATTTGCTCAGGTATCTGACTATAAATTAAATGTTACTAAAACGCAGGTTTTAATCACTGAAAATGTGACTCTGGATGATGCTCGAGTCGTAAAAGAAGTAACTTACCTGGGCATCAAAATTAGATAGTCTTTGCATGAATTAGTTGATGCTAATTGGACTATGTTACTAGGCAACATTCAGGAATCACTAGATACGTGGACACAACTTCACCTCACATTGATTGGTAGAAGTAATATTATCAAGATGAATGTTTTGCCGAAGGTTTTATATGTGTTTAGAGCTGTACCGCTAGAAATCACAGTGTCCCAACTTAAACATTTGCAGTCTATCTGTTCTAAGTTTCTGTGGGCACCAGGCAAATCTAGACGGGCTATGAGATGTGTTTCTACCAATTGAACGTGGGGGATTAGCTATCCCGGATTTTGCTTTTTATTTTTATGCATGATTTTTGTTAAAGATGCGGCTCTTATTGACTGGTGAAGATATAGGCAATGCAGTATAGGCCCCCTCAATTTTTCAGATTCTGTTGGGACCAGAGGCACGACAATGTTTATTCAAAGAAATAGATGGCAGTTGTTTTAAATCGATAAGGTTTAAGGTTTTGATATCCACTTTTAATGTATGGAAAAGAATACGTAAGTTATGTCTAGTTGAGAAGTTGTCTCTGTACACCCCTACCAATGCCGTAAGGCTTCTTCTCCCTATTTTTTGGGATAGTGTTGCTCTGGGTTGGAGGGCAAAAGGTGTTGCTCAAGTGGGGAATTTCTTTTGACACTGGTGGTTCCCTTATGTCTTTTGAAGAGCTGTCAAGACCGCATAATCTATCTAAATCTCATTTATTAAAGTTTCTTCAAGTTCGAGATTTTATTACTCTGAAAAAGTTATTATTGTTGCATAGAAAGGATGATTTAGATAAACATAATGTCAAATGGTCTACGATTTTGGGAGTAGATATGTTCTTAAAAGATGTTATCATAAGATCCAGGGAAGCCTTGCTCTCCGCCAACTTAAAAGTGCAATGTTTTAAAACGTTTGTTAATTTGTACTATACGCCGGCACGCATGCTTAATTGGGGGACAGGACAAGATGGTAAATGTTTTCAGTATGGGGGGGATAATGCAGATATTTTGCATACTTTCTTTAATTGTGGGCATTAGACAAATTATATTGTTAGTATAGAGCAATTTTGGTCGAGAATTATTGGGATTCCGATTGTTATAACATCTGCAATTATGCTTTTGGGTATGGGGCCCGAACTTGTTAAGATTACTCACCTGTATAAACACAGACATTTGATTTTTATAGCTATGACTGTCGCCCAGCTTTGTATTTCGGCTGAATAGATACAAGTTGACCCTCCTTCCTTTGAACGAAGAAGGGCAAAGATGTATAATTTATTTAATTTAGAGTAAAGTTTGTATTCAGTTAAAGGGGTGAAGAAACGTAAAACTGGCCTTGGCATTTGGGGATTGTTCTCTGATCATATGCATATATGAAGTTATGACAAATGTATGTATTAGTCTTTTGAGTTACTGTGGAATAAATAAAATTAAAATAAATAAATAATGCTTGCCTTTTTGTTTTCAATGCTATGATATTTATTGACTGAAGATGGTTCCCAACCTATTAAGAGATAAGTAATGCATATAAATCCATTAAAAATCCAATGCTGCAGAACATGGTTGTTACTCTAGGATTCGACCCACAATAGACTTTCAAACTCCATTTTTGATTTTGCTCTCCAAGCTGCCCCTGGGCAAGTCTAAATAACATTCTGCCTTGAATATACTTATTTTTTCAAGCATAATGCTAACATGAAAAACCATGCATACCTCGGTCTTTGACTTCGGCTTGGGGGATGCCGAGGTAGTTGAGGAGTTTTTTAATTCATCCTTCAACTGAGAGATCTTGACCTCAAGCTCTTTCAAGGTTTTCATGATTTCACCCCTTTCCTCTGCCTTCATGGTTTTGTTCTTTTCAAGTTTTGATATCAACATCTACAAATACAACAAATGAAATGTGCATTATTTAAGATACTTTAACCAGAACAAACTGTATAACAGCTATCCTTCAAGCACAAAATATATTTTAGTTTATAGTATGCACTACATAAATAGTTGACACTGTCATTCCGAAAAAAAATAAAATTAATTAAAAAGACTCACCTTTTGACATTCTATTTGTTTTTCTAACATTTCTTGTTTCTTTTTCTTCATGTCATATTGCAGTTTTAGTGCTTCCTTAGAAGTGGAAATATAAAATGTGAAAATACCACAAATAATTAGTCAAGCACCTTTTCAGTGATACAATCATCTTGTTAGTGTGTCAAGTTTAGGGTTCCCGAAAACAGCAGTCTGAATCATCTCATGAATACGTTTTACTGACCATTAATTTCATGCAGAAATAGTGACTCAGGCTCTCACTATACCTTTAAGTTGTGTTTGGTTATAGATAACAAAAAATGTATTATTATACGTAGTTTCAAAAGAAAACACTCCATAAAATGGGGATTTTTCTCTCACCACTCTTCTACGATACTACAACCCCAAATCTAAGTTTCAAAACATGATACATTGCATACTGTTCATGCTACTCAGTTCCTAAAATGCTGTCTCCTACTGTTGGCTCTGTTAGGGTAAGACTTCATACTTATGAGCTGGTGTATGTTAAACAGAAAACTATTTATAGCCCAATTTCCATTCAAATTATGAGCATTTATTTTCAGTGTTTCGAATACTGTCAAAGTAACACCATACAAAACTCTGCCTATTGCAACATGATACAATCTGTGAATACAACAAAAACTGCAGTATTAAATATTGTCCTTCATGAACAAGCCACAGGCTTATGATAAACTGAAAAAAACAACCAGGTCCATCTAATTTGCTTATTTTGCTACATGGTGGGGCAACCAGAGGCCTTGCTTAACCTATGCTTTCACCTAGCACATCGTTAATTTAGTGCCCTTCATAAAACGTACGATTGAGACTTTCCATTTCTTTACTTCAATACATTGTAAACTTTGAATTCACGTTTGCTTTTCTTTCATCTGCAGTAATCCTAAATGTACACGATACACTTGCTAGCAACCATACTTGGTATCTCATAATACAAAAAGATTAAACAAAGCTCACAAGTGGACACCAATCTGTGAACAGGTGTATCAAATATGTAGTTAAATGCAACCCTTTAGATAGATGTCCGTTACATATAACAATAAATACCTGCTTCTTCTTCAGAGCCTCTTGCGCATCCAATGGCTTAGGCGAAGTTAATGACTTGGCAGAGGATTTCATGTTTGCAGGGTTGTAGACCGTTTTGGTGTGGTTAGTTGTGCCAGAAAACGTCTGAAAAGTTTTTTGTAAAGTCAGATGGACAAAAAGATTTAGAAGAGGGATCGACAGAGGCCACCTAGTTCAAGACATACCGGACCTCTACTGCTTCTCTAAAGGTCAATTAACAGTTGTAAATGACAAACAGCAAAGCTTTCAAAACTGAGTATGTTACTGAGGTATTATGCTTAGAAAGACCTATTAAGTTACAATACACACTGCAAATCAACACAGAGAAAAATAGATCTTCTGTATGATATTTCATAAGGAACTATAACCAAAACAAAGAAAGTTAGCAAACAGTGTAAACATAAGCAACTGAATAAAAAGCAAACACAAGGAGGTGATGGACGGAGCGCTGAAACTTTTCAGACACTCACCGTCCATCATCTCCTTGTGTTTGCTTTGTTCGCCCTAAGTTGGCAGGGTATGCCCAGACGTGGGTCCCTTGCTCACTTTGCCACTCTACTCAAGCTAGCCTGGCTGATGAAGGGTGTTACCCAGAAACCGGTCCCAGGATGCTTGTTTCCGGTTCAGGGAAGACCTGGCTTGGCAGTTTGGGCTGGACTGTCCCATGAGGCACAGGGTCAAGACTGATTTGCATATAGCTGGGTCTGAACCGAGGTAGCTAAGTGAGCTAAAAAATGGTGATGGATTCAACCCAGTTCTGTGACTGGGGATGAGTGTCTGAAAAGTTTCAGCACTCCGTCCATCTTCTCCTTGGATTTAACAATAAGGCATCCCAGTGCTTAAGACAACAGAGCAAGTTTATTCCACAAATTCTAAATAAACAATGGGGATGCCAACGCTTTCCTGAACTTGGATTCATTTTCTATCCTGCCTATCTTAGTGGACAAGGAATTCCAAAGTTCTGGGGCCTGATAAATAAAAGAGTGGCCTCCACCTTGAGCATTCTTGATTTTTTTAATTACTATGCTACATGATGTAGCAGAGCTTAATTTCCTTTTTGGACTATAGGGCTGAACTAGATGGGTAATCAATTGAGGGCCTTATTTATGGTACCTTCGATAGGCTATGCAGAGATTGTATCCTTTGTTTTATGGGTAACAGTGCTGTGAGGATAAAGAGCTGGAAACTGAAGGATCCTTTGGGGTCTTTCGCAGGAGCCGGGCTGCTACATTCTGCACTACCGGCAATCTCTTTTCCACATATAGTGGAACAACCAAGGTAAATGGAGAACCCATAGTCAAGACATGCTAAAACAGGAGACTGGACAAAGGATCTCAGAGCCGGAAAAGTGAGCAGATCTAGTATCTTCCTAATCATTCTTAGCATGCCATGACAGTTGGTTGCTACCTTCCTGGCTTGTGTTTCGAATGTGAGTTTATTATCTATCCAGCTACCTAGGCTCTTCATTACAGTTTTACGTGTAGGAAGACTTTAATTAGTTGGCCAGACTCTCTAAGAAGACCAAAAATCAACATCATTGCAGACTACCATCACTTTGTTTTTTTCGTCTGTTAAGTTTCAAGCAACAGTTTGCCATCCATTCAGCTATCTCCTTCAGACAAGGTCTGAGTTGATGTGTTTGAGATCGATTATTAGGAGCAAGAGAGAACGATTTGCGTATTGTCTGCATACAAACTGTAAGACTGCATAATCTCAGCCAATGGACTGACAAAGATTAAGTAATGTAGGTATTAATGAGGAGACTTGGTGGACTCCGCATTTGAGAGAGAATGCCTTGGAATACCACGGTTTGATATACACCTGAAAGCTCCTATCCTTAACAAAGGATGAGAGCCACTGAAGTGCTAGATCAGTCATGCCTACACTTTAAGTCTTTAATCAACATTGGTGGGCTACAGTGTCAAAAGCCGCACTTGGGTCCAAATAATATAACTGCTGCCGAACCCCTTTGTTCAAGGATCTGCTTAAGTTCCTCTACCACTGCGAGAAGCACAGTTTCATTACTTTGTCCTGGCATAAATCTCATTTGCGTAGGGTGCAGAATATCATTAATTTCTAGGAATGATGATAAATGTTGATTGACATACCTCTCCAGCACTTTCCGGATACCTCATAGCAGGGATATCGGTCTATCATTTTCAGCTAATTATGTGTCTTAAGGAAGGGTTTTTTTTTTGCAATGGCTTTTTCACTGCGTTTCCAGGACAATAGGACCTCTGCACACCGTAAAGATTGTTAAAGTATTAGATATTGCACTACGCCAACAAATTTTGCGGACAGTTTCTTCCATCTACTCTCATATTCAATTTGAGGCCCCACCAGATAGTGTGAAACCGCTTTAATGAATAAGTTACTTACCTTCTATAATCCCATGCTAGCAACCCACTGCCAGAAGCCTAGGTAAGTCACCCCTCATATCTGGTAGAGACAAAATCTAGCTACATATTCCTTACCTTTTAATTATCCCCAGGTACCAGATCAGGACATTTTCTACAGCAGTACCTCTGCGAGTCAGCAGAGGGCGTCCAGCTACTACGTCATACACCTGATGCTACGTTAGCAGAGTCAAAATAAAGCCCTCCACTGACGTCAGTTTCTTCTGTGACTACTTTCCGCAATAAAACGCGGAGCCACGCATAAAAGCAGCTTTGGAAACAGTGTGCCCCAAAATAATCTTTTTTGAAAAACACATATATAATTAAATATATACACACACACACACACGCACACACACACACACACACACACACACACACACACACACATATATGCACGCAAGTGACGTGATCAACACTGGCTCCTGTTTTTGCCTCGGCGGAAACCTACCTTTCTTCAAGATATTGAATGGATCTGGCCCACCATTGCAAACGGGATGAAACAAAGCGGTGTTGGAGTTATTTACTCTGCGCTGGGAAAGACACATTGCCGGACTGACCCCCGTTAAGATGAACACTGTAAGCGAAGGTTGTGCAGTTGGGGACTCGAGAAGGCTGTTTGTTCGTGTGGGCACGGCCATTATGAGCGATATGGTCCTGTGTCACTCGGCAGTTCGTGCAACCACTTGGCCGCCCTATCTCGGCAGTTTGCTGCATGCTGGGATATGCAGTTCAATCTACTACTAAGGGACTGTGATTGGTGGAATTTTTTCATCATGATGGGCGGAGCGATCTGCATTTACCTCAGCTGTTGCACCTTCAACAACTTTGTGGCACTTGACTTTCCTCCTGTATAACGCTGGGCACTGAAGAGGCTACACAGCCGAAATGCATACGCACGTTGTGCCTTATTTTGTAACAAATAAACCTTCAAGATGTTCCCCTATCGTGACCTCTGCCTTCTTTGTTGGAGGATAGATATATATATATATATATATATATATATATATAGTTTGTGTATGTGTATAAACGTCCCTTCAAGCGGCAGTCAGAGCTCCTTACACAACATCCACTCCGTCACACACAGGAGACGGCACCACCAAGGAGGTCATTTTTTTTTTTTTAATTTTATTTTATTATTTTATTGTTTTATTGCGAGTTGATCAGGTTACAAGCAAATACTATACACAGCACAAAAGAAAAAAAACAACATAAGAATTAAACAAAAGCAGTAAAGAATACTTCATATATACAGCAGAGATTGTACATTAAATACACAACAGTGTTAACCCATAAAATTGGTTAACTAGACTACTAATCCGGTTCCTCCCTCCATCCATCGCTCTACCTGTTCCCAAATTTTATTTCCCATTGTCCTCCTTTTACGGCCTTTTGTAGTATATATTGCTCGCTCCATAATGTATCTTGCCAACAGGCGTCCTTGCCAGGAAGAAAATGAGGGTGGGTCTGGGCTAATCCAATCTTGCGTCACACAGGAGCGAAAGATCCCAACAGAAATAAATAACAGTTTTTTATGGTCATCTATCATAGATATATCAGAGATTCCTATCATAACAAGTTCGGATGTGAGTATTACAGGGATTCCAAGTATCAAAGAAAGAAAATGTTGTATTTCTAATAAAGTTCTACTTAAATGTGGGCAACCAAGGAGGTAATTTAAGGTAGCTATGATTCATTTAAACATACCAGCACTAGGGTGAAAATGGCCTACACGTACACATTTCAGCCATAGGCTTCGATTGGGACATCAACTATATATATGTTCTTTGGACTTGCTGCATGCTGGGTCTCGTAGTTTGCTGTAGCCTTCAGTGCGTGCTGCATTGGAATTATCGCCTCCTATGCCAGCCGGAAAACCCCTGAGAATGTCCTTTTCAACATCTTCTGGGACCCTGACCATAGTCTAGTCTATGGGGGCACCTCACACCCTTCGTGTTTTGCACGTTCAACAGCATGGTCCAATTTCGGGTGTGAATGGCGCTCTGGGTGGGCGGTGGGTTTCTCTTGGGCCGGACCTCGGCCACATGAATATTCTAATGAGGCTCTCCACACGAGAGAGGAATTGAGTCGCAACCTTCATCCGGTTTAAAAGGTATATTTATTAAAAGCAGCATTTTCTTGTAGCTCTAATGCATTTCGCTCACCACTGTGAGCTTCGTCAGAGAAGAGGCGCCGCAGGTTCAGGTAGTAACAGCTCACCAACAAGACCCACACTGTTCCGGTGCTTCCGTTTTTTAACCCCTTGTTGGGTGCCGCATTTCAGCTGTTCTTTGGACTTGCTGCATGCTGGGTCTCGTAGTTTGCTGTAGCCTTCAGTGCGTGCTGCATTGGAATTATCGCCTCCTATGCCAGCCGGAAAACCCCTGAGAATGTCCTTTTCAACATCTTCTGGGACCCTGACCATAGTCCAGTCTATGGGGGCACCTCACACCCTTCGTGTTTTGCACGTTCAACAGCATGGTCCAATTTCAGGTGTGAATGGCGCTCTATATATTAACCAGTGAAAGGTACAGTGCATAGAAAGGATCTGGAAAGAAAAGAGAATTGGTTTGCAAAGCAGGGAGGATGGGTGGGATGGTTAAGGAATCAGAGGCTAGATCTTGTCTGTACCTGATAAGGTGTTATCAAATGTAAGTAACTTGTCCATCTGATAGAGACATCTAGCCGTAGATTCTCTACCAGTGAATAGATACTCAAGCAATACCATCGCCGGAGGGACTGCGGAAAAGTTTCAACCAGGAAGTACTGTAGAACCTAACAGCCAAAGAGGCCCTCCCTATGGATTGACTGTTTGAGCAATAATGCTTGGCAAATATGTACAGAGATGCCTCCGTAGCCGCCTGACAGATGTCAGAAACCGGGACCCCACACTAGAGAGCCGTGATGGATGCCTTAGCTTTGGTGGAATCAGCACTCAGGCCTTCATGAGGCTGTTTCTTTGCCAGAGCGTAACAAATTTTAATGCAAAGGATAACCCATCGGGATATGGTACTCTTCTGCAAAGTCTGTCCCTTCTTTGCTCCAACGTATAAGATTTTGTCTTTCACCAGGAACTCTATAGTGGGGTTAAGGTCGAACGATAACTGATATAGGTGGTGGAGATGTTCTTCCTTAGTAAGATGCAGCAGACCATAGAAAGTTGGCAAGGTGACAGACTGGCCTAGATGGAAAGTTGTCACAACATTAGGCAAAAAAGAAGCCCAAGTGTGGAGCACTACCTTGTCTGGGAAGATGGTCAGGTAAGGAGGCTAAGATAATGCCTGCAGCTTGCTCACCCTCCTGGCAGAAGTGATTGCCACTATAAATGCTGTTTTGATAGTAAGTAGCCGGAGGGGGCAAATGTGAAGTACCTCAAAATGTTCATACATTAGAAAGGTGAGGACCAAGTTAAGGTTTCACTGGGGCATGTCAAAAGGAGAAGGAGGAAACACATGCGTAAGCCACTTCAGAAGTATATGGACAATAAGAGACTTGAAATGTGACAGTTGATTTGGCAACCGTAAAAAGGCAGAAGGGGCCGAAAGGTAACCCTTCAGAGCGGCCAGGGCTGAGCCCTGTTGGGCATGAGTCAGAAGGAAAAGGAGGAGGTCAGATAGGGAGCAGAGGATCAATAGATCGCTCTGTACAATATTTACAAACTTTTTGCCATCTGCAGGCATATATCGATTTAGTGGAAGGCCGCCAGAATAACTTTGCATACTTCAGGAGGAATGTCAAAAGCTATCAACTGTTGTTTCTCAATATCCATGCAAGGAGTTGGAGGGTTAAAAGGTTCAGGTGGGAGACTCTTCCCTTCTGCTGAGACAAAAGATACTCCTGAAGGCGCAGCCTGATCGGAGGATCAATGCTCATTTGCGGAAACCTCTGGGTACCAGACACGCCATGCCCAGTCCTGAGGCACAAGAATGATTTGTGCCTGGTCACTCCTGATGTTCAGCACTCTGGACAGGAGTGGTATGGGTGGGAAGGAGGCCTGAGCTCCACTCAAGACGAAAAGCATCGCAGAGCGCGAGCTACCTTGGAAACTCCAACACGCAAAACTGCTGACATTCCCCGTTCTCCTCAGGGGCGAAACGATCTAATCAAGGCTCTCTCTACCGCTGCAAGAGTCCTTGAACCACCTCTGGATGGAGACTCCTTCTTGACAGAGGGTCCACGACCCCCCCCTCCCCGCCTTGTTGGTTGCGGTACCACATGGCGGTGGTGTTGTCCGGTAACACCTAAACCAACCTTCCCTTGAGAGATAGTAATAAGGCTTTCAGTGCCAATCGAATTGCACGAAGCTCCAACACGTTGATGTGGTGCCCAGCTTCCTTTGGAGACCAGAGTCCCCTGATCTCCACCTCTCTCAAAGGCCGCCCAAGCCAAGAGTGACGCATCTGTCACTACTGTGAGATCTGGGTGGGGAAGGAAGAGGGGTCTGCCTTTGACTCATTTGCGGTATGTTAGTGTAGGAAAGTGCCCCTTTTCCATCGTTACCCCCCCACACACACTTTTCACCTCACCCCTAATGCAACCTGACTTGATGTGCCCAGGGTCTCTGCCAATCAGGTTCCCAGGACCTGTGTTCTTTCCCAAGACTGTACCTTTGTACCCACAATTGGCACATCTATGGCCACAGGTCAGCCCCTTGTAAAAAGTACCATGGGTACGAAGGGCACTGTGACCAGGAAAGGCCTCTAAGGGCTACAGGACCTATTGTGCCACCCTTAGAGGCCCTGCACCTAAACACTCAGACCCTGCCATTGCAGGCTGCATGTTTTGGAGCAAGGAAAAGTGAAGAGTCGACATGGCACACATCCCTTTGTGCCATGCTGGCAACCCACTTCCAGAAGCCTATGTAAGTCACCCCTCTAGCAGGGTGCACTAGCCCTAAAGTGAGGTTATAGTGGCATGCGCCCTGTACCTCTACAATGCCTTAGCCCATTCTCAGACATTGTAAGTGCAGTAAAACAATGAAGAGTATATCGTCTGGGATCTGGTCAATACAAACTCCACAGCCCCATAGTGGCTTTACTAAAAACTGTGAAGTTTTGTAGCAAACTACTCAGCATATTAAACCCACACCGATGCCATTATTATTATTATTGAGAATAAACAAAGAACTAACAGTACAGTACCATAAAAGAAGAAACTGACAGTAATAAGCATATTGCTAATCCCGAAAACGCAATACATGACAATAATGATACTGGTAATATTCAGCAATGATAATAGTTAATGTAAAGTTATAATCATAATGACAAAGAAAATAATAAGAGGACGATAATAACAGTGACAATAATAATAATGATAACAATATTGACTGGCAATGCTCTAGTGCTAAGCAAGATTGCTTCGTCGGGCGCAAGCTTGATAATGTTTAAGTGGTCAGTACAGCCAATTCACATATTTTGGCAAAAGCAAAGTATTACACAAATTGTGAGGAGTATGAGACCTATTAGACATAACTGTGGTTGCAGGCTTATGGAGGGTCATAGCATGAGTGCGAAGAATCGAGGGAGCTCCACAGTTCTCTGTGTGATTTACGCCATGGAGAAGTATGGAGAGACTCGTTATCCGCACCTCTCAAAGAAAACAGCCACTCCTGCCACATTCTAAAGGAGACTTCACAGGCACTTTTCCATTTGCTTAGAATGACTTTGCATGCTAGAGTGAGCATGAGGTCCATCAGGTGCCGATCTTGGATGTTTACAAGATGAGGATCTAGAGCCCCCAATAAAATGTAGGAGAAATCTCTCGGTGGTCGGTAGTGAAAGGTTTTATGTATGTAATTATAGATCTTGTCCCAGTAAGATTGTAGGGTAGGGCAATAAAAGAGCATGTTGGCCAAGTTACCCACGTGAGATTTACAGTTCCAGCATGCGGGGCAGTCGCTGAGTTTAAGCTTAAAAATGTTCTCCGGGGTCCAGTACGATCTGTTAATTAACATTATTATGGTTTGTGAGAGTATAGGCAAAATTTTGTTAGAGAAAGGGGTCAGGTGGATCTTTTCTCAATCAGATGGTATCTTAGAAGAGTTTATCTCGTTTTTCCAAGACGTCTCGCATTTCCTATGCGATTTTTGTGAGTTGGGAGAGAGGATGTTATATATCCTGGAGACGGTATGCCCATCTTTTACAAATTGAGTAAGCTTGCCAGCTAACGAAGGTTCAGAGGGAGTAATGGAGCGTAATGAAATGAGTGATTTGAGTTTTAGAAATTTATAAAAATCCAGAGGTTTAAGCCTGTGTCGGATCCGTAGGTCGGAGAAGGGTAAAGGCAATGACCCTGTAAATAGATTTTTGACTAGATTTACCTCGTTTTTAGACCAGTGGTCCCAGTAGAGTGACCTGCCATCTACCTTTAAACTCGGATTATGCCATAAGAAGGCCAGGTTGGACTTGTTAACTTTGATCTTGGCCTTGGATACCCGTTCTAGACTCAGCAGGGCTCTCTTAGTATTGAGAAGAATGTTCTTGGAATGAGTAAAAGCAGAGACATCAGCTGTTAGGAGAGAGGCATATTATTAATGATCGCTTTTTCTATGTCTAACCAGTCGGGGACATAGTCTAATTGTAGGGAGAAGCCAGTTAGACCCCTGTTTACATAAATATGCAGTCTGGTAGTTTCTAAAGTTTGGGAGACCTATGCCTCCTTTTTCTTTGGGTAGCTAAAGTTTACTCAAAGAGATTCTAGGTTTCTTACACTGCCATAGAAATGTATTGAAAAGTTTAGAAATCTTCTTCAGGAAGTCATTGGATTGTAGCATTGGTAGCATGCAGACAAGGTAACTAACTAGAGGGATTATTATCATTTTCAAAGTTGCCGCCCTACCCCACCATGATAAAAATTTCGGGGACCATCCATCCAGCAGGGTGGATATCTTTTTGTGAAGGAAATTTTCATTAGTTTTTAAGGTGTTGATTAGATCTTTCTCAAATTCCAATCACAGGTATTTAAAGCACTTAGGTTGCTAAAGTAAGCCTGAATCACCCATAATGTCTTTATCACCACTGTGGTTTAAGAGTTTCACTTCTGTCTTATCTTTATTTAATTTGTAACCAGACACTATGGCAAAGTCCGCTATTGAGGACATTAGGGCCGGTATTGCAGCCTCAGCGTTTTCAGATATCACTAGGACATCGTCCGCGTAGGCCGTAATTTTGACCGTGCAATCGCCAAAACATATCCCTTTAATCAAATCATTATTCCTAAAATGATAAAGGAAAGATTCAATAGCAAGCAGGAATAGAGAAGGGGAAAGGGGACAGCCTTGTCTTGTGCCTTGTTCTAGTTTGAATGAGGATGAAAGGCAACCACCTGCTCTAACTCTGGCTGAGGGATTATAGTAGAGTGCCATCACTATACGAATGAAATGTTCCCCTAATTTGAATTTATCTAGCGCTGCTTCCAAGTAAGACCGATCCACTTTATCAAAGGCCTTTTCAGCGTCTAGGGTGATTGCAACTGTTAGTGAGTCAGCAAATGTAGGTTTTTCTAGTATATGAGCTAGGATGCGCGTATTGTCGCTAGAAAGTCTGTTTTTTAAGAAGCCCACTTGTGAAGGGTGGATGAGTTTAGGTAAGAATTTCTGGATACGCTTCGTGAGAATCATAGCGTAGACTTTACAAACTAAATTAATTAGCGATATTGGCCCGTAATTTGGGAATTACTGCTATGATAGATTAATCTGGACTACCGCTGACTTGACCGGTATTAGCGAATTCCTTAAACAGGTCGAGTAGTGGTTGAGTCAGTTGCGGAGTGAAGCATTTTTAGAACTTTGCATTAAACCCGTCTGGGCCGGGGGCTTTTCAAGATTTAAGTGCTTTTATTGCAATTTCAATTTCCGGGGCAGTGATCGGATTGTTAAGTTCTGATTGATCTTGGGCCGATAGCGAGGGAAGCGGGCAACTGTTTAGATAGTCCTTTGTTTTAGAGCTGTCAAGATCTTAGTTTTTATCTGTATAAAGTGTTATAGAAGTCCTTAAAAACATCTGCGATTTTAACAGGGTCAGAGTGAGACACCCCAGACTGATCTGTTAAGCTCTTAATCACGGATTGCTGCAATTTAAATTTCAGATATGAGGCAAGGCTCTTGCCTGCTTTATTGGATTCACATAATCTGGCATTTTTTTGACTTTTTAGCCATATCCCCGCTCTTTCACTGACTATCTTGTTGTATTCATATTTTTTATTCATTATTTCATTCAGGATGAGGGAGTCTCTAGTGATTACATGTCTCTTCTCTAGAGTAGCTATTTCTTGTTCCAAACGTGCAAGATTGCTGTTAGCTTCCCTGTTCATAGCCGCTCTTATTTTTATGAACTCGCCTATGATGGTGCTTTTAAGAGCTTCCCATCATGTAAGATCAGATGTCTCCCCCTTTTTATTGGACATTAGGTAATCCTGTATTGCCTTCTCGATGGTTGGCCTATGGATGTCCTTCTCTAAAACTGCATTATTAAGTCTCCAGAGATTCGTTCTCTTGACATTATTCAACAAGGCTAGTGACAATGTGATACAGGAATGATCGGAGATCACTCTAGGCTCAATCGAGGTTTGCTCGATGCTGCTGAAAGCGTTCCCGTATATAATCTATACGTCAGTAGAAAGTGTAGTCTCTCCCTGTGGGGTTTTGTAGTCTCCATGAAACTATAAGATTAAAGCGTGAGCAAAGATTGAGGAGGGCTTTGTGAGAGGTGTTGGGACGGAAAGGGCATCAGGAGTCCCTATCTAGCGTCGGGTCCATAGGTAAGTTAAAATCGCCGGCCATTATGTGTATTGCATTATCCGGGATCGTACAGATATGTTCACACAACTCCTTCCAGAAATCCGGGTCGTCCTTATTAGGGGCATATAAGTTAGTGACATAAAATTCCTTATTGTCTTTTGATAGTTTTGTGGAGATCCATCTCCCTTTAGTGTCTGCAATACTATTTAGTATGTCAATATTAGATTTCTTTGCTATTAAAGTCAAAACCCCATTCTTTCTCCCTAGCGCATCAGAGCCCACAACGTCGCTGTATGATTTGTTCCTAAGTGTATTGAATTGTGTTGAGTCGATTTTCATCTCTTAGAGTAAAATAATGTCTCCTTTTTGTTTATAAAGATAATCAAGTATCTTCCTCCTTTTGATCGGAATGGGTCGTGTATGGAGTACTGTGTACCAGAGTAGAGTTTATGCAATTCCGGAATGTGTGTCTCAAAGGAAGATTGAAGACAGATTATTTCCTAACAAGCAGCTTCACAAGTTGTCTGTGTAAGACCACTTGTAGCAAGTAGTACATTAACACTAAAACACTAAGAGTGATTTTTCGATTACCGCGAAGATGACGTGTGTAGGCGAAACCTCTCGAGCCAGTTAGAGTCCCGGACTGAAGTCTGTCAATAGAGCACGAAGAGCAATAACACAAGGATAAAATAAGGCAGTAAATCATAAAAGGAAAGAAAATACAAGAAATCACAATTAAGACCCCCATCCCAACCCACCATCTCCCCAGACCCTCCAACCCCAATCAGAAAGTATTCAGTAGACATGGTGACAAGGAGAAAATAGCTCCCCTCCCATGTCAGCTAACAAAGTCATGTTAAACATATGAAATCGAAACTATTCTGAGAACAACGACTTGACTGCATAACCATAACTAGATTAAGTACTTAACAATAGTTGATTTTTTGTTAGTAGCGGTACCATGTACTCTAATGTAGGGTCATTATTATGTTAATTCCTGAGGTTGACCCATTTGAGTGTAATATGAGTATTAACAAGATGCAAGGACTTAAGCGTTACAAAGAAAATCTCCTAAAAGTAGAGACTTAGTAATAGTCATTGGATAGTCTAGAAGCGAGCTAGTAGAGGGCCATTAGCCATCAGTGAGCGGATAGCCAGGAGTTAGTGTTAATTCACCAATGAGTTGAACACGTATACTGCTAACTACATAAGGAAATATTGTTTAAGATTAAACTAAACCAGTACATCTACGGAAACATATCTTTTTTTTTTTTTAACGGTTGAGTTGCGCCATGTGATTGCTGCAAATGAACAGCGATATGATTTATGTTAAACATTAGAATAGTAGACAAGTGTTTAGATTAATTAAGAGAAGCACTTGGAAAGGCATTCAGGTGCCTGTACTGGATGTCCCTGGTGTTGCAGTGTCCATTGAGGAATCATCTGGACCATAGAGAAACCTCTTCAGCTGCAGAGGGTCCGTAAAGACTTGAGGTATCCCTTGAATCGTAACAGGGAATCTTGCTGGCCCTGCAAACCCAAACTGGTAGTTCAAGGAACATAGCTTAGGCCTAAGAGCAAGGAAACATTTCCTAACATCCACAGTCTCTTTACTGGAGTCCTGGGAGATAAAGATCTTGTTGGTTTTCCAAAGAAGATGATTGTTCTTGCGCATGAAGGCCAGGATTTGCTCAACGTGCTGGTAACGGAGAGGTTTGCATACAATTGGTCTTGGACCTTTTTGGTTTGGCGTAATTTGTGAGGGAACTCTGTGGGCCCGATCAAATTCCAAGGGATTGCTAAAGGGCAGGTTAGTTGCTTGAGTGAACCAGGATTCCAGAAAGGAGATACACGAGACAGCAGAATCCTCTGAGCCTTCAGGAATTCCAAAAATACGTAGATTTCCTCTTTGATTCCGGTCTTCAAGTTCCGACATTCTTCTGTTCAGAGAGTCCGTTGTGGTAGACAGTTGGTTGAGGGATTTACAGACTTTAGCCTCTGTGTCCTCCAGGTGGCTTATTCTATTTTCCGTTTCAGATAGTCTGATATTGGTATCTCTGATGTCCTGTCTGATTGCAGAGATTTCCTCCTCAGTTGATTTTGCAAGATCGTGGACTTCTGCCAACTTATTCAGTATTGTGTCCATTGTTACGTTAATGTCTCTTTTCCCTTTAGTAGGTGAGTCAGGATTCGGAGGGTCTGCCTTATGTCTCAAGGTTCTTTGCTTACTTTTCCCCCATTTTGCACATACATGATGAATAAAGCGCTTATGTAGTTTGTAGCTTAACGGTTACAGGAACTAAGTTATATTTTGCAAATAGTGTCAGAGAGTAAAATTTCCCCCTCACATGGATTTAGTAGGGAGCCTTAGAACTCGTAGGGGATAGAACACTGGATTCTTAGGGGTCACTTGCTTTCTCCCCCATCCCTCGGTGCTGTGATCAGACTCTACTAGCAGTCGGAGCCCAGGGCCTCCCAGGGAGAGGTCGTGCCCAAGGTATGTAGTACGTGGTACCTCATGGGGGGGAACTCCTAAGGTGATGCATCCGGGGTATCCATCCATTCTCCTCTATATCTCCTCCACGCCTGCCATATCTTTTACCATTTTTTGGGGCACCCCCTGCTGTTATAGATGACTTTCTCTGCCCTCTGGCACCAATCTACATCCCGTTCCCACTCCTCAATTGTCGGAACTAAGTCATTCCCCCAGAGCTTTTCGATGTTTCTTTTGGCTACCATACTCGCAAAGGCCAGCCATATCTTGTCTCCTTTGGGCCATGTAATGTCCCCCGTGACCCCAGAACGTGCCACCTAGCTTCTAAGAGAACCTCTGCCCCCACTACTTTCTCCATTATGTCTTTCAGCCTCACCCAATATGTATGGATTTTAGGGCAATCCCAGAGGATGTGAAAGAATGTTTCCTCTTCCCCACAGCCTCTCAGGCAAAAGTGTGACGCTGCCTACCCCATCTTGAGTAGTACTGTTCGTGGGGTGTAGGACCTATGGAGGATGCGCAACTGCACCAATCTGAATCTGGCTCGGATCGCTACCTCCCTAGGACACTGCATGGCTTCATTCCAGTCGTCGTCCTCTAGCAAGCCAAGGTCGGATTCCCACTTCTCCCGCAGTGGCCCCAGGATATCAGGAGTTTTTTGTAAGTAAGTGATATGGCCTTGTCAATCATGGGGTCTAACAGCAGTCTGTCCTCGAGAGGGGCATATTCTGAGACCTGATCCCCCTGTGTCAGATGTCTATATAGGACGTGTTTGAATTGCTGATAGTGCAGGAATTCGCCGTCCCCTATTTGGAAGTCCGACTGGAGAGTTGTGAACTCCACCGCCTGTCCCCTCCTCCATACGTCCGCCAGCATATCTATACCGATCAGGCTCCACTGTCGCATGTCACGGAGTTTCACTACTTCTTTAAGGAAGTCCCCCTTCCATAAGGGCGTCCGGGCCGTGAGTCTCCTTCCCCATCCAAGCAGTTTTGATGCTCGGTGCCATACATCTACCACTACCGCCGTTTGGGGAGGCAAGGATTGGTCGCGCCGTGGTTTGGAGTAATGAGCTGCTAAGTAGGAGCCCTCCCCCCAGGACCATCCGGTCCATTCGGTATGCCGGCTCCTCCTGTGGGGCGAACGCCCATCCATTGATATTGATTAGTTGTGTCGCTCAGTAGTACAGGCGGATGTCGGGCACCGCCAGTCCCTCTTGTAAGGACCCTGTTGCAATTTTCGAAGAGCAATCCTTGGACATCCCCCGCCCCACAACAGGGAGCGTTGCTCCGATTCCACCGTTTTGAAGACTTGTTCCGGGATCGGGAAGGGCGAGCTCTGCAGCACATATAGCAGACTGGGCAAGGCCATCAGTTTGAATAGAACGGCCCTGCCCATTAGGGTGACTGGAAGGGTTCGCCAGTGCTGTACATCGCTGTGCAGGAGGTTAAGTTGTGTCTGCACATTGAGCTGGAAAAACTCAGTGTCGGACGGCGTGACCCAAATCCCCAGATAACGAAAAGCTGTGTGCCAAACAAGGCCCTTGCAGCCGGGCACCGCCTGTGGCTGGGGTCCCACCAAGACATAGCCTAAGGATTTGCTCCAGTTGATACTGTATCCGGAGTATTCTCCGAACGTGCGTAATACAACCACCAGTCGCCGTATGGAGTCCGACGGCCGCTGGGTGTAGAGCAAAATATCGTCCGCATATAGCGATATGCGTTCCTCCCATCCACCTCCCACATCTATATCCCAACCCCCCCGGTCCGTACTCACCCAGTGCGCCAGCGGCTCCAGTGCCAGGGCAAAGAGGGTCGGGGACAGGGGGCACCCCTGTCTGGTGCTGCGACCCAGATGAAATTCCCGTGACATAGTCCCGTTGACCCGAACCCTTGCCAGTGGTCCTGTGTAGAGTAGCTTTACCCAGGAGCAGAAGATGTCTCCGAAGCCCAGCTTCTCCAAGACTGCGTAGATGTATCGCCACTCTATACAGTCAAAGGCCATGTGGGCGTCGAGAGAGAGCAGGGACGCCGGCACCTCCTGACGCGGTCACCGTCTGCGGGACCCCAAATAGACGGCGCAGGTTCAGTCTCGTGCTCCTGTGGGGCATGAAGCCCGACTGGTCCGGGTGAACCAGCGTTTGGATCACCGCACCCAGGCACGGGGCCAGGGTCTTCCCCAAGACCTTCGTCTCGTAATTAAGGAGGGAGATGGGCCGATACGAACTGCATTCCCCCTGTGGTTTCCCTGCCTTATGGATCACCACGATCGTAGCCAACCGTAGGTCCCTCGGGAACTGTCCATTCTCCCGCGCCTCGAAGAACATGTTGCACATGTGGGGTGCCGTGAGGCTAGCCACACATCCAAATGCTTCTGCTGGGAACCCGTTGGGCCCGGGGGCTTTCCCAGTCTGCAGGTCTCCCAAAGCCTCCTCTACCTCTTTGACCGTGATATCTGCATCTAGCAGCTCCTTGTCTGCAGGCTCTAGTACCGGGAGCTGCAGAGGGGCCAGGAAATCACAACACTCCCGTTCTTCCCTCATCGTGTGCGACCGATAGATCTCTTCATAGTATCGCACAAAGTCCTCCGCAATTGCTGAGTTTGTGGTGCTTACTGATCCATTGCTCGTTCTATGTTCGGCACCCAACTACGGTCTCGGTCTCTCTTCTCCAACCAGGCGATCATTTTATTTGCCTTGTCCCCTAAATCGTACACCCTCCGCTGTGTGGCTAGCGTGTGTGACCTTGCCTGATCCGTCAGGACGTCCTGTATTTCTTTGCTTAAGAGGCGTGCCTTATGCAGTCTGTCACGATCCTGGGTCGGAGTGGTCCCTGTCCCGTTTTCCAGTGCCAGAAGCTCCGATTCCAATTGCTCCACCTGTACATGCCTGTCCTTGCGTCTCCGCCCCACCTCAGCCTGTACAAAGTCTCTGGCTACAGTTTTGTATGCCTCCCACACTATCCCGGGGGAGTCTACTGACCCTATGTTGTCCTCAAAGTACAAAGCGACCCTCTCCCTGAACCTCTCCTGGAAATCACTGTCTTTGAATACAAAGGAGTCAAGCCTGGGTGGGGCGCTCCAATCCCGCTTGGGCCTCAACAACTGCACCCCCACTGGTGCGTGGTCCGAGATCCCCCTAGCCTTGTGATGGCCGTCACGAAACAGGTTCACGCCATCTGCCTGTGTGAATATATAATCTATCCTAGAAGAGGACCCATGAGCTGCGGAGACATGTGTGTACTGTCGTAGATGCGAGTTAAGTGTTCTCTACAGATCGATCAGGCCCAGTGCCTGCACAAAGTCCTTAAGGTGGCTCACCCCTCCCCTACCCAGTGTAGACGTTGATCTGTCTCGGTCTCTATCCATCACATCATTCATGTCCCCGCCCATGACCAGTATTCCTGGAGGCAGTTCTAGCAGGAGCTTCCCCACATCAGGAAGCGTGGATGCATGCAGCTTCGGGGGAACATATAGTGAGCAGAGGTTTAAGATGCGACCCTCCCATTTCACAGACAGTGCCACAAAGCGGCCCAAGGGATCTGACCAGCATCACCCCAGGACCAACCGCATGGAGTTCTTAATGAGTATGCCCACTCCCCTAGATCCGGATGTGAAACCCGCGTGGGCACGGAGAGTGTAACCAAATCTGTCTAGGGCCTTGCAGTGGTTCCCTAGTAAATGTGTCTCCTGTAGGAGGACAACATCTGGGGCGTGTCTGCGGAGGTACTGTAGTACCACAGTGCGTTTGATCTTATTCTGCAAGCCGTTCACATTCCAGGATAGGACGTCTATGTGCTGCTCTTTACATGTGGGTGACTCTGCCATTGTCTCTGTTGAATTGAATGGGCAGTGCCCACTTCCCCCCCCCCCACCCCTTTCCCACCCGTTCCCTGTGTGTGTCGATGAAGTCAACTCCTGTAAACAATGCAAAAGCAAAAGATAACACCCAAAACATTCCCCCCTAACCTTCCTCTGAACAACCCCCCACCCTGCTACCCTGCTACTCCGGCCAACCATGCCAGACATCCCCAACAAGCAGAGCGCCTGTAGCCCTTTGAACGATAAACTCAGGGGTGAGCGGAGCAACCAAGTTCAGCATCCAGGTCTCCCCCCCTGACACCCCCTTCGCAGTCTAATAAACAGTCTGACGACATCCCAGGCTAGTTAAGTGACATGTATTATAGTAAGTGTCTCCCATGATCCAGCTCTGTGTCCCCGCCCGACTGGCTGCTAGCAATATAGTCAAATACCTGTGCAGGGTATCCATCAAGACTCGTAGAGCCCACTGCGCAGGCCGAGGACTCACCCCACACAAAGCCAGCCAACCATGCAGACAATCATCGCTACCCCCAACATTGCGAGGCTTCAAAGTCCTACCAGTGCGAGTCCATATAGTCCACCTCCTCACTCCAGGTCCAGCGAGGCCGAGAGGCTGCGGGTCCTTCTTGTAGTCTGTTGGTGCTGGTTTCTTTTGCCGCCGTCGCGCCCTCCCCGTCGACCCCATCGATGAGGCCGGAGACTGCGGGGCCGGGCTCCTCCAGCTTCCCTCCTGGTCCGGGCCCCCCGCTGTTGTTGATGTCGCTCTTCCAGCCAGCTGTGGGCCTCCTCTGGGGTGTTAAAGAAGATGGATTTTCCCTCCACCAAGACCTGCTGGACCTTGAGGGTAAAGTCAGGGAAGAAGCGTATTGTAGCATCCTCCACACGTAGATCTCCATGTTGCCTCGCCGCTTGTAGGATTGCAACCTATAGTTTAGTATCTGCGCGATGATGGTTCTCGGCGGGGCCCCTGGTCGTGGCGGCGGGATCAGCGCCCTGTGCGCCCGCTCTATGACAAAGAGCTTAGACAGTCGCTTGGGTTTCAGGGTGTTCAGAATGAGATCCTCCAGGAACAGTTCCCCGCTAGCCCCTTCCATTTTCTCCGGCACACCTACCACCCTGAGGTTGTTCCTTCGAGCTCTTCCTTACTGGTCCTCCAGCCGTGCCTCCATTTGCCTCTGTTGGTGCGTGAGTTGTTGGACCTGTTGCTGCAGCGTTTTGGTGGTTCCCTGATGGTCCGTGATGGCGGCAGCATTTTGCGTAGCTTTTTCAGACGTTTTGTTCAGGTCCGCCCGCTGAAGCATCAGTTCAATAGACATTTGTCTATCTTAGATTCCAGTGTGGTGCCCAGTGACTGAATGGCCTGCATGATGGAGGAGAGAGACGGCTCTCTGGGTTCTTCAGACGACCCTGGGTGGGGCTGACCACTACCGCCCGGGTCCGCCGTGTAATTATCCATGGTGTTAGACTGGGTCGTTGTGGGTTTCTTGTTCCGCATGGCCGCTAGAGAGAGCACGCCCTCCGCCGGTCCCTCGTACCCGGTCGTCCCAAAGAGGAGCGGGAACAAGCCTTCTTAGCCCCACACTGTTCGTGCACCCGGGACTGGATTAGCTGTCCCCTCCTGGCACCTCTTCGCTGCCGCCGCGGGTCTCCCACAGTGCCCTGCTGTCCGGGGGGGTCTCGCGCTGGATTATTGGGCCTTGCCGCCCCGTGGCCGGCCGGGTCCAGTCTGCACGTCCCTCACCCACTGCAGGGGGGGGGGGCGAGGGGGGGGCGGCAGCTGGTCGCACTCCCTCTCCGTACAGGGGTGAAAACAAAGTTTATACTACTCCTGGACGCCCCAGCATCGAGCAGCACTCCTCGCCACTTCCCTGTGCCCTCGCCGTGGTGTGCCCTCGCCGTGGTATGCCCGGCACCTGAGGCCTCTGTCGTCCTGGATCCTGAGTTAAGTGTTTCTTGGCGGTCTCTCCCCACGGGACAACACGGGGGCCTCAGATGGTGCGGGCACGGCTCCCCACGCGTGAGGCCCATTCGCTCCACCACTTTTTTCCCACCGGCTGTGCGGGCCTGTATGCCACTTCCCCGCTCCCCCGGTGGATAGAAAAGGGGGGGGGGGGGGTTGAGCCCATGTCCGATGCCTCCGTTTCTCCGCCTCCCGGGGTCGGATCGGGCCCAGGAAGGCAGCGGCAGGTGTCGGACATGGGCAGATCTCCCTTACGCCGGCACTGGATGTCGTCTGACTGCCGGATAATGAGCGGATTTCGGGGGTTCTCGGGTTCACCACTGGACGGACCTGTGCGGCCTAGGCGGGAGAGGCCCGCCTTAGAAGCACCGGCCTCGAGTAGTCACCGGGCCGAGGCGAGGTGGCGGAGGTGGCGAGGGGAGGCCTCCTCTTCCCTTTTTGAATCGGAGGCATCGGACGTGGGCTCCCCCCCCCCCCCTTTTCTATCCAGCGGGGAAGTGGCATACAGGCCCGCAGGTCTATGCGGCCATCCTAGTCGCCGCCAGGCCACGTCCCCCCAGGTCACTTGCTTTTAAGCTGATAGCAAGTGTAGAGATAACAGTGTTAGGAGCTTCCACTAAGCATTACTGAGACCATCTTAAGGTCAGGCAGAGCTCATGTTGGAGATAGGCAGTCTTAGGTAGCGGCCATTTTAAATACAGGCATCATGAAAACAAATTATGCAGAGATTATAAAGCAAAAGTATGTCGCCGCTATCACAACACTGCTCACAGGCGCTGGGACCCTGTCAGGATTATGTACATATCATATACAACAGCTGTGTGGCAAACTATGGGGTCAGAGCATTGTGCAGCTGCTTGGATAGATTGTAATCTTGCATAAATCCTTGTCTGGTATGTTGACGTTATTTGAAGGCATAAGCACTTAACATTGCGTAGTGAGAGCTAGGCAAGGTAGAGAGTAAATATCCTTATAAATGAGCTCTCACATTTTTCTAAGGCATCTTCATGAAAAGCGCATAAAATGCATTATATGCCGCGGGGCTCAGAGCGTGTTAACCGCTTGCCTTTTCAAAGAAAAAATGTGTGGATTTAGTGGTTAATGCAGCGTGATCGTTGTGTGGAATCGAGGAAGTTCGCCATCTTAGGCGCAAGTGCGAGCAACATACCAGAATGTCATTTTGATGACTAGGATGGCTCAGAACCGCTTTCATGGAATTTAATTCAGCGGCATACTGTGCAGTTCAGAGTCTCTTTGATCGTCGCAGAAACAGGGGAAACAGGAGTTCATGTCCGCTGTCGCCGCTTATATAATTAGGCTCCGGTGTGAGAGGTGTGAGAGTGTCAAGAATTCCCGTTATGCGGGGGGAGAAAACCGGTAACCAGCGAAAACGGACTACATCTCCCAGGATGCTTAGCGGTTGAGAGGTTATGTAAACGGGAGAGCCGTTACATAACTCAAGGAAACACGCCCTATAAAGGGAGGAACCTGGAGGTACAACGCTGTCGGATATTGTGTTTACACCGACATACCTGCTTCGTGTAGAGCAGCGTTCCGGAGTGGTGCTCCAGTCAGGCAAGAACGGAGGTATGTCGAGTCGTTACTCCCTGGGCCATGTCTTGTCCCAAAGCAACCTGTTACTGACCGGAAGCTCTACCGGTCTACCATTGAGCTTGCTTTGACTCGGCTGAGTCAAGGAGCATTGGCGTTTGCGCTGGTAGGAGTCGTAGCTCCCAGCCTGACCCGAGATACAGGGACTTCCAGCTGTAACGCACACCAGGAGGTGTTTGCCGCGTTGCAGGCTAGGAAGTCCACAGGATCGATCGAGCGGCTGCTCTCGGTCCAGTCATCTTGCTTTGATTTGGGTATCGGTGACGCATCACCAGGAGGTGACTCAGCGCTCCGGTGCAGTACGAGGAAGAGGTTGAGCGGCTGCTCCCTTCAGGTAGAGACCCCGGCTGGGTGTTTCCCTGACTCCTCGGTTCTCCCCATCACTCTTCGTGCCCCTCACAGCATACCGATTGGCATTGTCGGCCATTACGTTTTCTGCCCTCTGTTGGCATACGCCGGGATCGGCGTATTTGCAGAGGACGGTTAGGACCATCCGTGCTGTGGGCTGGTAACGTAGATAGACTGGAGGATTCCAGTGACTATAACTTTTGTTTACTCTTTGTATTATTTGTGCCTTCATTAAAATAACTAACCATATACACAAGTGGTTGCGTCCTCATTATCGTGTCTGTTAAACGATCCTGAGACGTCCAGGGCGTTACAAAATATCCGACCTTATAAACACTAACGGTCTCCTGGTCGATAACAGACATGGCAACACTTGATGACTTGCTGGCTGCATTTAGGCAAGTAACTGCCGATGTAAAAGCCAGACTGGATGCTATGCAGTTGGACCCGCTCACGCCCAGCACCTCCCTCACGAACCAAAACCCTGCGGTAGTAGTGGAAATGCCAGTCGCCATACCCTTGGCAACACCAGAGAGATACAGTGGGGACCCCAACACGGTGCAGGTATTCCTCACACAAGTGGCGCTGCATCTATCGTGCAAACCAAAGGCGTTCCCCACGAGTCAGGCTCGGGTGGCTTTCCTTATTTCCTATTTGGCTGGAAACGCGGCACAGTGGGCCGTACCTCTGGTGAGCAGGGACGACCCCATCTTGTGTGATTGGGGTGCTTTCCGCGAATAATTCCTGAAGGTATTCGACCGAAGGGCTGACTCGTACACGGCGGACCGTGAAATGCTCGAGTTGAGACAGGGATCCAACGACCTGGTACAGTATCTCAACGCGTTCAGTAGGTTGGTTGCGGAAACCAAGTGGCCTGTTGCTAAACAAACGGCGCTCTTCCATCAAGGGCTGTGCGATGAGCTCAAGGACACCGTGGCTCATATTGACCCTCAACCCAAGACATGTGAAGGCCTTATCAACCTGGTCTTACGGTTGGAACATAGGCTAAGCGAAAGAAAGGGGGATCATGGGAGAAAAGGAAAAGCCCTTCCATCATATGTGACGGTGGGAAGTCCTGAAACTTCCACCGCATCCAAGGGAGAACCCATGGACAGTGGCGCAATACGAGCGAGTCTCACAGCCACGGAGAAAGAGTCACGCCGTAAACAAGGATTGTGCCTATATTGTGGCAAAAAAGGCCACTACGTACGTGAATGCCCTGCCAAACCGAAGACGTCACGTTATCGGGCCAACCGGTCGGTAACAGCCGTGGTGGACGTACCGGCGGAAAACTAGAGGACTCCCAGACCAACGATGGGGCATCTCGGAGTCACTCATCCATCCCTTCACTTTCCAACTCGGTCACTAAGGGACAACGACACCTGTTTCTCACGGTGCACGTGGGAGTGCACGACCAGTGGATACCCGTTGTGGCCATGGTGGATTCAGGGGCCACTGGCATGTTTATGGACTACAACGAGGCATGCAGGCTAGGGTTAGTGCTTATTCCCAAAGCTGTACCAGAAGACGTCTATGCTGTAGACGGAAGGCAATTGGTGACAGGGCCCATCGGGCAGCACACGGGGGTCCTTCCGGTGAGATATGGGAGGAACCATTTGGAACAAATTGATTTTAACATCATCCGAGCACCCCAATACGGTGTCATATTGGGATTGCCGTGGCTACAGAAACACAACCCCTCTGTGGATTGGCCAACGCATCGCATCGAAATGACGTCACCATATTGCACCCTGCATTGTGGAATACGACCGGAATCCCTTGACGCAGAAGATAGCGGGAGTCAGATGGTGGCTACAGCGGCAGAGAAAGATGTGGCTCTCCCCCAGGCTTATCACAGTTTTGAGGACGTATTTGATGAGGTGAAGGCAGAAGTGCTACCGCCACATAGACAGTTTGACTGCCAGATCGACCTGGTGCCAGGGGCCAGCGTTCCCAGTGGCAGGCTGTATGCCCTGACTGAGCCTGAAAACGTGCATCTTCGGGGGTACCTGGATAAACTCCTCAAGCTAGGATTCATCCGTCCGTCCAAGTCTCCGGCCGCCTCGCCACTCTTCTTCATCCCAAAGGCTAATGGGGAGCTGAGAGCCTGTGTGGACTTCAGGGCGTTAAATGCGATAACCATAAAAAATCGGTACCCCTTGCCTCATTAGTGTACTTCTGGAACAGGTCAAGAAAGCTCGTATCTACACCAAGTTGGATTTGAAAGGGGCATATCATCTGGTGCGCATGAGGGACGGAGACGAGTGGAAGACCGCCTTTAAGACCAGGTTCGGCCTTTTTGAGTACCTCGTCATGCCGTTCGGCCTGTGCAACGCCCCGGCAGCCTTTCAGTACTTTCTGAATGAGGTATTTAGAGAGGTGTTGGATATCTACGTGGTCGTATATATCGACAACATCCTCATCTATTCGTCCAGTGTGGAGGAGCACGTACACCACGTCAAAGCTGTGCTCCAAAAACTTAGGGAGAACATGCTGTTTTGTAAACTCAGCAAGTGTGACTTCCACGTCACATCCGTGGAATTCCTCGGAGTGATGCGGAGTCCGGAGGGACAGGAGATGGCAGAACGCAAGATCAAGGCGGTGAAAGAGTGGCCGGTGCCTCAAAGCGTGAAGGACGTCCAAAGTTTCATTGGCTTCGCCAACTTTTACAGGCGGTTTATAGATGGATTTTCAGGATTGGTGGCCCAATCACACAGCTACTGAGGAAGTCCAAGGAGTTTGTCTGTTCCCCTGAAGCGAACACAGCCTTTGAGGCCCTGAAAAGTGCCTTTTGTAAGGCACCGGTGTTGGCTCACCCCGATCCGGATCTCCCCTACGTGGTGGAAGCGGACGCATCGGATGTGGCACTGGGGGCTATTTTGTCCCAACGCAACCACGACACAGGGGTGCTTCATCCCGTTGCATACATGTCCCGCAAACTCAACGGCGCCGAACGCAATTACCATATTGCGGAGAAGGAGCTTCTCGCAATCAAGGACGCCTTCACCGAATGGAGGCATTGGTTGATGGGGGCACGACATGTGGTTTCGGTGTATACGGACCATCGTAACCTACAGTTCATGACGGCCACAAAACACCTTTCTCCCAGGCAGTTGAGGTGGATGATCTTCTTTGCGGGGTTCAACTTCCGCATCACATATCGGCCTGGGACGGAAAACCGGAAGGCAGACGCCCTGTCACGTCAATCTGCAGTTAAGGAACCATTGCCTGCGACCGAGCATTCCATCATTTCCCCGCGGATGGTATTGGGGGTTATCCAACCGGATGCGTTCCTGAGGGGAATAAAGAGAGGGATCAGGTCATTCGCATGGCGGAGGTGGCTCCTCAGTCACAGAGAATGGCAGTTGAAGGATGGGATACCCCTGAAAGGCAGGTGCCTATTGCTACCCACGCCTAGGCTAAGGAAACAAGCATTCATCTGGTGCCATGACTCTCCATGTGCAGGTCATTTGGGCTTTGAAAAAACGGTGGCTAGCATGGGACGGCATTTCTGGTGGCCAACCATGAGAGTGGATGTCAGGAGGTGGGGACAGGAGTGTCCTACGTGTGCTACCATGAAGGCCGACCATGGCCGAACCCAAGGGCTCCTCCATCCGCTTCCGACCCCGGATAGACCGTGGGATAGCATATCACTGGACTTCGTGGTGGGCCTACCGGTAGACCAAGGGATGACAGCAATACTGGTGGTTGTGGACTATTTGACGAAAATGGGGCACTTCATCCCCTGCAAGAGAGTCCCTACTGCCGGAGAATTGGCGTCACTACTCCTAAAGAATGTGGTACGACTGCATGGATTACCTGGGGTGATCGTGTCGGACCGGGGGTCGCAGTTTACTGCGCAATTCTGGAAAACTTGGTGCACGGCGCTGCACGTCAAAACCGCCCTGTCCACCAGCTACCACCCTCAAACGGACGGCCAAACCGAGCGCCTGAACCAAACGCTCAAACAGTATCTGCGATGTTTTGTGGACCAGGGTAGGGAAGAATGGGTCGACTTGCTATGGGTAGCGGAGATAGCATACAACAACGCCACTCACAGCTCCACACAGTCATCTCCGTTCTACAGCAACTATGGCCAGCATCCCAGGTTCTTGCCATTTATACATCCTCTCAAAGAGAACAGGATTCCCGCCACGGCGGACAGGGTGGCACACATTAAAGACACGTTGATGCGCTCAAGGGCTGTCCTGATTGAGGCCAAGAGAAGATACAAGGCTACGGCAGACAGGAAGTGAAGGCCCGGGCCACTGTACCGCATTGGAGACTACGTCTGGATATCCACAAGAAACATGAGGTTTCGAAAGAACAGTGTGTTCCATCCCAAGTACATGGTCCCCTATGGAATAACCAAGTGTATGGGTCCCGTGAACGTGAAGGTGTGCTTGCCCCAGTCATTGCGTATACATCCTGTCTTTCATGTATCATTGCTCAAACCAGCAACCTCCAAGCCGTCTGGGACACCTAGGCCGGTATGCGTAGAGTCGGAGGTGGAGTATGAAGTATCGGGCATACTGGCGTCCAAATGGCGCAGGGGCAAGCTGTGGTACCTGGTTGCGTGGAAAGGCTATGGCCCGGAGGAGCAATAGTGGGAACCGGCTGAAGGGGTTCATGCTCCGCGCTTGGTCTCCTTGTTCCATCGGCGTTTTCCTGCCAGCACTGGCCCCGTGGGGAGCCGCTGAGAGGGAGGATGTACTGTCAAGAATTCCCGTTATGCGGGGGGGAGAAAACCGGTAACCAGCGAAAACGGACTACATCTCCCAGGATGCTTAGCGGTTGAGAGGTTATGTAAACGGGAGAGCCGTTACATAACTCAAGGAAACACGCCCTATAAAGGGAGGAACCTGGAGGTACAACGCTGTCGGATATTGTGTTTACACCGACATACCTGCTTCGTGTAGAGCAGCGTTCCGGAGTGGTGCTCCAGTCAGGCAAGAACGGAGGTAGGTCGAGTCGTTACTCCCTGGGCCGTGTCTTGTCCCAAAGCAACCTGTTACTGACCCGGAAGCTCTACCGGCCTACCATTGAGCTTGCTTTGACTCGGCTGAGTCAAGGAGCATTGGCGTTTGCGCTGGTAGGAGTCGTAGCTCCCAGCCCGACCCGAGATACAGGGACTACCAGCTGTAACGCACACCAGGAGGTGTTTGCCGCGTTACAGGCTAGGAAGTCCACAGGATCGATCGAGCGGCTGCTCTCGGTCCAGTCATCTTGCTTTGATTTGGGTATCGGTGGCGCATCACCAGGAGGTGACTCAGCGTCCCGGTGCAGTACGAGGAAGAGGTTGAGCGCCTGCTCCCTTCAGGTAGAGACCCCAGCTGGGTGTTTCCCTGACTCCTCGGTTCTCCCCATCACTCTTCGTGCCCCTCACAGCATACCGATTGGCATTGTCATTACGTTTTCTGCCCTCTGTTGGCATACGCCGGGATCGGCGTATTTGCAGAGGACGGTTAGGACCATCCGTGCTGTGGGCTGGTAACGTAGATAGACTGGAGGATTCCAGTGACTATAACTTTTGTTTACTCTTTGTATTATTTGTGCCTTCATTAAAATAACTAACCATATACACAAGTGGTTGCGTCCTCATTATCGTGTCTGTTAAACGATCCTGAGACGTCCAGGGCGTTACAGAGAGAAGAGATTAGGATCGCATCGGCGGTCGTTTGAAGAAGCCAGGAGCGCAGGTATTTCTCCTCAGAAACGGGAGCCGTGGGTGCACCTCATGTTCCGCCACCTGTTCTAGGTAGTAGAAGTGTCACTGCTTTAAAGAAGTGCCCAAAAAGATGATTAGAGGCTGTGGCATGGGAGGAGGTGAGAGCTCATACCCGCCAACTTCGCTGACGTCCAAACCACGCCCCGCCATTATTATTAGCTGCCATCTTGGAAGCGTGCCCTGCCATTTGCTGTCCCCAGCAACTGGCTCCCACAGGTTCTTGCTCCCACTTTGGGCAGAAGAATCAGTGGAAAAACCAAGCTAGGAAGAGAGATGTTCCCACCTTTGCTAACCCCACCCCTCAGGTGGGGGATGCGAGGTGAAGCACACATCTCAGTCCCCTCCATCTTGAAGCTGGAGGGTGGCACATTAGGGGGTCTACATACCCCAAGTAAGGGACCCATTGGTCCCAACCTGCAGACCCCTTTAAAGCCCCTAAATCTAGTATTTAGGAGCAACCCTGAACCTTGCCTCCTCAGATTCAAGGAAGAAAGAAGGAGGACCGAAGAGCTGGGCTGACCCAGGAAGAAGAGGAGGAGGAGGAAGGCAACTGCTTTGGCCCCAGCCTTACCAGCCTGTCCCATCTAACACCTGCCTACAGCAAGAACCCCAGCACGTCTAGCAGCCAGCAACCCCCAGAGCCTGTAGGAACTGCCCTGCAACCATCCTACAGACTGTCTACCGTGAGCACTAGATTTGCTCAAGCAAAGACTCACCCACAGAATCCGGATTCCAGAGACTCTGCAATTCTGCAGCAGACGCCCATGGTCCGAGTTCGAGTGGCCCAACACCATGAGTAGGTCTTCCCAGCAATCCTGGCCTGGGATCTGGTCAACCCTGATCTCCCACAAGCTTCAAGACGAAGCCTGTAGCCTCAACCTAAACGGTCCCTCCCGACCGGAGCTGGTAAGAAAACTCTGATGCCAGAAGACAATACTGCACCTGATGCCCCACAGCCTTGGGTGACCCATCAGACAGTGTCCAAGCATCCCCCAAGATCCCAACTTATTTCTCCAGCCGGTGGTCGTGCAACTCAAGCACCCATCTAGATGCTGGGGAACCTTGGTCCTAACACCTAAAACTCCCACTCGTAAGTCGTATACATACCTGAGAAACTGCCAACACTTTTTCTCCCAGGTTAAGTTATTTTCGGGCCTACAATTTTAGTGTTAAACTGATGTTTGTATGGAGAAAAGAGAAGAAAACTGTAAAAAGTATAAAAAGGTCTTACTCACAGTGTATGATGAGGTCCTAAGGTGTGGCATCTAGGCATACCACCCCCAGTGCTTAAAGTATTCCAAGAGTAACTAAAAAGTAACCTCAAAGTAATTACTGTGTAATTCAAACTTCATTTTAAAGTGAAACAAACCTGTAACAACTGCAAATATATCCTTAATTGCAATTTCTGTGTCAAGACTTACAAGTGAAAGTATATATTATCTACCACATCCTGCTTGGTTCTAGATATAAAATCCAAGTATGCCTTTTTTATACTTATCCAATTGGTCTGGATTCAGTTTCTGAGTTAGTCTTGATTGAGTGAATACAATAAATTCTTTAGACACCCTCTGGATAAGCCTAACTGCTCGCTCACACAATTACAAAGAGAGCTGTTAGTACTTACCTAATTTAGCCTCTGCTATACCTCTGGGAACTCCCTGGACTCTGTACACACTATACCTTATTTGGTATAGTATATACAGAGCTAGCTTCCTACTGTTAGCCACCACTGCAGCTCTTGCACAGTTCCCTCTGAGATCTGGCCCAGATCGGTGATTTTTCCCCGATACTGCACCCATTGGAACTTCAGGTCCCACTGCAGAACCCGCATGTGCCATCATTCTCACCGAAATCCAGGATAGAAGCTGAAACATCGGTATCATAGCCTGAATATCATGGACTCGCTCTTCTGGAGGATAGGCCTGAAACTGCACCGTACCCAGAACAGATATGATGAAAGGGAGAGTCTGAATAGGAGTCAGGTGTGACTTCGGCAAGTTAATAGTGAACCTCAGCAAAAGCAGGAGGTTCGCCGTTGTCTGGAGGTGGGAGACGATCGCCTGGGGCAAGCCCACCTTTCACAGCCAGTCATCGAGATAGGGTAAGACTGTAATCCCTGATCTCCGGAGATGAGCTCTGACCATCACCTTGGTGAACACCTGAGGGCCACTTATTAGGCTGAAGAGGAGCACAGCAAACTAATAGTGCTCGTGGCCCAGAGTAAACTGCAGGCAGCGACAATGGGTCGGCAGGATGGGAACATGGAAGTAAGCGTCCTGCAAGTCCAGAGCAACCATCCAGTCTCCCGGATTCAGGGCAGACAGAACCTGAGCAAGTGTGAGCATCTTCAACTTCTCTTTTTTGAGGAAGTAGCTGAGGGCTCTGAGGTTTAGAATAGGACAACATCCTCTGTCTTTTTTGGGGATCAGAAAGGTGTAGGAATAGGAACTACAGCCTACTTCTAAATAAATAAATAATAAATCCATATTTATAAAACGCAAACATATCACCTCTTAAGATTTCAAGGCACTGGTGGCCGTTGGGGAGATTGAGTGAGATATTGCCCAGAGTCACATAGTGCTGAGCTGCCACCAAGGATCTAACCATGAGACCCTCACTCTGAAGTCAGTCGCTCTGGCCAATGCGCCACACCTCTCCCTACACTTTTGGCACCAGAACCCTCTCTAGGGCTCCCTCAGCCAAGAGGGTCAAGACTTCCACTCGAAGTATAGATGATCCTTTGTCAGCTGATCTATGCAGGAGGCATGGAGGGAGGGGTAGGCTCGAAGGGGAAGGAGTAGCCCTTTCGGACTATCTGTAGAACCAACATGTCTGAGGTGATGTCTCGTCAGTTGTGGAGGTGACGGCATATCCTGCCACAAACTAGGTGCCCATGATCTAGGAGGATCGGACTAAGAGGGTTTGGAGGTTGAAGAGGAAGGCAGGATGTGTTGCCTGACCAGACTCTGGCCGCCCGACCCATGGGGTAGGGGCAAGCCGTGCACACAGCTTCGCAGACTCTGCGAAAGATGCACAGCCCACTGACTAGGATAGGGCTGAAGCAGCTGAAAGCTTGTTCATCTAGCTACGAAAGGAGTAAAATGCGGATTCAGGCTGGGATGACAGAGTGGCCCAGGGACTTGGGCAGCTCGCGACGTGGAGTCGACGATGCCACCAGTCGACGTGCAGGGGTACTGCTCGAGAAAAATCTTTCAGAATCAGTCTGACGCCTGGGAAGTTCACAGGTAAGGAATCTGCGGCTAGATGTCTCTATCAAACAGATCACACCACAGGTTAAGGTCCAAACCAAGGAACCAGTGTAAAGCACTGTAGTAACAGATGGAGAAGAAGTGCCTATAGCCAAGCAAGCGTGGAGGCCAGAAGAAAAAAAAAAACCATTCCTGTATGCACAGGATGAGCTGTGCCGGGTCAACAAGCCATGCAACATGTGTGAGGTTCCCAACCAACATCACCCAAGATCGTATTGGGTATGCTCATTAGATCAAGGGATAACAAACTCTCTCAAGGGGATGAAACTGTATCCGTGCTCGGGGGAAGTCAAGGAAACTTCCTGGAAAGTATACCAAGGGTTCACCAACCTCCATGCAAACCAACCCAGAGTGTGTGATCAAGGAAACCGTGTATAAACTGTATAAACTTTATTGTTTAGTTAATTAAAACCATAACAAAGCCAATAGGAAAAAATTGAACATTTCAATAAAATGAAATCAATAAAATTCTTCATAGTACAATTTTTTCCTATTGGCTTTGTTATGGTTTTAATTAACTAAACAAAGTTTATACTTACAGTTTATCAAGGAAGCAGTGTTTGCGAAGAAACAGAAGATGAAAAATAGCCATAAACCCCACAAAGAGGCAGAAGGCACATCTGAAGAACAGCCAGGTCAGTAACTAACCGGTGGGGTTGGTAACAGAGGTGTCATGTAAACTTCAACAAGCACCAAACATTGTCCTCAGAGAAAAGCAACAGCAGCTTTGCGCAGGACAGAAGCAGATTAAAACAGGATATGCAGAGGCACAGAAGAGAAAGTGTCAGTAGAGTAGGCCACCCATGCCAAGATACGGACAAGGTACATCCGCAAGGGACCTAAGAGAGAAAGAGAAAGGGCAGGAGTCCATCTTGTCAGTGTATAGCGAGAATTAGCACACGTGCCAACGCCTGAAGAGAGAAAGAAAGGACACCACCTAGGTCAGGACCAGGCAATGCACCCTAAGCAAAGAACCCTGCCCCTTCCCTTGCTTGTGCTAGGAAAGAGGGACACCAGATAGAGTGGAAAGAATCCCCTAGCTAATGTGGAGAAACACTCAACAACAGGGGGGAGGAGGTAGGAGCAATAAGAACCCCCTTGCACCATCTTCCAACTTGCACTCTTGCACCAAAGCACTGCAAGTAGAGTCCGCTACAATGGGTGCTATTATGTCAAACATATGGAGGAATACCTGTAAGACATACAAACGAAGGACAGGGAACAAGGCAACAATGCATCCACATAATATCATGAAAATACCCCAATCAGAAATTGGTGAGAAAGCAAAAGAACAATGTGTAGCCATTAACGTAGAAGCCTAACAGGGCCAAAAATTAAGATGTGCTTAAAAAAAACCCAGGGAACACAACCGGTCATCAAAAGGGTAAGAATGCAAGAAAACAAAATACATGACGGGCAGGAGCGCCACACCGATGCCACTCTGACGTGACAAGTGAAAAGAAGCCAACGATACCACCCTATAACAGCTCACCTAGAAAAACAAATCAAGGGGACCCAGTCTGGCGCCTGGAGACAATTCAAAGGTAAGGAATCTGAGGCTAGATGTCTCTATCAGATAGCAACTTTCAGAATGGATGCAGTTGCTTAATAGTAAAGGTGGTTGCAGTCATCAGTATGTTTATATTCAAGATCTGCCCAGTAACTAATCACTCAACATAGTCAACGTTTTTTATAATCTTATTATTCCTACAAAAAAATACAAAGAATTAGTACCTTTTAACAGAATAAAGAACGTAAACAGGATGAGGGGTCATTTTCAGGGCTGAAATCCATTATAGCAAAATTAATACAGACTGAACAGGGGAGTTGAATTAACATGTTTGCTCTGAAATCAAATTTTGTAAGCTGAACTACTGTAATGGTTACTTACTTGACAGTCATCTACAGTAGAGGTTGATTGGTTTGTCTCACTTTGGTTCCCACTTGCTTGTCCAAGGTTATGTTTTGCGGATACTTTATTAAGGACATATGCACCTGGACCTTGTGGCTTAGGTAAAACCTTGAAAAAATTTAAAACAGGTGATGAGTTATTTTCCTCAGATGCAACCAACGCTTTTAAATGTAAATTTTTTCTAAATTATGTTATAATCGGACATTAAACCAGAGGGTGAAGCTATAGGGTGAAACCACTGAAAAAGTAGTTTTATTATTCATATTAATGTGCTTTACATAGAACATGAACAAGTTGCAATTAAGAATTAAACAAGCTTAATTGCATACAAACATTCCCAAAAATAAATTTCAAAGGGTGGCAGAAAATATTAGTTTAAGGTCTTCCTGAAAGGAAACTAGAAAATTATGGCATTTGTCCACAAAAGAGTACATACTTTTTTTTTTGCTGTGCCAGTACATGACTGATTTTGTGCTTGTAGGGCTTTGAATCTCATTGCTTCCAAATGGAAAGAGTAGGGGATTCTGAGATCACAATGGCTCCCAGAAACTTTTAGAATCAGGTCTTGGTTGCATTAACAGATCGTATAGTTTCCTACCTGTCGGTGTAGTGTTGCAGCTTGAAGACTTTCTGGCTTCACTATGCTGTGCATTATCCCACCATCTAGTGGTTGGGTCCGGAATCGTAGTATTTCTTCTCTTTTTTTTTTCGTGGCCCAGGTGGGCGTCGCCATCCCACCATTTGGTGTCCTTCGTGACACAGACGCGCTTCGGCGGAAGGTCCCACCTTTGGTCGCCATCTTCGGATTCTTTTTTTCTTGTCTTGGGTTATCTTCCTTTGTTGATCCATTTAATTATGATTGCAATTTTATCCTCCTTTCCCATCTTTCTGGGAGAGGAGGGTGGGCTTGCTAGTGATCCAGAAAGTCTTCAAGCTGCAAAACTACACCGACAGGTAAACTATACGTTTTGCAGCGTGAATCTTTCTGGATTCACTATGCTGTGCATAGACTTAGTAGCGGGTTGTCCTTATAGTGGCGGTTGGGTGGAAGACGAGCACTGGTTACGGAAAATGTGTTTTAAGACCTTCCGTCCCACTTGTGCATCCTTATTCATCTGAATATCCACACAGTAGTGCTTAGTGAATGTTTGCACTGAAGACCATGTTGCAGCTTGGCAAATCTCTTGAATAGGTGTGTTTGCTAGAAATGCAATTGTTGCTCGTTTCTTCCTAGTGGAGTGAGCTTGAGCTGCTCCTTGTAACTGTTGTCCTACCCGCTTGTGGCAGAATTGAATTGCTTGTGCAATCGACCGTGCAATGGTGTTTTGGTGACTGGCCATCCCAAAAAACTGCTGGCAAAGGATACAAAGAACTGTTTCGTCTTCCTGCACTCCTTTGTTCTTTCTATATAGTGCATGACAGCCCTTCTGGCGTCCATTGTGTGTAGCGCCCTTTCTGTACTTGTAGTAGGTTTTAGGAAAAAAATCGGTATTTGGATTGTTTGGTTAATGTGGAATCGAGACACCAACTTTGGCATGAAGTGTGGGTCTGTTCTCATTACAATCCAGTCACTCTGTATTTGTAGGTAGGGACTCTTGGAGTGTTAGCGCTTGCAATTCACTTACTCTTCGTAGCGACGTGATAGCCACTAAGAAGGCTGTCTTTAGTGTGAGAATGTGCAGTGTTGCCTTGTGAATAGGTCCTTGCAGCTTGGATTAAACCGGCAGAAGCTTTTCATATCCGACCGCTTCTCATAGGTGATGCACACCCTTGATTTCTTTTCGCTTTCCTCCCTTTAAGAATTCCATTCTCACTTCTAATACTTTCAATCCTTTGGTTAAACTCCCTACAGGACTCGGAGCGGATGTTAGCAAGTACGATACGCCGCCATACTATGACCTCGATGGTTCCATTCTTTTTATAAGCCGACGCCCTACCTCATGGTTCACTCGACTGTGGCATATATTTTACTCCAAGGTAGCGGACTTTGTCCGCATTATGTCTAACTGACTTTTCCCATCTGCCCTTACATTGTGTGTTTAGGTTCCCATTAAAAAGGTTCTTCATTTTCTTACAGATTGCATACTTGGACACATTTATTCCTTTGCCGCCTGTGTTCACCGATTTTCACAGAGCGGTAAGTTACCTCCCCAGGTCTTTGTTCGCTATAATAGCAGTTTAGTTATTTCTTACTGACCCATTAGACTCCAATGCTTATTTACAGGCTTTGTACCATAGAGAAGCTCTTCTTATCCGGACCCCCATAGGCTTTTTGTTAAGCCATATTGGTGGTAAGTAATTCCCAATCTTATGATCTCATGTGTTGCAGTTAAAACCTCCAGTTTAGTGCAGGGGTTTCCCTCGTCACCTATGGACCACCACGTAGTCTTTTCACGACCAGATGTTTTACAATAGTGTCCCCTTCGCCCAGGGTGTTTCTCCAGTTGGGGACTCACTAAGCCTCGATACTCCTGCTGTGCAGTAATTTTCCACAGTATATGCCATTGATATCGTTATTCATAACAGTGTATGCTATGTTTGCATTTGTCTCTCTTTCACATGTCACTATTGCTTCAATTCTTTTCTAAAAAAACTTTTGTGTATGCTCTTCTTTCTTTTTTTCAGTTGCCTGAGGCCCTGATGAGAATCTCCGACGAACTAAAGGGGATTTGAAACGCGTAGGCCTAATATCTTACTAGTCTGCCTATGTGTATAGGAGTTACGTCTACCTGCATACTCCTTACAATTTCTTGTACATTACCTATTTGTATTAACTCGTAATGAAAGTCTAAAAATGTAAAAATGTATGGTTTTGTACTATTTTCAAACAATTGTTCTGAATTTTCGGTTAATTGACGCAGACCTAGTTTTGTATTTTTCTTCTCTTGCAACAGTAATATGTGGTATGCTTGAGTTAAGTCTGAATGTGTTGAATGTGTTGTGAATGTGACATGATTGAAGTTCTGAATGTTTGATGTGTTCAATTGAATGTAATTTGATGTGTCCGCTCTCATCTTGATCTTTTTCAATGTTTTCTTCTCTAATGTAAAGATAAATTTTATAACAAATTGTTGATTTTCTACAAAATAAAATTGCGACTAAACAGCAGTACCCTTTCTGGAATTAATTTTCTGTTTGCGGAGGACTAGTCCTAGCCCCAAGTAAATATTATCAGCACTGGCATTTTCTTTTGTTACTTGCTATATAGGCTCAGCCTTGCTGATTAGAGCCAGCCCTATTTTGTTCCCACTTGTGAATAGGTTAGCACCACATTGAGGTTCCATGTCGGTGCTGGCATCCTTTTTGGGGGTGCGATCCTTTTAGTTCCTTCCAGAAATCTTTTCACAACTTGGAAGGTGAAGAAACTCTTCCCTGTTTCTTCCCTCGTGTAAGCTACTGTCGCCGCTAAGTGCACCCTTAGGGATGTGTAGCTTAGTTTGCTTTGAAGCAGGTGTGTTAAGTATTTTAGTACTGTGGATTCCCTTGTGATCTTCCGTTGTAGTTTCTCCTTGATGCAACATTGGGAGAACCTTTTCCATTTTGCTATGTAGCACTTACTTGTTGTCGATCTCTTCACCTCTCTGATTACTGCCATAGTACTTGCCGATAGTTTGAGGTGTGCAAATTCTAGGTCTTCAGGAGCCATGCTGCAAGGCTGAGGCTCTCTGGCTCTGGGTGCAGTACCTTTCCGATCTGCATTGTTAACAGGTCCCTTCTTTTTGGGAACCTGTGTGCTGGTTATTGTGCCATTTCTACTATCTGTGAGAACCAGGACAGTCTGGCCCACTGGAGCGCTATAAGTAATCGCGTCATGTTGCTGATCCTGCATTTGTTGAGTACCCTGTGTATCAGTGGTATCGGGGGAAAAGAGTATGCAAATGTCTTTGACCAACTTATCCATAGCACATTACCTTGTGACAAATGGTCTGGTTGTCTGGATGCGAAGGGTTGGCATTTTGCATTCCGGTGTGTTGCAAATAGGTCTATTTGCGGTGTTCCCTACCTTTGGAATATTTGTTCTATTTCCTGCTGGTTGATCTGCCATTCGTGGGAAGCTGACCTTTGCCTGCTGAGTCTGTCTGCTTCCACATTGTCCTTCCCTGGTAGATGTGTTGCTAGTAGGTCTATTCTCAGTGGAATGGCCCATATCCATATCTCCTGTGCTAGCTTCGATAGCGCTATTGAGTGTGTTCCTCCACGGAGGAACACACTCAGTAGCGCTATCTGTTTGGATCAACACCCTGTTCCCGTACAGCTCCTTCTGAAATTATTTTAAGGCTAGGAACACAGTCTTTAGCTCTAGGTAGTTGATGTGTTTTACTGCATCTTTCTGTGCCCATAACCCTCTCACCTTGAGTTGGTTCATGTGCACTCCCCATCCCAGGTGGGAGGCATCTGTTGTGATGGTCACCGTTGGAGTTGGTGGTGTGAATGGCTTCCCTTGTGCTATAATTTCTTTGTTCCACCACGCTATTTCCTGCTGCACTGCGTGTGTGACAACCACTGGATCTTCCCAACTCCCTGTTGCTTGTGACCATTGCTGTTGGAGCCAATCTTGGAATGGTCTAATGTGGAGTCAAATATTCGGAACTCTGTGTATGTAGGACACCATCATTCCCATGAGCTTGCTCACCGTCCTCACTGTCAGAGCTTGTCCCTTGTGGTAGTGATGTGTCTCCTTCAGTAGTGCCCGTGTTCTCATCGTGCTGGGGAACACCTTGCCTTGATGGTGTTGATCTCTGCCTGCCCCTAGGAATACCTTCACCTGTTTTGGTTCTGTTGAGGATTATCCCCAATGTATTGAACACCTTAGTTGCATTAGCTTTTGAGTAACCTGCTGAATGTGTTGTTTGCATAGGCTGATTGAGTTTGCCTTAAAAGTCAGTCGTTGAGGTACAGGTATACGTGTATCTCTTGCCGCCATAGGTGTGCTGCTACCGCAGCTATGCATTTTGTGAACACCCTTGGTGCGGACCTTAGCCCGAATGCCAGGACTGTGAACTGGCAGTACGTGTCCTTGATCACAAATCTTAGTAGGTGTTTGTGTCTTTTGTTCATTGGAATGTGTAGGTAAGCGTCCTTTAGGTCTATAGTTGTTATGTAATCCCCTTTCCGTATCTGGAGTATTACTTCTTGCAGAGATGTCATTTTGAATCTTTGAGTCCTTACGAATTTGTTTAAGAACCGTAGGTCCTGGGAGGAGCTTCGCGGGCAGCCAAGATGGCCGCGTAAGCTCGGAGCTCCGCGGACCCTCCGACCCTCCGCAATTATCCTGATCGAAATCCTGTTCCACTTCGGTGGATTCTGCTTGCTGACGGGTCACTGACGCGGGAGCCACTTTCCGCCTCTGAATCGGTGGTTCCTACGCTGAGCTATGTCGAATGGGACTCCGTGCCAGGGATGCGCCATTGTCTCCCTGATCTCCGCCACTCTGCACGACTGGAATGCGTAGTGCTTGGTGGTGATCACTAAGGGCGGAGTGCCTGTGACTGCGGTGGGTACTATCATCGGCCTGGTCTGGACGTTTGGCTTCAACTGCTGCTCTTGTTAAACTTGGATTGGACTCGTGTGGTGTGCCCCCTTTGTTCTCGTTGGACCTAACATGGCGGGCAAAGGAGACCCCGACAGGTCGTCGAACAAAGGCGTCCGCGGCAAATCTCAGACACAACTGAACAGAATTGAGCGATATGTTCAGCCGCGCACTTCACCTGCTGCGGGAGCCTCCACCAAAGACCTTCCTTCTTCGGGATCGCCCGATGGGTCCGAGCCCACCCTCAGTGATATTATGGGTGCCATCGCTGGCATAAGGTCCGAATTGCAGAAGCAGCACGAAGTCTTAACCCATAAGGTGGACACTTTGGCAGTGGATCTCACCCTTATCAGGGCCGACCTGGGTAAAACGAATGACCGCGTGAAATCGCTGGACATCAAAACCTCTAGCCGCACCACCGACGTCTCGGACCTGCAGACGGAGGTCCGGACTTTGCGGTTAACTTCTGAACATTTCTCCAGGAGGCTGGAGGATTTTGAGGGACGTGCCAGGCGGCAGAACGTCCGAATCATTGGTGTCCCGGAGGTTTCGGAGGAAGTGGCGGTGGATCTGTTTGTTGAGGACCTGATACAGAACCATTTAACTCCTTCCGGGCTGAGTACCTTCTTCTCGGTGGAGCGCGCTCACCGGGTACCGGGCGGCCCGCCGAAGTTGGGCGTGGCGCCTAGACCCATCATTGCTAGGCTCCTCAACTTCAGAGACCGGGACGCTATCTTGCAAGCGTCTAGAAGGCATGGACCGCTCAAGTTTCAGAACTCTGAAGTACATTTCTATCCGGATTTTACCAGGGCGGTTCAGCGGCAGCGCCAGAGCTACGCGGGAGTGAAGAGGCGATTGAGAGACATGGGCCTAAAATACTCGATGTTTCCTGCTAAGCTTCGGATTGAACATGATGGTCATGCCCTGTTCTTCGACGTCCCGGAAAACGTTAGCGACTGGCTGGACACTTTGCCACAACGCAGGGAAGACCACGACGAACACGATGGGGGTGCGACTGGTGGTTCGGATCATTGAGACTTGGCTCTACTACAAGAACTTTGGCGGTTGGTGGGCCTGCAATATGTGACTGTCGTTACATTATTGAATTGGCTTTAAAGTTCTCCTATCGTTTCAGGGAGGGAGGCGGGAGGTGTCCGTGGGGATTCCTCACTCCTTTTGGGGCTTTGTGTAGACTAGTTAATGGGGCGACAGGCACACTGCTGGTTGGGGAGGCTCTTTAGTCTGATGCAGGGGTGCAGGGTGGGGGGTGGGCAAGGGCAAGTTGCTTCGTTTGTTAATTCTATCTTCCTTCTTTCTCTTAGGCAATGGGTTGTGTATATTGTTGCTTTTCTATGGCCGCTATGGGTTGTTGGGGCGGGGTGGGGCGGGCGTCACGATGATGGGGGATAGGAAATTAAAAATAATCAGTTGGAATGTTAATGGGCTGGGTGACCGTATTAAGAGAGGGGTTGTGCTCCAGCTGCTCAAGCGCCACATGCCTGATGTTGTCCTTCTACAGGAAACGCACTTGTTTGGTAACTCATGCAAAGCGCTCAATCGCAAAGGTTACAAGATGGTGGCCCACTCGGGGTTCTCCTCGGGCGGCGGGTTTTCTTGTACGTACGTCCCTTCCGTTTGAGATAGATGTCACTATGATTGATGATAGAGGGCGCTACGCCGCAGTGGCAGGGAGATGGGAAGGGCGTGCCCTCACTCTACTTTCGGTTTACGTCCCCCAGGCCTACAGGCCAGTACTTTCCGAGACCTTGGTGGCGCCATTTTAACTCTGTTGTTGATTGTGGGGGGTGACTTCAACTCTGTCTGCTCTGGCTCCTTGGACCGACATCCGCCTAGAGATCTTCGTAGTTCCCAACTGTGGTTGCCTTCGTTCCTAGATTCCATGGGCTTGGTGGACAGTTGGCGGCTTTTGCACCCCACACTTTGCCATTTCTCCTTCCTTTCCGGTGCACATGGCAGTCTTTCTCGAATAGACTACGTTCTTACCTTAGCTGCACACGCGTCTGCCATGTCTGAGGCCCGGTTTCTGGCGCGGGGCATTTCTGACCATTCTCCGTTATGGGTCTCCTTCGATTTTGACATCATCCTTTCGGACCGACCGGCGGCGGTTAATCCGTGGTATTTTCGAAATCCTAAAACTCGCGCTCTCCTAGCCAAAGTCATCGACCTTTATTTCTTTGAAAATGAGGGCTCGGTTAGGTCGGCCGGGACCTTATGGGAGGCATTTAAGACGGTTTTGAGGGGCGAGGCTTTCGCTCTGATAGCTGAGGCCCGTAGAATCAGGGATGCAGACCTACTACTCATCGAGGAGGAGGTTCTGAATCTGGATTCCCAGCTGGGGCCCGAACCTGACCCCGCTCTCCTGCACGCTCTTTCCCTCAAACAGTCGGAATACTGCGATCTTGCCACGAATGCCGCCCTGGCCTTGGCTAAGGAACAACAGGGTCGTATTTATGACGTTGGGGACAAGGCTGGGAAGCTACTGGATTGGTTGGACAGGAGGGAGATGGCTAGCCGAGTCGTACCCGAGATTCTGGGAGACGACGGGGTTGCTGTCACCGACCCCAGTGCCATTGCCGAGTCTTTTGCTGATTATTTCCGGAGTGTCTACACCTCTACTTCTGATTACTCCGAGGCTGACTCAACGGCGCTACTCACGACGGTCGACCTTCCCTGTCTCTCTGATGAGGACCGTGACGACCTGGATAGAGACACATCCAATGACGAGATCGCACTTGCGATCCGTTCGTTGCGGTCGGGAAAGGCATCTGGTCCCAACGGCATCCCGGTCAAACTATATAAGATACGACCTGATGTGGTTTCCCTGTTTTTGCGAACTATGTTTTTGGAAGCGCGTGACGCCGGCCTTCTTCCCCATGACCAGAGGCTGGCCACCATTGTGGTCATCCACAAGGAAGGGAAGCCGAGAGACGTGTGTCGATCCTATCGTCCCATCTCTCTCCTGAATGTTGAGCCTAAGGTTCTTGCCAAGCTGCTTGCCAATCGACTGATTGGGGTTATTGGCGACTTAGTGCATCCTGACCAGTCGGGCTTTATTCCTCACCGCAACACTGCCCTCAACCTGCGTAGACTCCACGGCGTCCTGGCTAGGGCCCATACCCTTGAGGAACCGGCAGTCCTCGCCTCTCTTGATGCCACAATGGCCTTTGACTCTCTTGAGTGGAACTACCTCTGGGCAGTGTTGGCGAAGCTCGGTTTTGGTCCGGTGTTCATGGGTTGGGTGAAACTTCTCTACGCTAGCCCACTGGCTAATGTTTCAGTGAACGGCCGTCTGTCGACGTCCTTTGCCCTTCACAGAGGTACCAGACAGGGTTGTCCCTTGTCGCCTCTCCTGTTTGCCCTGGCTCTTGAGCCGCTCGCTGCCATGTTGCGCGCGCACTCTGATCTGCATGGTATAACCTGGGCCCCAGGCTTCGAGGACAGGGTCTCCCTGTACGCGGATGATATCCTGCTCTACCTGACTTCTCCCTGCAGGTCCCTCATCGTGGCTTGTGACGTACTCAGACTTTTTGGGAGATACTCTGGCCTAGTCATCAACTGGGCCAAGTCCTCCCTGTATGTCCTGAAGGGGGGGCACGCCGCGCCTCCCTAGAGGCTGCAACATCCAGGTAGCCGTGCAGGGTTTCAAGTACTTGGGCATTTACATCTCTGGGAGTTCGAAAGCGCGATATGACCACAACTTGCTCCCTCCACTTCAGCGTCTTCGGCGCGATGTGGATAGCTGGCGAAAGCTTCCGCTCTCCCTACTTGGCCGTGCGGCATTGTTTAAGATGATGTCCTTGCCCAGGTTTCTCTATGCCTTACAGAACACCCAAGATCCGGTTCCGGCCCGCTATTTCAGGGAGATTGAGAGTCTCCAACGAGCCTTGCTCTGGGACAGTCGCCCCCGCGTCGCTGTCACGAAGCTCACGCTTCCGTGGTACGACGGGGGCATTGCTCTGCCGGACGTACGAAGGTATTACTGGGCCTCCCAGCTCGCAGCTCTCAATCACGGCTTTTACGGCCCGGTGAACAGCCCCGGCTACGCCATGGATAGATGGCTTTTGGGCGGTGGTAATTACTACCGGGCCCTCTAGTCAAGATCCTTAGATCGGCGGATGTCGGGTCCAACGAAGCCGGCGGTTTGCATCTGGCGGGCGATTACCAAGGCGCAGGGATGGCGGGGCAGACTGACCAGATTCACCCCTCTGTATGACTCCGATATTTTGGGCAGGCTATGGCACACCAAGGGTTTCGACAAATGGGACCTTATAGGCATTTCTAGGGTGGACGACATGATCTCAAAGGGTGTAATCAAGACCTTTCCTCAGTTGCAGGCTGAATACCAGTTGGGCGACTCGGAGTTCTTCCGATACGCACAGCTGAGGCACGCTCTGCTCTCGGCCGCGCCGCCGGAAGGAGCGATTCCAGAGAGCTCTCCGTTGGAGGACAGAGTGTTGGACGGCCATATGCCTGATAGCGCTATCTCACTGTCTTACAAAAAGTTAATCAATGTCCGCACCGACCTTCTCCTTGGAGTGCGTGATCAGTGGATGGAAGATGGCCTGGAGATCGATGATGAGGATTGGTAGAGCGCAGTGTCCTCCCCTAAGGACGTTGCCATCTCTTCTCGTCTTAGGCTGGTGCAATTTAAGATCTTGCACAGGGTGTATGTGACTGGCCCCCGGCTTGTACGTATGGGATACTCGCCCGACGGTCTTTGTCGTCGTGGCTGTGGTGCCCTCGCTACTTTCCTACACATTTTATGGGAATGCCCCGTCGTAGCCTCCTACTGGAGAAGGGTACACAGTATTATGAGTGAAGTGACTGGAGTGGTGACTACGGCGGAGGCTCGCAGGTGTCTCCTTAACATTTGGGAACCATCTGATCATAACACGGCGCAGACCCAATGGGTGACCCTGGGCAATATGGTGGCCAAGCGGGACATTGCTCAGAAATGGGATGCCTCCACGGCTCCCCTTGTGGTACAATGGAAAGCCAACATGGATTGGTGTATGTTCCGGGAGAAGACGGTCTATGTTGCCAGGGGTAGGCCCCGGAAATGGAGTAAGGTGTGGGGAGCCTGGAATGCTTACCGGGGTGATGTATGCCTGCCGCCCGAGCCTGTTTCTCTGGATGTACATATGTCACCATAGCCTATGACGCCAACTGTGACACGTTAACTGATTGATCCTGTTTCTCCTCCTCCCACCTACTATCCTTCACTCTCCTGTATCACTGATTCGCTGTCTACTCTCCCCTACCTGCTACCAATACCCTGCGGAATTTTCTATCCCATTGCCACTCTTCGGCGCCACTTGGCGTTTCCTTTCTTTTGTTTTCTTTCTTCATTATAAAACGTTAAAAACAACCTGCACTGTTCTGATGTACTTGTTTTTGCACTATTGCGCTCCTGCTTCACCATGCTGCCTTGCCTCCGGGATGTTAGGCTGAATAGCTGTGTGCTCTTTCCAAATAAAGGTTTTAAAAATTTTTAAAAAAAAAAAAAGAACCGTAGGTCCAGGATAGGTCTTAACGTTTCGTCTACTTTTGGTATTAGGATGTAATTGGAATAGACCCCCTTGTTTCTTTCGTTGTACGGCTTCGTCTCTATTGCCTCCTTCTTTAGGAGCTCCTGTGCCTTTTGCAGCAAGAGTGATTGTTCTGCTGTAGAGTGTCCATTGTAGTTTGTCCTCTTGTTTGCAGTAGCCGTGTTGTATGATGTTATTCTCCATTTGTCGGTTATGTCCTTCTTCCACTCCTGGAAGAAGTGTCTGATTCTGCCTCCTACAGGTGTTATGTGCTCGAGGAACTGTTTGTCTTGAGGTACTAATAGTTTGTCTTTTCCCTTGTATTGTCGCTCCCCTAGAGCTGTTGTGTGGGTGGGCATCGTCCTTACAGCTGAGTCACTTTGAGGTGGGTTGCAGTCCTCCTCTTGTCTGACCTCATCCATTTGAGCACCCTCGAAAGGTTAGGCCCCGTGGCTGTCCCAGTTGCTGTGTCTGATTGCCTCCTTGGTAACCCTGTTGGAAGGCTTGATGTGATGTTCCCGTCTGGCTGTGTCCTCTGCATGCCTGTCTCCTTGAAGGGGGTGCCCCTTCTCATCCCCCTGAACTGCAGCGCTCTCATGGACCTTGCTGTTTCATTGTCCTTTTTTAGCTGCGTAAGTTTTGCGTCAACCAGAGTGCCGAACAGTTGTTCTCCGTTGAAGGGTGTGTTCAAGATGTTAATTTGGACTTCTGGCTTGAAGCCCGAGATCCTCAGCCAGACATGCCTTCTCTTCGTTACCCCAATCATCATCTGCCTACTGGATGTCTCCGCTGCAGCCAAGGCTGATTTTAGGCATGTGTTGGACATGTTCCTGCCTTCTTCCACGAGGTGTTATGCCCTCTGGTGGTACTACTCCGGGAGATGTTTGAGCAGTTGGCCGACTTCCTCTCAATGCTGGTAGGCATGTCTGTTAATTAAGGCATTTGAGTTGGCGATGCACCATTAAATCGCCACAGTCCTCTCCATTTTCCTCCCTGTGAGGTCCATTCTCCTGATTTCCTTGTCTGGAGTTAGCGGGTACATTGGCCCTCTTCCTAGCTGTCAATGCTATTATCGAGTTAGCAGGTACTGATCCCTGAATATATGCTGGGTCTTGTGAGGAATGTTTATATTTCTTTTCTGTCCTTGGGGTCACTGACTCAAATACAGCTGGCTCCCTGAAGGCCTCCCTGCCATGGTCCAGCACACTTGGGAGCATGGGTAGGAATTGGCTCCTGGTCTGCGTAGGAAGCAGAGTCTCCAGGAGAAAACAAGCTTTGGGCTTCTCCTACTCTAGCTTCACTTCATAAGTGGCTGCAGCGTTCTTTATTACCATATTGTATATGCCAATATCGTCCGGCGGCGAAGGCCTCAACAGATATGACTGTACACCCTCTTCTGGGCTTTCATCTGCAAGATCCTGCCACTCCAGGTCTTGCGCCTCTGAGGATGTTGAGTCCTGCTAGGTCGGTTGACCCTCTTCCCCTTCTGCCTCGAAGTAATCTAGGCACTCTGCCTTCTGTTCTCCGGCTGGTTCCGGCGATTTTGGCAGATCAGGGTCCTTGACCCCTTCTTCGAGCTCTGCTTCGGCTGTGGGCTTCGAAGGGATAGTGTACCGGCTCATCCGGTCATCGAAGTCCTTTATTCTCTGGAGGATGTTTGCCATTTCAGCTTCGAGCCTTCTCCTCTTCTGCTCCAGCTCGGCCGCCTGTTCAGCGTCAAGAGCTCTGGCGCTTCACTTTGTGGTCGTCGTCCTCTAAGTCGCCTTTAACTCTTTTTTCCCTCAGCGTCGAGCGGTCCTTTTCAAGACTGGGCTTCGACGACCTAGGTTTGTCTAGCGTTTTCGCCAGCTGGGAGTCCTTTAGGAAGGATCCGCTGGGTTGTTTGTCCTTGGGTGCAGCTGCGGGCGTCAAGAGTTGACAGCAGTGCTCCTTTTGGGACTTTGCATCACTCTTTCAAGCGTCTGTCGGGGTTTTTGGGTCAACGACTCTTACCTCCTTCGCCGACTTCTTCTCGCTCTCGACGACCGTGCAGTCTTCTGGTCCCTCCGTGATGTTGTCCTCTTCCTCACTGGAGAGGTCCAAGTCTCGGAGCGATGGGGGTGGTCCTTGCCCCTGCATGGTGCAGCTTGCCCTTCGCTGCCTCTCCCGAACTCTTAAGGTCTTGGGTGTGTACGCCAAGCAGGCGTTGTAGTCTTCGCTTCAATGGTCGAGCAGCAGGCAGAGGTTGCAAACTGGGTGTTGGTCCTTCTGCAAGTATTTGTGGTGGCAATAGTTGCAGAATTTGAATGGAGTTTTGTTCATCTCCCCTGTGTGCACATTCTCCGTTGGACGTCAAGGTTCTTGGTGTTTGCCCTCCTCAGTCGTCCCGGTTGTCCAGTCTGCAGTCAATGTGCTGAAATCTCGAATCTTCACTGTTTTTTGCAGATTTTGGTCGATTCCTTCTTCAAAAGTTTCTGGAACTCTTCCGTGACGATCCAGGCCCAACGGCGGAAAAAAAATCTGAAGATGGCGACCAAAGGTGGGAGCTTCCGCCGGAAGCGCGTCAACGTCACGAAGGACACCAAATGTTGGGATGTCGTACCTGGGCCAGGAAACAAAAATAAAAAATACTACGATTCAGGACCCAACCACTAGATGGAGAGAGAATGCACAGCAATGTGAATCCAGAAAGATTCACACAGCAAAAGTATAGATAATGCAGTACATTTTTATTTGATCCTAATTTCATTGAGAGACCAGTTTACCTGCCCAAGTAGTGGATAGATATGATCAAACCTGCTGTAAAAGAGGTATGTTTTGCTGCTGGATTGAGAAAAGCTTTAAATTGGGAGTGGTATGACTGGTACATCACAGAATGCATTGCTAACTTAATTTGGTCAGAGGCTTACTAATGCTTACATTTCTTTTGCAAGTGAAGGTGGAAGTTAGCTCAGTGGGCAACTCCATGGATGCGACAGATGAGGGTAGTCTCAAGAGTGAAGCAGTGGAATTTAGCTAATGAAGAGGTTAAGTGGGGATATCTATTGATACAACAGTTTAATGCTTTGTATACCATTTCCTTCCTTTTCTTTTTTACATTCCATTGGTAAAGTGGTGTACTGAGCAAAGCGGGAATGGGAGTTATGCTGTGCTTTGTACACTGCACATCGTAACTGACAATTTACAGGCATTTTGTATTCACTAAACAGAACTCTGAATGTTTACCATGATTTTTTTCCTCAGGGAATTTCCATTTTAATGGTGTACCACATTCACTTGCTATGTACCTATTCTGGACTGTATTTGGGCTTCAGCCAAGAACAAAGTCCAATCCCTTTAGGCCATGAACATGGATTATTAGCTGCATGCCTGTCTGGAGTTGCACTGAGATTCAATTTGAAGCTGCCAGATTACATGCAGATTCAAACAGTACCAAAGTAATTGATGCATTAAATTGTATTGCCGCCCTACTTATCTTTGTCCTCCCTTGATGGATTTACAATTAACTGGTTAAATTAAAGAAAGCTAAATCTGCCACAAGTCTATCAAATTTTGTCCGGCTCCATCAAACTATCCCAAAGTTACTACCAAGTCAAACATGTTTTTACTTCCCCTTAACTCACCCTCCACTGCATCTTCATGAAACCTGAAATACCCGTAGTGGGTGAAACTTGAAAATTCCTCCCACATTGATGGAGCTTAATCAAAACAGGCCTAAAGTTATAAGCAACTGAAATTGTTAGTGCCACCTCCCTTTTAACTGTACCTCACACATTGATGAGTTGGTAAACCATCAGAAAATAAATATATTCATGACTACTAAATTCTATGCAGATTCAACACCTCGTGCCAAATTTATTAGCAAAAAACATTTTGGGGCACTTCCTTTTTAGGTGGATAGTCCTTGATGGCTCTGCACAAGTTTAAAAATTCTAGGAGTAGCCTTAACATAGTAAACGTCTGCCAAATATCATTCATAGTGATCATCAGACTGTGCGAAAGTTATAAGCAAACCAACAATTTGCTTCCAAATAACAAGACATCCACACTTATGTCCACCACGCACAATATCTCAAACTACTGTACAGATTTACAAAAAAAAACGTAAAATTATACAAAACCAACTGATTTGAGTTCTATTTTCATCCTAAGTTTGATGTAACCTTGTTCAGTATTGGATGATGCAGTAGAATTTGATTCTATTCCAGCCTTCTTGGAACTCGTGGCTTTTTGACAAAATCATGTTTTTTTCCACTTTAGAAAAAATGTTCCACAACAATCAAGGGGCACAATGAGGGATTCCAAACCCAGAGGGTGAAAGTGGTGTGGAATGCAAACACCAAAAGCCAAGCTTTTGGCTTGGATATAACGATTTTCAGCAGACATTTTATATTGAGAATAAATGCACCATTTTTTAAAGAAACTTTTCAAATTAAAACAAATAAATCTTGTTCCATTCAACCAAAGAACGTGCACAGTCGGTGTTGACCAACCTCAAAGGGTTGGGAGCAGGTGGTGGCAGAGGGCATGGGACAATGGACATTCACACCGAGGTTTGGCTGCACAAGGCAGTGTGGGTGAATTACCTAGCATGTCGCCAACATGCAGTGCACAGATTCAAGGACGTATGCTGCAATGAATCGATACATGGCAAATGAATGAAGTCTAACACAAAAATAAGAAAATTCACTGAAAAAACACAATTAAAGGTTAGCTATGTTTCAGGAAATAAACCTACAAAAATCCTGAAACTCTTCGGATATGGTATGTAACACACAGCGCATGCCATAACTCAAATAGATGATAGATCTCGAACTCAAGACTATACGTAAATATTGTTTCTAACTGTATTTGATCTAAGCAATTTGTTAGCACAATGTAGATTTCTCCTTAATAGTTGGCCAGCTGAACACAATAGACATGGCAATTGTCAGCTGTTTAGCATTTTTATTTCTATATCCCTGCCAAGCCCTGACCTCACTGTTCCACTGGTTTTCCTGAGTGTGGTGGAAAAGAATGGGCTCTGAACAGGCTTGCAGAACCCACAGGTAATAAACGGAGTGCAACGGATTTTGGCTTCCCGTCTTTCGGCTGCAGGCATCAACTCTGGCCGGTATGCAAACATATCTGAACCATATTAATATCTATACAGACAAATGTATCACTGGGTGTCAGATCTTCCTAGCTCAATTGGCTATCTGAGAGGCAACATTGAATATGCTGGGCTTGTGATTTTGCAACCAACTTTCATAAAACAAATGTTAATTTTTGGCCTTTTCATCCAGAAAATGTATGACCGTTTGGTACATGTATATCCCCTTTCCTCGGGGACTCCTGAGTGTCGAGTTTACCCGACATGGATAGTTTTGCATTGTAGTCCAGTTCTCCCTAACACAGAAATAAAGCACCCCACCCCAAGTAGACTCCTGGAAGCTTTATAGGCTTTAGTCCCCAGTTTTGAAAAACCAAGTACCATATGGAAACATGCCACCACATATTTTCACATCTACACATCCTAAGATTTCTATTGCTGTATGTTAGATCCCCCAACACCAAATGGCTGACCAAAAGGCTACACAGGCTATGCAGGATTCAGATTTTTTCTGCTATTTACTTCCTTTAACCAAGGATTTCTCTTTGGCCTGCTTCACCCTCAAAACATATGCTGATCTGGATTATTCATATCTTCCTCCCCCCCTGGGTCTTCTGAGTGCAAAGATATCAAACATGTGGAAATGGGTTGGAATCCTGGCTTCTGCACTTGTCCACAAAATGCTATAACAGTTGGGTAATAATCACAGCTAAATGTCAAAAGCTACTGCAAGGTTCAGTAATGTTCTGATGACAGGAATAAATTATCAAGTTACCTTCATTAATGCTCTTACTGGTGCATACTTCACCTAAAAAGTCTTCTTACCTTAGAATATCCCAGGCCACCACTTGTTCTTCTAAAGCATACTCCAGCTTCAGATTTTTTACTTTATAATAGATACCAAAGCAGTACCTCCCCCAAGGTGGAGGATCTGTGAAGTGGGCTCAGACCAAAATGCCTTGAAGAACCAAGCAAAGAAGGTTTCCTTCCCATCAGGCCTTACTGTAAAGACAGTAGTGCTTCATGAGTGCATGAACCAAATCCACAATATAGCCTGGCACATATCACGGACAGGAACCCAGCGCCATGGTGCAAAAGACTCTCAGACTTTCTGGAAGCGGATTCTTAGCCAGTGCGCATCAAACTTTAATGCAGAGGATTTTCCCTACCTGGCCACACAGCATTCAATTTCTTTGCTCTGGAGAACTTCAGAAAAAGTTAATGGTCTACTTGATAGGTACAATCTTTGTAAAAGCTTAAAGCCCTTTTGGGTTTTGACCGATGGAGCCTTTGCTCCTCTTCCTAGGAGTGAGGGCGGACCAATTAAGGCTGGTAGAGTGATGGCTTGCCCAACGAGTAAGGGTCAAAGTCCTAAACACCAAGAAAAACTTGATGCAGGGTGATTGCACCGACATTGCCTGCAGTTCCCCTAACATGACAAGCTCATGTCATTGCCATGAGGAAAACAGTCTTGAAGGTCAAGAGAAGGAATGAGCTTCTATGCAGCTGCTCAAAGGGCATGCTAACGAATGTTGAAACCAAATTAATCTTCCAATGTGGCATCACAAAGTGTTTGAGAAAGACTGTGTGTCAAACCTTTACTAAACCGCATTACAACAGGTGATTTGTAAATGGGGCTTCTGATTTTATGGTATTTATTTTTTTAACATTTCCGTCTATTTATCCTTATTTATTTTTGCCTATCTTATTGATATTTATCCAAATTTATTTCGTTTTGAGAATAAATGGAGTCTTAAAATGGTACATTTCCCCATTTAACTGATGAACATGCACTTATACATTGCTACCTGTCGAGTTTTAACAAATTAAGCAGCCAAATATAGCAAAATAATACACCAAGTAAATATCAGCTTTATAATACACTTATATGTTAACATACACCTGTATTTAGGGAAATCTGAACCTGTTTTTTAACTTCCCATGCTATCTGCTCAGCTGTTTATTTATTTATTTATTTAGAGTTTTCTATAGCGCGAACTTGAACCGATTAGGTTATCAGAGCGCTTTACATAGCACAAGTTTCGTTACAGTCCTAGAAAGCTAGATAGACAGCATGGAGAGTCCCCCAAAAGAAGCAAGATTTACTGTATTTTTCTGCTTTGAAAAATAAATTCAGATAAGAAACACATTGTTTTCTGTCTGTATTGATCTGTAAAAATCATTACAAACTGAAAACTGGGAGCCTTCTTTATGAAAAAAGAATTGCTGGTCAGGCAAAAGTAGAAAAAATAACCTTCAAAAGTATCCACTTCAAGACCTTTCTTCGCTAAAGACATAACAAATATAAGGATATCCTATAGCTGCACCTGTAAGAGGTCAGTGCAGCGGGCAGCACACCAGTTTAGAAACTGGTCCCCAACACCCAGCGTACACTGATTTCATGGACATGTGGCTGGCAGAGTGGATGACATCCACCACCTCGGGGTCAGATGGAAAGCAGTTAACTGCTTCCACTCACTTCGTTTAATTTGTGCAGAACCAGGTGGAGGACTCTGCCCTGCTGCTGGGACTAGAGACGCTACCAGAGTGGCAGCCTGATCTGAGGACAGATGCTCATGCTAAGGGGTTCTGGGTACCACACACTCCTGATCAAGAAGGGCTTCAGAGACAGATAAAGGGCCTGTAACTCCAAGAAGTTGATGTGGTACATTGCCGGAAAAAAAAGTGGATCTCATCCAGGTATGCCTACAAAGGACAACACTGATACCGGCTGCCCTGGTATCGAACCTGATACAGATAACATATTTGGACGTGCCCTGACCATCAGATATCATCTGAGCCAGACAGGCCCCAAGATCCTCGGGGACTGCAGTCAAAATCATACTGGCCATGTCCCAAACATGATTGTTCCAACGAAAGACTACATTTAAGAAACAGAGTCAACCTGGCAGAGAACACCACATTTTGGCCACAGCCGTCTAGACTTTTGACTTTTCTAACTAGCACATTGGTCAAAAATGAATTAGATTTCACCTTACTGGTCGAGGCTTGTACAATAAGGTTCTATGGAGCTGGTAGGCAGCGGGCTGCGACAACTGGTGAGGCGGAAGGCCGGAGGGTGAAACGGCGCAGACGGGGGCGCGGCGTCAGCTGGGGCCTGGCATTTCCCTTAGGAGCCTGGGGCCTGTGAAGACCCGCGGGCTCACCGGCCACCTTGCGGCTGGCGTGCGGGAAAGACTCGGCTGCCATTACGGGAGTAGCCGCGGGGCATGACCCCCGCACGGTGAGGAGCGGGACCTGGGGCGGAGAGGGGGAGCCCCGTGGAGGCACCGCCGCACAAAGGAGGGTGTCGCCCTGCGGCGCTGGAGCAGTAGTGGCGGAGCTCGGAGGTCCTGGATGGTGGGCCGGAAACTGAGGGGCTGAAGTCTGCAGCATGCAAAACATTGGGCAGCGCAGTGGATCGGAGGCCGCACTGCTTCTGAGCCGGCAGAGCGGAGCGAGACCCGGGCCCAGGGGCCCAGAGTCTGTCCCACCTCACATTGGAGTGGTGCCCTAAGCGCGTGGTTAAAGCTGGGGGCTGCTCTAGTGGAGACTGGAGGGAGAAAACGACCAGGTGGCTGTGGCAACTCGGGGTGTTTGCCCCCACGGCCTGATCGGGGCACGGTGACATCCTGGCCAGCAAGGCAGAGAGACATTGCGCTGTGTAAGTTACAGCGACAGCGGAGGCAGCCCGCCGGTAGCAGCGCCAGTGGTCGGGCCGAGTAGTCACAACTCAGGAACACTAAGACGCGACCCTCTGGAACGAGTTGCGTACCTACGACCTGGCATACTGGGACCTGGGCACCATGTTAGCGGCTGCTGTACCTTGAGCGACTCACCTCTGGTGCGAGATCTGCGCTGCGCACGGGGAAAGCACCAGGCGTTTGGGACTGTGCTTGGTGAGTCGGATCCACCCTCTGTGACGCTGAGGCCCCTGCTGCCTGGGGGCATTGGGGTAAGGCTGGTGTAGTCTGCAGTGGAGGGGACATTGGCAAAGAGGCTCCTGGAGAAAGAGAAGGTGCACTCTTCCGGAACGGCGCGGAGAAGTCGGACTATTGTCTGAGGCACACCCAGAGTCGACATCGGCTGCCCAGTGCCACAGTCCTGACGGTGTTGGCACCCGGCACGGATAGGCAATTCCTCCCGTTGCAGCTGGCGACGCTGGACTGGTTATGTTAGGTATTTTTGTATAGCGCTCGAATCACCGTGGGGCATCTTGCGCTTTACTCAGAGTACCATCCGGGAAGGGACAATTAGGAGGGTGGGAGCCTTAATACAGGAATGCCTTTAGATGTTTCCTGAAAACACGGTAAGAGGGGATCTCTCACAAAGATATTGGGAGGCTGTTCCAATATTTAGGGGCGAGGTAGGAAAAAGCCATACTCCCTGACCTATGGAGTAATGCGGGTTACCTTAAGTAACTGCCTCGTGCTAGACCTCAATGGACCGCTCGGGACATGTTTTTTCAGTTTATTTTGTAAGTACATTGGGCCCTGACCCTGAAGTGCGTTGAATGTCAAACAACAAATTTTAAAAAAGGATCTTTGTTTTATGGGTTGCCAATGAAGGTTTCTCAACAAAGGCAGCGATGGGGAGCCCGCCGGCATGTTCGGGACCAGCCTGGCCGCCGTATTTTGGCTTTACTGCAGTTTGTTTAAAGAAGTTACTCCAACTTCTGCTAGTAAGGCATTCCCGTAATCCAAACGGCCAATAAGCATCGCTTGGGTCAGCGTTCTGCAGTGCTCCATAGGAATGAAAGGGAAGATTTTAAACAGTAGTCTAAGCCTATAATAGCAGGCCCCCGAAACCGCGGTTACATGGTCCAGCATTGAGAGAGATTGATTTATCTTAATGCCGAGATTATTGACACACTGTTTTGGCGTTGGAGGGGGGCCAAACTGCGTAGGCCACTAGTCCTTGGACCAAGCTGCTGCGGCCTTCCCTAGAAGCAGGACTTCCATCTTACCAGGATTTAACTGAAGACAGTTGTTGGTCATCCAGTTTGAGATTTCAAGAATTCCTGTTGCAAAACGGAGTCTGTCTGCCTCCAGGTTTGGGCCGATGTTGAACAGCAGCTGAGTGTCATCGGTGTACGAAATCGTTTCGAACCCCAGGGCTTCCACCACCTTAGCCAAAGGTGCCATATAGATGTTAAAAAGGGTAGGACTAAGGCAGGAGCCCTGGGGACGCCCTTGTCCAGTGGTATTTTCTCAGACTGATAAGGACCCAAGATGACCGTTTGAGATCTGTCCGTCAGGAAGTTCTGCAGCCATTTGAGGGCCAAACCATGAACACCGAAGTATTCTAACCTCTCCGCGAGCCTGGCATGTGAGATGGTATCGAAGGCCGCGGAGAGGTCAAGAAGAATCAGAATTGCTGATCCTCCGGCATCCACAGTCGTCCTCAGGGAGTCAGTCACCGCTAAGAGAGCAGTTTCAGTACTGAAACCCCGACGGAATCCGGATTGTGGGGGGTCTAAAATTTAATTAGACTCAAGATAGCCGTTCAGTTGCTTGTTAATAATGCTTTCATGCATTTTGCCTAAAAGAGGAAGCAGAAATATGGGGCGATAGTTGCCCAGATCTAGTGGATTGGCCAAAGGCTTTTTTAGAATGGGACGAACAAATGCGTCCATCCAGGGGGCTGGGATTACCCCTTCCAAAATCGAAAGGTTGAAGATCTTTTGAATAGTAGGAGCCAAAATGTGGGACAAAAGTGACATGGCCTTTGGGAAGCAGGGATCCACAGGGGAACCAGATTTAGCTATCTCGAAGGCTTGTTGGGTCTCTACCAATGAGACCGGCATAAAGCATTCGAGAGAACAGTTTAACCGTATAAAAGAGCCACTTGGATTGGAAACGGTGGGTAGACTTTCCAGGTCGGTTGATAAAAAGTTGAAATAGATTTTATCAATTTTCTCCTGGAAAATCCTAGCCAATGAATCACATAAATCTTGGGACTCAATAGGTGATTGCTTGCATGCAATAGGGGCCACAAAGTCTTCAACAATGTCGAATAATGCCTTTGATGAGCTGTTATTTATTTATTCATTAGAGTTCTCAATTTGGTTCGCAATATACAGACATCTAGATGCCTTTAGATTGCGATGATAGGCTGTCAGAGCAGATTTAAAAAGCAGTTTCGACTGCGAAGATTTACTCCGCCGCCAGTGTCTTTCGAATCTTTTGCAGGAAGACTTTTCCTGTCTTAGTTCGGCGGTGTACCATTGGGCTGAGCGTCGATTTAAGTCGGGATTTTGTACTAGTTGGAATAATTACATCTAGCACTTTCGCCAGCCCTTCCTTAAATCCTATCAGAGCAGTGGCTACATCCTGAACCTCTATCAGTGGAAGTGTCAAAAACACTTCCTCAAAAGCCTGAGGGGTTAGCTTGTTCCATGGCCCTGCACAGTTTGGCATCTACTGGTAGGCTGCCCGCTAAGAATCTGCAAGCTGGGTGGCAACATGAACTTGATCATAGAATGATCCGTCCAGGTAAGAGGCCAGGGAGAGTCATATGTGAGCGAGTCGATATTAGTGAATATTAAGTCAAGTGTATGACCCCCATTATGAGTGGGTTCCTTGCACTCTTTGGTAGAGACCCAACTGCTCCAGGTCCGTAATGAGCTTATTCACCTCAGGTAATGAGTGCAGTTCCCCGTGGAAATTAAAATCGCCCAACAGCAAAAACTTGCTGGCTGCCAAGGGCGTGAGTAGCAATCTGATCTACTAGTCTGTCAGCAAAGTCTACTTTCGGGCCGGGAGGTCGGTATACTAAAGATCCTGTCCAGCTTTCAGATGGTGAGAAAGTTACTTTAAAAATGCCCAATTCCATGTTTTCGTCTATTAACAAATTGATCCAGGAGATATTAATATGCTCTTTAAACGCAATGGCTATTCCCCCGCCAATTTTCCCCACCCTATCCAGATGAATGAGTTTGTGAAGCGACTTCTCCTATGGGCCTCAAGTGGGGGCCTGGCGCTGGACGACCGGTGGCTGTCAGCAAGTGTGGATGCCTTCTGCGCAGCAGCTGGTGATGGGCAGACTCCGAGATAAATCCCAGCAGAAGCAGCAGGTGGCCGACGGGCTGGGCTCCTCACACAAACAGAGCGACAACATGTGACCGGCGGCGGCCCTTGCAGCAAGATGGACTCCGTGCTGGCAGCGGTGGAGCGCATCGGCACTACACTGGAGCAAACTAAGGTGTCACTGGAGGCCCGGATCGATAAGGTCATATCTGACTTTACTCTTCTTCACGCTGACCATCGCAAGCTGTCAGAGTCAGTTACTGTGCAGCTACAGTCGCTTCAGGAGTTGCAACCTGTGGTGCAAAACCATGCTTCAGCACTCCAAGACATCATAGACAGGGCTCATGTAATGGAGGATCGTATTGAGGATGCGGAAGGATGCTTCCGCCGTAACAACGTTCGGGTGGTCGGGCTTCCGGAGGGCGAAGAAGGGAAAGAAGGGAAAGACCCGGAGCGGTATACCAAGAACTGGCTGCAGGAACTCCTACCTCCGGGGTCGTTGTCCCCGCACTTTGTGGTAGAGAGAGAGCGCACAGAGTGCCGGCTCAGAAGCCCCGACCTGGAGCCCGGCCTCGACCGTTCCTCTTCAAACTACTTAATTACCGTGACCGGGATGTGGTGCTACGCGAAACCAGGAAGCTGGATGATCTGACAGTGGGGAAAAGCTGTGTGATGTTCTTCCCAGACTACACGGCAATAGTACAGAGAAGGAGGAGCACATACATGGCTGTGATAAAGCAACTGTGGGAACTAGGGTTGCGGTATTCTTTGTTATTCCCCTCTTGCCTCCGCGTGATCACGAAGGAGGGTGCCCGCTTCTTTGATGCCCAGTCGGATGTCTGGGACTGGCTGGAGGAGTCGGGACAGTGGAAGGGTGCACGGCCTGCGGGCCCGGAGGAGAATGAGTGGCAGGTGCAGCGATCAATAAGGCGCAGAAGAAGAGGGGCCCGTTGCGGCACAGGCCCTGACCCAGTTGCATCCAGTACGGAGAACATGCAACTTGAAAGGCAGGAAGCACTTGAAGCGGTTGTGACCCTGGGAGCGGTGAAGGGTGGTGTCCGGCTGGACCCCCAGCCACACAGCGAACCGAACACGAGTGGCTCGTCATCCCCATCCACAGTACTTTCTGAAGATACGAGTATGCCAGTGGTGACACCCTAAACAGCTGACCTGCTTATGTGATTGAGTAGTGAACTGTGGCGGACGTGCAGGGGTCCCCGTCCTTGACTATGCTATTACTTGTGGTATCCTTCTAGAAATATCGCTGTTGTATTATGTTTGTCTTTATTAAGTATGATTGCGCTGCTCGGTTAACTGAATGCGGGTGTATCGGCAGGCCCGTGGCTGGATGGCGCTGAGCGTTCACTGCACTCGCGGGCTCCTCTGCTGGCGTCCTGCACCGGCCCGGTGCGTTTCCATGCCCTAGATTCCCCAAGCACCTCTTGAACGTCCGGAAGGTCTGAGATAGGGGAGTAACATAGCACGGTTGTTGGCAGCACACTCACCCAGACAGCCATTGCGCTGGACTAACTCACTCTTGTGTGGTGGATCTTGATGAGGTTTGGACGTATGCCCTCTTGAAGACTCGCCCTGTTTGTTACACTGTTTGTGATTGTTCTCATGTTTCAGTTGCAGCACACTAACATCCCTTCCCCAATGGTGTTCGTAGGCCCCCCTCTGAGGTGTTCCCCTGGCCCTGTGCGGGTGCGCAGCGTCCCGACACATGACACACACTAACATACTGACCTGGAACATTCGTGCTATGCAATCCGTTACTCGGTCTTTTCCTACCTGCAGCGACATGGGGTGGGAATTGCTCTTCTCCAGGAGACGCATATGACTCAGATCGAGCTTGACAAACTCTGCAGGCGCTGGAGGGGGCAGATTTTTGGCACAACCTTCTCTGCACATGCGCGTGGCACACTGATATGGGTGAGGGCGGGTGTTCCCTTCATTAGCAAAGAAGGTCAAGTGGACCATGAGGGAAGATACTCCCTAGTGCGGGGGCGGTTAAATGGTCAGGAAATTCTGTTAGGATCTCTTTATGCCCCGAACACAGACCAGCCCTCCTACCTAGAGAGCTTGAATCAAATCCTCCACCCATATGCTGGTCTCCCCTGGCTGCTTGGAGGGGACTTTAACATGGTGCTGGACGTGCGCCTGGACCGCTCTTTCCCTCCCCTCCGGGCTGCAGCGGTGGCATCTAATGCGCAAGCGTTCAGGGATTGGCTTTCGTACTGGGAGATACATGAACTATGGCGCACGCAGAAACCCATGGACAAAGTATACTCCTACTACTCTTCAGTCCACGATCTGCATGTCCGGTTAGATGGGATAGTCGGCACCCAGTCACTGCTCCCGCTCCTTGCTAAATCAGCGTACCTAGGGAGAACACATTCTGATCACAACCCCTTATGGTTCCAGATTAGTTGGGAGGCGGATCGCCCACCTGTGCCTACGTGGAGGCTACAGCCTGCCGCGCTTGAAGATGCTGAGTTCCGCTCATCGCTGGGCACGGCCATCTTAGCTTACTTTGAGGCCAACGAAGGGAGGGCGAGCAGCGCCATGGTGGAGTGGGATGCACATGAGGCAGCTATTCGCGGACACTCTATGGGGGGCCACATGGAATATACGCAAAACATTGTCCGCCTCCCTGACATACCTGGAGACCGAGCTGTTATGCTACGAGAGAGAGGGCGAGGGGACGGGTGAGCACTCGCGCACACTGAGCGACCTATGCACTAGGCATGCAGCCCTTATGGAGCAGCTGCGAAGTCACAATTATGCGGCGCACACGGGTAGGACGCATGCCAAGGCGGGCAGAGCCGGCCGGCTGCTAGCCTGGTTGGTGCAGGGAGAAGGGCATGGAGTCCCGATAGGAGCTTTGTGTACAGCGGAGGGGGAGATGGTGTACACACAACGCGAAATTCATCGTGCTCTGACTGACTACTCTAAGCAGCTATACAAAGCTCGCGGCACTGGCCCCAGGTATGCGTTTGAAAGGTTCCTGGATACTGTTACCTTGCCTGTGGCATCTGAGGATCACAGGGATGCGCTTAATGCCCCCCTCACTCTGGAGGAGGTGGGAGACACGATCCAGGATATGGCGACGGGGAAGACCCCAGGGCCGGACGGCCTATCCGCCGAATACTATAAGGCGAACAGGGAAATCCTCAGGCCCTTGCTCCTCCAGCTGTATAACTCAGCTATAAGGGCCGGCTCGTTTCCTCCATCCATGCGGGAAACGTTTCTGGTCTCATTGCCCAAGCCGGACAGAGACCCCACAGTTTTGGGCTCGTACAGGCCACTGGCAATGCTTAATGTTGACTATAAAGTTTTCGCAAAAACACTTGCAGGGCGGCTGGCGCCGGTGGTCCCTCATCTAGTACACTCCGATCAAAATGGGTTTGTGCCAGCAAGATCCACGTCCCTGAATCTTAGGAGGTTTTTTAGGGTGGCAGCTGAGGCGACGAGGGAATGACCCAAGGGTAGGGTGACTGATAATAGACCTGGAAAAGGCATTTGACTGCCTGGAGTGGGGGTACCTGTCCGCGGTACTATCACGTTACGAACTTGACATAGGCTTCCTGCAGATGGTGGAGCTTCTTTACAAAAACCCTGTGGTCCGGGTGCGACTGGGCCCCTACATCTCTGAAGCAGTGGTGGTGGGCCGGGGCACCCGGCAGGGATGTCCCCTGTCTCCGCTGCTGTTTGCGTTAGCTGTGCAACCCTTGGCGGCGGCAATACGGCAGACACTGGGAAGGCATACCCCTGGGAGATGCGATCCATCAGGTATCGCTTTATGCCGATGACCTGCTGGTGTTTGTGAGGGACGTGACACGTATACCGGAACAACTAGCCCACTTGCTGAGCCAGTTTGCGGTTGTCTCGGGGCTCCGGGTGAATGCGGGCAAGTCCTGCCTTTATGCGTTTGGCACTGGGATAGAAGACCCGGGGTACTGCCTCGAAGGCACAAGAGTCCAATGGAAGGCTGACACCTTCAAGTATCTAGGGATTCAGATTTACCGGCAACCGGCCGATCTCTTCGATGGCAACCTAGGTCGGGCGGTGGCAGCGCTTCAATCCCAGATGTGCTTTTGGTCCTCGCTCCCGCTGACCACTACGGGTAGAGTGGCCCTTGCCAAGATGGTCATGCTCCACCGACTCCTGTAATATTTTGTTAATCTGCCTCTCTTTATCCCTGCCTCTTTCTTTTCGTCGCTTAATGCGGTTCTGCGGGACTTTATCTGGGGTGCGTCTCGGCACGGATTGGCACTAGCGAAATTATTCCTGCCAACAGACAGAGGAGGGCTGACTGCCCCCTGTTTCGAACATTACTACCTGGCTGCGCAACTCCAATGGATTGCCCGTTGGTTGGCGGATAGGGGCAGAGACGATACCGTTACAGCTGAGCCACCATACTCTCTGGAGCGTGTCACCAAACTCTTCCATCCTCTGGCGGCGCCTGTGAGACCCACTCCGCTGCTGCTGGCAGTGGCGTATAAGTGCTTTCGCAGAGCACTGTTCCTCACATGAAAGGTGCTCCTGTACGCGCCTGCTGTGCCTCTGGAGGGTTTCCTGGGAGGTGAGGGGGTCCTCACGCGTCCCATGCTAGAGCAGTGGAGGTAGGCAGATGTCCAGACGCTGGGCGACCTCTATAGAGACGGTGCTTAGTGGCGTATGAGACGCTGGCCTCGGAGGACTGGCTTCCCCCTGGGGGGTTCCTACTACATCGCTCCCTAGTGGCGAAGAGGACGGCCAGGTGGGGAGACTTGGCGACGGAGCCTGAACAGCACTTCACCATGCAGTACCTCCACGTCATGGGGAGGGGTAAACATCTGGTCCGCTGGTTTGCTGGGTCGCTAAGGATCCACACTGGGATTAGTCTGGCCCCACTTAGGGGTAAATGGGAGCAGGACATGGGTAGGTTACTGACTGATAAGGAGTGGGAGAGAATTCTTAAAAGTCCGGTACGCATTCCCAGAAATATGCGCTTCCGCCAGATACAACTTTATGTTGTTCATAGGGCCTACCTCACGCCTGAGCTAATCAACAAGTACTTCCATCGCACAGACGTGTCCTGCCCCAGATGCGGTGAAATGGACGCGGGGCTCCTCCACCTTTGTGGAGTTGTCGTAGGCTGGGCACTTACTGGAGTGTGATAGGTGAGCTGCTCTGTAAGTTCACTGGGCGTATTATACCCTTTGATTGGCCGGAATACATTTTGCACCATTTCAGGAGACCGCCCAAAGATAAGGTGTCGTCCCGCATTTTAGTCTTGGGATGATGGTGGCAAAACGCCTCCTTACGAGGCGTTGGAAGGCGCGTGACCCACCTGGCGTACAGGCGTGGTCCTCCTCCTTTCAGGCATGGGCCCGGGTGGAGTGGACAGCCATATGTAGAGCGGAAACATTGGGGCTCCGACAAGAGCCAATAGCGGAGCGCTGGGAGTACATGCTTAATGCCTTGCAATTGCTGGGTGGGGATAGAGGTGCGGGAGCTGTAGCGAGTTAGGGGGCGTTCTCGGGGTTGGAGTGTATCGTGGGCTGTTTTCCTGTCTAGATAATCTGTTAGATACCATTATTGACTCTTGGAGTCATGCAGGTTTCAGGTGTAGGCTCAACTGTGGCTGACGTGGGCGCACGTTCTGGGGGCTGAAGGAGGGTAGGGTGGGGGTGGGGGGTGGGGGGGTGGGGTCAGAAAGGCATTAGCATGTGCATGTGTCTGTGGTTTTGCCGCTGTTTTCTTCTTTTTGCTTATTTACAGTTGTTGTATAAAAGTCATCTTTGTGCACAGGTCTACGTTGGAGGGATCCACCCTAAACACTGCTAATGTACTAAGCTTAGCGTGTGGACAGTCATGGACTAACACGGGGGCTGCCCCCCCAGGCACCCCACGCTCTTGCCAGTTTTGTGCGATTATCCTTTGCTTATGTAATACTGTACCTGTGGCACTGTGTCGCTCAATTGTAATGTTATAATGTGTATGGATGCTCGTTTGCCATGCTCAGATTGCAGAGCTGATGTTGATGAAGTACCTGCTGTACCATAGAACCCCTACAATGCTAATAAACAGATTTGACAAAATAAAAAAATAAAAAATAAAAAGGAACATGGGCTAAGTGACGAGTCCGGTAACAAGAGCGAGTAAACAGTTCCAGCGAGAAACCTGCCGGTGATAACCCAACTTGAGCCCCTGCGGTCCGGCACCTGAAGGAGCCCCAAAATATCTGCAGCTTCCCCTCTTTGAAGATCACGATTTTCTGCAGGGTTAAAGATAGCCTGGAAAACTAAGACTGTGTCAGGATCAACTGAGGAATTGGATCCATGGCCTGAGACCTTAGTGGTGTGCAACTAACATCACAAAGACCTCCTGCCTTCTCTTTGGAGTCAGAGTGGCGGGATGGGGTTAAGTCCCACTTCACTCTATGCTTTAATTTCTCCTTGGGCTAACTGGAGGACTTTTGAGTGGGAAGAGAACAGTCATGGTTCCATAGAACACTGAGAAAAATGTTTGGAATTGTTGAAAGACAGACTGTCAGAAGTGGAGCTCCGGATCAGAGTCAGTGGAGACAGAAAGAAAATAACTGACAGCGCACAGGGGTGGTGTTTATTTGCAGCTTCGCTCCATTACTTCTGGGGAGGTATGGAGTCAGCGCAGAGCTGCAGTACGGCACCTGGCAGCGCACAGGAGCACTGATATAAACAAAAGAATTCTGAGGTCCCTGGAGAACTTTCAAAAGTGAGGATGCTGCAGTTATTATAATCCATCAGAATATTTTTTTAATTTTCTTTATAAAAGCTAAAATATATTGATGCAAATGTCTAGAAGATCTTTCTCTTGTAAAATGTAGTGTTCTACCCTGTTCTTAGGGTTAGAATGATGTAATTCAAAACATTCCTTGATGCAGTGTTCAGGCTGATAGCCAAAAAGAACAGAAGAGTCTCTATTAACTTCATTATTCAAGCACAGCATGCAGTGTTTATTTTCACCCGTCTCGAAGTAGATGGCTCTAAACCGGATATTCTCACACCTTTCTGCCTCAAGGTCAGTAAGCTGGTCGTAAAGCAGACCAGAGGAGAAAGAGCAAAGTGGAACTTGAAAAACGCAATTTTCCGACTCCTCTTGTAAGGGACACATGAATTGCGAAGACTCATTTCCACAAGGTACATGGACAGTTTTTTGGGGTTTTTTTCTTGCGTCATGTTATGGATTATTTTGTGGCATTATACAACCACATCATTTGATCTGTTCTATCGACACCACGTATCGGTTGTAGTCCAGGGGACATAGATGTTTTCCAACAGGTGTGTTCTGACTATACAAGTAACTTCTATTGTTGAGTGGACAGCAGTCAAAGATGTACAAGCTTTTTATCTTTGGACGGGAGTTCGGTGCACCATATTATTGCCGTTTTATCCCATTCTTTTTTTCTTGCTGCCAATTGAATAGGTAAGTCCTTTCTATTTTGGCGAACTGTGCTACATACTAGAGGTCTGTAGAACATACAGCTTTGAATAATAGCAGACTAGTATAAAAACGGATTATTATTTACAAAGTTTTATATAGCGCAAACTTGATCCCGAAGGATATCAGAGCGCTTTACAATTATAGGGAAAGGTAACAAATCAAAAAATGAGTCAAACATGGGAGTATAATAGGCATTGAATTAAATAGTGCACACATACCAGCTCATTTATAAAAACCTGAGTGAACGAGGAGTGGGCTATATGATGGAGCATAGTAATATAAGGGGAGTAAGTGAAATAATCATATACAGGAATAGTAACCAAAACCACACTAATAATCTATACATGAGTCAATGGGGCGTCTAATAGGCATTGAATCAAGTGTACAAATGGTAGCCACAATTGTACCTATGGTGCACTAAGTTACAAAAGATGTTCTCCAGGACATGGCTAGCGAAACCCCATTTAAGAAAAATTTGAACTAGATCAGTGGAATCAATTACCTTCTAAGCAAAGACAAATTAAATTGCTGAAAAAGAAAACTAGTTACTTACCTGTAACTTCAGTTAGCCAGCATTGGTATCTTTCATAGATTCACATGCTTAGAATCATCCCCGCCGACGAGGTGGGAGTCTTGCGGTACAATAAAACATATACATTACAGTCATAATAACATCACATTATAGGCTATAGTAGATACCAAGTCACTACATTAGCCTATCTTAGTCCTTTTGTAAAAAGAACCACACTTGGAAACCAACCAATCAGGCAGCAGCACCCTCTTAGAACCTTCCCCACAGAGAGGCAAACCCTCAGATTTTCGTAGCACAAGGGACAGTAAGTATGCCATAATGATGAGTTAAGCCTCTCCGGGGAGGAGGGTGGGTAGCATGTGAATCTATGAAAGATACCAATACTGGATAACTGAAGTTACAGGTAAATAACTTGTTTTCTTATACAGTATTGGGGTATCTTTCATAGATTCACATGCTTAGAATCAGAGTAGCTAGCAGTAAATTATACGTAGATGCATAGAGGATGGTGGGTATTATAAGAAAAATCCAGAATACACCACATCAAGCAGGCAAAGCTGTACTGAAATAAATAGTAAGCCATACATACACTCAACTTTGGTTAAGATTAATAAAGAGTTGTACAATAGCAGAAACAATATATTCCCATCACAAGGCTTACCTTATCTAAAAAGGTTTCGTAGTACTGCTTGTCCAACTGCTGACTAATAATAATAATAATAAATCATTTATAAAGCGCATGGCTGCACAAACTGTGTGTCCCCGCGCTAACTGCTAACTGAATCTGTCAGAGGGAGAGGGGGGGAGGGGAAAAGGAAATTATTGAGGGAAGAGGTGTGTTTTTAGTTTGGCTCTGAAAAGCGTTTGAGGGTTCCATACGCAAATGAACTGGTAGAGCATTCCAGTGCTTAGCTCCAAGGTAGCGAAAGGATCTTCCTCCGATTCTGGCTCTGTGGATACGGGGAAGTTTGAATTGTGTCAATCCAGAAGATCTTAGGTTTCTGAGCGGACGATGGATAGACATCAGATTTCTAAGATAGATAGGTCCTTTATTGTGGGCGATTTTATGGGCATAGCAGAGGCTTTTGAACCCGATTCGTTCCCTAACAGGGAGCCAGTGAAGTTTGGAAAGGGCTGCTTTGGAGGATGTTCTTCTGGGAAGACCTAGAACCATGCGGGCGGCTGCATTCTGTATGCATTGTAGCTGATGTAACTGTTTTTGGTTAAGGCCTAATAGGAGAACATTTCCATAGTCTAAGTGGGGAGTTATGAGCGCGTGTACTATGGTTTTTCTGGCCTCCGTAGGGATGAGGTCAATGATCTTGCGTAGTGTTTTTAGGGTGCCGAAGCATTTGCCTGTGATTTTATTGACTTGAGATTTTCCTGAAAGATCCGCGTCAATCATAACCCCTAGGTTTCTCACCTTTTCCACAGGGTGGGGAGGATCGCCCAGAGCCGTAGGCCACCATGCCTGGGACCATATAGAAGCATTGTTCCCTACCACCAACACCTCTGTTTTGTCTCCGTTCAGACGGAGGCAATTATTGTCCATCCAGGTGGCTACGGCACTCATGCAATCCGAGAAATTAGTGGCATATTTCTCGCTGTCAGGGGTAAGCTTGAACATGAGCTGGGTGTCGTCGGCATAGCTGACAATGCCCACCCGAAAGCTCTCTATGACGTGGGCCAGGGGCTCCATATAGATATTGAATAGGGTAGGGCTCAGACTCGAGCCCTGAGGAACCCCATAGCTCACGTCACAAGAAGATGATTTAAAGGGTGGACAGTGCAGCTGGAATTATCTTTTAGAAAGAAAGGACTGGAACCAGGCCAGAGCGTGGTCTTTCACTCCAATGTCTGAGAGTCGGGACAGCAGCGTGGCATGAAGCACAGTATCGAAAGCTGCGCTTAGGTCTAACAGGACCAGCGCTGCTGTTTCTCCCTCGTCTACCATCTTGCGGATACATTCTGTTGAGTACAGTACCGCTGATTCCGTAGAATATCCAGATCTAAAACTCGATTGAGTGGGGTGGAGTATATGTTCCTTTTCAAGGAAAGCCATGAGTTGAGAAATGACTATTTTTTCTATGATCTTGGCACATGTTGGCAGGAGGGAGATGGGTCTTAGGTTTTGAAATTGAGTGATAGGGATGTTGGTTTTTTTTTTGAGAGGGATGACTTGCGCTGTTTTCCAATCCTCTGGTACATTGCATCAGGGGCGGCTCTAGGCATGTGCAAGCTGTGCACCTGCACAGGGCCACCAAACCCCAGGGGCCACCACACCAATATATATCCTTAATATATTAATCCTCTGAGGATGGATACATATTTGCGTGGTGGCCCCTGGCAGGGATTTGGCAGCCTCCGGCTCTTTTCCAATTCTAAACTCCGTGACCCCCTCCCCTCTTTACTGGCCTGCGGGCTCCGCCCCGCCGGACCCCCTCTTTCGGGCCCCCTACCTACGCTCCCTGCCCAGGGCCACCATGAGCCTAGAGCCGGCCCTGATTGCATTCTTGAAAAGAAAGAGTTATCATATTTCTTATGTGATCTATTAGAAAGCTTTCCATAATGTCTTTACTTTTGTCCAGAGGACATACATCGGTGGGGGAACCAGAATGTATGCTATTAATAATGGTGATCAAGTCTTTTTTTTCAGGGGTAGTGAATTGAGTAAGGGTAGGTTTTTGAGTAGGGGGGGTCCTAATCCTTACCTCTTTTACTGATATAGAGGATTTGGGAAAAGTGGCGAGGATTTTCTCGACTTTTTCGATGAAGAAATCGGCTATTTGTTCGCAGATGTCGTTGGAGTATGTGTCCTGCGTATCTAGACACGAGGTGTCTGTAAGCTCTTTATAGATACGGAACAGTTCTTTAGAGGGATTGGTTGCCTCTTCTATTCTGATTTTGTAAAATGCGCTTTTTTCCTCTCTTACCATTTTCTGATATACTTTTAGTTCCGACTCAGCCTCTGTTGCCAGATCCAGGCAATAATGCAGAGTACAAGTGTGCACACTTTTCCAGGTTGCAGCACGGCAAATCTTATCCAAAGACACAACAGCAAACAGTGCCAATGATGAGGACACTGCCCTGGTAGAATGATCTTCAGGCTTATTTGACAAAGGATGGCCGGCCTTGGAATGACAGAATTGAATAGTGGATGCAATCCATCTTGAGATAGTAGCTTTTGACACTGCTGATCCTGGCTTGTTACAACCATAAGAAAGAAATAACTGGTCAGATTTTCTGATGGACACAGTTCGAGATATGTAGCACTTCAAGCATCTTTTGACAGCCAAAGTATGTAAAGACTTTTCCGCCGAGGAAAACTGATTAGGAAAGAAAGTCCGCAATACCACAGGTTCGTTGAGATGAAATGAAGTAGGAACCTTAGGTATGAACGTGGGATTAGTTCTTAAAAGAACATAATCATTGGCAAATTTCAAACATGGTTGTCTTATACTGAACGCTTGCATTTCACTCACTCGTCGGAAAGAAGGGAGTGCCAAGAGAAGAGCTGTCTTCCATGAGAAATATTTTAAATCTGCTTTATGAATGGGTTCAAATGGATGTTTCATCAGTTGTTGTAGCACCAGATTCAGTCTCCATTCTGGAGGAGGAGCTCTAATAGATGGGAAAGTTCTGAAAAGGCCCTTCAGGAACTGCTTAATGAGACGATTGGAATAAAGTGACCCTGAAGATCGTCTGTATGTAGAACTAGCGGCCAGGTGCAATTTAACAGAAGCAAACATGAGACAAGACTTAGATAATGACAATAGATAAGGTAGAACCTTATCAGGAGAACACTCCAGGGGATGTAAGTGGTTGTTGCTGCACCAGTAACAAAATCTCTTCCACTTTAAGGCATAAGTCCGTAATGTAGAAGGGGCTCCTGCTCTATTCAAAATATCGCTGCAGTATTGAGGTAAGTCTATATCCTTGAAGTATGTGAATCGAGAAACCAAGCATGGGGCTGGAGTTGAGCTGGACAAGGAAGGAGAATCTGGCCTTCGCTGATGGACAACAGATTCGGTAGTACTGGAAGACAGAATGGCTTGCACTTGGAGAGAAGGAGAAGTTCAGTGAACCAGTGCTGACGTGGTCATTTCGGTGCAATTAGAATCATGCAGCATGGTTCCCTTTTGATCTTGCGTAGAAGTCTCAGGATCAGGGGAAAAGGAGGGAACGCATAAGCAAAAATTCCCGTCCATCTCATCATGAAGGCGTTTCCCCAGGAGCCCTTCTCCGGTTCCCAACTCGCGAAGAATAGGCACTTCCGATTGTTTTTGGAGTCAAAGAGATCCAGCTTCGACTTTCCCCACTTCTGAAAAATCATTTTCCAGAATCATTTGATTCAGTTCAGTGCTGAGATTGTCTGCCAAGGTGTTCTGGACTCCTGGAAGATGTTCCACCTTTTTTTTTTTTTTTTTTTTTTTTTGGTAGACCTTTATTGCACATTACGAATAAACACAGCGGTGCGCCTACAACCCACTGGCAGGGCCGGCCGCAATTAGTGTTCCATACAGTCACAGTGGTTCTCAATAACATACATCATCATTACAAGTGCAGTTCCAGACTGAGATCCTGTAGGCACCATATATGTTCCAATTGCAATGATCAAAGAACACGTTGATAGCGGCTGTATAGCCCTTATGTGATCTCGGTCTAATTTTTTCGATTTTGCAGAACAAAGTCAACCGACTAACAATCTAAACTCCCCCCCACCCCTCCCAATCCTGGTCTTAGTGAGCCTTACGGTTCGGACACATACACCGCTCAAGGGTTAGCTGTTGCAGGAAACGGCACAGTGTGCATGGAGAGATTAGGCATCGTAACGCAATTCTTACATCATACACTCGGATCACAGCAAGATAGCAGAAGGTAGCCCATTCTGGTCAACCTCCCATAGCAAATGTACAGAACATACCGAGCACAACAGCACGAGCACAATTTACGACGCATTCATCACCACCGCTTTCGAGCAACACTCAATCAGATACATGATCTTCTCCCAGCAATTCAGTGGTCGTATTCCTCTCACTATCCGAGTCCTCCAGAGACAAGACATAGAGCGTAAACGGAGCCCATATGTCTTGCGGGCGTGATCTCTCCGGCAGACCCTCATAATAACAATGCAGCTGGTCTCTACAGTAAGCCATATCCTTCAGCCAGAGCTGCACGTCTGGTGCCCTCCTCCCCCCCCCATCCCATAGCGACTCTCCTCTTGGCTAATTGTAGCGCCAGTACCACTAGACGTCGTGATTGTGCTGCCACCCCAGAGGCTATACCCAACAGACAAAGACGCACATCAAGCTTAACCTCAGTTGAAGTCATAACCGTCAGACACTCAGTCACCGCCCTCCAGAAGTCATACACTCGCGAGCACCGCCAGGCCAGATGTATAAAGTCAGCATCATCCTCACTGCATCTCACGCACCGAGCAGCAGTTCGAAGCCCATACCTCACTAGTTGAATTGGTGTGTAGTACCACTGATGCAGAAATTTATAATGTAAAAGACGGAAGTTTCCGTTTATCACATATCCTCCCGTCATGTTACAACACTCACGCCATTCTTCATCACTAAGAGGGTCTGGAAGACTTCTATCCCACCGCGCTCTTGCCAGTTCCGCCCCCCCTCCCTCATCCTCCTGCGCAGCCTTATACAGTTTAGAGACCAATTTAGCCCTGTCTTTAGCTGTGTAGAGCAACTGCAATGCCCCGAGTGTCGGTGGCTCCTCCGGATACGTTGGATACAAATCTTTTATCGCAGCCCGCAGCCGGGCATAAATAAAAGTAGGCATGCACGTGTTGGTCGATCCAGCCGTCATGGCCTGTAAGGAGAGAAAGGACGCCCCTGGAAAAAGGTCCCCCATGGATTGCAATCCGGCTTCCCTCAAAACTTGTAACCCTCCAATCTCACCGGTTACCGAGACATCAGAGTGGTAAAGTAGCGGCATAGCCGGTGCATACAACGGCAGGCGGGCCGCCCGTCGACCAAGGTGTTCCCAAGCTGTCGCCGTGATCCGCACTGTGTCTATCTCTCCCTTCTCAAAAACCGAATGTTTGTTAACAACCATGGCCCTCAGCGGATACGGCAGAACCGCACTCGCCTCAAGCGCCACATGCGGGGTGTATGGCGGAGCGTGCAACCAATAACTCGCAAAGTGCGCCTGTGCGCAGAGATAATACAGCCTCATGTCCGGCAGGGCGAACCCCCCCAGCGCATACGGTTTGGTCAGCACCTCCCAAGTCACTCTCGGTTTCTTGCCAGCCCATGTGAGAGTTATCAGAAGCGATCTAATCCTTGCAAAGAAATGCGACTTCAACAGAATAGGAATGTTAATGAAAAGGTAGAGAAATTTCGGTAACACCACCATTTTAATTAAGGATATTCGGTCCGCTAGAGTCAATGGGAGACGAGTCCAGCGCGCTACTTGATCTTCTAGCTTAGATATAGCAACTCCATAGTTGGCCCGGACGACTTCCTGGCAGTCCCTATGCACCCAGACGCCCAGATACCGAACTGACTCCGTTGCCCATTCCAGGGGGAATTCTAGCGGGGTCTGACGAGTTGCCTCTGTGAGCGGCACAATTACAGATTTGTCCCAATTTATAGTGAGTCCGGAGTGATGACCAAACTTAATGAATTCGCGTAAGATGTTCTCCAGGTGGAGGGCCGGTTCCCTAACGTACAGGACCATGTCATCCGCGTACATTGATACCGCCAGAGATCTGAGCGGGAATTTCAATGCAGCTGCAGCGTACCGTTGCCGCAACATACAGGCCAGAGGTTCCATCATGATGGCAAACAGTAACGGAGACAAAGGGCATCCCTGTCTCGTCCCCCTCTGTATCGGGAACGAGGAAGATACGTGTCCGTTGACCCTGACTCTCGCCGTGGGTGCAGTATATAAGAGGGCAATTAGTGACGTGAAGAAGAACGGCACCCCCATCCGGTGCAGTACAGCCATCATGTACTTCCACGCCACTGAATCGAAGGCCTTAGCCGCATCCAGCATGACCGCGGCTGCAGCCAGTTCTGGTTTAAGCAGGTGCAGTACAGCAAAGAGTGTTCTTAAATTATGTGTAGTGGATCTAAGTGGTATGAAACCCGATTTGTCCGGTAAGACCATAACAGGTAGCAGTAAACGCAATCTTGTGGCCAGGATTTTCGCGATTATCTTTACATCAGTATTCATAAGTGAAAGGGGACGATACGAGTCGCACTTATCAGGCGGTTTCCCCGGTTTAGGCAGTGCCACCAGCAGTGCCTCCCTCATGGTTGCCGGCAATTGTCCGCAGTCAAACGCTTCTTCCAACACCTGTGCCAGCTGCGGGATCAGTAAATCTGCATATGTTTTATAAAATTCGGAGGGCAAGCCATCCGTACCAGCCGCCTTACCACTAGGGAGGGCCGCTATTGCGTCCCTAAATTCGGCCTCAGTGATGTGATGCATAAGGAATTCCTGCTGTCCCCTAGATAGCCACACCAAGGCTACGTCTTCCAAATATTGATTCACTTCTGCCTCATCAGCCGTGTCCCTATGTTCATAGAGTTGCGCATAATGTTTGGAGAAGCAGGCCAGTATACCCTCCGTGCTAGTCACCACGTTCCCATGATCCTCAATCTCCTGCACTGTGCAGTGACGCGCCCATGGATCCCTGATCCGATCTGCCAGGCCCTTTCCTGGTCTACCCCCTTCGCCGTAATACCTAGCTGTAGCCTTCTTTGAGAGGAATTTCACCTCCTGCTCCGCCAGATCGTTATATTCGTCCACCTTTGTTCGAATGTCAGCAAGGATCGTGCCATCTCCCCCCTCTTCCAGTTGCCGCTCCAGAATCAGTAACTCTCTTTCCAACCTTGTCATGGATCCCCTAATGGACGTGAGCACCCCTGACCTCAGCCCTATACACGCACCCCTCACCGTCACCTTGAAGGCCTCCCAGACTGTCCCCATTCTGTCTACAGTCCCCACATTGTTCGTAAAAAACTCCTCGATTATCTGCCTCAATCTCTCAGACAACACCTGATCCGTCAGCACCCCAGAGGAAAGTCGCCAGGTGAAAGGAGTGGGGGTATGCGATGGGAGCTGCAGCACCAGTGTGACGGGCGCATGATCAGAGATAGTACGAGGCAGATGTTCAGCACCCACCACCCAACCGCTGACATCTCGGGTCGTTAGCCAGTAATCCAATCGCGACCATGTATCATGCGCTGAGGTGTAGCAGGTGCCCTCCCGCTTGGTCGGATTGCGTAGCCTCCACACATCCAGCAGCCGCAACCCATCCATACCCTCACACACCGCATCCACTGCCCTCTTACGTACAGGAGGTCTGTCTTGTTTCCTATCTAGATCCGAATCCAGTGTGACGTTCCAGTCCCCCCCACAAATGACAGCCGATGGTGCAAGCAAATAAAGCTTGTTCCAGAGAGTTACATAAAAATCAGGGTCATCCACATTTGGCCCATAGACGTTGAGCAGAGTTATCAGTGTGCCGCACAATTTACCCTGCACTATGATGTATCTACCATCTAGGTCTATGTCTTCATGTATAACTTCAAATGGTACATTCCTCTTTATCAGAATCATCACCCCTCTTGCATAGGAAGAGTATTTCGTAGCCAGTCTCACCCCCGCCCATTGTTTGCCCACCATTTCGGCCGCCTTGCCCTGAAGGTGCGTTTCCTGAAGGAACGCCACCTGCGCGCCATGTCTATTCAAAAAGGCAAGCATTTGTCTAGTCTTTTGCGGCCTATTGAGTCCCCGCACATTCCAAGTAATGCATTTGATTTTACCCCCCCTCTCCATAACACCAATCCCGCAATCCACCCTCAATGCAATAGGCTTTCCCCAGCTCCCCTCTCGGAGGCCCGTCCACCACAACCATCAGCACAGAAATGACATAAGACCCTCCAATGCGGAGGCCGAACCAGAACTAAAAATTCCAAGCACAGTCTATCAGCATCATAGGTCTCACTGCCCTGACCAGGAAAGATAACAGTCCCCCAACATCCCCCAAAGATCCAACCCCCATCCCGCCACCCACTTCAGCGTACCCAATGTGCCAAAGCAACCCCATTGTCCCCCCTTCCACAAACCCCAACAATACCAACAACTGCGTGTGGGGATCTCCCATCCTGGGGGGCGTAGTGGCACTCCACTCCCGCCAGGAATTGACGAGAGCGTAGACCTAACACTAGAACTACATCCCCATGCCTGCAGCCCCATTTCGTGAATATGTACAGTAACAGACAATCGAGTAAACCTCAGTACATTGTTAGAGTAGCCCCTGCCCGGGTCCACAGCGAATATATCAGAACTTGCAGGCAAAAGCGCATTGCATGCGCACCGCAGCACGTGTACATAGCGCGCAAACCCAGCGGACCGCAGCCCGGCCCTGCACTGCACTCTCGGGTGAAATGACCTAGAAAAAAGCAGCGCCTCACATTCCACTAAGTCCCCATCAGTTATTGTGTCCCTCCATCCACAGTGTACATATACGCTTAACAGGGCAAAGCAGACCCCAGTGGCCTAGAAGCTATAACAGCCCGAGCAACAGTGCAGGTGACATAACGCAGTAGCTCGCATCAATTCCCCCTCCACAGTCAACAGCACATTTCAGATCAGGCGGCCTCTTCCTGCCCGCCATCGTCATCGTCCCGGCGGTCCCTCGGCTCCCTAGCTCTCTTTTTCAGTTTTTTGGCGTAGTCCATGGCCGCCTTTGGGGAGGAAAATATCTTATTGTCCGCAGGAGGTCCGATCAGCAGGCGTGCCGGGTAAAGCATGGCATATGCTACGTCTTCAGTTCGCAGCATCTGTTTCACCGCAGCAAATTCTTTTCGAGCCGTCTGCACCGCCATGGTGAAGTCAGGGTAGAACTCTAGTTTGTTGCCCTGGTACTCAATAGTACCTTTTTCCCTCGCAAGCCGAAGAATAGTATCTCGGTCCCTGTAGTTTAGTACCCTGGCTACAATCGGCCGCGGTGGTGCCCCAGGCGGAGGCCGTTTGGCAAGAGAGCGATGGGCCCGCTCCACTATAAAGACTCTGGACAGTTGGTCAGCCCCAAATATATCAATAATCATGCGCTCCATGTAGTCTTCCATACGGCCCACATTTGTGGATTCCGGCAGGCCCGTGACCCTTACGTTGTTCCTTCTGGACCTCCCTTCCAACTCCTCGTTTTTGGCCTGTATGACCGCCAACACCCTCTCCATACTGAACACTTTAGAAGAGACTGTGGCCAGCCCATCCTCCGTGGCAGATACTCTCTGTTCCACCTCCCCCATGCGTTCGTTTTGGCGGTCGAATTGTGTCGCCATTTGATCGAGGCGGTGATTGACTGATTCCATGGTGCCCTCTATTGATTGTAAGGTCTTTTGCATGGCCACCAGGGTGGATTCCAAGTTCGGGGCGCCCCCTACAGCCCCCCCCTGATCAGAGTCAGCAGGCGCCTGAGAAGAAGTGTGCGCATTTTTTTTGTTCGCTTCAAACGTTATTTTAGGCTGATTCCTGTCTGTCCTGCCCATGGTGGCGGTTAGTTCAGCCCAAGAAGAGGCGCCAAGCAGCAATGCAGTTATTCCAGGCTATGCCCACAGTTCAGGTCCAGAACACACAGGTACCGCCTCGTGCTATTTCCAGCCCACAGCAGTGCTCTTCAGTATAGCGCTGGTAGAGAGAGCAGAAGCGCACCTCGTCGCAATCACAGGCACTCCACAGCACTATATGTCCACAGCCAGCACAGCTTCCAATGACTTGGAACAGAGCACCACAAACACGGGCACAGTCCGCAGCTACTGTCGATGAGGCTCCTGTTAAAGGCCAATGCCTCCCGATCTGGATGTCTGCCCCTTGAAATGGCGGATGCGCTTCAGGTCGCCAGTCCTCTAGTGCCGCATATGACCTTAGCGGTTCTGTATCTTTCAAGGCAAATCACCGCCGCAGCCCCAGGCGATTGGACTCACTCCTCAGGGTCGCTGCTCTGCCATCGCTACGCGCCGTGGTCCCTCCGCCCTGCCCCCGCCAGCCTCAGCTCGCGCGGCGCGGCCCAACCATGCACGGCGCCACCTCCGCAGCCCCGGGCTTGCGTAGCGCCCCGCCCCACTCACCAACGCCGGCAGGTCGGGTCCAGGCCGCTCGCCGCTCCGCCACCGCTCCGGAGTTACTCCGCTGTCATACACCGCCACAGTCGCACCTCCGCAGTCCGCCGACTCCACGCCTCTGGGACAGCGCACACAGGAGGTATCGGAGTCCTCAGGTCGGGCGGCAGCGGGACGTCTTCTCCACGAGGCCACCAGACTGCACCCGCGCGATCGCGGCTCAGAGCGTCTCAACCCCCAGGGGCTCTCCGTGTCACCTCAGGCGCCAGAAAGAAGCGTCGCATCTGATCCCCGATATCAGTGGGGTCCTCACAGCTTCCTCACAGGGTGCAGGCACGAGATATTTCAGGATAAATGGGCGAATATGACTAGGTCTGGACAGAGCCTCACGTAAGTGCGGCCATCTTGTCCGGCGCCCTCTAGCGCCCCCCGATGTTCCACCTTGATCGCAATATTGTGCAAGACAAGCCATTTCCAGATGTTGTGAGCTTCTTGGGACAGAATGTGAGATCTAGTACCCTCTTGCTTGTTTAAATAATGCATGCAAGTGGTGTTGTCGGTTCTGATGAGAACTGTAGAACCCTGGAGTCTTGGCAAAAAAGACTGCAGAGCCAGGAAAATGTCTCGAAGTTGTAAAAAGTTGATGTGCATCTTTGCCATTGCTGTAGACCATCTTCCTCTTATGCTGAGATCCTAAAGATGGGCACCCCAACCTTCTAGGGAGGCATCCGTAGTGAGTATTAAGTCCCGAATTGGAGGCTGAAAACTGAGCCCCATTGAGACATTTTTGGAACACCTCCACCAAGTAAGAGTTTCTTTCATAACTGGAGTTGCTTGGACTAGGTCTTCGAACGAACCTGAGATCTGGAGCCACTGATTGTCCAGCTCCTCCTGAATTGGTCTTATCTTGACCCGTGCATGAGGCACTGGCAGAATTGCCGATGACCAGATCCCCAGAAAAGATTTGCTTAGTCTCACTGAAGCGAACTTTCTTTTTAGGAGGTCTGATGCCAGAGAGACAAGGTGAGTTATTCTTTCTTTGGACAAGTATGCTTTGTCTTTAAGAGTGTCCAGTTTTGCTCCCAAAAATTGAATTACTTGGGAAGGATAGAGGCTTGGTTTCTGTACGTTTAGGGAGAGGCCTAGAGAGTGAAAAACTTTCAGGCATTTTGCTGTTGCGTGAGAAGCCCGACTAAAGGATGGAGCCTTTATCAGCCAGTCGTCCAGATATGGGCAAAAATTGGATGCTTTGCGGCCCGAGATGAGCTGCTACCGGAGCTAAAAAAAATTGTGAAGACTCTCGGAGCTGAGCGCAGGTCAAATGGGAGAACCTTGAATTGGAAATATGCACCTGCCACAGTAAATCTTAGGAACGTTCGATGTTTGGTATGAATTTGGATGTGGAAATATGCATCCTGAAGATCTAATGTTGTCATGAAGTCTGCATGATATATGTTTAGCATTCTCAATTCCAAGATTGGCCTCCAATCCCCAGATTTTTTCTTTATCAGAAAAAAGCGAGAATAGGATCCCTTTCCTGTTTGAGAGCGTGGTACCCTTTCTATCGCTCCCTTTGACAACATAGCTTTCACCTCCTTTCTTAGTAGAGCAAGATGCAGTGGGTTTTTCTTCAGAGGTGGATGAGGAGGAGGAAATTTGGTAAATTCCAGTGTGTGACCAAATCCTATTATATCCAATACCCATTTGTCTGTGGTGATTTTTCTCCAATTTTCGAGATATTGGGAAAGCCTCGGAATTTCGCATACTTTTGGAAAATCTGGTGCAGGTGCAATGAGATAGTGACTGTTTTCTGGCAGAATCTCTGTCCTGAGGTTGACGTTTCCTGCCTTGTTGCCTATAAGCGGCCGCTGGGGGACTTTTTTAGGATTGTTGTTGCTGGTATCCGTAACAACCTTGGCCACCTTGTTGCTGGTACTTCTGGTAACCTCCACGAAAGGTGTATGAGCCTCTGCCCCTTGCACCTCGAAAAGGAGTTTTTCTATACTGCAAGGTACCCAACGCCCTAGCAGAATCAGTGTACTTTTTTATTTCTTGCAATGCCTCATCAATGTGTTTACCAAATAAAAAAAACGCCGTCAAAGGGCATAACCAAGATTTTTGTTTGAACTTCAGGGCGAAAGTTAGTGGATTTCAGCCATCCTTGGCGTCTAAGGGTAGCTCCTCCTGCAAGCTGACGAAATCCCAGAGAAGCTATACCCATATAGATATCAATGACTTAAGAAGCAGCTCTTTCGTCCTCCATGAGAATCTTTTTTGTTTCTATCTTCTTATTATCAGGCAGATACTCTATATAAGGTGAAACGTCAGACCATAATTGTCGATCATATCTACCTAAAATTGCTAAACAATTCGTAGCTCGAACTGTTGCGCCTACCATGGTGGTAAAGCGTTTACCGATGTTGTCAAGGCGCCTACCATCCTTATCAGGAGGAGCTGTTATCGGGGCAGAGGGAATCCAAGACTTCCTCTGCGCCGCCTGAGAAATGACAGAGTCTGGTCTAGGGTGACCTGAGAGGCAGGCAGGGGCGTCTTCAGGCGCCTTCTATTTTTTGTCAATCCTAGGGAGGATCGCCGGAACTGAAAACGGGGTCTTTATTATCTTCACCCCTTCCTCCCAGATATGGTCATTTATTGGAATTGAGCAAGTTGATTTTCTGTTCTGGTTTTTAAAATCATACAGAAAACATTCAGACTTTTGTACTGCCATTGACAGATGGAACCTAAAGGCTGCCCTTTCCATAATGCAAAAACAACAAGTGATGGACCGAATGTGGATCAATGTCACACATTCCCCCAGTCAAAAGATCTGGGCCCAAATCCATCGTTTTTTTGCACGCCACACCACCCTGGGTTAGACAATGGCGATATGCAAATCAGCTCTGACCCTGTTGTCCCCATGGGAACAGTCCAGTCCGAACTACAAAAGCCATGTCCTCCCCAGAACGGAATCAAGCATCCGAGGACCGGACCGGTTTCGAGGTAACACCTCTCATCAGCCCGGCTAGCTTGACTCCAAGTGGTGTGGAGTGCCTGGGACCCACGCCTGGGCATCGCCAGCGCACTTAGGGCGGCAATTGCAAAAACAACAAGTGATGGACCGAATGTGGATCAATGTCACACATTCCCCCAGTCAAAAGATCTGGGCCCAAATCCATCGTTTTTTTGCACTCCACACCACCCTGGGTTAGACAATGGCGATATGCAAATCAGCTCTGACCCTGTTGTCCCCATGGGAACAGTCCAGTCCGAACTACAAAAGCCATGTCCTCCCCAGAACGGAATCAAGCATCCGAGGAACGGACCGGTTTCGAGGTAACACCTCTCATCAGCCCGGCTAGCTTGACTCCAAGTGGTGTGGAGTGCCTGGGACCCACGTCTGGGCATCCCCAGCGCACTTAGGGCGGCAATTGCAAAAACAACAAGTGATGGACCGAATGTGGATCAATGTCACACATTCCCCCAGTCAAAAGATCTGGGCCCAAATCCATCGTTTTTTTGCACTCCACACCACCCTGGGTTAGACAATGGCGATATGCAAATCAGCTCTGACCCTGTTGTCCCCATGGGAACAGTCCAGTCCGAACTACAAAAGCCATGTCCTCCCCAGAACGGAATCAAGCATCCGAGGACCGGACCGGTTTCGAGGTAACACCTCTCATCAGCCCGGCTAGCTTGACTCCAAGTGGTGTGGAGTGCCTGGGACCCACGTCTGGGCATCCCCAGCGCACTTAGGGCGGCAATTGCAAAAACAACAAGTGATGGACCGAATGTGGATCAAGGACATGGCTTTTGTAGTTCGGACTGGACTGTTCCCATGGGGCAACAGGGTCAGAGCTGATTTGCATATCGCCATTGTCTAACCCAGGGTGGTGTGGAGTGCAAAAAAACGATGGATTTGGGCCCAGATCTTTTGACTGGGGGAATGTGTGACATTGATCCACATTCGGTACATCACTTGTTGTTTTTGCAATTGCCGCCCTAAGTGCGCTGGGGATGCCCAGACGTGGGTCCCAGGCACTCCACACCACTTGGAGTCAAGCTAGCCGGGCTGATGAGAGGTGTTACCTCGAAACCGGTCCGGTCCTCAGATGCTTGATTCCGTTCTGGGAAGGACATGGCTTTTGTAGATCGGACTGGACTGTTCCCATGGGGCAACAGGGTCAGAGCTGATTTGCATATCGCCATTGTCTAACCCAGGGTGGTGTGGAGTGCAAAAAAACGATGGATTTGGGCCCAGATCTTTTGACTGGGGGAATGTGTGACATTGATCCACATTCGGTCCATCACTTGTTGTTTTTGCAATTGCCGCCCTAAGTGCACTGGGGATGCCCAGACGTGGGTCCCAGGCACTCCACACCACTTGGAGTCAAGCTAGCCGGGCTGATGAGAGGTGTTACCTCGAAACCGGTCCGGTCCTCGGATGCTTGATTCCGTTCTGGGAAGGACATGGCTTTTGTAGTTCGGACTGGACTGTTCCCATGGGGCAACAGGGTCAGAGCTGATTTGCATATCGCCATTGTCTAACCCAGGGTGGTGTGGAGTGCAAAAAAACGATGGATTTGGGCCCAGATCTTTTGACTGGGGGAATGTGTGACATTGATCTACATTCGGTCCATCACTTGTTGTTTTTGCAATTGCCGCCCTAAGTGCGCTGGGGATGCCCAGACGTGGGTCCCAGGCACTCCACACCACTTGGAGTCAAGCTAGCCGGGCTGATGAGGTGTTACCTCGAAACCGGTCCGGTCCTCGGATGCTTGATTCCGTTCTGGGAAGGACATGGCTTTTGTAGTTCGGACTGGACTGTTCCCATGGGGCAACAGGGTCAGAGCTGATTTGCATATCGCCATTGTCTAACCCAGGGTGGTGTGGAGTGCAAAAAAACGATGGATTTGGGCCCAGATCTTTTGACTGGGGGAATGTGTGACATTGATCCACATTCGGTCCATCACTTGTTGTTTTTGCAATTGCCGCCCTTTCCATAATAGCATGAAAACCTCTGATGTCCTCAGGAGGTGAGTCAACAGCTTGGTGAACTGGCAAAGTTGGAGTTGGTAGAAAATATTCGTCCCATTCATCCACAGTAGTGGGTGAGTTTGGCATTTCTCCTTCTTCGGCCACCGTGTCACTGTCATCATCCTGATGGAATTGCAGAGGTAAAACCACCTGGGGCTCTGAAACAGGGGTACTAGGGATCGCAGGATCCACATCTGTAGGTGCAGGTTCTCTTGCCGGAACTGCGACTGGAGGAAAACTAGTATTATAATCCTTTAACATTGCTGTTAGGTCTTGTAGCAAATCTGCAGGCATCGGAACCATAGGTTCTTGGTGGAATGGTTCTTGAGGCCCTCTTAATGACTCATAGGGCTCATAAAATTCCTCTTCGTCTTCATCCTCCTGGTATTTTATCTGGAGTTGAGAAGGGTCATTTGCTTGTCCAAATGGATCCTCATTATCAGACTCCCCCAAATAATGGCTAAGAGGTAGAGGTGAAATATGTGACATCCTGGTAAAATTGCCTAGAAGATGTTAATTTGGAGCTTAAAACTGGTGTGATTTGTAAAGACGGCGGCCTTTTACGCTTGTGCGTAGCTGAATTGTACATAGATGGCGAATCCGAATCTGTGGAAATTGCCATAATGGATGACACCGTCGACGTTGAAATCAAGGATGTCATCGACAGAAAAGTCATCGTCGACGATGTGGTTGTCGATGTCAAGGTCGTTGTCGTCGTCGACGGTGGGCTCGTCGAAGGTGAAATCATCGCCGACGATGGGCTTGTTGGTGAAGGCGTCGTCGACGGAGGGCTCGTCGAAAAGACTTGTAACATAGTCGACGACGTACTCGTCGACGAAAGGTGAATCGTCGTCGACTGTGGCGGCTTCGTCGCCGGGATCGTCGACGACGAAGAGGGCGTCGACAGGACAGGTATCGTCGACAGTGATGTAATACTCGTCGACGACGCAGTCGACTGAGTTCTCGTCGACGATGGAATTTTCTTCGACGGCGCTGAAGGTTAACTCACCGTCTGAGGAGATTTTCTCGTCGACGAAGCAGTTTTAGACGTCGACGGAGGCTCAGGAATTGATTTTGAGGAAGATTTTGATGAAATCTTTACCTTTTTTCCAGATTTCACCTCAGAAGAGAAAGAAGACTTCTCTACTTTGAGGAAGAGTGACCAATCTCAGAGTGAGATTTCTTCAGTGTCTTACTCTGTTTTTCTGGTGGATCTCCAGACCTATCCCTCTTCTTGGTCAGCGGGGTGAAAGCTTGAGGATTCACACTGCCTTCTTCCCCAGATACCACCTCAGACGAAGCCTTTAACTTCTCCAGCCATACCAAAAGACATCCTTCTCGATCCTTCAAGGTCTTGGCAGGAAAGGTTCTACAGATCCTGCAATCCTTGACCTTGTGTGCTGGGTAAAGGCAGTAGATACATTCTTTATGTGGATCCTCAAAGTGTAATCTCTTCTTCCCACATGAAGAACAGGTCAGGGACAAGCTTTTCTTCGAAGAATCAGACATTTTCTCTCACAAAGAGGTAAAAGTTAAGGAAAAAACTGAGCAGAGCTCAGGGAGACTCCCTAACACACGAGGTGCGGTGGAAAATCTGAGGGTTTGCATCTCTGTGGGGAAGGTTCTAAGAGGGTGCTGCTGCCTGATTGGTTGGTTTCAAAGTATAGGCTAATGTAGTGACTTGCTATCTACTGTAGCCTATAATGTGATGTTATTATGACTGTAATGTATATGTTTTATTGTACAGCGAGAGTCCCACCTCATCGGCGAGGATGATTCTAAGCATGTTAATCTATGAAAGATACCTCAATACTGGATAACTGTTTTGCATAAAGATTTGTGTTTACTATTTGCCCAAGAAGAGTGTCACTAAAATATATGCGAAAGAACTCAGTTGGGGAGAAATGCTACACTTCAAGAAACACTCCAGCAGCTGCAGTGAATAGAAGAATCATGGGCAAATACAAGTTTGGAGCAACCCACTAATACGACTGGCTTAGGGTTAGGGCATGCAGTAACAATGCAAGATGAACAAGGCTCTGGCTTGCAGTTCTGGGACTCAAGGTGGCTGTCCTGGGACAAAGCTTGTATTACTGTGGGTTCTACAGACACAGTGGACACACTGCAAGTAACAACGCAGAGGCTGGCTTGCGATTGAGCATAATTTTCATGTGTTCCTACTAGTTTGGTATATCCTCATAACTAGTATTATTAAATCTGACCCAACTGGGCACCTACTCTGAGCTGGAGCACATGGCATCACAGTTTTCAGTGAACTGTTCTTCGTCGCCAATTCCTAACTGCAATTCTTCTGTGTCTTTGGCTATAAACATTCTTGCCACCTCTTTAGCTGTGATGAGTTTTGCAGTTTTTCAAAAATACATGTAATATATTGTTCAAAAAGTGTTATTATTTAGACCTTGTTTATGCTGCAAGGGCACAGATTTAACTAAAAAGTTTTATTTTATGATTGGCAAAAAAAAAGTATTTACTTACCGAACATAGTGAGTGTAGTAATGTGTCAGGAGTAAAGGAATATATGTATGTAGGTATATAAAGTGCAAACTCAGCGGAAAAGTGGTAGAGCATTGTACAAGGTGAAAAGCAGGCTCTTAAGAGGGAAAGCGTCTTGCTAGTTTAGAAGAATGAATGGGAGAGCATGTGTGCATGAGTGAGCCACATGTGTTTGTTAGCGAACTGAGCAACATTTGTTTTCCTGCGTTTGCGTAAATGTGGCAGTGTGTTCTTTCCTGGGTAGAGGTGACAGGAGTGTATGCCATGGTGTCAGGGTACAGGAAGTTGAATATATTTCTGACACTGGGCATAAGGAAAGTGATATGTGCTTTATTTTTTTAAATTACATGAAATTTCAATGTGCTTGGGTGTGTTGCATTTGTCTCTGAATGCTTGTGAGGATAAGAGTGGTAGAGGAGTGTTTCAAGTGGTGTTTAAGAAGAATTCAGGTATGCCAGGGAAAGCAACTGTGTGTGAGAGAGAGAGAGAGAGAGAAAGAAAGAGCGAGAGAGAGGGGAAAGGCAGAGGGAGAGAGCGAGTGAGAGAGCGAGAGAAGTGTCAGCCTTTGCATTTGGGTGTTTGTGTGGGTGCCAGTGCCAGCGAGCACTTTCCTGGTTAGGAAAATTGGGAAAGTGTGAGCAGTGGTATGAGGAAAGGTATGGGAGGTTGTGTATACACCAGAGAAAGTGTCTTGTAGAACATTTGTAGAACATTTGTGTATCTTGCAAGAGTTGTTTGAAATTCACAGGCTGTGACTTAAGTGTGTGAGAGAAAACTCCATAGTAGGAGTGATGCATTGTCACTTTGTTTCTCCCTCTCTTAGTTTCCCACAGATCATGCTCGTACATGACTGTGGTGTTATCAGTGATGTCATTAATCATGTCATGACTGATGCAAAAATGTGAGATCATAAGCAGGGTACGGCAGGGGCACAAGTTATAGTTATCTCAGCAAACTATATCTGGTAAAATTCTGTGTTTTTTTTATGTAACGTTTTTTATCTATTTCAACACTTAACTAGAACATCACTAAATAAAGTTTTACACAGATTATTTTTTAAACATACAATAGAATCCTATTATTATATCCAAGTATAAGATTGTAACTTTTTAGATCAGTAAATTAGGTTGTGTACCACTAGAATGGAAAGGGCAAACGGGCGGAGCTTGTAGGTGATTCGCAACTTTACATAGTCTGTAGCAATTAAAAAAATAGATCCTTGGACTCTCCTCTTAGACCAGGAGAGAACAATAAAGAACCACTTGCCTTGGACGGCCACTACAGAAGAAAATGCGCTGCAATAAATCATCAATGCATTCACTTGGATCAAGGAATTCAGATCGATTTTCAAGGTGCAATTGTAGAGAAAACAGTGTCTAGCAGGCTGGGAATTGGCAGGACCGCAGTTGCATACTACTAACCTGCAGAGGGCAGGTCAAATGGGCAGAGCTAGTAGGTGATTTGGCACCTCTTGGCTTTTTAAGGGGGGGGGGGGGTGTGCACACCCCTTTCCTGAGCTTTTAAAAGGCTTTGGCGTACTCATGACCCCGCTACCCTCCACCGAGCTTGGGGAACTTTTTTATTTTTTTAAAGGGGAGAGGTCAGCACAGCCCTTGATCCTGAGCCTATTCTGGCCCTAGGGACCCCAATCTCCAAGGACCTAAGTTTGATATAGGTGGGTGCCCTGGTACCCACCTAGTGCTCCCACCATACACACATTGGGGTGGCGGGGAGCCCCAGGAGCATGCTGCAGGAGCTGGTATTGACCCTGCCCGGAGGGAGCAGTAATTAAAGCAGTTCTCTTCTGGAAGGAGCAATATGTTAATCTATTTCCCTGCCTATATCAGTGAGGGGAGGGACGTAGATCAAAATACTGCTCCCAACTGCCAGGAACAATAAGTTCCTGGCAGCAGACTTTGTGCTTGATCCAGTTCAGTTTTTAACGTCTTTATTTCGAAGTTTTTCTTCATAAAAGACAAGCATATAAAATATGTACAAGAAACACACAACAGGTATATACAACCTTATACAAGCAATTTAAATCATCATAGATCTTGTTTTAAAAAACAATTAAATAGCATAGAAAGACGATTTTTCCAAAATTAATACAAAGGTAAAAACATAATTCAAAAATGCAATCCAGGAAGCATAGATTTAGGACAACACATTTGACATTCAGCTATTAGCTCCTTGTAAATACCTTGCTCTGATTATCCAGGCCCACCCAAGATATTTTGCCAACCCTATGGACAGCCATTCGGCTGTGTTATATCTTAGGATTGACAATGCTTCATTGCTCACCCGGGTGTTTAATCTTTTACATATTGGTTTTAGCCATTTATGGCGTGGTGCACAGTAGGCTGGGCAGGCAAACAGGAAATGCCCTAAGGATTCCTTTCGCTCATAACACCAGGGACAGAACAAGGACGGGTGGTTATGCCACTTATTAGTAAATTCGCTTATTGGCAGCGTCCCTACGCAAAACTGATGATACAGTTTCCTATCTGTACTTTTAAGAATAGTGTCCCAATAGGTCTCTGTGTGTGGAACCACTTTGTACATCAGAAACGTACTTGTCAGGTTAGATTTCTGAGAGAGCACAACCTGTTCCTCTTTGACTATGGTCCAGTATAGTAGTTTAAAGTCTTTTTTTGACGGAAAGATGTGATCTCCCGGCTCTGTCCATAGCATATGGAGACCCATTCTAGATAAGGTGCTCTTAATAGATTTAAACCAAGGTATATCCCCTGCACCTTGTATCGATCTCACATCCAGTATCTCTTTGGCAAACATGGATAGTTCTGGAGTGGACCAGATACGTCTCCATAGCGCAACCATCCTATATTGGGCATGGTGTTTAATAGAATAGAAGCCCATATCTAGCATGAGTGGGAGTGATGGTGTCGATGGTGGAAGACTCACTAGGCTACGAAAGAATTTGTTCTGGATTTTGTCCAGAGCGGCCAGATCTACATTCCCCCATAGGTCAGCCCCATAAAGTATGGCAGTACTAATTTTGGCGCTATAGATTTTGAGCGCCGGTAATACTCTTTTAGTCAGGGAACAACGTTGTTCTTTCACAAGACACCCTGATAATCGTGCAAATTTTAGACTGAGTGCCTCAATTTGTTCCTTCCAACGTAGCCTATAGTCGATAACAACTCCTAAATATGTCATTACCTCTACTTGTTCTAAGCTTTTCCCATTCATGGTTACATGACCCCGCTGGGGTTTGTTCTTTGTCAGGACCATAAACTTAGTCTTAGAGACATTAATTTCGAGGTCATTTTGGCTACAGAAGTCCACAAACTTATTTATTGCTAACTGGAGGCTCATCTGCGTTTTTGCCAAGATTAGGGTGTCGTCGGCAAAAATTAAAAGGGGAAATTTGGTCCCACCCAAGGTTGGCGCGTCTGCCGAAGTTGCTGAGAGAAACTGAACTACCTGGTTAATAAAGAGTAAGAATAGGGTAGGGGCCAGAACACAGCCCTGCCTCACTCCACGGGTCACAGGGAAAGAATCGGTCACCTGTCCCTGGCAGCCCCACCTTACTCTGGCAAAGTTTTCCTCATGCAGCCTGATTGTAAACTCGAGAAGGTCAGATGGTATGCCCATTCTCCTTAATGCTGCCCACATCTTTCCTCTGGGGACCAGATCGAACGCAGATTTAAGATCCATGAACGCTGCGTATATTGTGCCTCCTCTTAAAAACACAGTCTTCCAATAGATCATGACAAATCTGAGCACTTGGTCGACTGTGCTTATATTAGCCCTGAAGCCAGCCTGCAGTGGAGACGGGATGTTTTCTTCTGTCATCCAAAACTGGATTCTACCCAACAGCATTATGGCAATTACCTTCTGCAGGGCGTCAATAAGACTAATGGGGCGATAGTTTCCCGCATTCGTCTTATCGCCTTTTTATACACAGGTAGGATCTCCGCCCCTTTCCAAGAGTCAGGAATTCTGACACCTCTAGCTATGGCATTGGCCAATAAAGTTATGTAAGGGACCCAATTTTCTTGATCATACTTAAAAAGGTCCACTGGGACACAGTCCATTCCGGGAGCTTTTCTGTTCTGAACTAATTTTAGAGCATTAGCAGCCTCCAATTCCGTAAAGACTAGCTGATCACAAGATGGAACTGAGGTCGGAGCCCGTATAGTCTCTCCTGAGTTGCAGGAGCCCAATTCTGTATTACCAAACTGCGCCGAGAAATGCTTAACCCATGTCTCCACCGGAACATGGTTGGCTGGGGTTTGCAGGTCCCCTGTCCCTCCCCATTTCACTACTTGCCAAAATTTTTGCTGGTTAGTGGAAAGGCTGGCCTTATATAAATCTAACCAACGTTGTTCGTCCCAATTTATCTTTGCCTGCTTAAGCACCTTCTTATAATTTGCCCTTTCTTTTCTGACGTCTGTTGCTAGTCTAGTTTTAATAGCAGCTATCAAAGAACTATGGGCAAGACGACAGGTCTTGTCATACCATTTAGCTCCTATGTGAGACGAGCCAGTTTTCCTCCCTCTACCTGGTTTAATAAAAAAAAGTTTTGATTTTGTTAAAAAGGGACTCATGGATCACCCCAATTTGTTCCAGAGACCCCACATCATCTAGTAGAGGCGCGATCAGCTTAGTCGCTGCCGATACCTCTATCGAAACATTATCAATGATGCCAGGGTCTTCCAGAAACCTAGCCCAGCGTACCCTTCTGCAATCATTCGTAAGGACAGCCTCAGCTGTAATTAAATTTGTTGCACTATTTCTCAATAAGTCGCCATTTGCTGATAAGTTTATTACTAGGGGATTGTGATCACTTTCTGGCCTTGCGACTATTTCCATGTCCACTAATAAACTCCAGAACTCCATCTTGATTAAAAAGTAATCAATACGGCTCGAGCTATGACCATTGTCAAAAGTAACATTTCCCACCAGGTCAATTTTGTCCTCCCGTTCGCCGTTCGCAGATCCCATTCTAAGCAGAGACCAAGCCACTGCATAACGGCCTCTGTAACTTTAACAGGTGGGATGGTCCAGCTAGGAATATTCCATATCTGGTCAGCTTCGCCATAACACTCGTTATGGGGATTGGGGACAGGTTCAAATGTACAATTAAAATCCCCAGCCACCAATACACATTTGTCTCTACCAATGATGTTCAATAGGGGTTCTAGATCTTCAACCGTTTTCGATGGTTTCCCTCCTGGTCGCCCCCTGGCATATATATTGATTAAAAAGAGATCTTGGCTGTTTTCACCACTCAGTTTTAACCCTAGTATATCATTGCTCAATGTGGGTAGGTCAGAAATCTTATAGCCTAGAGATTGTCTGATCCAAATAAGACCCCCAGATGGACGACCTTTTGGACCTTTACAGGCTGGTTTATAGAAGTTCAGGTAACCAACCCGATATATGGCATCGACTGACCAGCTTTCTTGAAATACAATTATATCATGATGTTCTACAAAGGACCCCCAATCGGCTTCTACCAGTTTCCCCTTCAGCCCAGCAATATTCCAAGATCTACCAGTTTCCCCTTCAGCCCAGCAATATTCCAAGATAATATCTTAAGGGTAAGTACAGATGACTAGCAATCCCCCCACTTCCCTCGGGTGTAAGAACATAACTTGAAGATTCATCGGTCCCTGTCTTTCCATGGGGGACGTTTCCGAACTCAGACTCTATCGTATCCACAATATTTGCAGTATGATTTATAGTACAGTTTTCTGAAGCCCCAGGCGATCTGAGGGCCAAGGGCCCATTGTTAAGTCAATCCACTCCATCTAGTCCCATTAATGGGGCAAACCGGTTAGAAAGATGAGGCAGAAACGTTGGATAGATTGGTGTTTCAGGATCCTGTTTGGCAGGAGTTTTGAGAATTTGTTCCCGCCAACGCAAGTTTCCCTGTCCGTGCTGGCACAGGTAGGGAAACTGCTGTGTCCCGAGGGTGGGCTCCACAGAACCCAGCAAGCCCCGGGGGATGGGGTACCTCAGGGCCATTAATGACCTGCTAACCCCTTTTTCTTTTTAAGTAGCCACATGGGTGGATGGGGTCCCCAGGGTCTTTTAACGGCTCGGTGGGCTGTGGCCCCCTCCCGTTTTGGTAGTTTCGACCCAGGGGTGGGCTCCCCAGGGCCTATTATGGCTCAGGGATGGAATTTTGAGCACCCTGCAATTATGAAATGTGGCCCCAAGGATGGGCTCCCCAGGGCCTATAATAACTCGGCGAGAAGGGGCCATGTGCCCCCTCCCCTTATAAAATGCAGCTGTGGGGGGTCCTCCTTGGGGCTTATAATGGCTCGGGATATTTATATAATATTGGGCGGGGGTCCTTCTTGTCTTCCCTACAATGGGGTCTGGGGGGACGAGGGTATCCCTACCGTGCCCCATTAAATCTTTATTTTGATTAAACTTCATGACGGAGGTACTAAGTCTCAGAGTTTTGTAATGGCTGCCAGCAACATGTTGCTGGAAGCCAATCAGATAGCACACTCCCGCATGAAATAATTGGCCCAAGAAAAATAAAGCTCCCTGGGCTAATAAGAATGCTCTATTTTTGAATTGGGAAATATGTTTCACCCTTATTTTCTATAAAACTACTTAACAGATTTACATTAAATCTCATAAGCACAATCTACAGACTAAAATCTAGCTTCCTACCAAATTTGGTGTAATTCCATTCAGCAGTTTTTTCTGTAGCTCTTCTTAAAGAAGTCTATGGAAAATGTATAGGGGATTTGCGTTTCGAGGAACCCCCATTTTCCTCTGCCTCCACTTTCTGGACAACACCGACATTTTCTATGCACAAACTAGTCAAAAATTAGCACCTTTTTTGGAAACTTTTGTAAACATTTATCAAACGGGTCAAAGTTATTAGCAACACACAAAAAGCTTTTCCTATGGAACAGCTGACTTAACTATAACCATCCATATGGATGAGGGATTGGACCCAGATACGATCAAGCTGATTGAAATTATGGCCCCCTTAGGCTTGGCGCCTTACCTGTTCGGACCAACGCATGAAAAGGGTCATACTCTGGATCAGGTTTTTTCAACGTCTCCCATTGAGATCATGTCACTTCTGCCGGTGCTCTGATCAAACCATAGGATGGCCAAATTCTATGTTCTAGGCACAAAGAAACCAACTAGCACCGCCTCTAGGCAGCTTGGGCGAGCCCCTAGGGCGTTTCATCGGGTGACTCCTGAGATGCTGGCTCAAGCATCTCTCGATCATCCTTGCCCTTTCACGGGAGTTTTAGAGAAAGACCTAGAGTGCTTGCAGGCGTGGCTAACAGATAGGCTGAATGATCTAGCCCCTGAGACGGCCCCCCGATTAACATCGAAACGGGTTTCTGCCCCCTGGTTCACCGAAGCTTTGTCGGCCTCTCGTAGGCAATGCAAGGTGGCTGAAAGGGCGTGGCATGCTCAGTATGATGCAGCAGCCAGGCTTGTCTACAGGACAGCGGTCAAGGCCTACCATCGGGACATCCTCTCGGAGAAAAAGGTTATTTTGCCAGGAGGATAGAGGCTGCCTTCAACTCGTGCAAGGAGATCTTTACGATCGTCAGGGAATTCACGGCCCCTCGAACTAATTCGACCCTGGCCGCCCCCTCTGACTCGTGGGCCTCCGCTCTCGCCAATTTCTTTACCGCCAAGATCAAATCGATCCAGGATTCTTTTCCTTTGAGGGAAGTTGAAGTACCTCCGAGCCTTGAAGATGGGCCAGGCCCATGGGCCCTTTCGGGTTCAGTCTTGGCAGATTTTCCGCCCATTTCAGCTCCTTCGTCATTGGCACTTATGGCCAATCTTAAATCTGGGTCACCTCTTGACCCATGCCCTGCCAAATTCCTGGCGAAAATGGCCGACGTTGTAAATCCGCTGGCGAATCCTCTCTTGAATCTCTCCTTGACTCGGGGAATGGTCCCGCAGGCCTGGAAGCAGGCAATTGTCATTCCGCTTCTTAAGAAGCCGGGTCTTGACCCGGAGGTCTTGGTCAACTACAGGCCAATCTCTCTCCTCCCTTCGCTGGCTAAGATCCTGGAGAAGCATGTTCATATCGTGCTTTCCAATTTTTTGGAATCTCACAATCTGCTGCACTCCACTCAATCTGGCTTCCGCCCCAATTTAAGCACCGAGACGGCACTTTTGGAGGTGTCTGAGGCCATAAAAGAGGTGCTGGATTCGGGCGGCAAAGCTATGCTCGTAATGCTGGACTTGTCGGCGGCCTTTGACACCGTCCCTCACGAGGGTCTCCTCACCAGACTTCACGAGATCGGTCTGAGGGGGACGGTGCTTAGCTGGTTTACATCATTCCTGGCTGGCCGTCGACAAACGGTCTGGGCCTCACCCAGCTCCGCCGTTCTGCCGCCTTTGGGAGACGGAGTTCCGCAGGGATCTGTGTTGAGCCCGACTCTTTTTAACATCTTTATGACCCCTTTGGCTGCATTGGCGGAGTCTTATGGGGCCCAGATTGTTTCTTATGCAGACGATACCCAGCTCCTCTTTACCTTCAGGAAAGGAGAAGATTTTGATGGAGAGAGTATCCGCGAGTGCCTTGGGCCTGTTTTTAAATGGTTCCAGCTCAACAGCCTCAAGTGCAACTCAGACAAGTCTTAGGTACTCTTCTTCGGCTGCCCACACGACCCAGACTGGCAGGAATGGTGGCCTATCAACATGTTTCCTCCAGCGCACTCTTCCCAGCTAGCTAAGAATCTGGGGATCAAGATGGATAATGGCCTGGCGTTAAGATCTCAGATCCTTGGTCTCACGGGGACATGTTTTGGCCTATCGAGGATGCTCCGAAAGTTTCTTCCTCTGCTCTCAGAAGATCATAGGAAGACAACGGTGCAGGCCTTAATCGGCTCAAGATTGGACTATTCTAACGTCCTGTATCTTGGCCTGCCGGAATTTCTTTTACAACGTCTGCAGGTCGTCCAGAACTCGGCCGTGCGGGCCATTTTTGGCCTTTATAGACGTTTAGAGTACAGTCCTCATCGCCTCAGTTCAGCTTTTGCTCACAGAGCTTGCAAGTTACAGTCAAGGTGTTCAACTGCTTCCCCGATCGATCCACCCTCCTAAAACCCCTGTGTATGCGTAAAGAAATCCCACACAATGGACTCCTTGGAAATGTTCTACGCTGTTTGTTTTTATCCGCCAGTTGTCTAGATAAGGGAAACTAATATTTGCTGACATTGAAGGTAAGATGCAACTATTGTCATGCAGATGGAAAATGTCCAAGGAGCGGACATCAGACCAAAGTGCAGTACTGCATATTTGTAGAGTAACACTAAGCATTTCAGGTAGTTTCTGTGTCAGTTTGCTTTTGGTATGTACAAGAAGGCATCTTGTACATCCACAGCACACATCCAGTCCCCTGCCTTAAGACATACAGAAAATTGATGGAGTGCTAACCTACATATTTCTTATCCAACCATGCACAGATTCAAGTGTAAATTCTCTTTTCTGGACTTTCTTCTGAACCAGAAGAAATGCCACTTCTCCTGTGTTACGCGTAAGGGACTAGTTCTATTGCACTTTTTTTTTGTAAGAGTTCTCTTTTGAAGAGTTGATTGTAGAAGTTCTACTGCCCTCTTTATTGGACTAAGCTGTGTATGTGCACTAAAGCACAGGGGTTAGCCACCAATTACAACAGTCGGTACCCGCTTGCCATTTGTGATACCTTTCCCCTCCTCCAGATGTGCCCCCTCACTGGAGTAGTAAATAGAGGGAATGGCTGGGAGGAGTCATTGACGACTAAGAGAGCACTAAGGAGTCAGTAGGTTGAGACTGACATGATTATTCTTTTATCCTCCCTCTGTTTACAGGAGTATCTGATGGCCCTTCTGATGTTGTTGTTTCTGCTGCAAATACAGCAAGGAAACAATCATCAATCAAGGATAATAGTGGTGTTCTCTGTACCTGTATTAGGATAAGATTATTTTTTCCAACACCCACGGCCTGACACTGTCAGATTTCTTTCCCTCAGTATGAGCCATAAAATGGAGGTTGAAGATTTTAAGCTGTGCATCAGACTTCAGGGTAGTCGGGTGCAATAAGAAAGAATGGCACAAGGGTGACACCTTAGCAGTAACTAGATATCAGCAGTTCTGCAGAATCAAAAGTCTTGCTAATCACCTGGCTCGAAACAAGGGAACCTTTGCAAACCATTTCATTATTATCCTACCTGCGATGTTGCAGGATGTCATGAGTGAAGAATTTAGGGCCATCCCACATATCTGCTTTTTTTATAAGCCCTGCAAAGTATTTCATGGGTGTTTTTCCACTCTAACTATACTAATCTGTCTGGGCTTGATTAGGATTTGGTCAGTTTTTTTAAATATTTCTCCAATACCATTAACAAGCCGGGTAATAACATTTCAGTCGAAGTTAGGACACGAACTAAAGTGCTGCAAAGACAACCAGTCCACCCTATCAAAGTCCTTGTCCGAATTTCAGAACATGAGGATATCCCTTCTGCTATATCTCGATTTGTCAAACAAACTGCTTTTTTATTATTTACCTTTTTTGGATGTTTTGTCAAACTCATGTTATTTGTGTGAACCAGAGAAGGTAGCACACTACCTGATCTGGTTGCCAAAATGTTTGTGAAAATTGTGACATTCCTTTTCAAACTATAATGGGCACACTTGAACTACATCCTCCTCCAACCCAGGTTTGGTTTTGATATGAGGAATACTATTGCCTCTGTTAGACCGGACATCATTGGCCTGAGTCTCTCCTCCATTTTTTTCTGTTTGCCTCCTCTGTTTACGATGTTTTTGCTGGTATACTGCTTTGGGCACTGTGTCACTGCTGATCAGTGCCACAGTGCGAGTGCTCCCTATGTAAAATTGCTGTATTGATTGAATTCCATGTTTGGCTTATTTGGTTTACTGTCAGTCCCTAGTCTAGTGCACCAGGAGTGCCAGGGCTTGTAAATACAAATGCTGCTCGTGGGTTTGCAGCACCTGTTGTGCCACCCACAAGAGCGGCCTAGTAAAAGTATGTCTAAGGGTCTGCCATTGCTAGACCTACGTGCAGTCTAGTACGGTCACGCTGACTGCGCAAGTGCACCTACTTGCCAGTCCCCAAAACCTTCCCTTAACTTCATGTTAGTCACCCCTATGGTAGGCCCGAGGGCAGGGTGCATTGTAAGCATAAGGTAGGACAAGCCTGACCAAGTTGGCATGTCCTAATAGTGCATTACAGCCATATTCGTTTTTCACTATTGTGAGGTTACCTGCTCTGCATTAGTTAGAATGGGCTGCGAGGATTATTAATGCTATAATCCTAGCTGGCTCGGGGAGCGTGGTGCAATGTCGAGTTTGGTATCCCTGAACTCGGGTTTGATAACGCATCCGTTTGTGTGGATGGTTTTTGGACTCTGGGTTTGAAAAGGGAATCTTTTAGAAAGTGGCTATTTTCTTGTCTAACTATTTCTGGTTTCTGCTGGTTTGGTGTGTGTGTGTGACAGGGGTTGGGTGGCTCCAGAGTTCTGAATGAGTCAGTGTGGGGTGAGTGGTGCATTTGCATTGAGAGTAGGGGGAGAGTAGTTCCTGATAGCCTGCCCTGCCTGATACAATGCTGGCTCCACCTCCTGCCGGACGACTGATAGCTCTGCTCCTGCCAGTGAAAATACTGGCTCCACCTCCTGCTGGGCGTCTGAGGACCCAGCCCTGCACAGTGAATAGGCCAGGTGCCTCTGCCTGGCTACACCCACAACAAACCAGGATGAGGGGAATTCCCCTGCATGGACAAAGGGATCAAAGCCAAAAAGGGGTATAAGAGAAGGACCCCTGAACCAAGACTTTAGATCACTTCTGACAAGGAAACCTGAACCAAGAACAAGAAGCCTGCTGATCCAAGGACTTGCCTACCCCTTCTGCCACTGTGCTGTTTGCTGGGGGGAATCTTGCAGTTGCTTCTTTATTTTTGCCAAAAAACCAGGAGAGAGGAACGGAGTGTGTACTCTAAAGCTTTGCTAAAGAAAATCTCCAAGGGCTGGAAGAATGCCAGCCTCCTGTTGAAGTCACAGGGATAAAGGACTTCATTTATTTGCTAAAAGTGCTTGTTGCTGGAACCTGAAAATCCAGCACCTCTGAAGAATCCAGCAATCTCGACGCCGACGGACGCCGACGAATCCAGCCCGACATCGTGAGTAACGGCTCCAGTGTCCCGCTTCCTCGACGCCGGCCGCCGGGCCCGATCGATGCCAGTAGCAACGCCAGTGAGTAGCGAGTGCGGCTCCAGCTCCAAGTGACCCCGTGTCTGCGCCGCCGCTGATCGCATCGATCCCGAGCCCTCTCGACGCCGTGAGCGCTGCTCACTTTTGCAACATCATCATCGACGACGACGACGCCGTATCCTGCTTCACCTCGGGAGGGCTGCTCCTGCCTGACATCTGTCGACGCCCTTGCAGGTCGCCCCGACTCCGAGGCCCGATCGACGCCGAAGACGCGACGCCAGACATCTTGACGCCGCTGATCATCGTGTGCTTCGCTTTCCCAAGGTACTGTGTTGTGGGGGTCTGTGCGACTCCGGGCTCGACGTAGCGCTCCTCACGGTCGATGCCGAACCTTTGGATTAACTTTGCCTCGACGTCGTGTGACTCCCGTGGGGTTTACATTGTTGCCAAGAACTGTGCTTTAAAGAAGAAGAGTTGCTTTTGTTACTAAAGACTTTGTGCTAAGAAGAAACTACACTTGAACTATTATTTTTCCTTCCAAGAGTATTTATAAGATTATGGTATATTTTTGTCGTTATTTGGTCTTGTGCTAAGCCTTATATAAAAATCCTTACTTTTATAATACTACTGTGTCGTGTCCATTTGTAGTGTATTCACTTTATTACTGTATGTGGTCATAAATGCTTAACGCACTGCCTCTGAGATAAGCCTGTCTGCTTTGCCAAGCTACCAAGGGGGTGAGCAGGGGTTATCTAAGTGTGTGATCCCCTTGCCCTGACTGGAGGAGGTGAGTCCCTATTTGTCTGAAGTGTATACCTCTGCCAACTAGAGACAGCCAAGTCTAACAGCCTCCATCATGGAGGACGTTGCTTCTCCTTTGAGCATGTGCTTTTAATTACCATTGCCAAGTTCTCATGTTGGTCCAGATATAATTTACTCTAGGAACTGGCTGACAATCAGTCTGGTCCTTGGCAAACGTTAGGCTCTATATTAATTTTACCACCTTCTCTTTCTTGATGGGAGCATTGATAGGTATTTGTGCCAGCCCTTCAAGGGAACAGAAAGCAGCCGTACTGAAGAAGGCTTCAGCTCTACTGAGAGGTTTCCAGAATTGCTTCAAATTTCACTGTTCTTCAATGAGGAAGGTCCAGTTTTCATCATTAAGTTTCTTAAACCCAAGCTCACTAGTTAGTAGCTTTTCAGTCTTGCTCCTTCCCTCATATTTTGGTTTGAACAAACCAGGGTACATTATGCTTTCTTGCTTCCCTCTCCCCCCTCAGCTATGATTGTCCTCCACAGTTTATGCAACTGATTTTGCTTAGTTGCAAATATGTGAATGTGCTTGAGAAGCACTTGGTCAATGATTTCTCATTCATATACTTTAAAATGATGTGATCAGCCATTTAGACAACACGAAGTCAAATTACTATAGTCTGAATTACATGTTCTGCTCTTCATCTTGAAATAGTTAAGCAACGGAAGATATTTACGTTTTCAATTCTAGCATGTTATCTAATTAAACAATGTACTGCATCAACTGCAAAAGTTTTCACAGGTGTGCTTTTTGGATTATTGGATTACAGGTGAAAAAAACGTAATCAGCACACTGATTAGCATAAAATAGTACCACCTAAATGCATTAATATCCTTTTTCCAACAATTCTGCTTGCCAATAAAACAAATAACAACTTTTAAAGGTATATCTCTATTATGCACAACATCAGTTTCAAATATGAGTGAAGCTCTATTACTGGGGTACCATCCTATACCTGTACATGTAATCCTTAACAATGGAATTCAAGGCAAAGTACAACAGTAAAACAAGATGGCATTGTGGTTTAAGTGACCAACTTACCGTGGGTATATTTACTGGTGGTGATGCTGCTGGAGCTGTGTGATTAGTCTGTGTTTGATGATTGTAGTGCGGTGACGGGTGGTGGTGTTGTGGTGGATGTGACTGCTGTTGATACGGTTGATGTGCTTGATGTTGCTGATCGTTTTCTCGGTGCCACATTAACTTTATAAACCGGTTGTTTAAAACTGCTTCTGTGCTAGAAATGGCCCGCCGGGCTTCATCGTTGGCTACATACTGTATCAGAGCACCTTCAGGATCTCCTTGAAACGCAACCTTAAATATAAAAATAAATATAGTTCACTCACAAAGCATGTAGGTCGGATCCCAACTGGAATAATAATTGGGTAAAGTCATTATTACTACACATGTGGATTAGATTTTTTGTGCTTCACCGTATCCCACGTGTAAAGACAAGTGAATCAATAAATGGTTCAAGTAATGAACTCTCAAAATAACAGTTTAGTTAATTTTATCCCGACAGTACCATATAGTAGTATAAATTAACTCCTTCCCTTTATATGCTATGCTACCGAATGAATTTAAGTGAGTCAATGTCTTTATATAAAATTCCTAGCATCAAAGTAATTTAGGTTCTAAAATAGTTAAGGTAACAATACTGAAATTTAGTAGCGATGTAGCCAACTCCCAGTTAGATCAAACACTAGGGTACCAAAATCCACACAGAACCACCAATATCCTCATGAAACCCTGCTGAAAGTAAAATGGAACAATGTTCATGGACATCTCCAGACTCTGCAACATGTTCCACTGATTACCTAGTGAACACATTCCTGAATAAGTGACACTTATTTAGGCAAGGGTTTACTTAACTCTCATGCTCAAGCAAATTGCATCTTTTCAGTTGGGCAATAAAGGAGATAGCGATCATCGGTCTCAAGAAATAGTACAGAGAACAGTCACCCCAACATTCGAACGCTGTCGGGAGCCTCAAGGACTAACCTCCACCATCAACCTAAGACGAATTAAATACAAAATAGCCGCAGGCAGCGAGATGCTCAAAACCGCAAAACAACATTTTGCTGTGAGGGTCGGAGATGGCAAAGTTGAGAAATGGAAAAACTTCCTATCAGCGATGGAATCAAACGCGACTAAGAACAAACCACTAAACCAGCAAAAATGTAGTGGCAGGAAGCCCATATCATACACCACAAAAGAAGAAATCAAGCATGCAAAAACAAAGGATTTAACAACTTCTGAGACACCTTCGGGACAGACCCAGCGACAAAATGAAACTGAAAGCATTACAGAATCAAAGGGCAGTCCTCAAAAAACTAAAAAGGGAGGCGAACAGAGCTATGGAGGAAGATATCTCAGCCAAACTACATGCCGATGTCAAACAACAACACCAGATTTTGGAGCACTATAAATCGATTTATCAACCACAATGGTATCTCCTCTAACATCTCAGAGGAAGTCTGGTCAAATTACCTTAGGTCCCACTCCCGACCGCAGAGAGCAGGGTCAAGCATGCCAAAATGAAGCAGACTGCCAAACGGCACCTAAGTCCTGGGCCGAAAACAATCTTGTCGTCTCTGGGAACTCAGGGTCGGACTTACCAACGGAGGACTTCCAAACGAACTATATAGGAGCCATCAAACGGCAGATAGGAAAGGGGAAAAGAGAAGGCGCTCCTGGCCCAAATGGAAAACCACCAGCACTATATTAACAGGAGGCAATCTTCTGGGCAGAAGCTCTGGACCCACTCTTCAGAGAAATTAGAACGTTAAATATCCTGCCTAGTTCATGGAGAGGTTCAATCATCTCCCCAATCCATAAATCTGGTGAGAAGTCGGAACCACAAAACTACAGATTAGTGGCACTATTAGATAACGAAGTTACATTTTTTGCCGGCTTGTTACTGGAGGATCTCCAGGCATGGGCGGAAGAAAAATCGGCAATTCCCCTACAACAGACTGGCTTCGCAAAATCGGTCGGGACAATGACTAACATACTAAGCATGGATATGGACACGGACGTCTTTACATCTATGTTTCATTGATTATAAAGCTGCTTATGATCACGTCAACCACATCAGACTCTGGTCCAAATTACACAGCTGGGGGCTGCCTCAGCCCTTACTCAAATTAACAATAAATCTGCATACGAATACGTGGCTACACGTAAAGCTGGGCAATGGTACGTATCTGTCAAAGCACATACCCACGAAAAACGGTTGAAACAGGGCTGTTTTTTAGCACCCACTCTTTTTAATCTGTATACTGCTGATCTAGTCCCGCTGCTAACCAGCTGCAATTCACATGCCCCGAAATTAGGAGATATCTCACTACCCTGTCTACTCTACGCAGATGACATAGTCCTGATCAGTAAAACAAAAGTAGGGCTACAACATGTCTTAAACACAACGCTGGATTTCTCCAAAGCTATTGATCTAACAATAAACTTGGACAAGACGAGAACAATGACAGTCAGGAAAAAAAAAGCTACAAACCGCTGCCTGGTTCTGGGGAGAGACCAGAATAGAGGACACAATTGAATACAAACATCTAGGCGTTAAGCTGGATACTGGCTGACGCTTGTGGCACAGAAGAACAGCATAAGGCACAAAGGTCTAGCACTAGCAACCTCGCTAAAAACATTAAACTCTAAATGAACTGGCCCATCGATCCTGCCGCCCGTTGAGGTGGTTCAGGCAAAACTTCTGCCAACAATCACCTACGATAGCGAGGCACAGAAAGGCAGGGACGAGAAAACACTTGATGCCACCGTAACAACACCATATAGAGTAATTTTTGGGCTGCCGAAATACACTTCAACTGCACAAATCAGACTTGAATTTGGCGTTTTGAAACAATCACTTGCTAGACAAGGGGCCTTTATCATTACATGGGACAAAGTGCAAAAAGCCGAATGGGGTACGCTAAACAAACAGTTGTGGAAGGAGTAACAATCGCACCCCACATTACCAGCTGCGGAATATCTACATAGCAGTCTGGAAGTCAGTGAAACTACTCATGGCTGGACCACAAGGACGCACTCTCAAAGAGAGCCCCCAGTTGGATGACCCTGAATACATATACGAAGCCGGGTGCACAAGCCTACTTCAACCTGGGATAGGACAAAAACATAAAAATTGCTTTTATGAAATATAGATTTGGACTGCTCCCCTGCGCCCAGCATCTCCCTCCCTGGCTTCGCAACCAAGCTGGCTCTGTGTGCCGCCTATGTGGATCGGCTCAGGAAGACAAGCTGCATCTACTACACTTCTGTAAAGAACTCAACAGCACAAAAGAAATTTCTGAAACAACTTTTCAATCAAAGAGGGATTCGCACCAGGAGGCAAGCTATGCTGGCATGTTTTGCACCTAGTGATCCACAATTGAACTGCAGAACAATAAAATATCTGAGACTGTGCGGCAGCAAAATGCCAGAAATACAGACAATAGGAACATAGCCAGAAAAAAAATATATATGCAAACGTGCAAGGGGTCTGAGGACACTTCGAGCATATAATTCAAAGTTGATAAAACTGACAAGTTATTTATGCTATCATATCTGCCCAAAATCAGCAAGCTTTTTAGCACGGTTTTTAGATACAAGAGTTTAATATCTGTACGTGATAGTTTTTTATTGAATATATTTTTTGAATTGCAACAGTTTTAATTAACTATGCAAATAAATACAGTTGACTTGAACTCATGCTCAAGCACCAACCATGATACCTCTGCTACCCATCCCTTCCTTAAAGGATGAGACGTAATTTAACACATTAAGAAGTCGAAGCACAATTGCTTTGACAGAGAGGGAGCTGCATGTTCCGCAGCTTCCTCACTGTCAAAGCAATGCCGGCTCCCTTAGGGGGTGGGGAACCGGCAGGGAGCAAGGGGGCCTTCCGGCTTCCTGTGGTCCCCATTAGTGATAAGTGGGTACCCTGAGAGGGACCAGGGCACCCACTATAGAGGCCAGGCCCTGGGGGATGGAGTCCCCAGGGCCAAAATCGGCCCTGAGAGGGGGGCAGCGCCCTTATCCTCACATTTAAAAATGGCCTGGGGGCGTGGCCAACATGGCGGTACGGAAGGACGCGGATCTGTGTCCCTCCGGTGCTGCCACGCATTAGCTTTACCTTCGTGCCGATTCCCGGAGCCATCCTCCTACGACCTGAGTTGACGAGCCCACGGAGGTGCACGAGGAGCCTGTGGGGAGGATCGTGCTGCTGAATCTGCGCAGAATTGCCGTATCCGAGCCTGTGTGTGTGCGCAAAGCCTACTTGGAGCTGGATGCGGCCTGGATGTGACGCAGCCCTTCCTGGGAGTGCGAGCTGAAGCCAAACGGCTGGTGCACGATGAGAGCTCCGGCCCCTGTTGGGAGCAAGGGTCGGCTGCCGGTCGGCTGCAGGTGTGTGGCTATCGGAAGGCAGTGAGAGTGCCTGGTGCGGGCTGGACGCCTGATCCCAGCGGAGGTACGTGCTGAAGACCCAGGGGAACGCGGCTGTGAGGCTTCCCCTCCTCGACCAGACGCACCGCCCGACCAATCCAACATGGCGGCCGCAATGTGGTCAGGCGGAAACGAGACAGCTTTCTAGCGGACGTTGAGGACGTCAAGAAGCCCGATTCAATCGGGGAAGGCCCAAGGGAGACCGTGGGAAAGGAAAAAGGCGGAACCCAGGACGATCGAGGAGGAAGACGGGGAGGAAGGTGAGGAAGACGCAGAGGAGAGTGAGAAAGACATGGAGAAGAGAGAAGAAGGTGCGGAGACGAGGAAAAAGGCAAAGGCCGGAGGAACAGAAGAGGAGACGAGCGAAGAGGGAGAAGAGCAGCAGCATATGGACGACCGCTCTGGGAGCAAAGAAACAGAGTCCAGCGCTCCCACGGTGGAAGGAGAGGCTGTGACTCTTACCCCCACGGCCCAGGAGGGTCGTGGGTCCAGGAAAGTGCCCAGGGCTGGGTTTTTTTCTTTAAGAGGTTGGTGGGCGGGGATTTAGGGTCACATCCCCTGAAATCACCAAAGCAAACCCCCTTTTCACCTAGGCACCACACATTAAAGGCACAAAGGTGACGGGAGCACTATTCCCTATTTGCTTTCTTTCAAAGCCTGCTAGCAAGGTTGATTCGATATTTTAAAAAAAAAAATCCTGCTACTTCCTGCTGGATATCGCTCCTCTGTGATACCCCGAAGAAACCCCCGAAGAAACCCAACAAGAAGGCGACAAACCAGATGCGAAGGACCAACTGTAGCAGTGACTGTGGACTGTTTTATTTAGTTTCTATTTTATTATTATCCCTTGCCCCCAACGCCCAGCCGGACTTCTTATTGCCCTATCTGCCCCAGATATTCGAATAACTGAAAGACTCCAAAACAAACTCATAGACATTTCCTTTGTGGTTACAATAAAAATACTCCCGCCTTTAACTATATCCTTGAGAATCTTTCCTGAAGTTTCTTTTGGGAGTTTCATTGGAGCGCTAAAATAACAAAGCGGTTGGCCTCAATCCCTAGTGATATCACATCGGCCTTTTGGTGATGCCCAGAGGAAGGCCTGATCTCTGAGCTGCTGCCGGGTGCCGACTGCGCTCCATGGGGGGCAGCGCGGGAGGTGAGCAGCGGGCCCGGTGGCTTACTCTCATTAACGGGCAGCCCTGGCAGAGTGCAGCGGTGATCGGAGTGAGCGACAGTGAGGTTGGACCAGGATTAGGCCTGCTCGGTCCGCAGATTGGCGGACGGCGCTTGCCGGAGCTGTGCCCTGGCCGCTCATTGAAAGCGGAATGGTGACAGTGCCACGGCGCGCCTGACTCGGCCCTGAGACTTGCCGTTGCAGGGCCGGACTTCCTAGTCGGGGCAGAACTGAGTGGTGCACGGCAGGGCGGCCTCGTAACCTCACATATACCCAGCAGTAAAGGGAGCGGGCCAGAGCTGAGGCCTGGGCGGTCTGCGGCTCGGCAGATGGTGGTGGAGCGGTGACATTACGGTGGGGGTGGCGGCTTTGGGTGGTAGTGCAGCAAATTGCAGAACGGCAGAAGAGTTTACTATTCAAGGTGCCCTGGCAGCCCATGAGCTTTGGTGACATGGTACAGCTGAAGAGTAGAGTGCACGGAGGCAGATGCTGGATGCTCTGTTCTTGGGGGCCCGATTGTCACGGCCGATCAATCTAGAAAACCGGTGTGGTCGTCACCTAACCAGTGAGCCGCATAGGAGGAGAGTGGCCCCTGTTCCAGGGCTAGTAGAGGGAGGCCTGGAGTGAGGCACAGGTGCTTTCGACGAAGCAGACTATCTGCCTGGGGGAGAGCGAGACGGTCTACCACGCAGCGCACCACCAATGGAAAGGAGTGCAAGGCCAGTCAAGGTTACTCAAGATTAGTGCCTAGTGAGGCGCTGAGCCCAGGAGGCCCAGCGGCAAGACAGGCGCGACATGGCGGCTGCGAGAGCCCGTAAGGAGAAGTCGCTAAAGGAGCTCCTCCTGAAGCAACCTGGACAATCTTCGACCCAAGGTGAGAAGGGGGCCAGCACAATGGAAGGAGAGGACCCCCCAGCAACCAAAGCCTTCATGGTGGAGTTCTTCACAGACATAAAAGAGGATATCAAAGACCTTAGGTCCCAACTGGTTACGGATTTAAAAGAGGTCCGTCGTGATGTGGAAGAAATGGGAGAGAGGGTGTCGATTCTAGAGGAGCATGATTTTAGTAGATAAGAAGAGCTCCACCACTTGCAACAAGACATGTTGGGCCTTCGTGAACAGAACATTGATCTCCAGGCCCATGCAGAGGATCTGGAGAACCGCTCCAGGCAGAACATGAGAATCAGAGCAGTTCCGTGGAAGGCAGAGGGCGACGACCTCAGAGCATATGTCAGTGCCCTATTTCAACAAATCCTCGGGGATGAGGAGGGATTGGACATTCAAATGGACCGGGTTCATCGTGTGGGCCTACCCCGAGGCAATAAGGCACCTCCCCCTGATATTCTTGTATGTGTGCACGATTTTCAATTAAAATAACGCATTATCCATAAGGCAAGTGACGCGCAACCCATACAATTTCGTGGTCACCAACCAGCTATATTCCAAGATCTAGCAGCCCCCACACCTGCTAAGCAAAGAGCGTTCAAAACTTTGACCAATTATCTCGACAGGAATAATATTCCTTACACCTGGGGCCACCCATTACGCCTGATATATAAAACATCAAGGCAAGCTCTTGCAAATCAGATCCCTGGAGGAAGCGCTGGAGACCCTGGGTATCGAGCATTCCACTTCCGCAGACGAAGCTTCCCGGTCCGTCTCTCAACATGTACGCCGCACCTCTGGATGGCACCAAGTGGGGAAGTCATCACCGGTCAAGAAGCCTGACCAAGCCACGAGAGACAAAGAGAAAGAGACAGTGCTTTCCTCCCTGTCAAAGGTCACGGAGCGGCCCGCTACCTCGTGACGATATTAGCGGATGGTTCGGAGATGTGCTCATTGTTGGGCGCAGGAGGGACGAAGGGCAAGATTCGGATCAGTGGGCTGACAGTCCCTCGGCGTCCCCTCTGTGGACTTGGCATCAGTTGCAGACACTATCCCCTAGACGTTAACTACTGTGACGAACTTCGGTCATGAACACTTCATTGGATTTCCCTTTTTCGATTTTGTACAGCTTGCTTTTATTTGGGGTTGGGGTTTGTTCCGGGTACATCTGGGGGTCTACGCATCAGTTCTCAGATTAGGATGGAGAGAAAGAGGACGCACCAGGGTCTTATATGCTGAGCAGGCAATGGCTAACATCATGATAGTATCTTCCTGGCAGTCAAAGGGGTAGAGATCTTTAGGTTGTAAGTTTGGATGTCCGTGGGTTGAACAATCATGTGAAACGCGTGGCAGTGCTCTCCCTCCTGGAAAATGCCGATAGTGACATATGCCTACTCCAGGAGACTCGCATGCTTTCTAAAGATATCATGCGCATGCGTGATAAGCGATTCCCACAACAATTTTGGTTTGCTGGGCCGTCTAAAAAGAATGGGGTGGCTATCTTACTAGGTGCGCGCTGCCCATGCAAAGTAATATCAACCGGAACAGAAATAAAGGGTCGGCTGTTGGCTATTGGGGTGCAACTGGGGGAGTCACATCTTACGCTGGGTCATTGTATGTCCCTAATGAGAGGCAGGAACCCTTCCTGCTCTCGGCCTTGACAGAGGTACGTTATTCCCCAGACGCTGCGATACAAGTTGGAAGCAATTTAAATGGATGCAGAGTTGGACAGCAGTCACACCAAGCTGGGGCTCTCTCAATGAGTGGGAAGGGATGGCTGGAGGACAGTGGGCTGCATGACATGTGGCGGACTCCGTACCGGGCGAGCGCAACTGTACATATTTCTCAGCCTCACATAAAACATATGCACGCCCTGATCATTTTCTAGCATCTACTTCACTTATGGCTAGCCTGCATTCCTCGGCGATTACTCAATGCTCTCTTTCTGACCACGCCCTTATTTCCATCCTCTTGCCCGTGCAATGTATGCGAAAGTTACCCCAGGATAGCGGCTCCGAGAGAATCTGCTTCACTCTGAGGATGTGGTTAATGCGCATGCGAGACACTATAGTACAGTACTTTCGGGTCAATGAGGTGGGGTCCACTTCACTCTCGGCGGTGTGGGAGGCCTTAAAGTTGGTGGCACGGGGAGAGTTCATTGCCATAGTGGCAACTTACAACACCATATGCAAGACTAAACGCGCTTAGTTAGAGAAGGAGGTGGGAGAGGTAGAGGCGATTCATAAGCGCAATGGGGCTCCACAGGTGTAGCGCGAACTGGAGAACCGCAGACGAATGCTGAAACACTTAGACCTAGACACAGCAGAACATGCCCTCTTCCGACTGCGACACAAATTTTACCTTAGTAGTGATAAGTGTGGGAAGATGTTGGCCCATAGGTTACAAGCTTAGACTCAGGCATCCTTAATTCAGTCGGTACGGGATCAATCTGGTGCAGAACAGACCGCAGATGATCGGATTGTCAACGCCTTCCGCAGTTTTTACCAACTTTTATATACGGAGCAAGGTCCACCTTCACACGACCCAATTGCGTATCTTGATACATGTGACAGAACGCCTGTTCCCAAAACCGTAACGGAAGACCTAGACTCTGCAATCCATATAGAGTAAGTGATATCAGCCATCTCTAGATTGAAGGTAGCCAAGTCACCGAGTCCGGATGACTTCCCGGCCTCCTTTTACAAAACGTTGTGTGGAGCTGGCTCCCTTTTTAACCCGGTTGTTTAATACTTTTCTTGATACAGAAGAGGTAACACCCTCGATGTCGGAAGCGGCCATTTCAGTTATTCTGAAACCTGGCAAGGATTCACAAGTACACGGGTCCTACCAACCCATTTTGCTTCTTTACATCAATGCGAAACTCTTTGCAGGAATTTTTGCGTCACGCCTTAGCCCCCTAATGGTCGACATGGTTGACCCGGATCAATCGGGTTTCATCCCTTCTCGGCAGGGGGGAGACAATTCTAAACGATTGTTGCCGTTCCGGAAACCGGCCTTCCTCTTGTCTATAGATGCCGAAAAGGCCTTTGATTGCGTTGATTGGGACTAATTATTTGCAGTGTTGTGTGGCTATGACCTCAGTGACTATTTCCTGCGATAGGTCAAGTTCATATATTGTGCACCCAAGGCGTTTGTATTTGTTAATGGTTGTAGATCGGCCTTTTTCCCTATCGCACGAGGAACACGGCAGGGGTGCCCTCTGGCCCCGCTTTTGTTTGCACTATATATGGAGTCCTTTGCTCAGCGCAAACGGGCAAACGCTAATGTCATTGGTCTTAAGATCGGCGTGGATGTGCATAGAATTAGTCTGTACGCCGATCATGTGATCCTCTCGCTTACCCAGCCCCAGGCGACACTGCCTGCTTTACTCATCGAACTCACTGCCTTCAGGGAAGTATCGGGATTTAAAGTTAACTTTGCAAAATCGATGATCATAAATCTTTCTGTTCTCCCTGAGGAGGTGGACGCCCTGCAAGGGGATTTTATGTTCCACTGGACGCACAATGACATAACATACCTAGGGGTTAAGTTAACACTGACCATTGCAAAGACGGTGTCACTAAATTACACCCCGCTGCTGGAACAAACAACCAAGGCGCTGGACGCCTGGTCGAGTCTTCAGTTGGCGTGGTTCGGGAGGATAGCAGCGGTGAAAATGACAGTGTTGCCTCGTATTTTGTATATTTTTCAGATGCTGCTGATGACGCCACCGTTTGGTATGCTTAAGAAACTGCAATCACTTATTAATAGGTTCATATGGGAGGGGAAGAGGCCTCGTCTCCCCACGCGCAAATAACGAATACGAAAGAGCAAGTTGGTCTGGGACTTCCGCTCATAGATGGCTACTATCAAGCGTCATGCCTACGTTATCTAGTGGAATAGAATATGCCTGTCTAGAAAACACTGGAATTTCATGGATCAATCAGTCGCTGGGGTGAATATTCGCGGGAACTGTGGTTACTCCGCAAACACAGGGCGTGGGGACTATACTCCTGTCCGGTCACTTCGCCTAGGCTCACTGTTTGGGACCGAGTAGCTTTAGCGAAGGGGTGGACATCATTTCCTTCACCTATGTCCCCCATTGTCGACAATCCCAATTTTCCCCCGGGGCAGGTGGCGGGAAGAGGGTTGGATCTCTTTTTGATACGGAAGGGCTGATCCCTTTTGCCCAATTGTGGAAAGACGGCAACCTAGTGGCTACAGACGCATTTCCCTACAGACAGCGATCATAGAAGATATTGAGGCTGCGTTTCAGATCACACTGCCTCACTCCCCAGAATACACGCTACTAGGTCTTCCCCACCCTAAAGCCTTCCCGCTGACATATCTTAGAAGCAGACAGATCGCATTGGCATTGTTGGTGGCACGGCAGGTCATACTGGCGAGGTGGGGGACAACTGCGGCGCCACCGCTACTAGATTGGGTACACCAACTGTGGCAGCTCCTACCTATGGAGCGCATGTCACTTAGCGTGAGGGGAAGGGCAAAGACTTTAAGAAATTGTGGGCCCTTTATCTGCAAATACTCACCAAAGACCTGAGGGAGGTGACATGCCCTAAATATCTGCAGATTCTCTAGCTCTTGCCATTAGAGCCCCTTGGCAACCTCCGAAATCCGGCAAGATGAGTATATTCACTGTACTGAGGGCTACGCTGTTCTGAGGTTTTAGAATGCATGATGGAACTGATCCGGAGACGGGTGGGTGAAGGGGTGGGAGGGACTGTTTCTGATGTTTTTATTTGTCCTATTAATGTTTAATTTTGGATGTCCTTTAAATGGGAGACTACACAGATGCCTTGCACGATTGCTTCCTACGCGACCTCCATGTTGAGTGCCTGAAAGCTGTGTATTATTGCTCATGTATCGCTCTGCCGGCTTTGAGATGTAGGCAGGAAGCTGTGTACATTTATCCTGAATCCCGCACAATAAAAATAATTGATTCTAAAAAATTTCCTGGTCCCGGGGATCTCGTCCCCGGGGAAAAATGAGCCCGACTCCCAGGTAACTTATTTAAAAACTACCAGAAAGTCACTGCACGCCTGCCCCCTTTCACCAGCACTCTGCAACTGCACCTTCTGGTGCACTGCTGCTTTTGTGGTGAAGTCCCCAGAGGGTCCTTGGGGGCCAACAAGGCCTCCTGTTACTGCCAGTAAATTGCAGAGAGGACTTCGGAGGCCACACCCTCTTTCTGCACCACTCTGCAAACGGACCTCCTGGTGTACAGCTGGTTGGGCGATTAAGTCCCCTTGGATGCGGAGGGTCCTTGGGAGCCAACCAGCCATCCTGTTAGCTCCAGTAACTCCCAAAAAGTGCTACTGCTAAGAGTCAAGTCAAGTCAATAAATTTATATAGCGCGCTACATACCCAGAGGGTCTCAAGGCGCTTGAAGAAGGGTGGGGAATTACTTGTCAAATATCCACGTTTTAAGTTGCTTTCTGAATGCTAGGTGGTTCTGAGTAAGGCGAAGGTGAGTGGGAAGTGAGTTCCAGGTTTTAGCTGCAAGGTAGGAGAAGGATCTACCTCCCATGGTGGTTTTGTTGATGCGAGGTACAGTGGCAAGGGCTTGGTTGGAGGATCGTAGCTGGCGGGAGGGGGTGTAGAAGGACAGTCGTGTGTTGAGGCATTCGGGTCCGATTTCGTAGAGTGCTTTGTGTGCGTGGGTTAGGAGCCGGAAAGTAATCCTCTTATTGACGGGGAGCCAGTGGAGGTTTTTCAGGTGACCAGAGATGTGTTCTTTACGCAGGATGTCTAATATGAGCCTGGCTGAAGCGTTCTGGATGCGTTGGAGTTTTTTCTGGAGTTTTGCGGTGGTACCGGCGTAGAGGGTGTTTCCGTAGTCCAGTCGGCTCGTGACCAGAGCGTGGGTGACCGTTTTTCTAGTTTCGGTGGGGATCCAACGAAATGTTTTTTTTAGCATGCAAAGAATGTTGAAGCAAGATGAAGAAACGGCGTTGACTTGTCTGTTCATCGAGAGTGAGGAATCCAGGATGACGCCCAGGTTCCGTGTGTGGTCCGTCGGGATGGGTGCTTTTCCAAGGGCCTCTGGCCACCAAGAGTCGTCCCAGGCGGAGGGGGAAGTGCCTAGGATGAGGACTTCTGTTTTGTCTGAGTTCAGTTTCAGACGGCTGTGCTTCATCCAGTCGGCTACTTCTTTCATTCCTTCATGCAGGTTGGTTTTGGCAGTGTTAGGGTCTCTGGTGAGAGATAGGATCAGTTGAGTGTCATCGGCGTAGGAGATGATGTTGAGGTTGTGTTGGCGTGCGATGGCTGCGAGGGGGCTCATGTATACGTTGAAGAGAGTGGGGCTGAGTGAAGATCCTTGTGGTACGCCGCAGATGACTTCAGTGGCCTCTGACTTGAATGGTGGGAGACGGACTCTCTGGGTTCTTCCGGTGAGGAAAGAAGTGATCCATTCCAGTGCTTTTCCTTGGATTCCGACGTTTCTGAGGCGTTGTAAAAGAGTGCTATGACAGACCGTGTCGAAGGCTGCGGAGAGGTCGAGGAGGATGAGGGCGACTGTGTCTCCATTGTCCAGTAGAGTTCAAATGTCGTCTGTTGCTGCGATGAGGGCGGTTTCAGTGCTGTGCTTGGCTCGGAAGCCGGATTGTGAGGAGTCGAGGGATTTGTTGGTTTCGAGGAATGCGGCGAGCTGGTTGTTGATCGCTTTCTCGATGACTTTGGCCGGGAATGGAAGGAGTGAGATAGGGCGGTAGTTTTTGAGTTTGGTGGGGTCAGCTGTGGGTTTCTTCAGGAGGGCGCTGAGTTCGGCATGTTTCCAGCTTTCCGGGAAGGTTGCGGAGTTGAGGGAGCAGTTGACGTCTCGGAGGTGCGGTGCTATAATGGAGTCTGCTTTGTTAAAGATGTGGTGAGGGCATGGGTCTGTGGGGGATCCTGAGTGGATAGAGTTCATCAGACGGATGGTGTCCTCAGTGGAGATTGGCTTCCAGTCATTGAGGATGTTCAAGGGGGGTGGGGGTCCTGCAGGGGGTTGGGTGGGTTGGTCTACTGGTCGGTTGTCGAAGCTGTTGTGGATGTCTGCAATTTTGTTGTGGAAGAATGAGGCTAGGGAGTCGCAGAGGGCTTGAGAGGGGGTGATGTCGTTGGAGTTGGCTGAGGGGTTGGTAAATTCCTTGACGATGTTGAATAATTCCTTGCTGTTGTGGGCGTTGTTGTCTAGTCGGTCCTTGAAAGCGGCTTTCTTGGCATTCCGGATCAGTTGGTGGTGTATGCGGGTGGCGTTTTTGAAGGCGTCCTTGGTGCTGGTGGTTGGGTCTTTTTTCCAGGCCTTCTCAAGAGAGCGACAGAGTTTCTTGGATTTCTTAAGATCATCGTTGAACCAGGAGGCCTTCTTGCTGCCTAGTTTGATTTGTCGTTTTTTCAGTGGTGCTAGGATGTCGGCGCTGTTTGGATAGCCATTGGGTGAGGTTGGTGGCTGCTTGGTCGGGGTTTGAGGAGTGGGCTCGATGGTTTAGAAGAAGCGATGAGGAGATCTGGTCGATGGTGATTTTGTTCCAGTTTCTTTGTAGAGTGGGTTGGGGGTGGTTGTTGGATGTGGGCTTGTTGTAGGTGAAGTGAACGCAGCTGTGGTCAGTCCAAAGGAGAGCTGTGGTGTGGCTGAAGGAGACATGTTTGCTGGAGGTGAAGATAGGGTCGAGTGTGTGCCCTGCGATGTGGGTGGGGGTAGTGACAAGTTGTTTAAGTCCGAGGTTGGCGAGGTTGTCCAAAAGGGTGGTGGTGTTGCGGTCGTTGTTCTTTTCAAGGTGAAAGTTGAGGTCTCCCAAAAGGATGTAATCCTCGGAGGGGAGCGCGTGTGGAGTGATGAAGTCCGTGATGTCTTCACTGAATTGTGCGCGGGGTCCTGGTGGCCTGTAAAGGAGGGTGCCTCTGAGTGTGGTCTTGGGGTCGATGTGGATCTGGAAGTGAAGGTGTTCAGTGTTGGCGAGATTGACGTCTGAGCTGGTTGAGATGCGGATGGAATTCTTATGGACGATGGCGATGCCTCCTCCTGTGTGGCCGGTACGGTCCTTGCGAATGATCTTATAGCCTTCCGGGATGGCAATGGTGATGTCTGGGGCTGATGTGGCGTTCATCCAAGTTTCTGTTAGGAAGGCGACGTCCGGAGAGATGGTGTCTAGTAGATTCCAGAGGTCGATGGCGTGCCTGTGGACTGAGCGGGTGTTGAGCAGGATGCATTGTAGGTGGTTGGGGTCGGATATCTGTTGTGTGTTCGTAGATGTGGAGTTGTTCTTGGTGCCGTCGAACTTGCAGGAGTTGCAGGAGAAGGGTCCATGGGTGTGTCCAGGAGCGGCTTGGACGCAGTTGGGGGAACGGCCGGGGTTAAGGGCTAGGAGGGTGGTGGCATCGTAAGTAATGCGGGAGGGGTGGGCATTACGAGGACCAGGGGGACTGGCGCTGGGCGCGGTCCAGGCGCGGATGGGCGTAGACGGGCTTACCTTTGGCGCACCTTCGGCGCGGATGGGGCGCGATCGCTGCGCGTACACGCTGCGCGTATAGGCATCGGTCATATATGGATGGTGGAGGGGGAGGGGCGAGGGCGGAGCAGCTGGGAGGCGGGAGGCGGGGTGGATATCCGGGGAGGGAAGGCTTCACAACAACAACAACAAGAGACTAAACAAGATGGCAGTCGGCCAAAAACCAATGCACAGATGGGGGCACACAGTATAAATGACACGCACAGACTGTTCAACAAAATCGGGCACAGACAGTCAAATAAATGGAAGGCAAGACAAAGCAGACACAGCTCAGCGTTACAGCACGTTATGGAGGCTGGCGCTCTGTGATTATGCTAATTGGTGCAACTGGCAAAAAGCGCTACGCTGCGAGACAGACAGTGCAATTATGGAGGAGTTGGAGCGCTATGGGGATGAGTAGTTAACTGTTGAAACCGGGCGCTATGGGAGTAAGTGGCTGAGGTCCGGTGCAGCTTAGCTCTAATCAAGGCAGGGAATGAATTAATTAATTAATATCGGCCGTGATGCAAATCTGGAGTTGCGATCGGGCTCTGTGGGGAAAGATAATTCAATTGAGTGAAGCTTAGCTTAAATAACAATACCGCACTTGGGTCGGGCCGGCAGCTTCAGGTGGAGCGACCGTGTCTGACGAGTCAGGACGGTCACAGAGGTCTCGTGGGGAGATCGAGCCTGAAGAGCTGTGGGAGGGCGGAGCAGCTGGGAGGCGGGAGGCGGGGTGGATATCCGGGGAGGGAAGGCTTCACAACAACGACAACAAGAGACTAAACAAGATGGCAGTCGGCCAAAAACCAATGCACAGGGGCCATGGCGTCTTTGTCCACCACTCTACAAACGTGCCTCAGGGCGCACTGCTGGTTGGGGGATGAAGTTCCCTTGGCTCATGGGCCAACAAGCCCTCCTGTTAGCTCCCGTAAGTCCGAACAAGCAGGACTCCAGAGAGCTGGTCGGAGGCCCACCCCCTTTTTCCACCAACACGACTACTAGTTAAAAACCATAGACATTCACTGAAAAAAAAAAAGATTACAGGGACCTTATAGTTAAGCTCAGATTTCATTTGGACGAAACCAGTGAAATTCAGCAGTTATAGTTACCTGAGCTGACTATAACTAACGCCCCCACAATGCATTGCTTATTACCTCACATATTGCCTCATGACATAGTCAGTGACAGCAATGAGGACATCTCAAATGACATCACTGATGAAATCATCCAGTGAGTGCAAGTATTTTCTAAGAGTTTATGATTGTTAAACATACAAGATAAAAGAAAAAAGTAGCATCAAGCTAGAGACCGGAAAAGTAGATCGGTGCTCTAGGCTGTCTGTTGGTTAAGCTTAATTAACACAAGTGAAGACAGAGTGTAATGTCTTTGTAACTTCTCCTTTTTTGAATTTGTCGCTGTTTTTTTAAAATATATTTTTATTGGTTTTTATACACAAAACAGAAAGAATCAGCATGTGTAAATTTCAAGGTTACAATCATCAAATAGTATTTGCACAGTTGCTTCTTTTCTCTCCTGTCTCCCACTTCTATTACCATTATTTCTATTCCGTGTAACCCTCCCCCCTTGATTCTTCAACCCTCTTCAGAGTCGTCATCTGAGCTTTCTTCGTCCGAATCGGGAACAGGTTCACAAATATCCCATCTATATGAATTCCAATTGGCCCAGATTTTGGTCCATTTGCGAGGGCATTTCCTATTAACGTACACAGCTCTTTCCGTAATCATTGTCATGCCCATGTCTCTACACCAAGCCCCCAATGATGGTAATTCAGCTGCTCCCCACTTCTGAGCCACATTTCTCTTGGCTACCATAAGGCCTAAAGTCGCCCAGATTTGCCCATAGCGAGATAGGTCATTTGGTTACCAGATATTGAGGAGCCAACTTCACGGCTCAGGCAGTAGGGAAACATGTAGTGATTGGGATATTGTACGCCAAGACCTGGCGCCAGTAATCCGTTAGTAGAGGACAGTCCCAGATTGCGTGGAAAAAGGTATCCGCATTTCCACAGCCTCTTAGGCAATAGGGATGTTGAGCTCTACCGATCTTATGAAGCGTAGGTCTAGTGAGATAGGCTCTATGTAAGATTTTAAATTGTACAAGTCTGAGCCGTGACGAAATTCCCACCTCCCTAGGAGAGGCGAGTGCCGTCTGCCATTCCGTCTCAGAATTTGTCGCTGTTTTTAAATTGTTTTTAAATATGAAGTACACCTATGGATAATATGCATTTGTGAAAACTTTTTGATAAAATAAACCTGATGAACTTTTTTTTTTAAATGTAGAAATTGATTTATAAGTGCTTCACCTGGGACCCTCATACATTGTGTGGTTGAGTTGTGACAGTAGTGTGACTGGTTGAATTTGCATCCTATCCGAAGGGAATTTTTCTTTTTAAATTGCCAAGACTTCAACCAGGAATTGTTGGCAGCCATCTTGGGACTTGGGATTAACAAAAAAAATCTATCTTTTCCATCTTGTGCAAATTTTGCTGATTGAAGCACATACTAGGATACAGAGCAGTGGTAGACTATTCATGGGTCTCAACTCTACTGCTCACAGTTAATAGACAAACTTGTGTACTTTTTTTTAGTTAATGTATGTAATAAAGGCAGCAGAGTTTCAGCAAAACCATTGCATGGACCACTCTGGGTTTGCACATGGACACTGAAAAGGTTCATGATATGCTTACTGGTTCCTTTGTAAGAGGGTATGTGGCTCCTATAAGCATAATTTTCAGACCATTATGAGGTAAAACTAAGTACAGGAATGTTGGGTGCATGCTTTATGGACTGTGATCCAGCAGGCATCTGTATGCACAGTGATCTTTGTTGCCGGATGTCTAAGCTTTCATGAAGCAGAGCTCCAACATTCTCTCCATAAAGGAGGAAGATAACACGTTGCTGCTGCATTCCCTGGACTAAAACCCTATACAGAATTCAGCTGCAATACAGCAAAGCACTTTGTATAGTAAGCCAAAGCCTTATGAAAGTGCCATGCTCCCAGGAAGGGGAGTGGGGTAGAGAGGTTCGTTCCTGGGCTTTTGTGGAGGATCACAGTTATAGTAAGTGGCTAGACATTGCCAGAGGGGGTCATAGTGGGAGCATCCATCACAGAAAACCGCTCACAGCTAGTCGCTGTACTTGTACTAATTTGACACCCTAGGGCATAAAAGACGAATGCAACAAACGTCACTGTTTCCTGGTTTCTACTGGAAAGAAGATATTCCCTTTTGTTGTGTTTTATTGCTTTTACCTGTGTAACGACCGGATTCTCGGACCAGATAGAATCAGCTCCTCAGAGCACCTCCAACCCAGCCGGAACGTAACCACCTTCCTCCTCAGGACCCATCTATCCAGGCACCTAGGTACCTACCTGAGGATGGGGAACTCGCAATATACAAGCTCATATCATCAGAAACACCACTAAATCTATAGGGATTACTAGGAAAACTCACTGATTACTAAGGACGTCCATGCCCTACACCACACTCATACCTCATAGTCTGCGACCACATGGGTCCAGACTAATCTACCCTGGGGCAGTTCTGATTATTTACCATTACACACTGACCACAGTCAGTGCTCGCTCGGCACCTCCGCAATCCTGCGTGCCTACACACTGGTCTGCAGCCCTAGTGCTCTCTCCCTCACAGCCCGGTCCACAATCCGGCGAACCTACACACTAGTGTTCCTCCCTAGTGTTCTCTCACTCACAGCCCGGTCCATTTACGGCGAACCTAAGCACCAGTCTCCCACCTGGTGTTCTCATTAACGCCGCTTACCAACGACGATCACTTACCTATGAATACCTTTGGAAGGAATCTCTCATTGGCTACTCGGGATATGATACTACAATATTATAGCACACAACAGTTTACCAAATTAGATCATGTACTATCTATTCTCCTCCTCAAGTGGCCCCTCTCTCCCTCATTGCTCAGTCACTACTTACCTGACCGGGAATTACATCCGTTCATGAAAACAATGCCGGACTAGAAGAACAGGTTAACCTGACTGAACAAGAATACAAGGCACATGCTGGTTCACTAAGAACTGGGGTATCTTTATTACAATAACAATAAAATGGGAATAGACACATACACAGATCTGCGGGGTCTCTGTAACTAACAGGAACTGTAACACACTGCTGAAAGAAAAAGGATTAGACATACAGTATAAGGACAAGGTTAATGTTTGGGAAAAAGGAAGGGTATCACCTGAGGGGTGTGAGGTCTTGCTCTAGCGGTCATCTGGGCTCCTCTCTCGTCTGTGCCTTAGCTCGTCTTAGATCCTCTACTGCACTCTTGGACACACATCTGCGCTGATCACTCTGCACTGGATTCCTCTCCCCCACGAACTCTCTCCACCTTCCAACTCCAGTCTAATGGTTTCTGCTGCTCTGATAACCGTTCGCTCCACTAGCTTCTTCACTCTGTCTGATTGTCTCCATGCCAATGTCCAATTCACTCCAACTGCTCCCACAGATTAATCCACGATATAACTTCAGTCTCTTCTAAAAGGCATTACTTCAGACTCCAGCTATTCACAACTCCTCCTGATAAGTAACTGCTTCTGACTGCTTCCTTCAGTTCCAGCTCACTGACTGTCTGTCTGTCTTCTCTCTGTTCCAAGCATCTTCTGTCTCTTCTCCTCCTGCAACTGCACTCCTCTCCTCTGCTCCAATTCAACATTAACTCTTTCTGATTCTCCACTCCTTCTGCAACTCCACTCCTCTCCTCTGCTTCAATCCAACTCAACTGCTTCCAGCTCAAACTCTTTCCAGCTCGAACTCTTTCCGCTCCTCCAACTCAACTCACTGCAACTTCAGCTCAACTAACTGACTCTGCCTCTACACTTCACTAATATGGAATGCTGTTTCCTCATGGAAAGTTCCAGCCATCAGCCTCCTCCCACCAGGTCCATGCACCAGGCTCCTTGCTCTAGACGCTCCCACAGTGATCAACTGCTTGTTTCGTCTAGAGACCTGAGCCCAGGGACACTTCTTGATTAGATTCAGCTCTGGCCGGTTCTCTCCGGTTTGCTTAGGACGAACAACAGCTCAAAACTAAAATATTACCTTTACCCTACAAGCATCTCAGCTCTGCAGGGACAGAAAGCAAAATGGAGTCTCTCTAGTTCTGGGCCTTGCAGGCCTGAGAAGGATGAAATAACCCTTAGCTCTGTCAGAGTACCTACACAAACCATACCAATATGTAATATAAAGTCAGGACTACAAAGGACACATAATTATGTCAAAGCCAATAGGCAATAGATGGATTAGAGTCAAGAATAAGGGATCTATCATCATATAAAGCAGCTATCCTCTTCTAGGTCTGGAAGAAAGGGCTTAAAAGGGCCAACACAAGGTAAGAATACAGATTATAGATGTTAGCAAGCTTAAAGTCTTCATCACTCCGAAATAGAGCCAAAAACCATATCAGAACAACCTGAAAGCCAGATACCCTAAACACAAACTATGTGAAATAATTAACACAAGCTGATGAATGGAAATGCTGCATACACGTTTCCATGGATTCAAAGGAGAGCAATACCAGGAGAACAAACATTAGCTTGTGGTTTAAAATTGTGCCTACTACAGTAGTTTTGCTACTTCAAAGCCGGAATTACTGATTGAATTGTGCCTACTACAGTAGTTTTGCTACTTCAAAGCAGGAATTACTGATTGAAGGACAAGTTACTTACCTTCCGTAACACCTTATCTGGTGAAGACCTGATCTAGCAGCAGATTCCTTACATTTGAACTTCCAGTCGTCAGGCTACATCCGGAAGATTTGTGATAGCAGACCCCCTACGTGCCGAAACGTGGCATCAATGGACTCCGAATGACGTCGTAGGCATCTAGTTCGGCATCGTCTTGACGTCCGCACCTTCTATATAGGCACCACCCCCACCCCGGAACACTGACGTCAGTACTTGTCACAACTTTCTCCGCCAGAGGCGCTGATTTATGAAGTGACTGACAGTGATGCGTCAATAAAACAACTAGAGCCCTGAAGTGGAAACAGCCCTGGAATTAAACTAATCCTCAGTAGGGGCTGGATTGGTAAGGAATCTGTAGCTAGATCAGGTCTCTGCCAGTTAATGCATTACCGAAGGTTACTAACTTGTCCATCTGGTAGAGACATCTAGCAGCAGATAACTTACCTTTGAACAGATACCCAAGCAATGCCATCCCAAGAAGAGGGAAAACAGAAAGGTTTTGAACTAAGAAGTACTGCAGGATGGAGCAGCCAAAGAGACCCTCCTGCGGACCTTAGAATCCATGCAATAGTGTCTGGCGAAAGTGTGCAGAGATGCCCACATGGCTGTTTGGCAGATGTCACTAACCGGAAAACCATGCGGAAGAGCTATGGTAGTTGCCTTCACCCTGGTAGAATTCGCCTTAAGGCCTTCAGAAGGATATCTCTTCGCCACGGCGTAACATTTTAATGCAGAGGATGACTGTGTGAAATGGCCCTCTTCTGAACTGCTCGCCCCTTCTTTGGTCCAACGTACCCTACGAAGAGTTGGTCGTCCACCCAGAACTCTTTGGTGTGATTAAGGTAGAACGATAGCGATCATTATGGGTCCAGGCAATGAAGACGCTCCTCTTCCTTGTAAGGATGCAGTGGTGCATAGAAAGTAGGCAGAGTAACAGATTGAGCCAGATGGAAACATGTTACCAACTTAGGCAGAACTACTTTGTCCGGAAAGACGGTCAGGTAAGGAGGGAGAGATGACAGTGCCTGCAGTTCGCTCAAACTTCTGGCATAAGTTATTGCCACTAAAAAGGCTGTTTAGATAGTGAGCAACTGAAGGGGGCAATTGTGCAGAGGTTCAAACGGTGCACGCATAAAAAGGGTAAGGACCAAATTAAGGTCCCATTAGGCCATAATATAAGGAGAAGTGGGGAACAGATAGGCAAGCCCATTCAAAAACTCTGTACAAGAGGTCATTTAAAAAGGGATGGCTGATCTGGCAGCCGAAGGGAAGCAGATAGGGCCAAAAGGTAGCCCTTCAAAGTGCCCAAAGCAGAGCCCTGCTGGGTCAAGGAGAGAATGAAAAGAAGAACATCTGAGAGGCAGACAAAGGGTCAACAGATCGTTCTGTATAGTATTCACATTTTTTTTGCCATTTGCAGGCATATACCAACTTTGTAAAGGGACGCCTGGCTGCCAGAATAACCTCACAGACTTGGCAGGAAGGTAAAAAGCTGTCAATTGTCGCCGCTCAATCTAAAAGCAAGGAGGTGGAGAGTGGACAGGATGCAGCCTGACCAGATGATCAATGCTCCTTTACAGAAGCTCTGAATACCAGACTCTCCGTGCCCAGTCCAGAGCCACCAGGATGACTTGTGCCTGGTCGCCCCTGATCTTCTTGAGCACTCTGGGCAGGAGAGGTATGGGTGGAAAGGCGTACAGGAGCCTGTGTTCCACTTAAGACAAAAATGGTTGCTTAGCGAAAGCCGCCTTGGAAAAGCTAACACGCAAAATAGCTGACATTGCGCGTTCTCTTCGGAAGCGAATAGATGTAACCAAGACTCTCCCCACTGTTGAAAAAGACCTTGCACCACCTCCGGAAAGAGAGGAGTCTTGTGATCTGCAAGGCACCGGCGGCTGAGTTGGTGTGCTCTGGCATTCAGAAAATGGGCCAGATGAAATGCTGTGTCGTTTCAGACAAGTTCAGAGATACAGGGCCTCTTAACAGAGGGTCCACAACCCCACTCCGCCATGCTTGTTGCAGTATCACATGGCAATAGTGTGTCGGTGAACACCTGAACTTGCTTCCTTTGAGCGATGATAAAAAGGTTTTCAGTGCCAACCGTATTACACACAGCTCCAACAGGTTGATATGGAGCCTGGCTTCTGCCAGAGACCAGAGTCCTACCTTAATCTTTCCCAGATGGCAGACCCATCTCAGAAGGGACACACCTGTCAATACTGTGAGATCTGGGTGGGGAAGAGATAGGGGTCTGCCTTTGACCCCAACTGGTTTGTCAGCCACCATCGCAGGTAGTTCGCGGTTCCCTCTGATATCAGAACTAGGTTGGCGAGATTTCCCCGATGCTGTGCCCTTTGAAAATTCAGGTCCCACTGCAGAGCCTGCATGTGCCCAACAGCCTTAGAGTCCTTTAAATCCAGGATAGTTTGAAAATTGAGAGGGTAGGCCTGAAACTGCACCACGTCCAAATTGCTCCCCTGAAAGGGAGCGTCTGATTGGGAGTCCGGTGTGACTTTGGCACAATGATAGTGAACCCCAGAGAATGCAAGAGGTGTCAAAGTCTGGAAATGGGAGACGACTGCTTGGGATGAGCCCGCCTTCAACCACCAGTCATCAAGATAGGAAAAGACAGGGACTCCTGATCTCTGCAGATGGGCTGCGACCACTGCCATCACCTGGGAGGACACCCGAGGGGCACTGGTGAGGCCTTGCGGGAGCACAGTAAATTGAAAGTGGTCGTGGCCCACAATTAACAGCAGATAGTGATTATGGGCTGGCAGAAAGGTTATGTGGAAATAGGCGTCCTGCAAATCTACCATCCAGTTTCCTGGGTCTAGGGCAGACAGGACCTGACCAAGGGTGAGCATCTTGAACTTCTCCTTTTTAAGGAAGTAGTTGAGGGCCCTGAGGTCTAGGATAGGATAAAGGCCTCAGTCCTTCTTTGGAACCATAAAATAGTGGGAATAGCAACCACAGCCTATTTCTAGCCTGGGAACCCTCTCTATAGCTCCCTTGGCATTGTGGAGTAAGGCAATGTGATCCTCTGTCAGCTGATCCTACGTTGGAGGCATGGAAGGAGGAGTAGTCTTGAATGGGGTGGGGGAATGAGTAGCCCCCTTTGGACTATTTGCAGGACCCACCTGCCCGAGGTGTTATCCCACCAGTGGTGAAAGTGACTGTGTATCCTGCCACCAACTGGACATCCATGATCTGGGTGGGATCGGACTAGGAAGGTTTTATGGTGGAGGAGGGGGTTGTGACCTGACATGACATCTTGCCACCCGTTGCGCGACGGAAGGGGCAAAGTCGAACCACGCTTCTACTTATTGCGCTTTTTATGGGGCTTCTTACCTGACCCCGATGACTTTGTGGAAGAAGAATTAGACTACCCGGAGCAGTGCTCGGACCTTCTCGACAGGGATCGACGAGGCGACCTCTGTGGTGTCGTACACCGGGCCGCGATTAGCTTTAGGGACTGCTCCCACAAAGACTTCGGCGCCATGGCCCGGCAATCAGAGCACTACTTCATGTCATGGTCGTGCTCCATGCACCAGAGACACACCAAATTGGAGTCAGTGAGCAACATTGCGCGGTGACAAGCACCACACGTCTTGAAACCAAGGTCTTCTTACTGGACATTTCTACACCCTAAATGGATTCAACAAAAAGTCTAGAAAATAAGTCAGTCAAAAAATTACAGAGGGTAACTCTCTTTGACAGATCTGCTGTTGCTGGTGCGGAAAATAAACAACTGATGTCAGCGCGCATGAGTGGCGCCTATATGGACAATGCGGCTGTCACACAGAGTCAACCGGTGTGCAGAGTTACTGCTATCAAAAAACTTCTAGATCCAGCCTGACGTCTGGAAGTTCAAAGGTAATTAATCTGCGGCAAGATGTCTCCATCAGATTGGAGCTCAATTATGAACTTCAAAACGATAAGACTAAGTGTGGCCTATAAAGAGTAATACATTAGACCGGATTTAAACAAGTGACCAGAAGTCTCAAAAGACTTATGCAGCAAGCCAATATGCCTAAATTACAAGCATCAAACATACAAGGAGATGCTTATATATAAAACCTGGCAAAAACACAACAATCTATCACTACAGTTTAACGGTCATAAGTAAGAAGTGTATGTATTGTTATCCAGCTATCTTCTTATAACTCAGAGGCACAGAACAAGAAATTCTCCACAACAGAAATATATCTTAAAATAATTAAAACGAGCATAACTAATGCAAAATAAATTCTGTATTAATAAGGTCCAGCCAGTCAGCAACACAACTGAGTAGCAAATAAACTATTCCACACCACATTTCAACATTTCTTAACTATCATCCAACAGGATTCACCATATAGATTCAACTATAGACTGAGAATTGAACAGCCTGATTCGACAAGTGCGAAGAATATTTCACTCACCCATACCAGTATACTCATGATCCCAACAACCTCCAAGATAAAGGGTTAACCTCTTTACATACTCAGTCATCAAAGCCTCAGAATAGTTCTCAAGGAGGTGCCCATGAAATTCAAAAGATACAGCAAAAGCACATGGAAAAAACATACAATGTTTAACCAAATAGAAAATGGTAAGCACAGTACTACTGAGAAAAATAAGTTACTTATCTTCACTAATGTTCTTTCTGTTGGATACTCAGTCTTTCTGCAGATTTCTCACCTTTTGAATGTCCTCCAGATACCAAACTGGCTCACATAGCTTTCCTAACAGCATAGACCCCAGCCATTCTAGGTGGCTTAAGAGAGGCCCCGGTCTTGGCTCTGCCCCAAACACTGGATATGGCAATCCTCTGTCCTTTTTATTGTACACTACAGAAAGCAGGATGGTTAGACCAACAAATCAATGACCTCTATTCCATTACCGAGTTGAAAAGCTAATATTTTGTAAATGCATGGACAAAACCTAAGTAGCACCACATATACTCCAGAATACTCCTAGACAAAGTGGAGTAAATTGCAAATGTTTCATTGGCATCAAATAGATCTATTTTTCATCAGCACAACAGATCTTGATAAAATGGACAATTGAATGTGAAATGATATATATGCTAATTCCCCTTTTCTTTCATCTCTCCCACAAAACTACTAATCATCCAAATGGCTTCCTCTGGTCAAATCCACACAAATGATTTGCTTGCTTATGATCAAACTGCTGACACCTCTCCTCGTACTTGGAAGAATAAAGAGCTGGGAAGAAAGCTAGCAGAGTAATGTACTGGAGCCATATGAACAGAAAAAACAGCCTTGGGTAAAAAAAGATGTACAGTGTGCAACCAAGGAAGCAGCAGTCATTATGGCTTAATGAACAAGCGGCGAACAAAACAGTTGTTCATACAACAAACTTGCCACCTGCATCCACTACTGAACGTTGCAATAGCTGACAGGGTAAATAATGACCCCATCTTAAAACCTAAGGTGCAAATGACACTAACGCAGGGCTCTTATTCGCCATCTCATATAGGGAGCGAGTAGAATATACGAGTACATAAGGTTCAGGAGTCTAGAAGTGTTACAGCAGAATAGTTATCATTTAATGAATAATAAGAAATATAGCTTGAATACCCCAAATTCAGAGGTATGGAAGAAAAACCCCTTGGACAGTTTATATCCACAACCACACCACTGGACAGAATGCCCTGTGAAGGTTATAAGTGCATCTTGATGATTTCTTTTTTTTTTTAAACAAACGTAAAAAGTACACAAGCTCCACTTTATGAGTAAGATGGTCAGATAGTCAGATTCCACTTAGGAATCACATGTTCAGATAAGGGAGAGACACACTCCTAATCTGCTAACATGAGCGGCCACCAATGGATAAATTATGGAAAACGCTCTAGGTGCAGGTGGGAGGACAAAGGTCAGTACTGAAAATTGGTAGTAGTATTTTTTCACATACCTCAAATGATGTTTTGGAGACTACAAAACAGGAAATAAAAATAGGGATCTAGCAAATTCAAAGGCTGAGGAAACTGCACAAGGAAAGATTTTACACTGGTCATCCTTCTTGGGCACCAGGTAATAACAGGAGTGGCATGCGTGTAGCTCCCTTCTGGGTTTTTTTCCGTTGCACTTTCAGGGAAACAAAAACCTCATCAAGATGGAGTCAGTGTGAAAGAGGAAGGCGCAGAATGAACAGTAAGAAAATAAGTCATAGCCTCCAGATAAGGGTATAATCATTTTCTATGATCAGCAGAACCCATTATTCTAAAGGTATGGCCATTTACAAAACAGTGACATTCACCTGCCAACCAGGTGATCGTGCTGCTGCAAGAGCAAATTAAAGTGATTTTCTAGGATTGTCTACAGAAGAGGACGACGGCTACGGTTTCCCTGTAGCTGGACTCATGCCACTGTACTGATGAAAAACACATGCTGCAAAGGCTGAACAGAACATGGTTGGTCTCCGACTTGCAGGGTAAGCTCCAGAGTAGCTGCAAAGCATTTGGCACTGCAGATAAAATTGATTGACAAAGCCAGACCCATGGAAGGAGCAAGGGCTCTGCTCTGTTGAAAGTTTATAATGAGAAATCAGCTCTTTCACCAAAGTGCCATTCTCTAGCAAACCTAACAGTCATCAAATTAGCTTGCAGATCTCTGGAGAACTCATGAAACGTAACCACACATACCATCAGAATTACTCCACTTATGTTTATAAAGCAGGCTCCATGTTTTTAGTGCCCAACCAATCTCCAATTATCATTTCTCTGCATCCTTACCAACTTTCATATAAGAGACAGGTGTTGTTCGCCATGCACAGAGCCAATCTGGATTAAAAAAAAACCTTAAGACCCATACAGATCAAGCTGAATATAACTTTGGGTCCATGAGTGAAGGCTTATGATGACCCGCTGTCTGTCTATTGAGAGCCAGTGCTGGAAAAGGCTTTTCCCAGGCAGCTACAATAGGATCACACAGAGCATGATTTTTTCAGGTTTTTGAGGAACCCATAAAAATGTGTTTGACCTTGGTGTGCAAGTTAGATGTGATCTCTGGAGCCAACAAACGTAGCTCCAAGACCTAGGCCACCTATGCAATGACACAGAACAAAAGAGTCAACCACTTAAGAAGGGTGTCCTGAAAGCTTATGCTTTATCAGTTTTAGGAGCAATATCAAGAAAGAATGGATTACATCCATGTGAAAATGAAAAGGTAGGATTTTTAAAAATAATTTTCAGAAGCATAAAGCAGCTAGAGATTAAGCTGCAAATGTGGGAATCAGAAGACAGAATATGATCAAAAGCAGTGCCCAGATTATGCACAGAGGGAGCCTCTGCAGGTGTAGGTCATAATTCATAAGGCCTCAGACACAGGAATTGCAAACAAAATAAACTCCTCAGTCTTAAAACTATTAAGACGTAGGACGTTTCCATTCATCTGTTGGAACAAGTTACTTCCCTTCAGTAATGCCTTTTCTGGGAGAGGCTCAATCTAACGACAGATTCATTACCTTAGAAAATTTTCCAGCTGTCAGACTGAATCCGGAAAATCTTGAGCAGTACCTCTGCACTGCGTCAACATCATCTACGCCAGATGTAAGGGGCAGTGTCTACATAGGCGTCACCCCAGCGTCTCATGTCAGTTTCTTTCGTCACATATTCCACACCCAAAGATGCGGAGTCACGTCAGAACCCAAGTTCTTAGTTTTGCGTAAGCTAATTAGGACCTTCCAGAAGAAAAAGTACAGTTCGTAGATCTGGGAAGAAGATACAGATGGAAAGGAATCTTGGTGGAATGCGCTCCCAAGCCTTTCGGAGACTGCTTTCATAATGCTTAGCAGATTTTTATGGAGATCACAATTCATTGAGAGATGGTCCACTCCAGCAATGCCTTGACCATCTTTGCTCCAATGAATCCAGATAAAAGCTGATCGTCCAGTCAATGTTCTTTTGTATAATTTATGTAATAACTAATGGCTCTCTTAGGCTCAAAAGACAGGGCTTCTCCTCCTGCTTAGTTGGGTGAGGGGGAGCAAAGAATGTCTGAAGGGCAATAGTCTTACCGCCATAGAGGCGGTTCACCACTCTAGGCAGAAATGAGACACGGGTTCGAAGGACCAATTTGTCCTGGAAGAAGTTAGTATAAGGTGGGTGAATAGAGGGTCTGAAGCTTGCTCACCCTCTGTGCGATGTAATAGCCACCAAGAATAACATCTTAAGTCAGAAGCCTAATAGGGCAACTACACATGGTTTCAAAGAGGGTAAACGTCAGATAGGTTAAGACCAAATTCAAGTTCCACTGGGGCATAAACCACATAATGAAAGGGAAAGGAAGAACCATGTACTCCAAACCTTTCAAGAAACAAGACACAACGGGTGACTTAAACAGGGAAGGCTGACCCAGAAAAGCAGAGATAGCTGAAAAATACCTCTTACCCGTGTCTAGAGCCAGGCGCCAACAACAACAAACAGTAACACCTATGATAGTTTTGTATGGAGCGGGTCAACGAGTCCGTCTTAACTCAAAGCCACAAACTTATTCCAACGGCAGGAATATAGATGTCGTTGAGGGATTCCTGGCTGTCAGAATAACATTCACCACATCAGAATGGAGATCGAATACCCTCAGCTGTTGCTGCTCAATCTCCAAGCAGGAAGAAGGAGCGTGCGCAGGTTGTGGTGCAGGACACTGCTCTACTGCTGCAACAGGAGACCCTCCTGAAGAAGCAGCCTGAGCACAGTACGGATGGTCATGCCCAGGAGTTTGACATACCATATTCTCCATGCCCACTTGGATTACTTGGGCATAGTCGGTCTAGATCTTTTTGAGGACTCTGGGCAGTAGTGGTATAGGTCAAAAAAGCTTACAAGAGTCCCAAGTTCCACTCCAAGTAGAAGGCGACTGAGTAAGAGCTGATTTGGAAACTTAAATGCACAAAAAAGCTGACACTGCCATGTCCTCGGTGGCAGTGATTAGATCAAGCCTATTTTCTCCCCATTCTCATTAGGGCCCTTGCAACACCTTATAGTGTAGATGTCATTCGTGGTCCATAAGGAGAATAAGGCTGAGATTGTCTGCTCTGGTCTTCAGAGATATTGCACAACCAGGGAGATGATGTGACATTCCAGCCATGGCAAGAGGTGCAGGGTCTCCTGGAACAGGAACCACAACTCCACCCAGTCTTGCTTCATGCAGTACCATATGGAGGTGGTGTTGCCCATGAAATCCTGGACCAGAATCCTGCTTTGATGGATGGTAAGAAGGCTTTTAATGCTACGTATATATCCCGCATCACCAAAAGGTTAACGTGGAGGTGGGTCTCTTCTGTCCTAGGTTGCCATCGCAGCCCAAATAATGTCTGGAGCACCAACTCTCTGATCCAGAGTTATGGCCTGAACAAACTCATTAGTTGCTTTTGCCACCAGAGACTCTTGGAACGTTTGGCAAACTATTGTGCCATCTGCCGTGCTTTCTAGCAGAGTCAAGAGCACACCTCTTATTCAGAAGCAGAGGCCATAATACTTGGGGCATATTTAACTGCAATGCTTGGCAATAGTTTTCTTCTTAAATTGAGGATTTTGTTGTGAAAGTTTTTCTTCCCTTTTTATGGGGATGACAGAAGAGAAAATTGTGAGTTCTTCGGTTTCAAATACTTCTCTGACCTGTGCTCGGATCGTCTTCCTCTCTCGTATGATTCTTGAAAGGAATGAGAGGGACAATTTATCAGTATACTGATAACTATAAGGCTGTTTAATCGTTTCACAGTTGTGCTGATTGTAGTTCTTTTCAGAGGACTCCTATGGAGGAGATCCACCGAATGGTTTCACGTTTTCCTTATTTTTCTTATTATCCCAGATTTTTGTTTAAGAGGAGTATGGTGCCTTTTTCAGAAAAATCCCTAGTTTGTACATTATTAGGTCCGGCCCCCAAATTATCTCGTCCAGTTGATGTATACATTTCAGCAAATTCAGGTAGTTTGCACCTTTGGTCTGCCAAAGCAACCTGTGCGACACGCTGGCATACTGCCAATTCTGCTGCTTTCCCCTTAATATTACTTAATATGAGTTAGGATATCGTAGCAAAATTGCCAATTAACTTCATCCCGAAATCTAGGGCAGGAGCCGCCCTGCACTCATTTTGAATCTGTTTAGGCACATCAGGCAAAACAGCTATGGATGGCTTACCATGCTTGACTGATTAGAGCGCAGCAAAAACTATGCCCAATGTGGCACAGTCTTCTCTCGGGGAAACCATCACTAAAGGTAGGCATATTGTGAACATTCTGTGTTTATCTTGGGGACCCATATGGGGAAACACTGCTTCAAGCGGATTTTGTTTTGTGCAATCCACAACAGAATCTCTCCCCATCGGGCAGGAACCTTACCCATAACTGCATTAATAGTGACTGGACTAATTGTGGCATTTCCAAATGGGGTTGTGCAGCTTGAACAGCCCTTGCTGGGATTGCCATAAATGTTGGCCTCAACAGAGTTAACCGTCAGTATAGACTATCTATAAGTGTGTAAAATACACAAAGTTCTGCTGCTGTGAGAGCCCCTATTTGTCAATATGGTGTATAACTGGCTATGACTGGCCATGCTGCTCCATCATTGCTGTGGGGGCCCAGTCTAACGTTTGCTAATGGATGTAGTAGGGTACCCTTGTAACAAATGTGTGTGTTCCTGAAATGTTAGTGGAATTTCTAAACCTTCTTAAACTCTGTAATTGTTTGGTAAGGCTGTTTTCGTGTATGTGTGAAAAGGTCCTGTGTTGACATTTGCTGCCGGAAAGGTTACCCATGAATAGAATAGTTCTGTTTTATATGCTTCATGGGCCTCTACCAAACAGGTAACATCTCCTCCACTAAGAGGAAGCCCATCTGTGTTAATGCAGGACTGCCGTTGAGTGGCATAAACACAGATAATGGATTAGCCATTTTAACTAATGGAATTCAGAGAAGGTATACTTTAGTGGGATGTTCCATTTAAAGGTTCAAGCTTGAACAACCTACAGACAGAAATAGAAGTTTCCCCCGTATTTTGCTGAGGAGGAGTTTTCCCTATCACTATTGACGTCTCCAGTAAGGGTAGTGAGGATTATTTACTTACCTGTAATCCTAGTTCTCTTCCAGGGGTATCCTCATCAAAGTCATAAGCATTAGAATACTCCCTCAGTGGAAATTCTCATGAAACACTGAAAGCATAGAAAGCTCCCAGGCTCCAAGACTGAAAAGCTAACCTGCATCAACATGCAGTAAACTGACACTGTGCCTTTAAGGCACCCATGACCCCCAGCTTCCCATCATGCCTCAGGGGTGACAGTTAGGTCAGTTGTTCTTTGCGGAGACTGATAAAAACATGAAACATTTAGGTTAACCATATCTCCAACTTAAAATAATCCTTTGCCCGGGGAGGCGGGAGGGTTGCTTATGACTTTGATGAGGATACCCATGGAAGAGATCTAGGATTACAGGTAAGTAACTAATCCTCTTCCAGGGGATCCTCATCAATAGTCATAAGCATTAGAATAGAATAGCGAGCCTCATCTCATCTCCCTGCGGGCAAAGGAGTAATGATAAACAGTAATATCAATACTAAGCCTAGAAAAAACTAAGCTTGTACATGCCGCAAGCTACCCAAATAGATTCCTCAAAGAGGCTTGTCCTACTTGAGTATCAGCCCTGGAATCAGATTCAAGACAATAATGCCTTGTAAAGATATGAACTGATCTCCAGGTTGCAGCCTTGCAAATCTGAGACATAGGGACATTGTGTAAGAAAGCTACTGTGGCCGTTTTCCCCCTAGTAGAGTGTGCTTTAGGTGACAACAGTAATGGCTTGCCCGCCAGCTGATAAGCCAACTTAATACAGGAAACAATCACTCTGGAGATGGATCTCTTGGCAGCTGGAAAGCCTGTTCTCATTGAACCATAGTTGACAAAGAGCTGATCAGTCTTCCTAATACTTTTGGTATTTTCCAAATAAAACTTAAGCACTCTCTTAAGATCTAAAGAGTGCAGAGACCGCTCAGCCGGGGTCGTAGGGTTTGGAAAAAAAGATGGAAGAGAAATGGACTGATTAATATGAAAATCAGAGACCACTTTAGGTAAAAAGGATGGATGTGCTCTTAAGACTACTCTGTTGTGGTGGAAAACAGTGTAGGGTTCTTTTGTACACAGCGCTTGTATCTCACTTACTTTTCGCGCTGATGTAATTGCCACCAAGAACGTAACCTTCCAAGAGAGGTGTTGTAACGAGGCCTTGTGGATGGGCTCAAAAGGAGGCCCCATCAACTTGGATAGAACCAGGTTCAACTCCCAAGGAGGAGAAGGGTTCCGCACAGGGGGATAGACTTTCTTCAACCCCTGCAGGAAATCCTTCACCACTAGAACTTGAAAGAAAGAAGTTTGGCTTGGTGGTTTCCTATACGCTACAATGGCTGACAGATGTACTCTAATGGAAGCATACTTCAACCCAGATGTTGCTAAGGAAAGGAGGTATGGTAGAACAACCTCCTCCTGCCCGTAGTATGGTCAAGAAGACGCTCCCTGCACCACATATAAAACCTCTTCCACTTGAACGCATAAGACGCTCTTGTGGAAGGCCTCTTAGCTTCTTTTAAAATGTGCATACATCCAGGAGGCAGGTTCAGATGTCCGTACCGCAGGACTTCAGGAGCCATGCTGTCAGGTTCAGTGACGGAAGGTTGGGATGCAGAATCCTCCTGTTCATCTTGCTCAACAAGTCTGGTCTGCAAGGTTGCAGTTTGTGTGGACACGCAGACAGATGAAGAAGGTCTGGGTACCACAACTGTCGTGGCCAGTCCGGAGCTATTAGAATCATCTCCATGTTCGACCTGAGGAGCTTGGAAACCACCTTTGGGATCAGCCATAGGGGAGGAAATGCGTTGGGATCTAGGCCTATGGAAGCCCTATTAAAAATGTATAAAGCCAAATGCTTGTCCATAGCACTTTATGGAGCGTCCCTCTGGGGTTATCTACCGCAATGTAAAATACAGACAATGGAGAACAAATTTTTAAGGTCTTTATTAGCAGTTCCCCAATCTACCCCTCTATTTTCCTTACACTCAGAGTTGGGACTGAGTTATATTTCGGACCATTTACGGTTGGCCCCAGTGATCTGCTGGGCCAAAACGTGGCTCAACAGCGAGATTACTCTGAATCATACTATTTTAAAGGATTGCATGGCTTTAGATAATGCGAACAGAATACCGTGGTTAGTCTATATCAAAGATGTATTTTCTAAATTGGGTCGACCTAAATTGTATTCATCTCCAAATTTGCTGCATAAGGGAGATCTAGAGTGGATCAAGAAGAATTTTATGGGTTTCGTGGAACAAGAACGGGAAATGGTGGAATTGACAAAACGTCTGTAAGAGCTCATTATGTACTCACGACCATGCCAGATCTTGAACCATACCTAAAGATTGTGACAATTCCTTTCCACCGTCACCTCTTGACTTGTTTTAGATTTAATATGATACATCTCGCCCTTGGTCATTACCCAGTTTGGGGTAAACCGGAGTCATCTCCTCCTTGTAACTGTGATAATTTCTCCAGTCAAACCCTTATGCATTTTGTTATGTTTTGCGACCATTATGCTGACATCAGGAAACAGTTTTTAGTGCCATTACTTAAAGAGGCGGGATTTGTTCAAGTAAGACCTGCTCTCTTGTATTTACAACTACTAGGCAGTCCCCGGGTGATCTTTAGGGTTGCAGGTTTCCTGGTGGCTGCCGCACGTAATAAAGCTAAAAGATTAGCGGCATTAGAGATGGTGGTGTAATTGTTTATCTCCTGCAAATGAATTTTAGTATTTTAACTTTTTATGAAATTTTGTACACTAACGATGAACCAGATTTTAATGTATTTTTACTCTATGTATGTATATATGTGATCACTTTTATGATTTGTATTAATCGATTAAAGTGTTAGTTGACTTGACTGGCGTAAGCAAATGTCTAAGACCAATCCATCAAGAGCATTCCCCTGCATCCCTGGCCGGTGGAATCTTGACGCGAAGGCGTGGCATTTTTTGTTTTCGTCATCTGCAAACAAGTCTATAGTCGGACGACCCCAATAACGATAAAGCTCTTCTACCACCTCGTCGTTTAGCACCCAGTCTGGCTAATCTTCGAAGGGCCTGCTGAGTGCGTCTGCCTTGACGTTTAACTCGCCTGGAAGGTGAGATTTCGAGCGAGAACCCAGTGCCAGATCGCCTGTGATTCCAGGGAGAGAGGGCATGACCTTGGGCCTCCTTGTTTGTTCAGATAGAACATGGTGGTTGTATTGTCTGTCTGAACCAGGACTGAGTTGGTCTTGATCGCTGGAAGAAAAGCTTTGAGCGCAAGATGCACCGCTCGGAGCTCCAGCATGTTGATATGGTAGGTCTGCTCCTGCGCCGACCACCGACCTTGAATCTGAAGGACCCCATGTGTGCCCCCCAGTCTTGTAGAGAAGCGTCTGTCACTATTGACTGCGTTGGGAGAGGTTGGTGAAAAAGCACTCCCACCAGAACATTCTGCAGTCGAGTCCACCATTTGATGGAAGTCTTCGCTGCTTGGGGCAGACTGATCATGTCCTCCCAACGCCCTGTCGCTTGGTCCCATTGGTCCTCCAGAGCCTGCTGTAAAGGACGCATTCTCAACCTGGTGTTCGGTATGAGAAAGATGCAGGACGCCATGGAACCTAGCAGGGAGGCAACCTGTCGGACTGTTGGGTTTCGAGACTCGAGCAGAACTCTGCATTTCTGCCGCATAGAAAAAAGTCTCTCCTCAGAAGGAAACGCTTTTCCCAACAGAGCCTAGGTAGTGGATGGACTGTGTTGGCCCCTGGACTGACTTCTCCAAGTTTACGTGGAGCCCGAGTTTGTGCAACTGGCGCAGGCAAAGCTAGAAATCGTTCGCTACCTGTACAGGAGATGGACCTTTTATGAGCCAGTCGTCCAGGTACGGATAGATGAAAAGTCCCTTTTTGTGAAGGAAAGCCGCCACCACTGCCATGCATTTGGTGAAGACTCGTGGTGCGGACTTGAGCCCGAAGGGCAGCACTTTGTACTGGTAATGTTTGTTGCCGATCACAAACCTCAAGTACTTTCGGTGACTCCGTGCAATCGGGATGTGAAAGTATGCATCTTGCAGATCCACCGAACACATCCAATCCCCGACTTGCAGATGTGGACATATTTGGTGAAGAGCTAGCATGCGGAACTTTTATTTGACTATGACCTTGTTTAGAAGACGAAGGTCTAGGATGGGTCTAAACTTGTCCTCCTGATCTCTTTTGGGAACAAAAAAATATCTGGAGTAGACTCCTTTTCCCCTTTGAGAGGGAGGTACTTCTTCTATGGCTCTTTTTTGCAGAAGAATTTTCACCTCTCTCCGGAGCAGTTCCAACTGGTGGGGAAGAGACTTCTTCAGAGGAATGTTCTTTGGGAGCGCATGGAAAAGTAGCGTGTATCCATTGCGCAGTATATTCAGCACCCAACGATCTTTGGTGATGCTGACCCACTCTGCCGGATGTTGTGAAGCACTTCCTCCCACAGGAGTGGGCAACGGCGCCAGAGGAAGCCACTGCTCAAGCTTTTCCTCCCCTCGCCGTGTTAGAGGACTGCTGGTGACCTCCTCTACTTCTGCCCGATTTGCCTCCTCGAAATTGGGACTTGCCTTGACTCTTGTTTTGGGACCACTGAGGGGTTTGAACCCTCTGTTGAGCCCCTTTGCCCTAGTTGGTCTTAATGCGGCGCTTGAACTCCTTTTTCTTCTCTAGACCGACTGCTTTCACAGTGTCCAGCTCGGTCTTCATTCGACTCACCTCCTCGTCAGCGTGTTTCCCGAAGAGAGAAGAACCAGTAAAAGGAAGGTTTAAGATGCGTTGTTGTGCATCGGGCTTGAGGCCTGTGAGGCGCAGCCAAGAAGACCTCCTGGCACAAACTCCATGAGAATAAGAATGAGCCGCTAGCACTGCGCCGTCCGCCGCTGTGCTAATTATTTGATTAGACACTAGGCAGCCTTCTGTCAGCGTTTCATCAAAATCCTTCTGGTCCTCTTTTGGCAGTTTGGACTTGAAACCATCCATGGAAACCCATAGGGCTCTATCACATCTACCTAATAGAGCGGCCGCACTGGAGATCTTTAGAGAAGAAGAGGCCGAATTGCATACTTTTCGACCCCACGAGTCCTGTGATTTGCTGTCTTTGTCTGGTGGCACTGAGGAGGAGGCAGACACTGCATGTGTCTTCCGAGCCGCTGCTACAATCACAGAGTCTGCTGGAGGGTCAGCCTTCACAAAGACTGGGTCGGAGTCAGCTGGCTTGTATTTTTTCTGTATGCGAGTCGGCACCGCCTTAATAGTCGCTGGAGTTAGAAAAACGCCTTTAACCGGATCCATAATACCCGGAACCAAGGGTAGTAATGGACGTGAAACAGATTTTTGATGCAACGTTTCAAAAATCACTGTTGTAGCCACTTGGGAGACAGACATTTCAATGTTCAGTTTCTTAGCCCCTCACTGCAAGACATCTAGATACGTGTTGATGTCGTCCACTGGAGAAACTCTGGAGATAGGACTATCTGTAAGCGTGGGAGAATAATTTCTCCTGGAAGATCGGGTTGAGGAAGAAGAAGAAGGAGACGATGGAGTTCTTCGACTCCTGTGATGAGAACCATGCCTCCTTTGACGCGATCTTCTTGGATGCTCCTCTCTTCTTGGAGAGCGAGATCTGGCTGGATCTTCCCTTCTGGGAGAACGAGATCTGGCTGGATCTTCCCTTCTGGGAGAACGAGATCTGGCCGTCTCTTCCCTTCTGGGAGAACGAGACCTGGATTGGATGGCCTCCTCACAGGCAATCTTTCAGCTTGGCGCCTGGGAAGGCTGCGTCTGTCCACTTCAGCCACCAATCTTTGAAGTGGAGACCTGTGCTCGGGACTGGCGTACTCTCGCATCCGCTTGGCAGCCCCTGAGACTCGCCAACGATCCAACGGTTGGTACCATCTTGGGGACAATCTCACCCCCTCTGAAGGATCTGTCCGTCGTAAAGGTGTTTTATTGACCTGACTTCTGGACCTTGAGGGTGATTTTGAGGAGCCAGAAGATGAAGACGAGTGGTGCGAAGCCGATTCAGCCACCATAATCACAGAATCCCTTGCCGTCGAATCAGCCCTTTCATGAGGCCTCGACGTCAGGTATTCTGACGTCGAATGCCTCGACGTTGACGAACGCTGGTCTCTCGGCGTCGAACAGCGTTGCACTGCTGACGATGGAAACCTCTGTGGCGTCGACGGAGCAAGTAATCTCGGAGTCGAATGTCTCAAACGGCGAGCGATGCGAGGAAGGATGGTCCCTCGACGTCGAACGGCGATGACCAGCTGACAACGGAGCTTCCTCTCTCAACGTCGAATGTCTATGCGACGAAGGCGGAGAGGTATTGGCCACCCTGACGCTGAGCGCCGATGAGACGCCGATGAGACGCCGACGAAGATAGTCTCCTCGTCGCCGATCGAAGTCTGGTTGTCGACGGCGGAGGGATCTTGGGCCTCGACGCCAATCGTCGCCTTGTTGACGACGGCGGAGGGGTCACACTTCTCGATGCCGAGCGCCGATGAGACGCCGACGAAGATAGTCTCCTCAATGCCGATCGAAGTCTGGTTGCCGACGGCGGAGGAGTCACTTTTCTCAACGCCGATCGTCGCCCTGCTGACGATGGCGGAGGAGTGGATTTCGACGACGGAGCTGGAATCCTCAATGTCGGCGGCGACGAACCTGATTTTTTTTTCAACGGCGAGCCCACCGTTGACGGGCGTTTTTTCGATAAATGACCCACTGGTAGCTGTTTCTTCAGCGCCGAGCCCGACGCTGAAGCTGAAGTACGTGAAGACTTGTCCCTTGAAGGTGATCTAGCCCTCTTGGAGCCCTTCACCATCTTTCTCTGGATAACCTTTGGGCTAGGCCATAAATGCGATTCCTCTCCCTGTCCTTAAGAGTTCTTTCTGACAGGTGCTCGCAGTGAGGACAGGTCTTTGGGTCATGATGATCAGGCAAACAAAGAATACAGACATCATGACTGTCTGTTTTAGCCTTCTTGTTGCCACAAGAAGTGCAGTTATCAAAGAGTGAGGGATTTTGAGAGAAAATACCTCAAAAAAACTGCCAATAAAGACAGATACTTACTTGACTTGATGTAAAATGTCAAAGTAAGTCAAAAAAATCAGAATAATGAATGAATTTTCTGACAGAAAGCCAGAAAAGAGTGGAGCTGAGTTACCAGGGTCCTTCCTGAAGGAGCCGGAAAGAACAACTGTCCTAACTGTCACCCCTGAGGCATGATGGGAAGCTGGGGGTCATGGGTGCCTTAAAGGCACAGTGTCAGTTTACTGCATGTTGATGCAGGTTAGCTTTTCAGTCTTTTTAGACTGTAGTTTGCAATGCAGCCTGGGAGCTTCCTATGCTTTCAGTGTTTCATGAGAATTTCCACTGCTTTCGGAGCATTAAAACAGTTCTAAAACAAAACTGTTGTTGTCTCATGTTTATAATGCATGTTTGTTCATGGTTTATGGAAGTTCTTTACAGCATAATTCAGCTCTGGTGTTTATTAGGCTGCAATTGCTATATATATCCGCGCCACACTTGGAACTGCTCACAGGTGCGGGGACTTCAGCGGAAGGGCGGAGCTGACATGCACCAACTAGCTTAGAAGAGAGGATTTCACACACAGCGCGATGCTTCATCTACGGGACGTTTTGGGCGCTGAGGAAGGCAGTACTACTGCCGAAATGCGTTCGCTAAGTCACCATTAAACAGGCGTCTCCTACCTGGTCCTCCTGGGGTTTCTGTCTCTTCTTTTTCGTGAGGAAGGTTGGTGTGCATCAATTCAGCGCCACCCAGGGGCGCTTTTCAGAGACCCACATCGCGCATAGGAGAAACCAGCCTCACTGGGACTTTGGACTTTGCAGTTCGTTTATTTTGCCAGCGTTAGCTGGACAGGCTGGGAATCCGCCACGGAAAGCCAAGGAGAAGTGGGAGCAGTTTTGGGATTGTCAATCCCATGCCGGGTAGGGCCCACTGTGGCTCGTCCCCTGCTTTAAGGACTCTGAGGTTTATGTGGTTGCGGTGGTAAAGGGGGACCGGAGGAGGCAACCACCTTTTGGTTACTCCAAAGCAAGACGGACAACTTGTTTCCCAAAGACATCACGCTCCTCTCCGGCCAGCCCGCAATAACTTTCAGTATTCCAGTCATTCCCCTGCACCGCGGTTCCAAACATCGATCCTGCTGCATTCTGGGACCTGCAGTTCCGCGCCACACTTGGAACTGCTCAAAGGTGCGGGGACTTCAGCGGAAGGGCGGAGCTGACATGCACCAACTAGCTTAGAAGAGAGGATTTCACACACAGCGCGATGCTTCATCTACGGGACGTTTTGGGCGCCGAGGAAGGCAGTACTACTGCCGAAATGCATTCGCTAAGTCACCATTAAACAGGCGTCTCCTACCTGGTCCTCCTGGGGTTTCTGTCTCTTCTTTTTCGTGAGGAAGGTTGGTGTGCATCAATTCAGCGCCACCCAGGGGCGCTTTTCAGAGACCCACATCGCGCATAGGAGAAACCAGCCTCACTGGGAATTTGGACTTTGCAGTTCGTTTATTTTGCCAGCGTTAGCTGGACAGGCTGGGAATCCGCCACGGAAAGCCAAGGAGAAGTGGGAGCAGTTTTGGGATTGTCAATCCCATGCCGGGTAGGGCCCACTGTGGCTCGTCCCCTGCTTTAAGGACTCTGAGGTTTATGTGGTTGCGGTGGTAAAGGGGGACCGGAGGAGGCACCCACCTTTTGGTTACTCCAAAGCAAGACGGACAACTTGTTTCCCAAAAACATCACGCTCCTCTCCGGCCAGCCCGCAATGACTTTCAGTATTCCAGTCATTCCCCTGCACCGCGGTTCCAAACATCGATCCTGCTGCATTCTGGGACCTGCAGTTCCGCGCCACACTTGGAACTGCTCACAGGTGCGGGGACTTCAGCGGAAGGGCGGAGCTGACATGCACCAACTAGCTTAGAAGAGAGGATTTCACACACAGCGCGATGCTTCATCTACGGGACGTTTTGGGCGCTGAGGAAGGCAGTACTACTGCCGAAATGCATTCGCTAAGTCACCATTAAACAGGCGTCTCCTACCTGGTCATCCTGGGGTTTCTGTCTTCTTTTTCGTGAGGAAGGTTGGTGTGTGTGTATATCTATCTATCTATCTATCTATCTATCTATATATATATATATATATATATATATATATATATATATATATATATATATATCTCATATAATATAATGTTTCCGGGGTCCTGCGCATGGGCGGGAATATTCTAATGCTTATGACTTTGATGAGGATCCCCTGGAAGAGAACTAGGGGGATTTGGGCAAGCGTAAGCAAACTACTCAAGAGGCCCATTAAACAAGTGTCTGACCTAGAACATTGATGGGGCCATGTTGTATGGCTCCTACCAATTGAATAAGACTGTGCATTTGGGCAACATAAGCATCAAAAATATGGGGGACTGAGTCCGCTCATACCATCAGAATAGGTTGACCTTAGTCCTGGCTAGCACACAGTGCGTCATCTGGACTTCTAAACCTTACAAGGTACCTCATGAGGTCTGCAATATCGGAAAATAACGACGGATTCCCGTACGGATATAGAGGAAACAGATCTACCCTTTCGTTGTTATCTCAGGCATGCCCAAAGGGGGAGACAAAAAATACACAAACTGGCATCTCAAACATATATTGAAGCAGTTGGATTCTTGTGTAAAATACAAGTGCTGCAACGATTAGTAGAATGAAACAAAGAATAGTAACCAGCATTATGAAAATGGTGAAAAAGATTATCAATTCAACCATTAAAGTTGTTGCATGAATTATATGAATACATATAATCATACTCCTCCTTATACTGGCTAACTTAGCGAGCAAACGGTTGATGCAATTCTGCCAGATGCCTCCCAGATGTTTTAACCCATTTACCTATATGCATCCGTTATCTAGTAGCTAGTCTGGTGTAGAACAGGTCCCTGTCCCACTCAGGAGAGTGATGCGATTCAGCTGGTCTGGAAACTCAGGCACGGGGTGACCAGTACAATCCATAGAAATGATCCTCTAACAAACAAAAGCTTGGTGCAGCTTATATAAGGAAAACTGTACCCATTGGTTCTGTTCCCAAACTCCGATTCAGCTGTCATTGTTGACTCTATCCACCCAAAGCGGACGGCGAACAGACAACAAACAAGGGCAGTTTGTGCAGTGTGCTTGGTCTCTGAACAAAGTGTACAATAGTATGATAATGTGGGTACAATTTTTTTTAATTTGTAAGCAGAACACTTTCCGAGTACACTATGGCATGCAAGCACACAAGCAAAATGTTTTAAAAGCTATTTTCTAAAAATATGTCAACCTTAAACCTGTACATGTAAAAATGGGATTGTATGTGCACAGGCCCTGTTTAACCTCACAACACCAGCTCATTATCACTCTGGCCGTCCACCGCAGAGATTTGCCACGAGGCCTGTGCTTTTCTATAAGGTCTACTCAAGATAAATCCGGATAATGATAGCCTACAGCTTGATTATCCAGGATCGCCAACTGACCTTTTGACTAGGAGTCCACCTCACACAAAAGTCTGAGAGAAAAAAGCTTACTGATATTCAATACCCTCTCCAGTGAGATTTCAGCTGGCCTTTATTCAAATTTGAGAAGAGTCGCAAGGGGCCAGTAGGCCAGGATTTAGTTCAAAAGCTTCAGAACTGGAAATAATAGTGGGCGCCTGTAAGATGGGTGGTGCAAGATCAGCATCATAGTCGACATTCTGAGGTTTCAAAGGGAGCTGATCACATTGCCCAGCACTAGTTTTAGCCCCATGCAAACTGCCAATGCTAGTAACAGAGTCAGTAATATTGCTCCCTCGTATCCATGGCCAAGCACTGGGCAATAACCTAAATGATGGATGTTTCTTGGGGGCAACGCATTTTTTTCTGCAACTGGGTGACCTAATTCTGGGATGAAGACTGCATCAGGTGGGCTGAACCAATCCTGATATCTAGCTATGACTGCTCTATAAAATCTGGTTGATCTTCTGTAGCTTTTGACTTTTTTGGCTGATCTGGATTAGCTGTCAGTTTTCTACTTCTGTAGATGTGGTTGATTTGCTTAGACTATCAGGTGCTTTGGTTTGATCCAGAAGGAAGTCTGTAAGAAGGAGACCCTTACATTGAGGGAGCTCTAGGGACTATGCTTGTTCCAACATAGGAGCTGTTATCAGGAGTCGGGCACGCAAAGACAGCTTTCCTGCACCATGAGCTGTTCAGGGAGTTTTGATTATGGTGTGTGTGTCCCACACTGCCTTTAGTCTTCATGAGAAGTCCCACGTTACGTGACTTTGCAAGTAACATACGAGAATGTAGGCCAAAATAGAATTGAGCATACACTTCAGGTGCCACGACAGAGGAGAGGCATGTAAGAGTTTGGTCCCCACACCAGACCAAGGTAGCGCTGAGGAAGTGCCCTTAAGGCACAGTGGCATTCAGGTTCTCCTTTAATTTTCAGTATTAGTTCATTAGCTTTTTTTTTTACAAAAGTATTTCAGAGGGAGCCTCAAGCATTGGGAGTATCAAGAATTAAGGAGGACGTTGCAGATATTCCCTTTGCTTACAAAAAAAAGCATCCAAATTAATTGCATTTTACTACTTAATTTCCCTCTTTAATTTTAATTTTTGCCGATTGGATTTCCCCAGAATATTGGGGTAATTTGGCACAAAACATGGGTTTGTTCCTTAAAGGGACACAGTAACCTATGCTAATATACGTACAGCCATGTTCGATACTGCCACCACTCCAGACTATCCAGGCAGGATTATCCTGTTGGACGCAGAGAAAGCATACGATGAGGGTTCACCTGGCCCTTTTTACCTAAATCTTAACAAGCTTTGGGATCAAACCTTTACATTTTTAAGTAGAATCAAAGCACTGAATTCAGGATTATCTGCTCACGGTGCTTGTGTGTGAGGGTTATATCAAATTTTCTAGACATAAAGGAGGTCTTATCTCCCTATATTTTTACCTTATGTATGGAAACTTATATAAAACATCTTAGATACTCCCCAAATATTCTTTTCCAGATGCTCAGTGGTACTGCTCCCAAAATTGTCTCTTATGCAGATGGGACTGAAATTTTTACTTCAGATTCACTCAATCGCTCTTCCTGCCATCGAAATTGAGCCAATCACTTTGGCGTTTTTGGATGCCTCATGAACATCCCTAAAACATTGAACTTCTTTAAATGGAAGGCCCTTAGCTTCTCAATACTTTATCCCTGCTACATATCAAGGTGTGAAGTAGCCACCCGAATCAAAGAGATGCTTAAACTGAATAATGGAACATTTCTGGCCTCTTCCATTAGGGATTATAATAAGATGTAATGTTATCAAAAGAACTAGAGTGCCTAAATTATTGTTAAATTCGGGTATTTCTCTCCTTGTCTTTATGATCACGCATCATCAGGCAATGCAAGCAGCCTTGCAACTCTCATACAGCTTTCCTTACATAGCAGAGGATGGTCACTTCCTAAGTTTTATTAATGGGAGGTTTTTTATTTCCAGCTCTCCCAAATGTTAAGACTAGCAAATATCCCCTGGCCTCCCGGGGGCTATAGGCTGATTCTCTGCTTTTTTCGACCCATCATATGTCAATAGAATTCTATTTAAGACCTTTTCCATCTATTCACATATCTGGGCGGCATTTACACAAAGGCCCCAAGTTCCAACGCTCATTAGATACACTTCTTTGGTATAGTCCATTCCTACGCAGGTTTTCTCATGATACATTTGTCTATTATGGGTCTAACACTAAGATACAACATCTAGGGCAACTGTATGATGGATCAGTATTGCACTCTTTGGTATGTCTGGCTTCACTGTCGTCAATTGCTACTACAAGGTCTTTTTAGTACTTACGGATGCTTGAGTACTTCACCCATTCTCCACACTCTGATCTGTACTTTACGCCATTCCCCTTAATCAATTTACTTGTCAACCTGCACCATAAAAGTTTTGTAGGCCAAGAATATTACCTATTGTTGGAGGAATAGACTGATAATCTATAACACCTACCAGTCGGATACACTTGGTGAATTGGTCATGAAAAAACAAAATATTGAAGAGTATAATTTGAAACCATAAAATTCTTAAGTTTCACACCTTATGATTGACCAACTCAAATGCATTTAGGATGGTAATTTATGTATCATCCACTATAAATATCTCCACCAGACATACCACACACCAGTTAAATTGCACAAACATGGCTTGAGAATGGATGCGAAATGTAAAAGATGTAAATTAGACCGAGCAGATTTTGGTAATTTGGCATGGTATTGCTATAAAGTGCACTCATATTGGGAGCAAGTGATCCAGTTACTGAATGACATACTGCAATGTCAACTCGAGTGTACACCGCGGCTATGCCTATTGGGATGTATTACATGCCTAATCTACGAGAAAGATGCTAGCAGCCATACTGTTGCTACTAGCGGAGAGTAGCCATGCACTGGGACAGCTCAACAACACCAACTGTGGCCTGCTGGATTTCGGACTCTATATATTGTAAGGATAATTTTTTTGCTCTACGCATCAGAACTACCAACAGCCGCTAAGCCTGCTAATTTCTGTGAATCTCTTTCAGACTATTTACATACACACCCTGATCTGTTTAAACCTAATGCACGATTCCGGTCTGGGTTCTCTTCTTGGGGAAAGGATACGGTGGATAATTGATAGCTTATCTGTTACATAATGCTGTGTCATGTACAACTGCCAACTGTATAATGTGCAAAAGTGCGATTGACTCGATGTTGTATGTAAACACGCTAACTATATCTTTTGAAAAATGTATAAATAAACTTAAAAATTTTAAAATAGGCATTTAGGATTTATATTGCACTCCAAAAGAGGCTCCATATAGGGGAATAACAATGATTCTCTATTCTTTCAATGTTGTACTCCAGTCACTGACACATCCCCCTTATTTGTTGATTTCACAAAGACCCAGGCTTATTGGAATCAAGCCTTCCAAGAGATTAACAAACTGCATGTTATTGCTCTCTGCAGCTCCAAAAAATGGATATTGCTCAGCTCTTCATAAACAATTTGCTCCAAACGTGTGGGTATAATCTTAGTTGCAGGTGTGTTGGCAAGATCATATATGGCTAGATAACAACTCATTTCATGCTGGAATGTAAATCTCTGTGGCTTAGAGGTGTCCATTTCACAGAATGGTGAAGGTCAGCCCTTAATCTGGGATCTGAATATATTTTGGATAAAAACTTGGATACCCTGAGAAGACTATGTTCATGTACTCTCATGAATTTATTCTTTTTGTAATGTTAAAGACTTATGTAATCTCTATATATATAGTTCAAATGCATATGGATTTTGCTGCTAATAATTACTATTCAAAAATCAACAATTTTTCTATAAATTGTAACATTTTGGGTGCAAAAAAGTAAACGTGTAGTGGCTCGAACTGAAACAGGGCGTAGGGTGCCCCATAGTTTTGTAACCAGGATTCGAATCCCTTTGTATTCCGGAGTTTTCTGCTTGAAACTTGTTTGTGTGATGAGTATAGTTTTGCTTAATTTCATGGTTTGAGTTGGTAATTAATGGAAGCTTCTGAGTGGTACAGCATAGGCTGAGTTTCAGTAGTCTTGTCTGGCAGTACCAAAGCCTGGTATGATCAATGTGGTATTTTACTTGCAGAAGAGATAGTTTTGTTCTGCCACAGTGCCAAATAATCATGTAGTATCTATTTCTGTTGGTTTAAGAACAGCATCATTTTCTGCATTCAGCCATTTATTCTAGGGACATCCACGTTGGCTGTAAATCTTCATACATTTATTATAGTTTATTTAACTGCAGGCCCACACGTGGTCAGCCTGCCCTATGGGAAGGCAATTGCAATTGTTACATACAATAGTCTCAGCTTATTCCTAAGAGTATTTTCTTTGACAAATTCACTGCACATCCATCAGTCAATTTCAGTAGGTTTATGTTAATGGTTTCATAGTGTGTTTGGCCAGCTTTCAGGCGTTTACCAGAAAGGACTATTAAAGAACTTTAATTACCATATAGGAAAGGTATCTGCTGCATCATACAAGCTTTTGTTTGCAGTGACTGGAACAAGCTACTGAACTGTTAAGTAGGAGGGATAAGAGCAAGCTCTGAACTGGATGCAAGACGGATCATTTTATAGAAGGGAATACATTAGCTTGAAAACAGAACCAAGGGTAGACCACTATAAACAGTGCACTATGTTAGAACGCTAGACATTTTATCCATACAACTGGCATATATTTATATCATTGCACTGCACGGTCTCTGAACTTGGATCTTTGATTTTATTGGGTAAATGTTTACAAGAGGTTTGTAAATGCAAACTTTGAAGAGTGCAAGCGAGTCCATTAGACCCACAGTATAAACAGAACCCTGTAGTATCTGTAGGGAAGAGATTATGCAGTAACTTGCATGCTTGTTAACATAACAAAGATGTATGCGGACAAAATGAGTTGCCTTTTTAACTGCATAATAACTTGGTGCAGCACTCAGGTAATATCTTACATAATGCTGGGATAATTTTTTTCCAACTGGGAGTTATGAAAACTATGATACATAGAATTGGGAGTTAGACTGGGTAGTATTTACTACTTACTTAGATTTGGTGAGCAAACAAAAGGTCTGTGCAAATCCATACACCAATATTTTTTTTCAGCTTGGAATGGCAATTTCACCAGACTACTTAAATGGTACATAGTCGGGTAGTAATTCTCCAGTTATGGGGATTTCAGTCTTCTGACTATTGACCAAGTTAACGCTGCTACACTTAGAAGCAGGTGCATTTAGGTCCCTTTTCAAAATCTTTTTTGATGTTGCGATCAACTCAAATCTTAAAATGCATGCCCTCTGCATACATTTGGAAGAATATTTAGTAATGGAAGATGGTCTGAACCAGATCTATACGTAATAATGAGAAGCAGGGTAAAGAGTGAAGCCTGCGCAATAGGAATATATGGCTAGTCATACAGTGGGACTAAATCTTCATGCACAATTTAAAAACATTCATCACAGGAATATCACCTCAGTTGTGGTCAGAACATTCACTGAGCAATAGCAAGATCATCAGAAACCACATGACATTCCACTCTACAATAACCTGCAGCTTTTTACCATTCTGGCATGACAATTCGACAATGTAAATAAAAACATATTCTGAAACCTTTATATTGGAGTATTTTGATACACTTATTCATCTTGTAAAGCGCTCTGATAACCTAATCGGTTCAAGTTCGCGCTATAGAAAACTCTAAATAAATAAATAAATAAATCAAAAAGTGTCAGATCCATGGAGCTGACAGGTCTCAAGCACCAATTACCCGGTGTCCGTTTTCCAGTTGTCATCACACACAACACTAAACTTTAACGTGTATACAAGCACTCTAGCACAGGTGAGGGAACAAAACTATCCTACAATCATGCACCACTCCCTTATGTACAATTACAGCTGGAACAAAAGGCATGTTATATCTCAGTGAAACATGATTCTGAGCCAACGCTCAAATAAAAGGCCAGTCAATCAAACCTATTTTCAGCCCGTTGGACTAACGACTCTACCCGGGGAGCTCATGAATCATTTAAAAAGGGGTGGTTTATAGTTTTCCTAAAAAAGTAACATCTTGTTACCACTGCCTGTTGCAATTTTGCCCATGCTTCCTCCTGCAGCTCTGCCTTTCTTTCCCTTAGCGCTTGCTTGTAAGCAAATCGCAGGGTTAGAACCTCTTCCCTATTTTTGGGGTGGATATGAAGTGTTTTTGCACGTTTCGGTTTACCTTGAGAAATCCCGATTAAACCACCTAATGGGTTTATTATCAGGCCTCTTCCTAGTAGATCTCGAATTATCCGCAATGACTGGTAATATTTTGGTAAAAACTTCTATAGTTTGGCAGGGTAAGGGATTTTGTTTAGTACAGGTGGAAAATACATTGGGGTAGTCCTTTAACACCTTTTCAAGTAAAACAGCTCAGTTGACATTTGTCCACCTGAGGCTAATGCCATTTGTACCACGGGTTTCAATATCTTCCACCATCTGTGGAGCGTAAATAATAAATTCATGTCATGTTGGTTTATTCTTTATTTACTTTAAATTGTAAGGATTCATTATCATGAATCCAAATACAGAACAGATGCTAGAGCTCCGAAATTCTTTACCGCATTCTCTTCAGATATTTTTTAACAGCACCAGGTTTTGTGGAAGTTGGCACAGGGGAAGAGGTGGGAGACTAAAAGTAATTGTTTGCAGGACAACATTAAAGATTTATCCTGTCTATGATTCAATTTAAGTACAGGGATGGATTCTGTTACAGATTAAAATACATCTGCTTTGTGCATGAACTGTTGGGCCACGTAGACAATAGTTTTGCAAAACTTAACCAATTAAGATTATAGAAGACACTGACATTCAAAACTACAAAGCTACATTAATAGAAAATTCAACGTCAAAAATTAAAAAATCATTAGCCTCTGTAAAGGTACCAGTCTGCATAAGTTACATTCATTATACGATTAAGGCCACTTGCGCTTTACCTGTATATTAACAATAGTCCCAAATTTACTGAAGTGCTCATTCAACTTGGTAATGTTGTTCAACTCTGGAGGCACCTTTCGGACTTCAAGTTTGGTGTTATAAAACTGGATCCTTTTGATAAACATGGGTTTGTTTAGGTTGTTTGATCCTTGCCTGCAAAATACATAACGTGAAAGTAGGTTGAAAATAATCAAGCATTATTTCAAGGACAAGAATCGATCAGAAAAAATAAAATATTACACAAGAACGATGTAACCTAGGATTAAATGTAGTTCGCTACTGAGTAAACCGAATGATCAGACATCTGGAAAATCGTCAAACCACACTACTTAAAGTGATAGGAAAGGAGTTACTTTTTTGAAAGTCCAGTTATACAGCATTATTTTCTTTCATAGATTCACATACATGAATCATTTGATTTCGTCAAACTGGGAATCCATGACACTTAGAACATAGTAATAGATACTGTTAAACGGCCATAAGCTCAACAACTCATTTAAAACAACCACACTTTCAGTCATTTAGGGTAAGCACTCTAGTACTCCCCCTCTAACCTCAGAGGCGACCACAGCTCACAGTAGCAAAAGAGTGAAGGATAGTAAGAATATTTTGTGAACCTCTGACCGAGAAGTGAGGGTTGCATGTGAACTACAACAGATACCAATGCTGCAGAACTGGAGATAAAGGTAAGTAACCAATCTCTTCTCCAACAACTTATATTTCATAGATTCACAAACTTGAATCAAAACAGCCAACAGTATTCTAAATGGGTGAACATGATGCAGATTGAGAATCAGCAGATAATGCCAGGTTTCAACAGGAGGCGACATCTGATAAGTCACCCAAAAAGAGCAGATCAGTCGTTCTGATGTTCTTGTCCATGTAGAGAAACCTGCAGACAGCCAGCGAGTTTAATCATCTCTATGCTGATGTTTGGGTGTTTGAGGGAAAAAAGAAATGTAGAATGACTGGTCAATTTATGTTAAAGTTCGAAGGTACCTAGGGCATGAATTCTGGGATCGTGCACATGTTTACCTTTTTCTTCGTGAAGACTCCCCGACTGTAAAAGCTTGCCTTGCAGTTCTCCTACCATTCTTGCTGATCTTAGAACCAGAATGGTCAAGGTTTTTCAAGAGAGGTGTTTGAGGTCTATCCTAGGGATATGTTTGAAGGGCAGCAGTAGCAGTTAACCAAGTTTGAATGTTACCTGCAGGCATTGAACCAGGGAGAATGTTCTGAAGAGCCCATTTATGAATTGCTTAATGATTCTCTAGGATAAGAGAAGAAGCATCACTTGACCTCGTGAATCTTGGTTGGGATTGCTGTCAAGTGTACCTTTATAGAATAATATTTTAGACCATCTACGGTGACCTGAACACAACTTAGAAACTGGTGTGGTTGTACAGAGTCGGCACTCAGCTCTTTAGAATGACACTATATAGAGAAGCAGTTCCATCTGGTGTGGAGTCTTTCTTGTAGCCGGGGCTTGTGCTTGATCCAGTATAGACTTGCAGGCTGTGAATAGGTAAGTTATCAGGTACCAGGCAGTTAGGCTAAAGACTTCAGATTGTGGTGCAATATCTGGCTGATATGTTAGGATAGGCAGAATGGCTCGACCTTCAGCAAGATGGACAGCAGTGTGAACAGCTGAATCAGCTTTGCATACCAAAACTGGTGTTGTCAAGATGGGGCTACCAATAGCCTTATCATTGTGCACTACTCCTACTTGGCCTTTTCAGGATTAGCGGACATTTCACCATAGGACAAAGAGAAACACACTCTCAAGCAGCTGTTTGCCCTACAGGAATTACTTTTTTTTTTAACAGAAGGGGATATCACAACCTACAACTGCAGCGCTGCTTTATTAAGCGCTGCATTGCAGCCGGCAAAATATTAGTAGTGTAACAAACGCAGCACAAAGTTTGCATGCTCTTCTTCAGGACTCTTGGGGTGAGGAAAAAATACATAAGTAAAGACTATCGGGCATGTCTCAGAAAAGGCATTGCTCTTGGAACCCTGCTGCAAATACCTTCTTTCGTAAACTCAGCATTTCTAGTTTTTCTGGGAAGTAAACCGGTCTAAGTTTGGACAACAGCAATTGCGGACGATACACCTCAGCTGTTGCTGGTGGAGCTCCCATTTGTGGCAGTCAGACAATGATCAACTGAGTTTCGACAGGGTTGTTCTGACCACACAGTATCTGAGGAATTACATCACCTTGTTTGCTTTTGGGGGAGAAGGGGGGGGGGGGGGGGGGCGGGGGATTAGCATGGCCAGCAAGAGAGCAGATTGGATATAACCCGATTCAGCTCTGTTGGGCCTGTAACTGACCCTTGAAATCCTGTGCTGAGCAGACAAATACAGCCATCTAACTGACTGGATTAGACACCCCATTAAACTAGAAAGGATATGCAATGAAATTAAGGAGTCCACTGTAAAACCACATTGTTGTAAAGTGAGGCCTCCGACACGCTAGGTCTGCATTCTTGACTCAGCTGAACTAAGAGGTGTAGAGAGAAGACAAACTGCATGATATCCCTGCAGCCACAGCTGGATCGAGAGATTGAGGCCGAGTGGTTTGTAAAAATACGCACTCGCCGCCAGCAAGAGAGTTCAATAGTTATAACAAAACAGTGGTGAAAAGGACCCCCAGGGAGAGGCACAAAAGGTCGGAGAAGACAAGAAGGTGGGCACAGACAAGCTACTGACACAATACAAACCAATCACTAGTTAAAAAACACTGAATTTTACCCCACCCAAAGAATACTAGGGAAACTCCTGGCAAGACCCCTGGTGAATCATATTATTGAATAGAATGCAATGGTGGATAACAAATCTGGAAGCCCGGGTCCAGATCAGGAGAAATTAGAAAGAGTTTAGATGAATCCTGAACCTGGGGTTAGACACACAAATGTGTAGACTGAAAGGGGTGGATACAGAAAAGGATAGAGGTCAAGACTCTACACCCCATACAGCTGAGAAACTCTTGTTGATAGATTTGAGACTTATCGCGTCCCAAAAGAGCAAAGGCTGCTCACCCACACCAGAGCCAAGCGGGCCAGGCCTTACTGATAATCTGATAAGGAAGAGCAGCATGAACTTGACATTTGGGAATCACATTTAAACGAATTTAACTGAAACACAACAAATATATGTCTGCAAAATGTAGGTTAAAAGCCATGAAGGACAAAAAATGTGGCCCAAAGGAGATTTTGAGGTGTATGGGTGGGATACCAGCCTCAATCTAAATCAACTCGCTTGGGCTGGTGCTGTGACATACATAATATGAAGGGAGCACAGACAACTACTGCAATCAAAGAAGTTACATGGGTGTCTAGACAAACTGTGCGCCTGCCCTGTGGATAAGGAACGGCCCTCCAAACAAGGGAAGTTGGATAAGTACACCAAAATAGCCAATGTAGAAATGCGATCCTTTTTAGGTCTTGTGCCTAGCGTTGCAGTGCGCAACCATGCTCGTGCAGCACGAGACCTCATGTAGGGGGTTCTGAAAGCTTGTGCGTGCGGTTTTGCTTTCGCTGTCTGCAATTGGCTTTAGCGTGCTTTTTAAAACGAGCATTTGCAATGCAATAGGTGTCGCATTAGGAAAGTTTGAGCTATTGGTATTGTAAAAGACAGTTTTTTTATTTATGTTTTGTTTTTGAAAATAGCGAAATTAATAGCCTTGTCATTTACAATGCCAATAATTATAACTTTCGCAAATGTGACACCTATAGCATTTGTAATGCAATATGTGTTGTATTTACGTGACTTCGATGTATTGATATTATAAATAACAATGGCTTTTAATTTTTGTAAATAATTAATACTCAAATTAAAGTTTTTGTAATTTATAATGGCAAAAGCTTAAACTTTTGTAAGTAACTTTTGTGAAGATTATGTTCAGTGTATTTTATTGTGACGAAAATCCAAGAACAGAAGTGAAATATTAATATCTTTTTGTTACATTTGCAATATAGCTTGAAACATTGAGAGAACATATTTGAACCATTTGTTGTTGAATGGTTGCACAGATTGATTCTCTGGTGGCGCAGAGTGATGTTGTGATGGCGAACGAGTGATGGTGTAGCGTTCAGTGATGCTGTGGTAGCGCATAGTGATGTTCTGGTGCCCTTGAGGGCTGCTGTGGTGGTGGTGAGTGATGCTGTATGTTATGCTATGTTTTGTTTTGCTATCCTATGTTTTGTTTTGCTATCCTAGGCTTTGATTTGTTATGCTATGCTATGTTTAGTTATGCTATGCTATGTTTAGTTATGCTATGCTATGTTTAGTTATGCTATGCTATGCTTTGCTATGCTATGCTTTGCTATGCTATGCTTTGTTATGCTATGCTTTGTTATGCTATGCTTTGTTATGCTATGCTTTGTTATGCTATGCTTTGTTATGCTATGCTTTGTTATGCTATGCTTTGTTATGCTATGCTTTGTTATGCTATGCTTTATTGTGTTTGGTATGCTATGTTTTGTTATGCTATGTTTTGTTTTGTTATGCTATGTTTTGCTATGCTATGTTTTGCTATGCTATGTTTTGCTATGCTATGTTATGCTATGCTATGTTATGCTATGCTATGTTTTGTTATGATATGCTAGGTTTTGTTATGCTATGTTTTATTGTGTTTGGTATGCTATGCTAAGTTTTGTTATGCTATGTGTTGTTGTGTTTTGTTATACTATGTTTTGTTATGGTATGCTAGGTTTTGCTAAGCTATGTTTTGCTATGCTATGCTTTGTTATGCTATGCTATGCTTTGTTATGCTATGCTATGCGTTGTTATGCTATGCTATGTTTTGTTATGATATGCTATGTTTTGTTGTGTTGTGATGTGCTATGCTATGCTTTGTTATGCTTTCCTATGTTTTGTTATGCTATGCTGTTTTGTTGTGTTTTATTATGCTATGCTTTGTTTTGCTATGCTATGTTTTGTTATGCTATGCTATGCTTTGTTGTGTTGTGTTGTGTTGTGCTATGCTATGCTTTGTTATGCTATCCTATGTTTTGTTATGCTATGCTGGTTTGTTGTGTTTTATTATGCTATGCCTTGTTTTGCTCTGCTTTGTTATGCTATGCTTTGTTATGCTATGCTATGTTTTGTTATGATATGTTATGTTTTGTTGTGTTGTGTTGTGCTATGCTATGCTTTGTTATGCTATCCTATGTTTTGTTATGCTATGCTGGTTTGTTGTGTTTTATTATGCTATGCCTTGTTTTGCTCTGCTTTGTTATGCTATGCTTTGTTGTGCTATGCTATGTTGTTTTGTTATGCTATGCTATGCTTTGCTATGTTTTGTTATGTTATGCTATGTTTTGTTTTGTTATGTTATGCTATGTTTTGTTATCTTATGCTATGTTTTGTTGTGCTTTGTTGTGTTTTGTTGTGCTTTGTTGTGTTTTGCTATGCCATATTTTGTTTTACTATCCTATGCTATGTTTTGCTATCCTATGCTTCTTTTTGTAATGCTTTGCTGTGTTTTGTTATGCTATGTTTTGTTATGCTATACTGGTGAGGGTGAGTGAGGGCGAGTGAGGGCGAGTGAGGGTGTGAGGCTGAGGGGGTGTGAGGCTGAGGGGGTGTGAGGCTGAGGGGGTGTGAGGCTGAGGGGGTGTGAGGCTGAGGGGGTGTGAGGCTGAGGGGGGTGAGGCTGAGGGGGGGTGTGAGGGTGAGGGGGGGTGTGAGGGTGAGGGGGGGTGTGAGGGTGAGGGGGGTGTGAGGGTGAGGGGGTGGGTGAGGGTGGGTGTCAGGGGGTGTGAGGGTGGGTGAGGGGGTGAGAGGGAGGGTGAGGGTGTGTGAGGGTGAGGGAGGGGGGTGAGGGTGTGTGAGGGGGTGTGAAGGTGGGTGAGGATGAGTGAGGGGGTGTTGGGGTGGGTGACGGTGAGAGGATGTGTGGGTGAGGGAGGGTGAGGCTGTGAGGGTGAGTGAGGGTGTGTATAAATACCTGAGATTTGTGTTGCGAGTGGTCGCAAAGAAATTATTTAGGAGTGCGGCAGATTTCATGTAAGGTTCAAGAGGTTTTCCAAGCGCATGGGGTGAAAGGGGCGCGATAAAACATTTGTGCCCGAGCATGAGGAAAAAAGAGAGGGAAGCAATATGCGGAAGTAATCAATTTCAACAGTTGGTTACAATGAATCAATAAAACCGTAGGTGACATGAGATAGAAGTGTTGCAGAGAAAGAGCATGTCAGAAAAGATGCCACATGTGGCATAACAAGCAGAAATTTAAACGGACGTAGCCATATATATTTACAGTTTGTTGTTTTCCGATGTAGGATCGAAAGGTGGGTGGGGTGGGCATCGAGATGGGAGAAGGGGAAGAAGAGTGAGACTGATTTATACGGGGATACATGAACACTATGCCGTATACAAAGGAGGAAAGTGAGCACTAATCAAGCGTCCACGGTGCACTTGCGGGCAGAGAGATAGTGTCAATAAACTATCACAAAGGTTTATAACAACACATAAGTGCAGGAGTCATGTATGAGCCGGGATACGTAAACAATATGCCATTTACGAAGAAGGAAAGGGAGCACTACTCAAGCATCCACGGTGCACTTGGAGACAGGGAGATAGTGTAATAAAACTTTCACAAACGTTTAACACCATCGATGCTAGTGTTATTTTCCTCCTGTGCTGGCACTTGAGATACCCCATTGTTCATGACGAGCTCAGCTCGTCATGAGTGTATGGAGGTGTACATCATGACGAGCTGAGCTCGTCATGAGCGTCCAAGGAGTTAAAACACATAAGTGCAGGAGTCATGCACGAGTCGTCATTAAATTATCAATGCCGAGTGGTAGATTGTTCGGGTAAGTGTTATGGGTGCATTTTTGTGAGCGACGGTTGTTATGCGGTATCTTAACAAGGAATTCTAAAAGGGTGCTGCTATAATAGGGTCGTGAGAGGGCAAGTCAAATATTGGGCTGGTAGGATTTTGTGCTGTGATGGTAGGCGCATTTGTGCAAGAATAACGGCTAGGAATGGGCATTATATATTCAGCTCACTAAAAGGAATCGTGTGGAAGGTGAGGTTATTCTAAGAGGGAGTAATAGTTTAGTGTGGGCAGGGAGGTGTTGCGGCCAGGTACGGGCAGTAATTGTGCAAACGGTGAGTTTGGTAATGTGAGCAATTACAAACAAGCTCTCGGGATTGCTGTGGGGGGCGGGGGAGGCATTCCTTTTAAGTCTGATGCAGGGGCGGGAGAGCGGCAGCCTTTGAAGTCTAATTGGGGGGGGGGGACCTGCAGCCTTTGAAGTCTGTTGCCGAGGCACAGACAAATGGTGGTGTGTGACGTGGCTGGCCTTGTGCATGCGCCTGTCCCACATGAAGTGTGTCTAATCCGCCGCTTTGGCAGACTTTTCGGACCGCTTACTAGAATCTCGCCAGAGCAATGCGCAAGCGCCTTGGCTCAGCGAGACCTAAAAAAAATACTGCAAGCAATTGGGCAAAGGTGGGCGCCGCCCATTCCAATCAGTGTCTATTACACCAAGCAGGAGCGGCACAGACAACAGGCTCCCTCGCCCCCGCTCCTCTGTGGTGCGCGCGCACCACTGGTTGTAATAGAAGTGATCTGAGAAGGACAGTGGCACATTTGTGTATATTTTACTTCCAGGTGGTCGGTTCAGGAGGCATTGTAACCTTGTAGCAGCATGACGAGGAATTACACTCATTCTTGTCGACATGAAGCATAATCCATCTTTCAGAATCCTCGTAGTGACCCACTTCTGAACCAGGTCCTAATGGCTAAATAGTTTTTAATGAGAACCTTCTTAAGGCTGCAGAGATGGGAATCACGTGGCCAAACTTCTCATGTGCATGGGAGCCATCATTAACCCAGGACCGGATGTAACGCCAGGCAGAGCCTTCAATGTTTGTCTTCTGGGCCCCATCTTTCTAGATAGACTTCTTAAGCAGAGATGAGTGAAACGCATTAACCTCATTACTTAGGAAGGTTTTCGCCATTTGTCAGTGTAATAGTAATGTAGAATGTACAATAATTGTCCACCTTTTGGCCCTCTTTTAAGCATATTTGTGTGTAGGCAGCAATTGCTGATGTGAATGGCATTTAATATCATAATAGGCTCTCTGTGGGATTGATCTAACTATCGTGGTGCATACCTGGTCATTTCATGTCTGACCCGGAGCTGATTGTTGTTATTACTACAGAGGTCAAGGGGCAAGATTTAGGCGTGTTTTTTTTTTTGCTATGCCCTGTTTTCGTTTGACTCCTTTAACCCCTTTGGTGCTCATGACGGGCTCAGCTCGTCATGAGGCACGGTGCTCGTGTGCTCCTCTTGAGCTGAGCTCGTCATGACCACACCCATTTCTATTATGGTCCAGCACAGCAGGGGAATATCTTAAGCAGCCAAGGTGTTAATAAACCGCTCGCACTGCTTCACATGTCTTTGTGACTTGTTTAAAACCGAGCTCGAATTGAATCCAAGAGAAACACAATTTGCCAATTAGTACACAAGCAGGACATAATTGCAATATTTGAAAAATATTATTCATCTTGAATTAAAAACAAGCTATTAAAATGTGTTTAAATAAAAATACTGTAGGAAAAATATTAGTTGTAGACATACATGCAGACATATTTAAAACTATTAACCAGAGGTCGCAGAAGTGGAAGTCTATAAGAATAGAGGGGGCCCTTGGAAATAGGACAGGGAGTGGGGCAGGTGGAATTCATTCAGGGGGAATATTTGCAGTCTGCCCAGTGCCGGGGGTGTTGACATTCTTGCAACGAACTGTGGCTGGGGGCGTCCTGACGAGGTAGACAGTGATACTCCGAATGTGTAAGCGTATGAGATGTCTTGGTGGCTGTAACCCATTGCTTTATAATCTTGATGTTGTGTTGTAAAGTTCAATAAACATAAAAAAACGATTAACGTGAATGCATTATATATAATATGCGATAATATACATTTACGAGTCATGAACAATTATAACAAACTCCTTTTATGTGGTCTTGAGTTTTTCCCCACTTTTAATCAAACATAAAGTAAAGAAAATACCCCCCGAACCCAATTAAAACATATAAAGCACAACAGTGTCACTAAAGAGCAGATGACAACAGAGAAGTTCAGTGGCGCCCATGAATCAGTAAGGTATTGTGGATGAAGATGATAGTCAGTCCCTCTGAATCACACAGGAAACATTTTGTACTTCAGAGCAGTACCAACTCCTCTCCATTGCAAGATTATTCACTATATCTAGTGTGATATTAGAAGCAAAGGCCAGAGTGAGGGGGGAGCAAGCATTGGCAAAGGCGATAGGTCCGGCTTAACCTGATCCTGCACTTAGATATGCCAATTGTCTCTATTTACATGCACATTAAAGCAGAATGATTGGCTTTGCAAATGCTCATTTAAACACGATTTACGTCCTCTATTATTCCTCTCCTGTGTAATAATGCCCCATACTCAACTTTGCTGTTCACAAGAACTTTCCAACCCTGTGCCATCTAGTCTGCATGCAGTAGGCAAACTGGATTGCCGCTGTTTGAATTTGTAAGTGGCATGTCCCCATCATCAATTTAGCCTTCAATATAACAAACTCATTAACAGAGAAAAGAAAATGAGTGGGTGGCAAAACACGCATGATGTTGCTCTCAACAAGAGTAGCTTTCTACATACATGAGGCACAGGGTCAGACTGATTTGCATATGGCCATGTCTGAACTGGGGTGGCAGAGTGGGCTAAAGAACAGTGATGGATTAAACCCAGATCTGTTGACTGGGTGGGAGTGTTTGATTGGTTCAGATGCTCCGTCCATCACTACCCCCATTTGTACCACTTTGTTTGCCATAAGTTGGCAGGGTATGCTAAGATGTGAGTCCCTTCCTCACTTTGCCACTAGATTCAAGCAAGCCTGCCTGAAGACGGCTGTAATGCCAGAAACCGGTCCTAGGAAGCTTGTTTCCGTTCCAGGGAAGGCATGGCTTGGCAGTACGGGCTGGACTGTTCCCATGAGTCACTGGGTCAGACTGATTTGCATATGGCCATGTCTGAACTGGGCTGGCAGAGTGGGCTAAAGAACGGTGATGGATTAAACCCAGATCTGTTGACTGGTTGTGAGTATTTGATTGGTTCAGATGCTCCGTCCATCACAACCCCCTTTTGTACCAGTTTAAAAAAATGAGGCATCTGTCTCCGTTGAGATGCTTCCGTCCTTCCCCTCACTGCAGATCTCTGTAAAACACTTTACTGAATAGCGCATATTAATTTCGCACATTAATGCTACCAAGCCTGCTTTGACCAGAATAACGTGCTGGTATTTGCTTAAGCTATTATGGTTAAAATAATCTTTACAATGAAAGTTGTGGTGGAACCGTTTGTTGTGGCTGCGTTTTATCGACTAACCTAGCCTGACGGACCCACATGTATTCAAATTATTTTTTAGGTGTTTAGGAATGTTTTACTGGCAGTAGTTCTTAACCTGGGGTTCGCAGACATATGGGCTCTGCAAAACCCACTCAGAGGGACTGCGTCTGTTTACAAAATTAAGTAGTTTTAGTAGTTCAAAAAGTATATATACAGCAGAAAAAAGCAACATTGAACTTGTTAATACGCTTTGTAAATATGAAGGGATTTAAAAGCGGAAGCTACAAATTAAACTGGAATCCATAACTTGATTCTTCGGAGGAGCAGCGAAAGAATATCAAACAGAAAATAGAATCCACGATTGGTGACTTCAAAAAAAGCACTGCCTGCCTTATAAGCAACAAGCATTTGCAATGCAATAGGTCTCACAGTTACGCAAGTTTAAGCTATTGGCATTGTAAATTACAATGCCTTTTAATTATGTTTTTAAAAAGGAAACAAAAATAAAAGGCATTGTTATTTGCAATGCCAATAGCTCAAACTCACGTCAATGCAAGAACTACTGCATTGTAAATGCTTGTTTTCTGTGTATTGGTCAACAGGTGTTCAGATGTTTAATAATATTTTTGAAAACATTAAAACTGGTCAGCTATGGCAAAACCCAAATCTATTGCACCTCCTCATATATGGTATTAAAACTAGTGCCTCCTTGTTTCGCAATGTAGTACATGGATTTTGGGTTGTCAGTATGATGAGGACAGATTTATTTGGCAGTTATAGTAAGAAAGACTGCAGGCCCAAACTGATCACTTAATTCCAGATTAAGATATGAAATGATTGGGGGGGCGTGGCCAACGGAGCAGCGAAATGGCCGCCGGCTAGGGGGTATAATCCTGTATTGTCCTGCTTTCAGGGCCAATACGAAGTTCAATCTACATTGCCCTGACATATTGCAGCACCATGCCAACGACGGTCGGGAGAGATTTGAGAGCGGCGCTTCGGGAGGCAGGCTGTGATCCTTGGAGTGAGACCCGGGGACTGTGCAGCACGAGTGCCCGACGGCGTAGTTGCTGAGCCCCGGTGGGCACTAAAATCGGCCCGAGGCTGTGCAGGCCCGACCACGTGTGAGTCCCAGGTTCGGGACGGAGACGCTGCAGAGATAGTGGTCTGGTGTGGCTTCGGTGGCCGCCTGGGCTGACGAAAGGAGGCGAGGGACGCCCCTCTTTGGCCTCTCCGACTGAACTTTGTGCGTGGACAGGTACCCAGCGCCATTGCTAGTGGCTGCAGGAGCGAGTAAGAGGTGCATAGGCGAACAGTTGATGCAAAGCGCCCGCTGGCCGCGCTGGTGTCCATCTACATTTCCTGCCTGAACACTAATGGTGACATTGATCCACCTTTTGGTTTTCACCTTCAACTTGCCTGGGAGTTCGGGGTGCGGCGCTCTGCACTGGTTCGCTTGGCCCCTGTGACGCTGCAGAGAGCGGGCCAGTGGTCCGCGGCAACTTACCTACCACTTGGGTGCCGAGACGCTTTAGAGTGTTGGGGTAGCGGTACCGTGGCATCCGGGGCGGCTGAACTCGCTCTGCTGCTGTGTGGCCTAGGCCCGCCAATTTGTTTTTGACCGCAGCCATAAAGCGGTGCTTGTGGGCGAGGGGCGCGGCGGACAGACCCCATTCTGATACTTCTCTGGTCTGTCTGATAGGAGAACTGCTTGCACTCCTGCCTGCGCGATAATAACATACCCTGCCTAAGCCGCACTGTCAAGGTGGGGCGACCAATCGGCCTAGTGCGCTGGATTTGGGGGCCAGCCTCTCTTCTTTGGTCGCTCATATCATCCACGCCACGCGGCATGCGGTTGTGCAGCTGACCGGTAGTAGTGCGAGAAAACACGGCCAATCCTAGTTGCTGGAGGCCGGAGAGGATACGGCAGCCGCTTGTGGTGGTGCACTCGTATAGGTCAATATCCTGGTCCCTATACCCAGTGGCGAAAACTATCCTACCGGCCTAGCCTTGGGGCCCTGCAAACAGCAGACGAGATGGGCAAGACGAACGCCCGCCAACCGAAAATCACATTTGATAACAGGCGACCGGCCAAGCAGCCGGAGCAGGATCCTGGAGCCTCGGGGGCTGCGAGCCAGGGAGACTCCGCTGACGATCAAGGTGAGGACATCCGAACATTGATGCTGGAGGTTAGGTCAAGTCTGCAAAACATAGCCGCCAAATTGGATACTCTCACATCCCAGTTAGACCTGGTCAAAACATAGGTGGTCACTCACGAAACACGTCTGGACAGCCTTGCAAATAGACAGAGCAAATTTCACGAATTTAGAGCTGACGCTAAAGAGCAAATATTACAGATGGATAAAATGCTGTCCCTCATTAGGGAAAAGAACGATGATTTGGAAGCGCGCTCGAGGTGCAACAACCTCAGCGTCACGGGAATTCCTGAAACCACAACTATCACTAAAATGGAGGTATATATCACTGATCTACTACACGAACTTTTCGATCCCCGTTTATCCCCGGTGTTCGTGGTCGAACGGGCATACAGAGCGATTGGCCCGAAGCCTCAGGTTGGAGGTACACCAAGGCCCATCCTGGCCAAACTTGAATTATCAGGACAGAGACCGGATTCTGCGCCTGGTGAGGGAAAAAGGGCAGATAACCCATAAAGGGAACACCATCTCCTTCTTTCCTGACTTCACCCCTCTTGTACAAGCTGCAAGAAAGGAGTTTCTACCAGCCAAGCGCCTCTTGAGACAAGCGGATAATCCCTATTCCCTTTTATATCCAGCCAAACTCAAGGTATCCCATGATGGCTCAGCCCACTTTTTCGCAGATGCTAAATCAGCCCTCAAATTCGCCAAACATGTATGTAAGTCCAAGCCAGGCTCGAGGGTGGTGAGAGCAAATGAAGAAAAAGGGGAATGATCGTTTAAGTGACAATGACTAACTTCCTTTATGTGATGGTTCTTCTCTGATGCTTCCTTTTCTTAACATTTGAGAGATGTGTCACTGTTCTACTTGTTTTATTTAATATTGCTAAAATGTGCATGGAGCTGCAACGTGCCTCTCTAGTTTGAAGTTTGTTGTTTGGGGCAATGCTCTTGGATTTTTTTTTTAAGCATTGGTAACTGATGTTTACGAACACGGACTTACTTAGGCCATGACTTCGTGGATGAGCCTTTAAACCCCCGAGCCACCCTGTGTCCACAGGGAAGTATGCCAGCGAGTCCACGCCCTCACTGGAAGTTTCCCTATGTTCACTTCAATCTATTTCCACAGAGGAGTGGGGGGAGGGGGTTTAACACAACCTGATTGGGGGGTTGGAGTGGGGGGAGGGGACGTTATGTTTGGTTCACTTGTACTGGTGAACACGATCTCTGTATCTTCTTAGGCTACAATTGGAGATCCATGCTGTTTCAGGGTGGGACGTACGCATAGTCACAACTGGGTTACTATGGACATGCAAAAAGTGAAGATTAATGTGCTAACTTGGAATATCAGAATAACAGATAACAGGAAAGCCAGATTGATGCATGCATATTTGACACAGCACAATATAGACATATGTTTTTTACAAGAGACCCATCTGAATGTTACGCCATCCCCAAAACTTAGACACGCCAGATGGGTGAAGGTGCACTCTGCAATCTATTCAAATTACGCTTGAGGTGTGGCTATACTGTTCCGTAAAGGTCTAGATTGGAAAGAAATTGCGATGTATATAGATCCGGAGGGGAGGTATGTTGTCCTACATGGTTTCCTGGGAGGCAAGCAGGTGGTACTGGCGGCCGTATATGGGCCAAATGTCGATTCCCCAGGGTTCTTCAGGGAGGTCTGGTCCCGGATAGTAGCTACACAATCTAATACAATCATATGGGGGGGGGGGGGGGGGGGGGGGGGGGGGGTGCAATGCTGTGCTGAATGACCACCTGGACAGGCAGGGATCACCACACCCACAGGCGGGATTACTGCTACAAGACCTGATTTCTGAGGGAGCATTGGTGGACATCTGGAGAGATGGGCACCCCTTGCAGCGGGAGGGGACATGTATATCGGCCCAACATGCTGCGTGGTCACGGTTGGATTTCTGGTTGGTTTCCTCAGATGTGGCGTCCTGGGTGGTAGACACTCCACACTTGGCGCGTTCCCTCTCAGATCACGCACCCTGCTTACTCACACTGACACTTCCAGATGCACCGACACGTGCCTTTAGTTGGCGGCTGCCACCTCATGCATTGCTGGACGAGGCATTTAAGGAAGAAATCAGAAAAGAGGTTATTGAATATTTTGAAATTAATTCTGGTACGGTCCCGTCAGAAGCTATTTTGTGGGATGCCTTTCAGGTAGTAATCCGGGGGAAATCTATAGCCCGGCAGGCGGGTGTTCTGAAGGCACTGCGGGGGACACTGGCGCAGATTGAACAGCAGATTAGAGACACGCTTCTGTTTTGGGGCTAACCCGGTGCTGGCAGCGGAACTAAAGAGAAAACTTTTGGAATTTGCGGAAGAAGCTCAGAAGGAGTTGAAATTTCTAGGAAATCATGCAGAGGCTAGGCGCTATGGAGAAGGGGACAGACCAGGCCGTACGCTTGCAGGCATGATCAGGCGATCTTGGTCCACTACATTTATCCAGACGATCAACACACCTGACGGAGATGTGATCACAGGGCAAGAGGGTGTCTTACAGGAATTTGCTGCGTTCTACTCTTCCCTACACAAGGCTACTCAATCGACACAATCAGAAAACTTGCAGGCATTCCTAGAATCTATAGGAGTAGTTTGGTTCAACGACGCACACAGGCGGTATATGGACCTACCCATAACCGCAGAAGACATCAAGCAGGTGATCAAGAGCTTGCCACTAAATAAAGCCCCCGTGCCTGATGGCCTGACAACATCGTTTTACAAAACCTATAGTGAAGAACTAGCACCGTCCCTGCTGGCAGTGTACAATGAGGCTTTGGAATCTGGAACCCTCCCTCCTTCCATGCGTGAGGCCCTAATAATGACACTGTTAAAACCTGATAAAGATGAGAAAGAGCTTGATTCATACCGCCCACTGTCGTTAATAAATGTAGATGTGAAGATCTACGCCAAGCTCCTGGCAAATCGCCTGCAGCAGCTCCTGCCGATGGTGGCCTTCCCGGACTAGTCTGGGTTCATTCCAGGGCGAGCAACTTCGCACAACTTGCGAACGCTCTTCTCTGTCCTGCACTATCTGCACCGAAGGACAAAGGCGGCTGCCATTTTCCAAGACGCAACGAAAGCGTTTGAATCACTCAAATGGCCGTACCTTTTCAGAATTCTGGTTTGCATGGGATTTAGCCCCCTTTTTATCACCAGCATAAAGTTACTTTATGAAAAGCCTCAAGCTCGAGTTCGTGTAAATGGCTTGATATCTAACTGCTTTGACATCGCTAGGGGAACGAGGCAGAGCTGTCCCCTTTCACCCCTCTTGTTTGCTATCGCAATGGAACCACTTAAGGGCAGAATACGGCAACATCACACAGCAAGGGGGATTGGATTCAGCTCTAGAAGCCTTTTAATATCCATGTACGTGGATTATGTTACTCTGTACATCCTTAATCCCTCAGACAACCTAGATCCAGTGCTCCGCGAATTCATTCAATTTGGCGGTATTTCTGGTATCACCATCAACTGGAAGAAATCCGTCATATTCCCATTGATGGATGGAACTCCTGAGGTGGTATTGAATATCCACTGTGCTGGGAAGCAGATGAAGTAAAATATCTGGGAGTGTGGCTAAGCTGCAATCTGCAGGATATCTGGAGTTAAAATTTTGGGCGGACCATGGACTGGCTGGAGACGAAAGTAGCTATATGGTCTAAACTACCACTATCCATTACGGGCAAGGTGGCATTGATAACAAGCATTGGAAATGCAATAGGTCTCGCATTAGGGAAGTTTGAGCGATTGTTATTGTAAATGACACTTTTATTTATGTGTTGGTTTTGAAAATAGCAAAATTAATAGCTTTGTCAGTTACAATGTCAATAGTTTTAACTTTAGCAAATGTGACACTTTTAGCATTTGTAATGCAATGTGTGTTGTATTTACGTGACTTAGATGTATTGATATTACAAATAACAATGGCTTTTATTTTTGTAAATAATTAATACTTAAATAAAAGTTATTGTAATTTATAATGGCAATACCTTAAACGTTTGTAAATAACTTTTGTGAAGATTATGTTCAGTGTATTTTATTGTGACGAAAATCCAAGAACATTGCATTTGCACCTACACACACACACAGAGCCACACACACACACACACACACACACATATATAGATGTGGTGGTGGTGGATCTGGTGGATCTGGGGGATATGGTGGTGGTAGATGTGTTGGTGGATGTGGTGGTGGTCATGGATGTGGTGTTGGTGGATGCAGTGGTGGTGGATGCGGTAGTGGATGTGGTGGTGGTGGTGGATGCGGTGGTGGATGTGGCGGTGGTGGATGTGGTGGTGGTGGATGCGGTGGTGGTGGAAGTGTTGGTGGATGTGTTGGTGGATGTGTGGTGGATGTGGTGGTGGATATGGTGGTGGTGGGTGTGGTGGATGTGGTGGTGATGGGTGTGGTTAAAGTGGTGGTGGATGTGGTGGTGGATGTGGTGGTGTATGTGGTGGTGTTGGATGCAGTGGTGGATGTGGTGGTGGATGTGGTGTTGGTGGATGTGGTGTTGGTGGATGCGGTGGTGGTGGTGAATGGGGTGGTGGATGCGGTGGTGGATGTGGTGGTGGAGGTGGTGGTGGATGTGGTGGTGGAGGTGGTGGGTGTGGTGGTGGGTGTGGTGGTGGATGTGGTGGTGGATGTGGTGGTGGATGTGGTGGTGGATGTGGATGTGGTGGCGGATGTGGATGTGGTGGTGGTGGATGCGGTGGATGTGGATGTGGTGGATGTGGCGGTGGTGCATGCGGTGGATGTGGATGTGGTGGTGGATGTGGCGGTGGATGTGGCGGTGGATGTGGCGGTGGATGTGGCGGTGGATGTGGCGGTGGATGTGGCGGTGGATGTGGCGGTGGATGTGGCGGTGGATGTGGTGGTGGATGTGGTAGTGGTGGTGGATGTGGTGGTGGTGGTGGATGTGGTGGTGGTGGTGGATGCGGTGGTGGTGGATGCGGTGGTGGTGGATGCGGTGGTGGTGGTGGATGGGGTGGTGGATGTGGTGGTGGATGGGGTGGTGGATGTAGTGGTGGTGGATGTGTTGGATGTGGTGGTGGGTGTGGTGGTGGATGTGGATGTGGTGGTGGTGGATGTGGTGGTGGTGGATGCGGTGGTGGTGGTGGATGCAGTGGTGGTGGTGGATGCAGTGGTGGTGGTGGTGGATGCAGTGGTGGTGGTGGATGCGGTGGTGGTGGTGGATGCAGTGGTGGTGGATGCAGTGGTGGTGGATGCAGTGGTGGTGGATGCAGTGGTGGTGGTGGATGCAGTGGTGGTGGTGGATGCAGTGGTGGTGGTGGATGCAGTGGTGGTGGATGCAGTGGTGGTGGATGCAGTGGTGGTGGATGCAGTGGTGGTGGATGCAGTGGTGGATGCAGTGGTGGATGCAGTGGTGGTGGTGGTGGATGTAGTGGTGGTGGGTGTGGTGGATGTGGTGGTGGTGGGTGTGGTGGATGTGGTGGATGTGGCGGTGGATGTGGATGTGGATGTGGCGGTGGATGTGGCAGTGAATGATGGTGGATGTGGTGGTGGGTGTGGTGGTGCATGTGGAGGTGGATTTGGAGTTGATGGTGGATGCGGTGGTGGTGGTGGATGGGGTGGTGGATGTGGTGGTGGATGTGGTGGTGGATGTGGTGGTGGATGTAGTGGTGGATGTGGCGGTGGATGTGGATGTGGCGGTGGATGTGGATGTGATGGTGGATGTGGATGTGATGGTGGATGTGGTGGTGGATGTGGTGGTGGATGTGGTGGTGGATGTGGTGGTGGATGTGGTGGTGGATGTGGTGGTGGATGTGGTGGTGGATGTGGTGGTGGATGTGGTGGTGGATGTGGTGGTGGATGTGGTGGTGGATGTGGTGGTGGATGTGGTGGTGGATGTGGTGGTGGATGTGGTGGTGGATGTGGTGGTGGATGTGGTGGTGGTGGATGCGGTGGTGGTGGTGGATGCGGTGGTGGTGGTGGATGCGGTGGTGGTGGTGGATGCAGTGGTGGTGGTGGATGCAGTGGTGGTGGTGGATGCAGTGGTGGTGGTGGATGCAGTGGTGGTGGTGGATGCAGTGGTGGTGGTGGTGGTGGGTGTGGTGGGTGTGGTGGTGGTGGGTGTGGTGGTGGGTGTGGTGGTGGGTGTGGGTGTGGTGGGTGTGGGTGTGGTGGATGTGGCGGTGGATGTGGCGGTGGATGTGGCGGTGGATGTGGCGGTGGATGTGGCGGTGGATGTGGCGGTGGATGTGGTGGTGGATGTGGCGGTGGATGTGGCGGTGGATGTGGCGGTGGATGTGGCGGTGGATGTGGCGGTGGATGTGATGGTGGATGTGGCGGTGGATGTGATGGTGGATGTGATGGTGGATGTCATGGTGGAGGTGGATTTGGAGGTGATGGTGGATGGATGCACACATGGATGGATGCAAATGTGAATGGGTGGGTGAATGGATGCATGGATACGTTTATAGTTGAAGACTAAGCCATGGCTGTGTCACTGAAAACTATCGAAGCCGAATTGTGACGAGCCCATCAGAAGCTATCAGATCATTTTCATCAACACCCGCCGCTCCCCACCTCCAACTGGGCAATGAGGGCGTGTTTGGTGATGCAAGCAGGAGGAAAAGGTTCAGCTACCTGCGGAACTGTAAACAACAACCCCCATTTGAACAACAGACTAGACAGAGTCGAACACGAATCAAATAAAGCCCACGAAGTCCATATATTACAGTAAAAACACAGTTGAAGGCAAGCAGACATGGGCTGCAGTCTCCCAGGTTGCTTACCCGTAGAAGAAACACAGCTGTACACGGGGTAAAATTAGACAGACATTCAGAATAACAAGCTTTAAACAAGGGGCGGAGCGAGGGGGAGGTGTGCTGGGAGAGAGAGTGGGGAGGGGAAGAGCTGCTGGCAGAGTTCCAAGCGCTATATGTCAAAAATATTATTGTTAGTAATTTGATGGGCAATTAATTTGCAGTGGAGGAAATACGCTAATAACAGAACATTCAGTATATAGACCTAGACAGAGGGAGGGAAGACAAGAACGCTAGTTGCCGTAATGAAAGAATCAAAGTTTGGGATGAGGATTAACCAGCTGCTTTAATAGTGAAGGACCTCTTGGCAGCAGTCATAATGAAATCTTCCTGAAAAAGGCAATGAGCAGAATAGTCCACGGAACCTGGACTCAATTCTTCCTGCTGAATTCTGTGCTGTATGCTGGAGGGGGAGGTGTGCTGGGAGAGAGAGTGGGGAGGGGGCGGAGCGGGAGGAGCGTCGTGAGGGGAGAGAGAGTGGGAAGAGGGCGGAGCAGGAAGAGCTGCTCTCGGCAGGCTGGGGAACAGATGCTGCTGTTCGTGTGCCAGCAGGAGAGGTCCGCAGGTGTGCGTCTCCTCCCTCATCATCGGGCTCCTGGAGGAGGGTTAGCGGCTCTCGTGATGTCCTCGGGCAAAGGGAGGAGGGTGGGAAGAAGCCGGGGGAGGGAAGGAAGGGGGAGGAGAGGCGGGATGTCTTTTCAAGGTTTAAACAAGGGGCGGATCGAGGGGGAGGTGTGCTGGGAGAGAGAGTGAGGAGGGGAAGAGCTGCTGGCGGAGCCTGAATTCCGTGCTGTATGCTGGAGGGGGAGGTGTGCTGGGAGAGAGAGTGGGGAGGAGGCGGAGCGGGAGGAGCGTCGTGAGGGGAGAGAGAGTGGGGAGAGGGCGGAGCAGGAAGAGCTGCTCTCGGCAGGCTGGGGAACAGATGCTGCTGGGGAAGTGATGAGGGGAGGTGCCCTGAAGAAATGCGACACGGCAGGCAGGGGAGGGGGCGGAGCGGGGGTGTGGGAGGAGTGCGGCTGAGGGAAAAGACGTGCAAGGCAGGCGGCTGGGGGCATGTGCACGTGCTTTTAATGTCAATGCGCATGCGCATTGAGCTTGAATTTCACGGGCACTGCAAGCAATCGCCATCGATTCCTTGCAAGTTGGTTAAAGTCTGTTTAAGCCCCCATAGTCTCGCAAGCTCAATGCGCATGCGCATTGACAGGCGAGACCTAAAAATGGTCATACTGCCGAGATTTCTTTTATTTATTTACAAATGTGCCTGTCCCCCTCACGCAGCACTTTCATAAAAGCCTCAGAACCCAGCTGCTATCTTTGGTATGGACAAGTGGACGGGCGAGAGTGTCTTGGGATCTTCTGACACTTCCGCTTAAGCAAGGTGGCCTTGGGGCTACAGATATGCAGCTATATGCGCTTTGTGCACAGGCACAATTTCTTCACTTCTGGGTCTACCCGACTCCCTCATGTAGAGGTAGAGATAGATGCAGTTGCGCCAATCCCTCGGAAGGTAGCACTCTACAAAAAAGCACCAAGGCCCCGGCAGGACATCAACACTGCTGACATGCTAAGGTGGGTCTGGCGGGAACTACAGAAACGCGCCGATGTCCCACTTCTATACGTGCCCGCCATGCCTCTGCGCGATAACCCCACACTACAGTGTCTGGAACAGGGAGGGAAGGTGGTAGAGATAGGAGCCACACAACTACTGACCTTTGCAGATTTATACCCAGAAGGAACTTTTAGGCCCCTATCCACAGGCACGACTCATCAGGAAATGTAATTCACTGAAAGGTTTACTTACCACAAATTGAAAGCAGCCTGCAGCACGCTATGGGAGGGATTTCCAGAGGCCCCTCCGACACTCAATGCATTAGAAAACATTTTAGCCAAGGCATCTCCACGTAAACTAGTTACTCTACTATATACAACCATGCAGGACCAGGCCCACATTACACATCCTAGATGCTTGCAGTTGTGGAATAATGAATTAGACCCTCCCCTGGCAGAGGAGCAATGGGACTATTGTTGCAAACAAATGTCGGAATTGTCCCCCAATTACAAACTCCTACTAATACATTTTAAATTCCTACATCGGTATTACAGAACTCCAGTTAGTCTCTACAAAATGAAACTGCGTGAGGATGAAGGGTGTTGGAGATGCGGGCATGCACCTGCTTCTTTTTTGCATATAGCATGGGACTGGCCGCGGCTCGTAAATTACTGGCAAGACATTTTCACGGCAGTAAACCAGATAGTTGAGCGCAATGACGAGGCATCTCCACACCTGGGTCTACTTGGTCTAATGCAGAACACATTACCCCAACGGCGTAAATTGCACGCTCTCTTATTGCTATATGCGCGTAGGCAGATTGCACTTAAGTGGGGCAGGAAAAGAATACCCACCCTTACCGAATGGCTATCAGATGTCACATACGGCCACACCCAACTTGGCGTTTACTGGGAACCCATGTCAATGACATCTCGCCCCAAAGACATATGGGAGCCGGTTATACAATGGTCCAACGACAGGGCGGGCTCCCCGGCTGCCACGATTGATCCGGCATTTGATGGAGGGTCAGAATAGTTATAGTATAACACAGGTAGACGATTGCCCCCTTACTGAGTGATTTATGGGCTGGTGCTATGACAATGTGTACCAACTGTGAAGATATCATATCAATGAACAGGTCTATGTATGGTAACTATATTCGGATATTCCATTCAATTGATTGTATTCGAACAGTAATGACATTATGTTCCTCAAACCCTTAATGACTGCTTAATTTGGGTCAATCATTCAGATAAAAAAAACTGCCTGTATATACGGGATACCAAAAATTCATATAAATCAATATGATCCACCATACCGTCCAGTAGTTTCAACCATAGGTACACCCACTGAAGCCATATCAAAATATATAGATAACATTCTTCGGCCCTTCATTCCTCTCACTACCTCATACATCAGAGATACAGGAGATATTATCTCAAAAGTAGAACATCTACCATTTGATCCGTCCAGGCACATTTTGGCAACGCTGGACATTGAATCGTTATATAGTAACGTACCACAACTGGAAGCATTAGAAGCAGTCATGTAGTTTATAGAAAATTTTCTAATACCATGCTCTAAACCTTTTGTCCATGAATGCCTGAATTTAGTTCTAAAAGAAAACGTCTTTGAATTTGGAGACTCCCTGTACCTTCAAACCAAAGGAGTGAGTATGGGGGCTTCTGTAGCTCCGTCTATAGCTAACATCTATGTGAGAAGTTGGCCCGATATGCAACGTTCGCTATTCTAGCGACCGCTATGTATCGTTCCAACGACCCTTATGGTGTTTGGTTGTAAGTCAACCTATAGACCAGCTATCCTAGTAGCGTGGATACGAGCAGTCTAAGGCTAAAGACTCGAGAGGGCGCGTTAAGCCAGCTGTTTACCACACATGTACCCCTTGAACACCCAGTGAAAGGACACCACACAAGTGTTATGAAAATAAACAGGATATTTATTAAGATTCACAACAGCCCTGGACTCTTTATGAGGACAGGGTACTAAGCACAAACCAAATCTCTTAGGAAAATACTTCAAGTGCACAATTAAAACAAGTGTCCGAGGACACGGAAAGTTTAAGGTCTCGGGCGGACCCGATAAGGCAAGTCGGAAGCGAGGGACTCGGGACCCTAGAGTAAAGAGGCTATGCAGGCACCGAAATGCCGAGTTACCTAGCCACGAGGGCTGCGGCTGCACAAGTCTTACAGGCGTCGGGGTCTTCGCTGACGAGCCAGGAGCCGGAAGAAAAGGAGTTGCTGGCCGGCGACCAGTGATGAATAGTTCGTAGAGATCCAAGCCTGGATCAGAGATTGATGATACCTGAAAGCAGAGGGGACCAAGTTCGTACTACTAGCCAGTAGTCAGAGGGTACCAGGAAGGCACCGGTTGGCCGTCACCTCGGCCAGGTGAGTGGGCGACGCTAGGCTCTGCAGTCTCACGGACCAGGAGGCGTTGTCGGCGACCACGGTGGAGGTGCGAGCTGTCCCACGAAGGATGATGCTGTCGGCGTCGCTGGGCCCAGGATGGGGCAACAAGCCTTGGCAGATCTCAGGGCCACGTGGTGGGCCTAAGATGGCGTCTTGAGTGGACCAGGAGGGCCCGGGGTGCTTCTCGCAAAGATGGAAGCAAGGGCCAGTCTGGAGCAACCAGACCAGCAGTGTTGATTGTCGGATGTCGTCACAGAAGGGCACAAGCCAGCGGCTAGTGACCAGACGACGTGCTGAGCAGCGAGCAGAAGGGCCCCACGCAGATCGTGGAGATGCTGGGAGACTGCACTTCGGTGCTGGAGCGGCTCAGGGTCGGGGCTTCTCGGACCCCAGAGCACTCACCAGAGAATTGCTTCGATGGTCGTGCTGGTTAAGAAAGCGTGCAGGTTTTGATGATGGCCGGTCCCTCGAGGTCTCGTCGCACCCACAGATCACAGCTGAGCTGATGACGTGGGTAGAGGTCAGAGGTGCCAGGGAAGCCGGTTCTCGTCGAGCTGGGCCGTCGGATTCCTTGAGGAAGGACTTACAGCAAACCGCAGAGTTCTTAGATGGTGCCCGCTGATGCAGGGTGACTACTCCTTAGTCACAAGGGAGAAATCTTGAGAAGAGTCTCGAATGTCCTTTCGTAGAAAGTAGTTCTTGATTCAAAGATGATCTAATTTGGAAGGGTCCCCGCTCCGGCCTTTATTCTAAAGAAAGGGGTGGGTACATGACTAGGTCCTGCCCTAAGGGTGGGACCAGGAAGGGGGGTAGTTACACCCCTCTCCCCTGCCGGACTTTCCCCAGGCCAGGGCTGGTGCCCCTGGAACTGGTTCTAACCGGCAGATGCGTAGTGAGCACCGGGGTGCCACTCCGCAGTCACCTTCTCGCAAAAGCCCTACCTACCCAGAATACACAAACCCTGTCTGGGACGGTGCGAACACCGCCCTCGACAGGAAACCCTTTGTCCAAGCGCTCCTCGCTGGAAGGACTCCCAGCAGCAGGAGGTCAGACTCGTGTCTGTGGTGGCAGCATCCATTTTGTGGAGCTGAGGCTTTAGTTAACTTTAACCGGGGTTCACAGTTACGTACATGTCGTGTCCCTCTAGAAGGGCGGAATGCTAACCTCGTCGCCAGAATTGGTGAGAGGGCAGCATCCCGATTCGTATGACACCTTACTCGACATGCCTTGATAACGCGACACCGAAGTTACCGATGTGGTACGCGTTATCATGGAACAGCCATTGGGTCTTGATTCCGCAAGCTGCAACCGGGCTCGGCTCGGGCCAGAACCTAGTTCACACGAGCCCACGCACTCTGCCTTCAGGATTGTCAAGGCCTGCCATAGGAGTGACTGATAGGAACTCGGGTGTCCATTGTATGGTTAGATATAGAGCTACTATACCTAAAGCAAAGGGTGATTACACGACTTTGCCCCAGCTGTCATGCAGCCAGTTGTGTCAAATTTAAGAGGCCAGCCAGGGGTGGCATAATACATGCTGCAGCCCCTGGCGGCCCTGGGTACACCCATGCCCTGAGTTACAGGGTCTGATAGGGTGGCCCAGTACCAATTGGAAATGTACCTAGGGTACATGGAATCCATTTTAAAGAGAGAGCAGTAGGCCTGGGGTCCTGATTGGCAGGGTCCCAGGTCGACTATGTCCAAAACCAGCTAAAACACAGGGCAAAAAGTTGGGGGCAACCATAGTCAGGATGTACCTTCCTACAATCTACATGTCCCAGTTTGAGGCTAAATTTATCTACAATGAAGTGGCCCCCTTTCATGAGTGTTTCCCATTGGTACAGTTATATAGATGATATATTTTTTATCTGGACCGATGGGGAACAGACTCTGAAAGAATTCTTGTTATGGCTCAATTTGACAGATATCAATCTAAGATTTTCAGCACATACAAGCACCTACCAAGTAGAATTTTTGGACATCCTCATCAAGCACAATCACGGTAACCTGGAGGTGGATTTGCATATCAAACCTACAGCGAGAAATACGCTTCTCCATTTCCAGAGTTACCACCCTAGATGCCAAAAAAATAGCATCCCCTTCTCACAATTTCTCAGAGTCAGAAGGAATTGTACTAACCTTAGAGATTTTGATGCTCAAGCCATCGAAATGAAGAAACAAGCATTTGCAATGCAATAGGTCTCGCATTAGGAAAGTTTGAGCTATTGGTCTTGTAGATGACAAATCTTTTATTTATGTGTTGGTTTTGAAAATAGCGAAATTAATGGCTTTGTCATTTACAATGCCAATACTTTTAACTTTTGCAAATGTGACACCTATAGCATTTGTAATGCAACATGTTTTGTATTTACGTGACTAAGATGTATCAATATTACAAATAACAATGGCTTTTATTTTTTTTAAATACTGTGGAAGAGAGCAGCAGATCAGCACAGCAGAAGAGAACAGGAAGTTAAAGAAGGAGGTGAGTGGAAGAGAGCAGCAGATCAGCATGGGAGAAGAGCACAGGGAGTTGGAGAAGGGGGCGGGGTGGAAGAGAGCAGCGATCAGCACGGGAGAAAAGAACAGGGAGTTGGAGAAGGAGGCGGGGTGGAAGAGAGCAGCAGATCAGCAGGAGAAGAGCACAGGGAGTTAAAGAAGGAGGCGAGTGGAAGAGAACAGCAGATCGGCACAGGAGAAGAGAACAGGGAGTTAGAGAGAGAGGCGGGTGGAAGAGAGCAGCAGATCAGCAGAAGAGAACAGGGAGTTAAAGAGGGAGGTGGGTGGAAGAGAGCAGCAGATTAGCACAGGAGAAGAGAACGGAGTTAAAGAAGGAGGTGGGTGGAAGAGAGCAGCATAACAGCACAGCAGAAGAGAAAATGGAGTTAAAGAAGGAGACGGGTGGAAGAGAGCAGCAGATCAGGACAGGAGAAGAGAACAGGGAGTTAGAGAAAGAGGCAGGTGGAAGAGAACAGCAGATTAGCACAGGAGAAGAACACAGGGATTTAAAGAATGAGGCGGGTGGAAGAGAGCAGCAGATCAGCACAGGAGAAGAGAACAGGAAGTTAAAGAATGAGGCGGGTGGAAGAGAGCAGCAGATCAGCAGAAGAGAACAGGGAGTTTAAAAAGGAGGCGGGTGGAAAAGAGCAGCAGATCAGCACAAGAGAAGATAACAGGGAGTTAAAGAAGGAGGCGGGTGGAAGAGAACAGCAGATCGGCACAGGAGAAGAGAACAGGGAGTTAGAGAAGGAGGCAGGGTGGAAGAGAGCAGCAGATCAGCACAAGAGAAGCGAATAGGAAGTTAGAGAACGAGGTGGGTGGAAAAGAGGAACAGATCAGCACAGCAGAAGAGAACAGGGAGTTAGAGAAGGTGGTGGGGTGAAAGAGAGCAGCAGAACAGCACGGGAGAAGAGAACAGGGAGGTAGAGAAGGAGGTGGGGTGGAAGAACACAGCAGATCAGCACAAGAGAAGAGAACAGGTAGTTAAAGAAGGAGGTGGGTGGATGAGAGCAGCAGATCAGCACATGAGAAGAGAACAGGGAGTTAAAGAAGGAGGCGGGTGGAAGAGAACAGCAGATCGGCACAGGAGAAGAGAACCCGGAGTCACAGAAGGAGGCGGTGGAAAAGAACAGCAGATCAGTACAGGAGAAGAGAACAGGGAGTTAGAGAAGGAGGCGGGTGGAAGAGAGCAGCAGATCAGCACGGGAGAACAGAAGAGGGAGATAAAGAAGGAGGCGGTTGGAAGAGAGTAGCAGATCAGCACAGGAGAAGAGGACAGGGAGTTAAAGAAGTAGGCGGGTGGAAGAGAGCAGCAGATCAGCAGAGGGAGAAAAAAAGAGAACAGGGAGTTAAAGTAGGTGGTGGGGTTGAAGAGAGCAGCAGATCAGCACAGGAGAAGAGAACAGGGAGTTGAAGAAGGAGGTGGGTGAAAGAGAACAGCAGATCAGCACAGGAGAAAAGAACAGAGTTAAAGAAGAAGGCGGGGTGGAAGAGAGCAGTAGATCAGCACAGGTGAAGAGAACATGGAGTTAAATAAGGAGGTGATGTGGAAGAGAGCAGCAGATCAGCACAGGAGAAGAGAACAGGGAGTTAAGGAAGGAAGTGGGAGCATATTAGCACAGGAGAAGAGAACAGGGAGTTAGAGAAGGAGGCGGGGTGAAAGAACAGCAGATCAGCACAGGAGAAAAGAACAGGGAGTTAGAGAAGGAGGCGGATGAAAGATAGCAGAAAGATCATCACAGGAGAAGAGAACAGGGAGTAAGAGAATGAGGAGGTAGGGCTATAGACAGTGTGAGTGAGGGCGTTAGAGTGAGTGAGGGCGATAGAGTGAGTGAGGGCGATAGAGTGAGTGAGGGCGATCGAGTGGTAGAGTGAGGGTGGTCGAGTGGTAGAGTGAGGGCGGTTGAGCTGTAGAGTGAGGGCGGTTGAACGGTAGAGTGAGGGCGGTAGAGTGAGGGCGGTAGAGTGAGGGCGGTAGAGCGAGGGCGGTAGAGCGAGGGCGGTAGAGCGAGGGCGGTAGAGCGAGGGCGGTAGAGCGAGGGCGGTAGAGCGAGGGCGGTAGAGCGAGGGCGGTAGAGCGAGGGCGGTAGAGCGAGGGCGGTAGAGCGAGGGCGGTAGAGCGAGGGCATTATAGTGGTAGAGTGAGGGTGGTAGAGTGAGGGCGGTATAGTGTGGCTGGTAGATGAAAAAACAGGAGTCTTTTAGTCAGAAAAAGGACACTGGGTGCACAACCTAAAGTGAACACACTGATAATGACTTGGCAAGTAAGGTGGTGCAACTGGGTGAGTGGAGAGCCCTAGAACCACTCAATGTTTGGTAGAAAACTACCAAATAACATGAATTACAAGTATACCCAATGCACTCAGGAGTAAAACAATGTTCAGTGACATTCAGACAAATAAATGATGTACAAAGCGACAGAGAGATGTAGGAATCTCCAGTGGGAGAGTAGTCCGGTGGAGTCCTTTATTAAGTGAAACAGCCAGCCAACACGTGTTTCATCGCTATTGCGAATCCTCAGGGCTGAAAAACACAAATAGATGGCAATGGAGCATCTAATATGCGAACAGTAAACATAAAGATGCTATTATATTTATTACAAAAGATTCTCTCAGCTTCCACTTTGTGAGACATAAGTATATTAACAATGTTGTGGACATGTGCAGCCCAACACATTCGTGTCGATAGTGCTCCTATAACGTCATCTTAAGAGAGTGCTGGTGATCCAGTGATCAAGTGAGTCTAAGAGAGGGGGTCTGTATTACCCTCTTTTTAGTGACAGTATCTATTTTGCCATTGTATATGACAAATCATATAGTCTCCCATGTTGCGGGTGCTCATTAACTGTGTCCGACTCACTCATACTGCGTGCAGGTTGTGATGACGCCATTTTATGTGACCGTTTGAGAAGGATTGCACATACCTATATGTGGCTGTGTTGCACCAGAAGGTCTATCAACAAATGACAGAATGAGAGGAAAAACCTATCAATGTAATGTCATATGTCAAAATCTACGGCAATAAGGAAAACATAGTCACAGCAACCAAATAACATTGTGAAGCTCACGCTCAGCTGGTGATACTGAGGGCGGTAGAGTGAGGGCGGTAGAGTGAGGGCGGTAGAGTGAGGGCGGTAGAGCGAGGGCGGTAGAGCGAGGGCGGTAGAGCGAGGGCGGTAGAGCGAGGGCGGTAGAGCGAGGGCGGTAGAGCGAGGGCATTAGAGTGGTAGATTGAGGGTGGTAGAGTGAGGGCGGTATAGTGTGGCTGGTAGAGTGAGGGCGGTAGAGTGGTCAAGTGTGGGCGGTAGAGTGAGGGCATGAGGGCGGTAGAGTGGTAGAGTGAGGGCGGTAGAGTGGTAGAGTGAGGGCGGTAGAGTGAGTGTGGTAGAGTGAGGGCGGTAGAGTGAAGGCGTGAGGGCGGTAGAGTGAGGGTGTAGAGAGTCGGGGCGTGACGGCAGTAGAGTGGTAGATTGAGGGCGGTAGAGTGAGGGTGTTAGGGTGGTGGAGAGGGCGGTAGAGTGAGGGCGTGAGGTAGAGTGAGGGCGGTAGATTGAGGGCGTGAGGGCAGTAGAGTGAGGGCGTGAGGGTGGTGGCGTGAGGTTGGTAGAGTGAGGGTGGTAGAGTGAGGGCGGTAGAGTGAGGGTGGTAGAGTGGTAGAGTGAGGGCAGTACAGTGAGGGCGTGAGGTGGTAGAGTGAGGGCGGTAGAGTGATAGAGCGAGGGCGGTAGAGAGGTAGAGTGAGGGCGGTAGAGTGGTAGAGTGAGGGTGGTAGAGTGAGGGCAGTAGAGTGGTAGAGTGAGGGCAGTAGAGTGGTAGAGCCAGGGCGGTAGAGTGAGTGCGGTAGAGTGAGGGCGGTAGAGTGGTAGAGTGAGTGCGGTAGAGTGAAGGCGTGAGGGCAGTAGAGTGAGGGCGTGAGGGCAGTAGAGAAGTAGAGTGAGGGCAGAAGAGTGAGGGCGGTAGAGTGGTAGAGTGAGGGCATGAGGGCAGTAGAGTGAGGGTGGTAGAGTGAGGGCGTGAGGGTGGTAGAGTGAGGGCAGTAGAGCGGTAGAATGAGGGCAGTAGAGTGGTTAGAGACGGTGGTGCGCAGGAGCAAGGGGGGGTGGCTTGCAGGAAGGGAGATTTGCATGAATTGGGTGGTCGTCATGCAGGGGCCTTTCATCCTTCTGGGGCTGGTTGGAGTGTAGTTCTGCGGGCGGTGGGACCACCCCCCCTCACACACACACATATGGCATGGGGTTAGGCGCTGTTGGGAAGGGGGGATTGCAGTGGAGGATGCGGGATGGCCGAGGGCAACGGATGCAGGGGTGCCGCATAGACAATTACCATCGCCAATAAATAGAATAAAATAAATGAAGGCATGGAGGGAGCGTGGCCAGGGGGACCAGGTGTAGAGGGTATGCTGTTCCACGGGGGTCGTATGGCTCGGAAGGAGGCAGACAGGGGATGGGTACAGGAGGGGCGCTGGTGGGGGGTGGCGTCCTGGGATGCAGAGTTTCAATGGAGGTGGAGGAATGGGGGGGCGGTGCGCGGGAGGGGGGGGCTGCTTGCAGGATACATTGCATTAAGAGGGTGGTCGCTGCAGGGGCCTCTCATCCTTCCGAGGCCGTTTGGGTTGGGGTGCAGTTCGGCGGGCGATGGGAGTACAGGGCGGGAGTCGTGCACTGTCTGTTCCAGAGTGGGCCCAAAAATAAATAAAACCAGTGGCGGGGATCCCGAGACAAAACATAAGCAACGCAAATGCATGCCAGATAAAGTAAACTGCACATTGTGTCGGTTCTTTAGAGGGGAGGGAGTGAAAGGAAAAGAGAGGACGACTGAAGGGGGCGTTTTAAAACCAGAATGGATGCCCCACAGCCGTGAGCTTAGAGGTGCAAGCAGATGGGGCAACGATGCAGTGCTGTGATGTTTCAATGCGCCCTGGAACCACGTGGTTGTAGATGGGGGTGCTGGTACAATTGGGGTGTGGGGGGGGGGGGGGGGGGGGGGGGGATGGTTTGTATTAGCTGTGCTGGGCGGCCGAGCAGCAGCGCTTATTGAGCTGGCCATTAGCCCCGTGTCGTGAATACTTACATGCTGTGTGTCTTTAGTCACAAGCTGCACGTACTCAGAAGTGCATGCATGCCAGTGTGTCCCTACGCCAGCCAGGGTTTACTGAGGTAGAAAGTAGAGTGGGATAAAAGCACGCTCGAGTGTGGCAGAAAAAGGGGGTGGGGGCACATTTCGGCAACTTTGGCCAAAGTACTCAAGGGGTGGTGGCTTGCAGGAAGGGAGATTTGCATGAATTGGGTGGTCGTCATGCAGGGGCCTTGCATCCTTCCGAGGCCCTTTGGGTTGGGGTGCAGTTCGGCGGGCGATGGGAGGACAGGGCGGGAGTCGTGCACGGTCTGTTCCAGAGTGGGAAAAGAAATAAATAAAACCAGTGGCGGGGATCTCGAGACAAAACATAAGCAACACAGATGATTGCCAGATAAAGTAAACTGTGCACCGTGTGGGTTCTTTAGAGGGGAGGGAGTGAAAGGAAAAGAGAGGACGAGTGAAGGGGGAGTTTTAAAACCAGAATGGATGCCCCACAGCCAGTGCCCGACCTCAGCAGGAGCACAGCGCGCACCTCCTCAGAACACAACTAGAAACAATTATTATGTTGAGTTAAGGGAGCCAAGGGATACAAAATAAATAGGAGATTAAAAAAAGCATTTGTTTTATTTTAGGTGCAAGCATAGCGTGTCCGTTTTGAAAGCAGGGGTTCCAGGGGGATGCTGTTGGGGACAGCCTTGCAGATCACGCCAAGCTCTAGAATGCCTTACGCCTCAGTTGAATAATTAACTTCCTATCTATATCTGGGAAGGTAAACAGCAGCAACACAAGCCCTAGACGCTCGTCCAGGCTGCCCAGGCCGCCAATGGACAGCTGGAATTTAAAATATTTACTGTTTATCTGGAGTTTATTACCGTCTGCAGCACGGTCCTACTGATGGAAGGAACACAGGAAATATGTGAAGCGTTTTGGGATAACAGACTGTGAGCATCTGCCAGCACTTTACTGGACCGGGAACATTTGCATATCTGGCTGCGTTCATTTGAATGGAACCGGCAGCGTTACCTGCTCCATTTGCCAAGGGGACTCTGAATTATTCTAAATCTCGGGGATTACTTGTGGATCGCGTTGCCAAAAGAAGACGACTATTTGTTGTAGCTTTTGTATTCACGCGGCGGTCAGTGCATTTTTCAACCATTTATGGAAAAAGAACTCTGTGTTCGAGTTGGATTTGAAAACAGTGTATTCATTTAAAATCACACTGATACTTTGTGCGAGCTGGCTAAGCCGCGTTGGAGGTTTAATGTGCTCAGGATTCCTACGCTCCTGCTGGGTACTGCCATACATTCGAAGAACTCCTGACATTGTTGCATATGTGTGGTGAACTTCTGGTACGTGCGCGATGCTCACGCAACGAGGCAGATGCCAGGTAACAAAGTGAAATCACTTGAAACAACTTCTACTCCCCAAAAGACAAGCAAGCCGTGACCTGGGGGTGGGGGGGTGGGGGGTATCTTGCCCCCGAAAGAAATCACCGCCGCAGCCCTGCTCCGTGAAAACCGGAAGTCAGGCACTTTTGGCCGAGACGGGGGCGGGGCCTGCAATCCGGCAGGAAGTCCCACCCGCCCGGTGAGTGCCCGACCAGCGCTGCAGAGGAGACACGGAACACGCCAAAAGAGACCAGTGAGTGGGAGGGGAGGGGGGTGTACGCGCGTGTGTCTGTGTGCGCTGGTGTGTGTGTGTGTGGGGCAGTCTCTGTGTGTGCGTGTAGGTGCGCTAGTGTGTGTGCGTAGGTGCGGCGGCGAGGGGGGGCAGTGGGGGGGTGTGTGTGTCTGTGTATGCGTGTGGCTGTGTATGTGTGCATGCGTGAGTGCTGTGTATGCGTGTGGCTGTGTATGTGCGCATGCGTGAGTGTGGGTGCGCGTGCACGCAGTGAAATCCAGCCGGAGAGAAGCGCGTGGCACTTTCTTGTCCTTCATTCCCCCGAGTCAGCTAGCTATAGTTCTCCACCTGGACGCATCCTACAGATGCTAATTCCAGGCTCGCCCTAAAAATTCCTAGACAGAGGCTACCCTCACCGGCTGGTGAGGGAGTCATATAAAAGGGCACACTACTTTGATAGGGATCATCTATTAAATACTACCAAGAGCCAAAAAGAACCTAAACTAGTGTGCATCACTAAACATTCTACTCTTGATTCTAAGATTAAACAAATTATCAATTCCAACTGGCATCTGTTAAATACTGATCAAAATCAGGAACACATTGCTAAACCACTTTTTGCTCACCATCGCAATAAGAACAATAAAGATCTAATAGTAAATTCTAGATATACTGCCACGAATACTTACCGTTCCTTCATCCAGAAGTCAATTGATGGTAATAATCCAATTAAAGGTATGGTTAGGTGTTCATCCCGTCAGTCCTGTACCAATATTCTGACAGAAGAAGAAATGACCTTGAACAATTTCAAAACTCAGGCCAAAGAACTGTGGAATTGTAATACCAGGAATGTTATTTATCTGATCCTATGCCCCTGTAACCTTGGCTACGTTGGGGAAACTTCTAGAGCCATTAAAACTCGCTTAACTGAACATAGATCAGCAATAAAAACATCTAAAATGACAGCTCCATTGGTAAAACATTTCATTGATTTTCAACACCCCCGACAGATATCAAATGGCGTGTATTAGAAACAATAACCATTCAAAATGACAGAGGCAGAGAAAAAATCCGCAAAAAGAGAAGTGTTTTGGACTTTTTCTCTTGACACTTTCCACCATGGATTAAATAACGATCTTCCATGGGAGAGTGCCATCATTTAGATGCATCTATTTATTTATTTATTTATTTAGAGTTTTCTATAGCGCGAACTTGAACCGATTAGGTTATCAGAGCGCTTTACATAGCACAAGTTTCGTTACATGTTAACACAGCAGTTTACATAGAATCAGTTACGTTGCACATTTCAATAACTTGAACCGAATAGGTTATCAAAGCGCTTTAAATAAGACAGCATTCGATGTCCAGTGCCCTCCTCCGCCGTGTAGCGGGGGACCACTTCAAGCCCTCCGAAGTCGTCGAGCTGTCGGGACTAGGCTCCTGGAATGTCCAGTGCCCTCCTCCACCGTGTAGTGGGGGACCTCTTCCAGCCCTTCGAAATAGTCGACCTGTCGGGACTAGGCTCCTGGAATTTCAGCTGTCCCTTTACAACTACTTTGTTTGAAGTCATGACGGAGTTACTAGTGAACATAATACAACTAGAGATATAGTATTGCCATATAAGAAGGTAGACATTCTATCCAGAAAATGGTGTAAACACATGAGTGTAAACCCCGGCTATCCACCCGAGAGAGAGACTAGGCAAAGATGGCCGCCCCATATGAGGAGAAGAGACAGTAGTCCTCTTTTTATTATTGTGGCTTTGTGAGCAGGGAGGGTAGTTTCGTTTTCAAGCTAGCCCAGTTCCTGAGTTGCTGTGAGGGAGTCTTATCTTGCAGGGGCCTCGTGTAGAAGATCGGATGATTAGAGGCATCTCTTGATTGCTTCCCAAAAGGAAGGAACATTGGACCCTTGTCGATAATGAATTGTGATTAAAGTTTGTGTTTGACACGATTGAAGTGATCTCACCGGCTTTTAGTAGACAGGAAGGAGTTCATTGCATGAGCAAGGCACAAATTAATAAGCAACACAATGGTTTAAAAAGAGAGATGTTTGTTTTTATGATGTTGGCTGGGAGGGCCAATTAACATTGGCAGCCGTTTCTTGCCCCATGTTTAGTACTAGAATGATTAGGAGCAATTTCCAAGCTTGCCCTTATCTGGGTTCGAACTCTGTTTCACACTGTGGAGTTCAGTCCTATTTGCACCCGCGCTCCTTGCGCCAGTACCCCTATCGGTAGATTGACGATACTAGTGATCTCTTTGTTCTTTCACCCACTAAGATTCATGTTTTCACAGTAGCACCTGAAACGAAACAACCGCGTTAATTCTTCTCCCCGGTTGTACCCAAAAAAAACAGGCTTGCCCAATTTGCTTAGCCAATTAAGAGCAGGCTTATATAAACCCATAAGAAACAAAGTAACAAACTGTTACAGACCGGCACCAAAAAGAGAACAGGAGCTTCCAGGAAGCCATTGTCGCCCCTTGAAGGTATGCAAGCTTTAAACCTGATCATGCCCACTTAGTAGCAAGCTTCTCTATTAGGAGAAATAAATAGCTAATTCACATCGCGCTTTACCTTGTACAGATACGCGCTGATACTGCCATCACTGAAGCTAACGCGATCTACATTGAAATAGCTCTTCATTACACCGGCAAAACAAACAAGATACGAAGGTCAACCTGGCCTAATTTAGGTAGGTTATAATACATGTTGGAGGTGCACTTATGTCCTATTTATGCGCCTCTAAAGTATACGTAATTAACATGCCACGCATTACTCTTTCCAATAGATACGTGCTCCTCATACCGACAGCCGGTGCGCTGCATATTTGACTGTTTGGTTAGCCCTTCCAACAGCGGGACCTACCGTTTTAACATTTTTAGGTATGTGCCATCCGAGTAATGTAATCTTAGTTTAGTTGTTTGTTCTACCTTGTTGACCTGTGATTTATTTTGCCATTATTGCTCCACCTTAATAGATAACATTAACGGACTTGGAGCACTACCGTTACACGGTTACGACTTGGTGTAACGCGAAGCAACATGTCAGCGTCCTTGTGGATTCTTTAATTACAAGATGTGATTAATCTGGCAACTCTGTAGAACCACACGTCCCTTGCTAGGTAAAATGCTCTAGTTCTACCAATTGCATTGTGCACTTTTAGTCGAAATATCATGCAAGCTTTCACTTTCAATGTTGAAAACTAAACTCTTCACGTCTTTTTTATCTCAGCGTTTCAGTGCAAGCATCCTTATTTGTCGCAATTTGACACGCTGTTCAATATTCAAAAGCATTTCAAGGCTATATTAGAATCCAATGTTGCTGCGCTGTACTTCCATTTTTTCAGGTGAGACCACATCCTAACACATACACACGTAGAAGGTCTCCCTTTGATTTCATTACTTTAAACTGCCCGTTTTTTTCTATGCAATGGTAAGGCAGCGTAAAACATACCATCTGTATGTATATTATAGAATACAGGTTATAGAGTGCCTGGATGCCACAAATAACATTATCAATCTGTATTATTAAAAGTGGATCTATTTGCTCATAGTGATCAGATATCAGAAGGTTCTCATTATCAACTACCTTAACTATGATTTTGATATTCTGCATTTTCGTCCCTTTTTAGAACATCAGATTATAGCTCAATAGAGAGGCCGTCAGAAATTGTTTCAGTTCATCAAAGATATCACCATCCAATAATCAGCAGGACACAGTTTTTGGTTATCCACGTCTTGATTATCTATTTCTTGCTTCTCATGCTTTATCTTTTATCTTTCTTTCTGGCCCACCCTAGGGTCCTCCTGAATGTAAACATAATAACAGCAATGTTGAATGAATAATTCAGAACAATGACAATGTTTGTACCAGCAATTAATAATGTATTAATGTTGAAAAGTTTGAAATTTCGTTTTTTAAAGACTGTTTATTTTAATTTTAGATTAACTATATGATGGTACTTTCCTGACGAAGACACCTTGTGTCGAAACACGTTGAAGAAACCGTCACTACCTCTCCCGTAACATCTTTTTAAATTGTAGTTAATGTATTTTTGTTACATTGTAAACTGTTATCAAAATATACATATCCCTTTTTTTAATCAACTTGTATTAGGAAAATTATTACAATCTCTGATTGTTTTTATACCAAACCCCCTCTAGTAAAGTTGTATTTGTTATTTGCTGGTCCTCATTGCCTTGTTGAATTCTGTTTTGCCTGGATTTTTTTTTTGTCATTGTACTTTTTGCCCTGACCCAGGAAATTGATCCACATTCAGGGGGTCCTTGTTATTCACAATTGCTTAATTTGGATCTATATGTTTGCAATGTAAGCTTCCAATGAGATGTACGCTGATCATTATATATTATGTAAAACTCAAACAAATTAAAAAAAAAAAAGATATGAAATGATTTGTTCGTTGCCGTCCACAGCCCTCTTGCATGAAAGCCAGCTAACTATCCACGGAGGCATCCATTGAATACAAACAGTATATACACCAATTTTAAGGGGAAACAGCTTTTACCATGCATGTGCTTTACCCGCATTCCTTTACCACACATATTGTTGCAACATCCCTTTGGTAAAACAGCCTTGAAGTGTAAAGTCCAATGCTTTCCCCTACTGTTGTGCAGACTGGAGTTGGAAAAGTAAATCATACTGCTCCAAAATCCATCGCTTTTTCAAAGGCGTTTCGTTGGAACGATATGCATGGTAAAGGAATGTGTGGGATGGATTCATTCGTTGGAAAGACTGCGGATAATGGCATGCATTTTTCTGACAACCATTTCAAGTCATCAGTGTAGATCTTCCACTGCTCACAGATAGTCTTTCCGTCAGTGTGGGAGAATCTTTCCTGGGTCATTGATTATGATAAATAACATCCCCAGAAACAAAACATGAATGGTAGGAGCTGATTCTGGAAGTGGCAAGAACCCAGGAAAGTCAAAGTAGAAAAATCCAGTAGTAAAGAATTTGAAGTAACCAAGCGCAGACCTGTATCATTGACTCCCACACACACAATGTGCAATGGAAATCAAAGACAAGGTGGCCTCAAGGCAGAGTAAAGAGCACAGTATAGATATTAATGGCTGCAGTACAGGCCATTTCACATGAGGTGGAATTAAGAACACTGTTATTGGGCTTACAGTCAATTTAACACAGTTTACTACTTTTGTAAACGTATCATGGATTTAAGCATGTTAATTTAAGGAAGATTCAATGCTGGAAAACTGCATAGTTACGTGTGGTGCATGTTTACCAAGTTAAGGAGCGCTTCCTCACTAATGCCTAGTTTTGCTACGCCCTTTAAAACATTTTGGGCACACTGGCAATTTGGTTCAAAGTGATAAAAAATAGGTATTGTAGTGTTTTAAGTCTGCTTCTACGAGAAATGTCAAGTGCACTTTTTTGTATCAACATAAGTATCTCACAAGGAGTCTGAGTAATTGTGAGCATTTTTAACACTTGACATCTTGCATTTAACGGCGGAGGAGGGCACTGGACATCGAATGCTGTCTTATTTAAAGCGCTTTGATAACCTATTCGGTTCAAGTTATTGAAATGTGCAACGTAACTGATTCTATGTAAACTGCTGTGTTAACATGTAACGAAACTTGTGCTATGTAAAGCGCTCTGATAACCTAATCGGTTCAAGTTCGCGCTATAGAAAACTCTAAATAAATAAATAAATAAATAAGGTTGGGTGGCAGAAGGAATGAACAAATCTTCAAGTAAATGAATGCAAAGAACATAACATGTGGACTTCTATTTGAAAAAGAAGAAAAGACCGGGGGCAGTACAATACCCTAAGGTTTGAGCTGTTAGTGTTACATTTCACTAGATCTTTGGTGGTCTCATGCTAGACTCACATCTGTGACACCCAAGTGTGAAGATGCCAGACAAGGTTCCAAAAGACTTCAGAGATAATCTTGTACTGAAGGAGTGCCCTCTTCCATATGACCTAGTTCTGCCAACTGCTACACTATGACTGTCCTAACAAGTTGATTACACCTGCTTCAATATTAAGTATTTATTTTTGTACAGACAAACATGCTGAAAAGGGTATAGTTTCTGTCCTATAAATTCACCTCTCTCGTGGGGGTATTTCCAGGATAGTCGTAAGAGTTTAATATTCCCACCCATCTGCTGGGAACCCAGAGCACTTTATCCAATATAAGTTCTAAAGTGCTGAAGTTCGCCTTTCTTCGGGATGGCCTTGAAAAGTCACTTTGGAAAGTCGTAATGCAGCCTAGGGGTAGGGTACAGTGGTCAGAGTTCTTCATCTTGGAATGGCAAAAAGAGAGACTGAAATTACATATGCTCTCAGTACAAGAATATTTGTTAATGGCACTGAAAAAAAAGCTTCAAAAACCCCTTTGCTATGAGAAAAAAAGATGAAGAAGTGCAGGGCAATGAGGTCAATAGGCTGCCATTACAAGGGAAGAAAAAGTAGGCTGCGCCTTTAAGAGCAGACAGACTGCCAATATTCCATCATGCTCAGCCAGAGTCAGTTACCTCAGTTCTTTTGGAAGGCTATGCTAAACCAATAGTAACGGAGAATCAAAATATCTGTCTACTCCACCAGGGAGGAGGGAGGGCAGCTTAGGACTATCATGGATATACCCCTACGACAGAACTGGAATTACAGGAAAGAAACTATACCTTCTCTCGTAGGGGATTTCCATGTATAGTCATAAGCGTTGAATAGAATAACAAGCTCACCCTGCCCCGCCACCCCCCCCCCCCCCCCCCCGGAGGCGGGTGTAGTAGATAGAAAACATCAGGAATGTACACTACTAGGTAGAGAGGTTTCTCAGGGATGTCGGTCCTACTTGAGCATCTGCCCTAGCATCTGTGTCCAGGAAGTAGTGTCTAGTGAGCATATGGACTGATCTCCAAGTAGCGGTTTTGCAAATATCTGCTATGGGAATATTCCTCATTAAGGAAGCAGTAGCTGCCTTGCCAATTGTAGAGTGAGGTTTGGGCCTACCAGAAAGAAATTTGTTGGCTAGCTGATAACAGCAGAGAATGCAAAAGACAATCCACCTAGAAATTAACTGTTTGGAAGTAGCTAAATCTATGTGTACTGGGCCATGATTAATAAACAGCTGATGTGAGCTACGAATGGACTTTTCCAAATAGAATTTTAATACACTTTTAACATCCAGCGAGTGGAGAGCTCTCTTTGCTGGAGACAAACGGTTTGGAAACAACGTGGGTAAAGCGATAGTCTGGTTTACATGGAAATCTGAGACCATTTTAGGGAGGAACTTAGAGTGTGTGCGCAGCACTACTTTGGAAGAGTGGAGGACTGTGTAAGGCTTCTGGGTGCAACGGCCCTGGATCTCACTAACTCTCCTAGCTGACGTAATGGCCACCAGAAAGCAGTTTTCCATGTGAGATGCTGTAGTGAAGCTTTGTGATTAGGTTCAAAGGGAGGAAACATGAGGCGAGAAAGTATTACATTCGGCTCCCATGGAGGAGAAGAGCATCTAATGGGAGGAAAAACCTTTATTTGCTCTAGGAAATCTTTAATAACTAAATCCTAAAGAAAGATTTGCGAAGAGCTTTTCCTGCATGCCTTGAGAGTAGGGAGGTGGATTCTGATTGAAGAGTATTGAAGGCCAGATTTTGCAACATTCAATAAATATGGGAGAAGGACTACCTCCTGGCAAGAGGTGGGATCGATCGGTTTGTAGGAGCACCAAATGCAAAAATGTCTCCATTTAACAGCATAGGGTGATCATGTAGATGGTCGCTTCGCTTCCTTTAGAATGTCCATATAATCCTGAGGCAGGTTTAGATGACCATACTACACTATCTCAAGAGCCATGCTGCCAAACTCAAGGAGAAAAGCTAGGATGTAGCAGATGACCTCAGAATTTCATATGACGGTCGGGTCTACAAGGCAGACTGAGACGTGGACAGATAGACGGGCAAAGAAGGTACGGGAACCACAGTTGTCTTTGCCAATCTAGGGTGATGAGAATCATCTTAGTTGTCGTGGACGCCAGTTTGTGCAGGATTGCCGGTATCAGTGGGATTGGAGGAAAAGCTTAAAGACATATGTTTGACCAGTCAGTCCACAGGGCATTCCCTAGTGATCTTGGATGCCAGAATCTCGTGGCGGAGTCGCAGCATTTTTTGTTTTCCTCTGTGGCAAACAGATCTGTAGTGGATATTCTTCACCTCTGGCAAATGTGCAGCTACCAACGTCAGCTTCCTGGTGAGGAGCCAGTGCCAGAATGACTGGGCTTCTAGTGACAGGGCTCTGGACAGCGTCCTGAGGTTCTGTGATTCTGAACCCGTTCAATAAAAGTCGTCGTATTTAGACGATTTTGGTATCAGCGGACCGCAAATGAAGAGTGCGGTATGTACGAGTGTTTTCGTCATAATCGATCGATGGAAACACTGTGTATTCAGGGATTTCGTTCGAACCTTTGGGTTCCATTTTGTGTACAGCAGCCATTTTGTGGTTGCCCTCACATAGGCCGATGACTACGGCCGAACGAGTCTTTGGGACACGTACACCTTTAGCTGACTTTTGTGTGACCTGAACGAGCTGACTCCCTTGCCCGAGGCTGACCTCGTTGAGCCAGTTCCTTGTTAGGCAGCTGGTCAGATAGAGATCAAAGAGCAGGACATTGCTGAGTTTATGGTACATGCACACACCCTTTTATCTTGCTTCTCATCTGTTTCTGTTCCTTCCTTTATGGCTTAATTTCGGATATGGGTTGAGGTCCTTTATTATGTGTTCGTCCGGCCTGTCCGAGTAGGAATGTTGGATTTTGCCTTGTCATTTCTGGTGGGCTGGACAACGGAAAGTGGGTTTTTCGTCATGCGATATGTTTGAAATGTCATCATCTGATTGGCCAGTTTGTATGTAACTGATACTAGCCAGGAATGTGATTTTCAGCATAAAAGACGATGCTTCGCTCTATGAATTTGTGCAGTCTCTAGCGAACCACCCGTGTTGTGCTTCGTAGACCTCTGTTCCTGGTTGCAGCCAATAAATTTGGTCTTTGACGTCACCGAGAAGTATCCTGTGTCTCTGTATTCTTAAACAGGTGAACCCGAAGACATCGGGCGTTTCCCCTGGCACCGCTGGGTTCTAAAACCCGGTTCTTCAGTCCTTCCCCCACAGGTAGTACATGGTGGTTGTATTGTGCATCTGAACAAGTATGATGTTGGCCATGAATGAAGGATGAAAAGCCTTGAGTGCCAGATGTACTGCATAGAGTTCCAGAAGATTGTTATAAGTCTGTTCTCTCGAGGACCACAGACCTAGTATCTGTAGGTGATCCATGTGGGCTCCCCACCTGAGCACAGAGGCATCCGTGACCATGGTCTGTGTTGTTGGTGAAAAAAGCATTCCCCTCAGAAAATGTTTCTGGGAACACCACCACTGTAGAGATCCCACAGCATGAGTTAAGAGGGTGATCTTGTCCTTCAAGTTCCCCCGAGAACTTGTTCCACTGGTCCTCCAAGCACTCCTGGAGAGGGTGCATGTAGAGGCAAGCATTGAGAGTCAGAAAAATGCAGGAAGCCATCGAGCAGAGGAGCAAGAAGACTATGTGTACTGCCAGATGGGTTATCAGCTGAAGATTGAGACTTTTTCAGGGAAAGGATAACCGTTGTTCCTCCGAAGGAAACACCTTTTTCTGTAAAGTATTGATGGTAGCTCCTAAGTAATGTAGTATCTGAACCGGAGTTGACGTGGCGTTTTGAACATTGACGTGCAGACCCAAGTGATGAAGCACATCGCACGTCCATTGGAAATGTTCCTGGGTGTCTGTGAAGGTGGGTGCCTTGATAAGCCAATCGTCCAGATAGGAATATACAACGATTTTGTGTTTCCGAAGATGTGCTGCCACCGCCATGCATTTGGAACAGGTCCTGGGTGCCGACTTGAGGCCGAATGATAGAACCGTGTATTGGTAGTGGTTCTGTCCCATGACAAACAGGAGGAATTCCTGATGGGACTTTGCGACAGGAATATGAAAATAAGCTTTGTGCAGATCTATTGAACAGAGCCAGTCTCCCAGTTGCAGTTGAGGGTATATTTGGTGTAAAGTCAGCATTCTGAATGTTTCCTTCCGGATCCACTTGTTTGCAATGCGAAGGTCGAGAATAGGCCAGAACTGTTGTCTGCCTTTCTTTTGCTCTAGGAAGTATCTGGAGTAGATACCTTGACCTTGTTGATTTTGAGGGACTGTTTCAACCGCTTTCTTGTGACAGAGTTTTGACTTCCTCCTGTTAAAGCTTGAGGCGAGACGTGGAAGGCCTCGGCGAATTGGATGGTGGAGGAGCGAATCTAAGACGATAGCCATGTTCGACAATATTCAAGACCTAGGCATCTGTTATGCATTGCCAATCTGCCAGATAATTTGCAATGCTTCCCTCTACCGGAGTGGGGAACAGAAGAGGGGGAAGAGAAGATTCTGGGTTTTGCTGCAGCAGGTTGTCGTCCTCCCTGGTTAGCTTGTTGGAAGTTCCATCCTCTGTGTATCTTGGGGTGTGACTGGTAAGGTTGCTGATATTGTTGCGATCTGCAGGACTGCCATTCAGCGGTTTTAACCCTCTGTGAGGGGAAGTGGAGGTGGTAAGGGCGGAATGAACACCGCTGTTCTTTCGCTTGTTCTAATCCCACCTCTTTTATTGTAGCCATTTTCGTTTTCATTCTCGCCATTTTGTCATCGGCATGCGAGCCGAAGAAGGTGGAACAGGAAAAATGCCAATTCTGCAGACGTAACTGGGTGTCTGGCTTCAAAGATATCAATCGGAGCCATGCATGTTGGCGGAAGATCCTGTGGTAGAAACTATGGGAGGCTAGAATCAAGGAATCTACTGCTGCACTGATGACCTGATTTGAGACCACAGCTCCCTCCTGGACCATTTCTGGAAAATCTTCCCGGTGCTCATTTCAGAAGTGATCCGCAAAGTGGAGAATGGAATCCTACAAGGCACGGTCGTACCTTCCTAAGCACTGGTCGCTTTCACGGACGTAGCAGCGGTGCTGCAAATCTTGCGTCCTGACGAGTGCACCTTTTTGCTCTCCTTATCATGGGAAGAAGTAGCAGATGGTGAGGTGCTGTGAGATTTTCGTGCCGCCAAAATCACCACTGAGTCGGGAGGAGAATCGGCACGTAAGAATAGCGGATCCTGTTCCGGTGGTCGATATTTCTTTTGGAACCTTGATAGTGCTGATTTTGGCTCAGCAGACGTAAGGAACAATTCCATGGCTGTCTCCAGAAGACCTAGTACAAGTGGAAGTAACGGTCTAGAGGCCGTTTGTTGGTGGAGGGTTTCAAAGATGACGGCAGTCAATTCGAGTAGGGATCCCCATAGGTATGTTCAATTTCGATGCACCTCGAACCAGGACCTCTTTAAAAGTGTTGATATCAATTGGGGAGGACCGAGGTTGAGGCGAGTCTGTCAAAGTAGGAGAATATCCTCGGTTAGACAAAGAACTATCCCTATGGTGATGGCATTGTGAGCGTGATCTTGACCTGCGTTGAAATCGGCAATGCGAATGGCGTGATCTCTTGGAGCAGCTCGAGTGTCTATGGAGAGAACAATGGAATGTCCTTGAACATGATCTCCTAGTCGCCTGTGTGCTGGGGACCTGAGGAACCACAGGCGGAGGGAGGCAGGACAGGTGCTGGTAGTACAGAAAGTTGAGGTACTGGCGGAGGGGGCAGAGCCAGTAGCGCTGGAGTTAGTGGGGCTGTTGGAGCCGCTGAGTCCGGTCGAGGAGAGACCGGGATGGAAGAAGCAAGTATCTCAACCAGTGATTGAGATTTGGAATGAGACTCAGATGAGGAGTAGATTTTTTTGGAGGGTTTTCGTATCAGACGTCTATGACATCCTCGACGTCGACCGACCTTCAATGATGATCTGCTACTCAACGTCGACCCCTGTTGACGTACACCACTCTAAGACCGTATTCTCAACTACGACCAAATCGTATTTGACATTTAGGTGTCTATGTCAACCTCCCACCTCTCGGCGACAGTGAGTCGGTATCCCTCGACGTCGACACCTGTCTCAACCTCGGTGCGAAGTGGCTCTCGACGTCGCTATAGTGGTTCTAGACGTCGAGTGTCGACGTTTACGTGACGTCAAGCCAGTCAATGACTGCGAACATGTCAGTGCCGTACCTTCTCTTAACACCTATCGGCTCTACGTTGACCAGGACCAATAGCGTTTTCTGCCTGAAAAACATCTCTCAGACCTTCCGCGTCCACTGGAGGTTGAGGGAAGAGCTCTGTTGGAAGAGTTACTTCCCCCTCGCTCAAAGGTCCCACAGTCTAAATGCTGTTTTCTCCTCTCTGCGATTCCCTGCAGGCGAATCATCTCCCTGTCACACAGGGCACATGTGGAGAAGTTCTTGCAGATGTCACAGGCGGCAAGAAGGTGATCGGATGGTAAACAAATACAGACCTCATGTGGGTTTCTTTGAGGTTTTTTTCTGCCACATCTAGGATATTTGTCGAAAAGGATAGCATTTTAAATACGAAAAAAGCCTCTTTCTTATCTGGAAAATAGACGTTAAGTGAGGCAAAAAACTGTGAACTTTAAAGAACTAAGTTGTAGAAAAAAACTAAAAAGGTTGAGTTCAATGCTCCAAGCCGGAAAAAAGAACTAAGGTAACTGCCTCTGGCTGAGCATGAGGGGATCTTGCTGGCCTCTCTACTCTTAAAGGCACAGTCTACTTTTTCTTCACTTATAATGGCAGCCTATCGGCTACATTTCCCTGCACCTCTTGATCTCGGTTTTCTCATAGCAGGTTTGTGATAGTTCTTTCTTCTGTGCCATTACAAAAAAATCATGTACTGAGAGCGAATGTAATTATAGTCTCTTCTTTTGCAATTCCAAGATGAAGAACTCGGACCACTGTAGCCTACCCCTAGACTACATTATGACTTTAAGTGACTTTTCAAGCCCTTCCAGAAGAAAGGCTAACTAAAGAACTTATATTAAATAAAGTGCTCCAGGGTCCCCGCAGATGGGCGGGGACTATTCAAATCTTATGACTATATATGGAAATCTCCTTCAGGAGAAATATTAATCTGTCAAATACAGAATAGCCGCAGTATGAAAATAAGTATATGCTGACAGCATCAACTGATGAAAGGATTTGCAGAAGTGGGCGACCATAGAGTAAGGCCGGAACTTTATGACCCTCCAAACATATGACTAGCCATACTCCTTGAGTTCATACGGGTCTCTGACAGATTACCATAACTAGACAGCATACCCAACAATAACAGACAGCAGGGAATTTCCCACTGAGAGGACAGTTGATGTCAGGGTCCATATGACTTGGCCTCCCACTGTATAATGCATACACATTTTGCTAAGTAGTGCTGACTACTTGCATTTCTGAGACACCAACACAATTAAGGTTAATGTATGACATTACCAATGTATGTTAAGGTAGCTCCTTTCTTCCATGTATAGAAGAGCACATTTGGCCTTATCTCCAATGACTCACCACCAGTGAATAGCACAAATGGACTGCTTGTACAAACAATTGTGCTGTATCTCCTTTAGTAAGCGGAACTCTATTTATTTGTGACACATGATCCACAAACAACTGTGCTTGCCTTATAGTGTTTCCTCCTGCTTATACTACATAACCCTCCTAGTATCCAAAGTAGGCGGGGAGCTACTACATCCTTGACTGAATTTTGAAATGATGATAGTATAATAATGGGTTTATTCACATGGATGCATTGATTCAACCTTGGGAATAAATTACTGATTTGTTCAGATAACAAGCTTTTATTTGTGTACTGTAAATAAGGCTCTTGGTTTGTTTGTGCTAGAATTCCGCTAAATATACATATATTATTGCTATTGGAAAAATTCTGTTTTTGATAAATGATTCAGCGTTTAAATAGAGGCTTCGTAAGTCATTGGATTTAAGTTCCAAAACTGTGCTGGAACCATGAGTAGAGAGCACCACTTTCCTTCCTGCTGAAATCTTAGTATCTTGTACAGTAAATTGCTGTTTTCAACCGATGCCTTGTGGATACTGGAATAGTAGAGGAATATACTCATAATAATGGATGTCTTTTTACAGGCCAGTAAATAAATCAGGTGTTCAGTAAATCTGTTTCATATGTGGTTTGTACGTGGCCCATTGATTTTATCCAAATGAACAAAATTAACCCACTTTGTTGCATATCACCTTGGTGTTGCTGGTATTCATGCCTCTTAATCTCCTCTATACATCACTGTTGTAAGTTTCAGTGGTAAATTTGTAGGACTTCTGAGTCATGCCACTAAGTTCAAAGTATTGGGTTCCAGGCGACCTATTTTTCACGTCTCTATTGTCGGGATGTGGAGGGTGGGGTAGTCGGCAGCAACTGCAAGTTTTTTTAATGCAATTAAAGATTGCTCTACTAAGTCTATAAGTGAAATAGGGCGATCGCAATGGGGGAATTAGTTCTATCACCTTTTTAAAAAAATTGGCACAAACATCAATGTAGCCCAGGATGCAGATACTGTATAGGCAGCCAGGGAATTGAACAGATTCATTAAGTAGTGAAACCCAAAGGTCCACATTATACTTATAAAGATCTATAGGAACACCATCTGGGCGAGATTTGTTGGGGAGGTGTGGGGGGGGGGCATTGTGACCTGTAGTTACTTCCTCCATGTCAACTTTTATACACACCTCTTGTGAACAAAGAAAGTGTTTTAATTATTGATGGTTCAAGAATATACTGCTGAAAATTGTTGTATCCAGCACTATGCCTCAATGTGTGAAGTGAGGGAGTCTTCCCGAGGAAAGAACTTGGAATGCGGATTACAGTAGACCTGAAAAGCATTCTGTCTTTTAGTCTGTTGTCTTCAGTTAGAATACTTACCAATATTCCAAAATAACAGCCACAATTTCAGGAGGGCGAGCCTGATGTTATCCTCGATATATCTCAACCCAAGCTCCTTGTGTCAGACAAAGTACAGACAGCCAGGTGGTTGAGATAATAGCCTGCAGCAGAAGCGATTTTCTTTAATTTGTAGGCTAACTGCCTTGGAATACCCCCCCCCCCCCACCACCACCCCCCCACACACACGCACCAGCACCATAAGTGGGCACTGGGATGCACTGCGTGTTATAATTGTCCAAAAGAGCTGCTATTGGTTTCCTCCCTACCAACGGTGTTAGGTTGAAGAGAGCACCAACGAATTTAATGAGTCTAGTAGTAAGGTTACTATTCCAGGTTCAAGGCAAGTCGAATCTCACTTCCGGTACGGGAAGCTATTTACTACTGACAGAGAATTGCCATTGCTGTTGCTGTTAATGGGTTTCAGATTAAATGTCTTACCAACAAATGCCGTTATTTAGGACTTACTATTGTAAACATCCATCGCAAAGCCTGACAGAAGTGGCAAAGGACTGCATCTCCTAATCTCGTTCTTAATCCTGGGCCTAGAGTGGAGTGCAGTGCAGTTTTGGGTTTGCAAGGGAACATCTGGAATCAAACAACCCGTGAGTTGACTTCTCAGATGCATTGTTCTCACTTTGCTACATATTTCTACAAAAACCTGAACTACAGACCCCATGTCTTGAGTCCCACCAAGGTATCGAACATCTGGAATCAAACCACCCAAGAGTTATTTCTGATTACATCTGAAAGGAAATCTGTAGGATTCTGCAGTTAACAGATCAGTTGCTTGCTATGGTTCTTGGTACACAGAGCACCCGGCCAGGGCCTGGATGCAGTTTGGGTGCCCAGTAGATCAATGATCAGAGTGATAGTGTTATGATCTCTAAAACGTAGATTCACTATTTCACATTTATTAATCGAGTTGAGTCAGGGAGCTGGATGGCAGAAGGTAGTCAATAACTGACAAACAGCCACGGTCAAAAAAAGTTGTTCCAAAATGATTATGTAATGGGGTTAATTCATGGATGCTAATCTAATCCCTTTTCACCATACAATTACCCAAATCATGCCCCCTCATTTCAGATGCTGAAGGAGGATGGGATAGTACAAATATAGCATTGAGTGCCCCAACCCTTTACCGGACAGTGCTTGTCCTTCAACCATATGGAAAAATTATTTGGTTTTCGTCAGGACCGTGAGTTTTGAGCGGGGTGGTCCGCACACGCTAAGGCGCGTCCAGCCCTCGTTCAAGTGAAGACAACAAATTATGGTCTGGTGTAAAAATGTGTCTTTCCCCGTGGGGCATTCGCGAGTAGCAACCAAGTAGGTTTGTACTCAAGATGAGCAGAAGCCGCAAGTGACGGATACTTGCCGTCTTGGATAACTCGATGCCCATGAAGCGATAGTTACCGCTTCAAGTGTTTTCTCCTGAACCAGGAAAAGACACATTTTTACACCAGACCATAATTTGTGGTCTTCATTTGAACGAGGGCTGGACGCGCCTTAGCGTGTGCGGACCACCCCGCTCAAAACTCACGGTCCTGACGAAAACCAAATAATTTTTCCATATGGTGAAACATGTAGACCTACTTTTAACTAAATCACATAGCACACTACGCTATTTTTAATTTATCACACTTCGAGACACCAAAGCCTTCCTAAATAGGCACAGGTGCCACACTGTTTTTAGCAGGGTTCAAGCACTCAAGAATAAAGTCTTGGAGTGAGTAGTCTTGGCCCTTTTTAATACACGTATCACTGTAACTTTCTGCACATATAAAAAACAAGAAACCCGCTCCACTGTAATCAGGTGTCGCAGCACACCCTATGGGCACTCGGCCTATGGCGTGGGACCCCGATGATGAAGCATGTCACCAACCAGGTTGGTGAGTGAGGGGTCTTCTTCAAGGACAAGCACTGTCCGGTAAAGGGTTGGGGCACTCAATGCTAACCTGAGCCTTACGCTCCAGATACAGAAGAAATTCTTCTCTGTATTTTCCTCCCAAGGGGGTACTCCTCCATTGTTGTTAAATCTATCTACGGGGACCAGGAGTTCCCACCACACATAGCCTGTGCAATTTCCCTTACTCTCTCATTTGTTATATACATAGTACAAATATATTCTGTGCTCTTAGTGAAAACTTCCTAGTTAGCACATATTACTTCCCTACAAATTTAAAAACAACTCTCCCTCAGTGGACATCTATATAAGAAAGCACATTATCCACAAGATATAATAATTTTCGAATATTTGCAATGCTAGAAAAAGAGAAGTCATCATTATAAAAATTAAAGATGCAAACAGTAAAATTATTACAATATTTAATTATCATAGCCTTAATCTCATGGCGGTCTGTATTTATTGAGGCACTCTTGTCATTAAGGGAAAGATTTACCCTAAGACGCTCGAAGGTATGGCTGCAAGTGAGTGAGCGGTATAACCACTCTGTAAGATTTCAATAATCTCCCATGTTTCCTGCAGCACAATGAGATTATATGATTCTATAAAGGTTAGCCAGAGGCTAGATTCTAACTTAGAGGTGTACCGTGTGACATTCTAACCTGCTATACTTAAAGCGCCAGGATTATGCAGAGTCTGTTGTGGATTTGACAGAAAGTCCCACGGTCGCAGTGGTGCTGCAAATAGGGTTAACTGATTTTTGTCCGTTGATACCCTCTAGACTTTCTAATGGAGAAAAGTAGATTTGCAGGGGAAGGGTGCTTCCAGCTGGAGTAGCTGTAAAGGCAGCTTTTCTCCCCAAAACGGAGGGGCAAGACATGCTTGGTTTGTAGAAAATAACCAAGGGGTTATAAATGAATGGTACTGGAAACCCCTTATAAATTACACACCCTGGAAAGAAGGTAATAAGCATGTTTTGGGATTTGGTATTTAGTCCAATAGCGTCACCCACATTTTTTTTACAGAGGGTTCCAATCCATGCACTCCGTCTCACAAACAAGATTGTAATCAAGTTTCTCAAATCAACATCCAAAGTCTATTAAGCCAGTGAGTCCCCTTATTTTTCAGTTGGGTATAACTTTCAGTTGCTCATTCTAATAGCGCAGGGAACATTCGTCAACATAAGCACAGGCTTCAGGTGGCAGGTTGATAATGGGTAGCTTCTGCATATGGCCTTACAGATGTGTGGCCCGTAGATTAGGAATCAGAGCTGGCAAAGATGGAACAGATTATGCGATAGGGGTGCAGATGGCGGAAAAGCCCCATTATTGGATTTACCGTGGTTCTGTGCTAGGGAGTAGGACAGAATCGCATCCTTTTCATTGAGTCCTTGACTTAGCCCATGCTGCGTTTCAATTCTAGGTATTGAACTTGGGTGGTGGGGGGTTTGATTAATATCACAGTACGAGTGGAGCTATCCTTCCTGCCCATAATATTGAGTCACTTTGCACAAGCATATCACCCAAGAACTTAACCAGCTCCTTCAATATAACATCAAATTTACTGTATAACTTGTCACAAAAATCATCAACGTCAATTTGGACTGCATCATCTTGGTTAGGTAAACTTACCACTGTATTTTTTCCAGACTCTTGAGACCACTGAGGTAGCTTTAGTGTGCTTCCTTTTGTGCTTAACTGGCAGAGTGACAACAGGAGAAATGGCAGCAGGGGAAGCAGATGCTGGTCATGCAACCTAGATGTTATTAGCATTATTGGTCTGACCCATAAAGCCACCAGAGCATTTACAAAGTGCAGGGAGCAAACCCATCGATGGAAAGACTACACTCTACAAGCTCGATTTCTTTGCTAAACACATCCACAGCTCTAACAATAAATTTGCCTATGGTACTGGTACTGCACTTCCGCTAGGGCCAGTTAATGGGATTGCAGCACCCCCAGCTTATCGCTTACCCTTTGTGGAAAGCCGAAAAGGACCATGAAATGCTTTCCTTTAAGGCACTTCAGAAGATCCAGAGGCACCATTAGGACACCATCAACAAAGAGCCAATGAAAGGCGGACCAGTCCAGTCTTGGATGGGCAGCTTCCCGCTAAGGGAAGGGGGGAGGGGGCGGGGGGGTAGTAGGCATTTTAAGTAGCACTGCAGTCAAGCCCCACATCCTCCAGGAGGCAACAAGATAAGTGGCTGTGTGGGCCTTTTAGTTCTGCCACCCTCCGTACTAGCAGTCTGTAAAGAGCTATTGTTGGTGTTGCCCAGGTTCTAAAGACTTCTTTGACAAGTCCCTGATCCAACTCTAACTTGATTGAAATGTATGTCTGCACAAAAAAAATACTTTTACATTTTGTTCTTCCTTCAAATGATTTGTCACCAACACAAGGTAGCACAGAGTTACCCTGTCCTGCATGAGTTTTGAATGAGTATACTATGTTCTTCCTCGTTACTTATGTTAATAAGACATTGTGGTGGTATAATTTATTTCTACTACTTATGCCTACATTCGACTTTGGAAAGCTTATAGCAATAACTCTTTTGCCCCAAAACAATTATAAAATTGATCACATCATCTGGTGTCCAATTACCTCAGCGCTGTAGTTTTGCCTAGAAGCATAGGCCATACTGTGTGCGAGCTAACTGGTTGTGACTGTCACTACAAGGACAGGCTGTGTGGAACATTCAGCCCTTCATCTTATATTCTACTGTCCACTATTTTAACACTTGTTGTACTCTGCTTATGACTATCACCAGATCTGCTGAGTCCCCAGAGTCTGAGCCCACAGGTTAGGTAACAACTGATGGAACTGTCTGAGTATGTATAATCAGTTGTATAGGGGTCGCCATCACTCAAAAGATTTTCAATACAGTTCACACTGTCCGAGGCGAGACATCTGATCACAGTGAAGCCGTTCCTAGAGGGCCAATACTCTCCTTTGTTTTTGTACATGTCTCGCTGTTGCTCCAAGACAATATTTTTTTGAGGTGCGAGTGGGGAGACATTCATAGTGAATTCCAACAGGTAAAGTAGGTGTATCACTTCATTGATTTGCTTATGTTGATGCTTTTATATGCAGTCACCACATTTTGGACATGACTTGTTCGGGAGCCAAGCTATAACTTTTAATATTGATGATATATGATCAAATCTGATTATAGTGAAAAGGAGTTTCAGTATGTACTGTGACAGTTTTGAGGGGAGCAAAGGAGGGTTGAGGAGCCCTCTCTAGAATGGCATTTACAAAATCCAAACTGGATGACTAAACACAGTTTTCTGATTAATGGGTGCTTGGTTTTCTCATGAAAGTGATGTTGTAAGAAGGCAGATCGGGCTAATCAGTTTATGTGAGAATTGAGGAATATGGAGGTGGTGTGTTCAGCCCAAGGATTTTATGGCAAAGACAACTAAAGGAGACAAATCTATTTTGAGGTCAACACGGAACAATGCCTTAAGCTTATTTTTGTGTGTGGGTGCGATCAGGAGGAATGAAATCTTAAACCTCAGCATGAAGAATTTGAATGTGTCGTTACACAGCCAGAATCCAAGTGTGCGCTGTACTTGAGGGATGACATTTCCGCATATAATAGTGTGTCAGCAGCTTATCTAGGGCTGCATACTCTTGACCCATCGACTATCACACTTAGTAGTTTGAGGCACAGACTGAACATGTCGGTGTGGAGCAAAGAACAACACTGTACAACAAGTGCCACACTTACAATAAGGTGTTGACTGCTCTCTACCGCTTGAAACTGAATTGTGAGAAAAGAAAGAAAAAAACAGGACCAGCCCATGAACGCCCATGCTATATTTAGTGTATCTATTTCAAACCTGCAGCCAGATCAGAAGCCTTAATAGTAATCATCAAGAAAATAATTATCAATGATATTTATTTATTTATTTATTTAGAGTTTTCTATAGCGCGAACTTGAACCGATTAGGTTATCAGAGCGCTTTACATAGCACAAGTTTCGTTACATGTTAACACAGCAGTTTACATAGAATCAGTTACGTTGCACATTTCAATAACTTGAACCGAATAGGTTATCAAAGCGCTTTAAATAAGACAGCATTCGATGTCCAGTGCCCTCCTCCGCCGTGTAGCGGGGGACCACTTCAAGCCCTCCGAAGTCGTCGAGCTGTCGGGACTAGGCTCCTGGAATGTCCAGTGCCCTCCTCCACCGTGTAGTGGGGGACCTCTTCCAGCCCTTCGAAATAGTCGACCTGTCGGGACTAGGCTCCTGGAATTTCAGCTGTCCCTTTACAACTACTTTGTTTGAAGTCATGACGGAGTTACTAGTGAACATAATACAACTAGAGATATAGTATTGCCATATAAGAAGGTAGACATTCTATCCAGAAAATGGTGTAAACACATGAGTGTAAACCCCGGCTATCCACCCGAGAGAGAGACTAGGCAAAGATGGCCGCCCCATATGAGGAGAAGAGACAGTAGTCCTCTTTTTATTATTGTGGCTTTGTGAGCAGGGAGGGTAGTTTCGTTTTCAAGCTAGCCCAGTTCCTGAGTTGCTGTGAGGGAGTCTTATCTTGCAGGGGCCTCGTGTAGAAGATCGGATGATTAGAGGCATCTCTTGATTGCTTCCCAAAAGGAAGGAACATTGGACCCTTGTCGATAATGAATTGTGATTAAAGTTTGTGTTTGACACGATTGAAGTGATCTCACCGGCTTTTAGTAGACAGGAAGGAGTTCATTGCATGAGCAAGGCACAAATTAATAAGCAACACAATGGTTTAAAAAGAGAGATGTTTGTTTTTATGATGTTGGCTGGGAGGGCCAATTAACATTGGCAGCCGTTTCTTGCCCCATGTTTAGTACTAGAATGATTAGGAGCAATCTGATTAGCTAGAATGTGGTTCCACAATGAGTTTCCACTTCAAGATGTCAGCTAGAGTTAATTTACAGAAATTTATATCTGAGTTATCTGCAAAAGGAAGGGACGATTTGAACAATTAAACAAAATGAATATACCTACTCACAGACACACAACCACTCACACAACTCACACACCTATACAGCCACTTCCACTCACAAAACCACTGACACAGTAACTTACACATCTACTCACACTCCAACACCCACTTACATACCCACATACCCAAAAACCCACTCCCACGCCCAAAGACCTACAAAACCACTGTTGTCCCTACTCACAAACCCACTCACACACACACAACATATAGCCACTCACACACCTACATACAGGCAGTGATACACTTATAGAAATTGCAATAGCATGTTTGCATTAAATGTGTTTCTGTTTTAGTATTGAGGATAAAATACTTACCTTTGGTAATGCTGTATCTGGTAGAGACATGGTCTAGCCGCAGATTCCTTACCTTGTGAATTCTTCCCAGGTGCCAGACTGGGTCCAGTAAACATTCCCAGCAATACCAATGCATGCCGGTGGAGGGCGCCATGCAACTCCGTACTGACGTGGTCTCCAGACATGACGTGAACGGAGTCCATATAAGCCACCACTGACGCTCTGACATCAGTTTCTTCTGTGAACACTTCGGTGTAGGAACGCGGATCCCCCACAAAAACTGCTCATTGAAACAGTGTGCCAAAGAAGATAAAATATCTTCAAAAGAAATTGGAAGGTATCTCATTTGGTTTATTATAATAATAATTCTTTTTTGTAATCCAATAAGCAACCTGATTGTCTAATCATAAGACTGGAAAACAATCAGCACTGGCAAAAACCAGGGCCGAAGACCACACAGCGAAGAACCGCTGGAAGCAGAACACTTGAGAATCATCAGCACTGGTGAAAACCAGGGTAGAAGATTACACAATGAATAACCACTGATGTGGAAACCAGATCTATGGAATGGGGAACCTCATACTCAAAAGCTTGCTGGTGGGGAAACCAGAGCCATGGAACTAAGAACCTCATACTTGAAGTTTATAGAGTGGGGAGGATGGAAGGGGCGGAAAGGAAACTGCAGCTAGACCATGTCTTTACTAGATACAGCGTTACCGGAGGCAAGTAACTTATCCATCTGTTATAGACATCTAGCTGCAGATTCCTTACCTTGTGAATTAGATACCAAACCGTAACACACCTGGAGATGGGTCTGCGAACTTAGCCAACAAACGTTCCCAGAGAGAACTAGCCGGTGAAAAGTAATGAGACCCAGCAAATATAGGAATAGACAATGGCCCACAGCATGTTATGGAAACTATGGCTAGGCCCCACGGAAAGAAAATAATCCAATGAGAGTAAGAACTAAGAGCCCCTGGGAGAAAAGATACGTTTACCCAGATACAACTGTCAGCCACTATGAAGAGGAGGCAGGACACCAACAGATTAAGGAAACCTGGGTATAGGATGCCCAGGGGAAAAAAATAATGGGACTAATACTGGTCTGTCAAGGGAAGAGTGAGAGAGAGAGATACAATAGAAAGCTGATCTTTAAGGGAGATCGGCCGAAGCAGAAAGTAAATCCGAAAAAACAATGGGGTCGATTAGGATCGCGGACGGACTTGCGTCCGTCCGCGACCCCAGAGCAGGAGGGAACCTCCGCATGGCATGCGGAGTTCCCTCCTGTGCAATTAGGATGTGACCGCCACCCTGGCGGTCACATCCTCTATTTTTAACATTGCCGCGGGTGCAGCTTCAAGCTGCACCCGCAGCAATGTTAAAAATGCACGCATTGCATTTGCATGCAGAAAGAGGCAGGCACCGCGCGGTGCCTGCCGCTTTCTGCATGCAAATGCAGGGGGGTACCATAGGTACCCCCCATGTGCACCCCCCACCCCCCCTTCACCTAGGGGGTCCGCAACGGGCCCCCGCAGTGAAGTTCCGTATGCTTTTCCACGGCGGAAAACCCGCCGCGGAAAAGCTTAACTCACTGGCCATCCTAATATGGTGGACGGTGTCTGGAAGACACCGTCACCATATTAGAGCTTTTCCGCCGCGGTTGTAATCCGACCGCGGCGGAAAAGCTGCGGACGGAAACCAGGACCCACCAGCCACCCTAATGTGGCAGTGGGTCTTTGGTCAGTCCGCTGCGGTTTTTCCGCATCCTCGGGGACAGCGGTGGCTTCCGCCGGCCCCGAGGATGCGGAAAAACCGCAATCGTAATGACCCCCAATGTTTGGAGCGGAGGAAGAGACCATCCCAGCAAGGGGGTCGAGGCTTCCACCCACATGTCGATAAGCATACCACTTCATAAAACACACTTTCAAGTAAGAAAATAAATGAAGCACTTGAAAGGCAAACAAAAAGTGACAGAACCCAAAGGGGAACTCCCGAACCCATGCTGTAAAAGCACAGAAGTTAGAATAAAAAATCAGTATGTCAACACCAGACAATGACACCAAGCTAGAAATCTCCTCAGAAAAAACGTACACCAATAGAGAGAACAAAGAAGCTCACCTAACATGAAAACCCTTTAAGAGGGAGACATAAGCCGACAGCATAAGCAGAGCATCAATAGTAGTGCAATCCAGAAGGATGCATCCACCACACAACCCCAACGGTATAGGAACAGAAGATAACTAAGATACATGTCTCCCGGGAATGTACATAACTACACAAATACCAAAAGATAAACATATGCAGGTGTCAGAGTCCAATGTACACCCGGAATAATTAAGGACCCCAAACATAGAACCGCGAGCAATCCGCACACACACACACACACACACACACGAGCAACACACACACACACACACACACACACACACACACACACACACACACACACACACACACACACACCCCCCACACCCACACACACACCCACGATATGTAAAGGGTAAGGAGAAAACAAAATCCACATAAAAAACCATGAGCTGTTTGCAGAGAAAAGGATACACCTTCAATACAAAGGAAGGAAGGGGTATCCCTCCAAAGGGCAGAAAACACAAGATGCAGAAGATAGAGAGCAGAAAAGCTCATCCTTCAAGTCACAAAATAGAGAAATGCAACAAAAGCAAGATGCCAAAGAGTTCAAGGAGACCAGGTACAAAACCAGATCTCAAATGTGGGCCAATAATTTAGAACCCACCCATGAAACCAATGGCAAACACTCAAGAAGGAAAGAAAAAATTCCAATCAAACGAGGGTAGTTGGCCACACCCAAGAATGAAACGTAGTGCAATAGGACAGAGAATGCAATGTGCACCGAAAGGCAACACCATGATGAGGAGAATTTCTCGCAGGAATTCACCAAATTGAATAGAAAAATATATCAGTGTGCAAGGCATCCACGCAGATAGGCAAAGTCTCCATCTCACAGGGGGAAACAAGCCACCTGAGAAAAAGGGTCACCTCAATGCTGTAAAAGAGGAAAACAAGAAGAAAAAACATCACAAAGAAACCTTTGAGGGGAAAAAACCCTCCGGGGTAAACTCGTACCAGCACATTGTAAGAAGCAATAGCAGGAAGCACTGACGACAAGAGGGATCAAAGGAACCAAAGCCCCAAGCAATCAGAAGGCCAGCCCATTGTAAAGAAGGATCATGAGGGTGTTACTACCAAGTGGAAGACCCTCTGGAAAAACACTGAAGAGGAGATCACAGGAACCCAAACAGAAGAACATATGGCTGCAAGAAGGTGTCCGAGAAGAATACCGCACGAAATTCGCAAGAACGGGATAGCAGGGAAAAGAAGGCAAAAAGCCTAGCACAAATGCCTCCATGAGCAGGGAACAGAGGGCAACCATCTCATACGAGAAGGAAACCCCAAGCTAATGACTGAGGAAAAAGGAAGACCTGCAACCGCAGGATCACCCATCCGGGCGACAAAGAGCAGGACCAAATGCGACGAAAACAGTTGCAAATCAAAGCGTAAACATGAGGACAGTTGGACCATGAACAAGTCCTCCCCCATGAATCATAGGGACGAATCAATGGTCTCAACCACCCCTACGGTCACTATATATACACAGGAAAGAATCTGCATGGGCACTAAACAAATGAGTACCAACAAAGGGCATGTCAAGTAACGCCAACTGTACTGCCTCAGAATAGTTAGCCAAGGAGCTAAGCCAAGCAGGTCTGTGCACTGCCACTGCAGACGCTTTGGCACGACCAACCGAGATGGTGGCGTCCAGGTCACACCGAATGAGCAATTTGGCCACCTGCTCTGTTTTAAAACAACAGATTTAGTGTAGTGGAAATGCTATTTCCTGCCAGATATACAGAAACAGAGGGTCAACAAACATGGGGTTAGGATTACTAAAACAATCTAAAGGATGATAACCTCATTGTGAGTCAAGTAATTATTTGAGAGATGGTGTCACTTACATTTGATCATGACTGTCAAGATTTAAATCTGTGAAAATGGTGGTCTTACAGAGCATTTCATTTACATTTGAGCTGGGTGCAGTCAGATATATGTTTTGGGCCACTAGAGCTCTACACTTGTCCTGGAAAAAAGCTACACAGGACACCGAAGAAGGACAATTTTACTTACCCAGTGAGCATCTGTTTGTGCCATGTAGTACCATGGGAATAGATAATTGTCTGGAATTTTATATATTTACCTAAACCTTGCTTTTATTACAAAGTGCGCTGTAGTTTTTAATACGGATGATCCTTTTTCATAATTGTAAAGGTTTTTTTTTTTTTAAATAACCGTACACAATAAAGATTTAAATTACTAATGAGTCAGGTGGGAGTTGCCTTTTTATGTATGTGGGGTCTATGGGTGAAGCTTATTATTTTTGCCCACACAGGGTAGAATGGCTCGCCAACTCACAGGAACGCTGAATATATCAGGGGTGTGGCGTAGCATGCGTTTAAGCATTGACTAGAGGACAGGGATTCACTTAAAGAGTCATTATCTAAAGGCTTGGTATGCAGTTGAACCTTGTTGAAGATGGTAACTCTGCCTATTAGGTCATGGTAAGTGGTAGTGTCCTCAGGGAGAGAGTGTTTAACAGGGTACAAATCTGGGTCTATATCTGTAGGTGACTCTGCGTCATACCACTCCTTGCCATCTTGAGGTGGGATGGAAAACTGGTCTCCCTCCCCTCTGTCCCATTTTTACAAGTGAATTGAACCCACTGGTGAGTTTGATGTAGGTTGAATAGGTGAAGGAGGTGGGGATGGAGTGTGGTGAACAGCAGGCGTTGGAGGGCTGATGTGTGCAGGGCTTGTGGCCTTGTCCACCTTTTTTCTGTGCTTTGGCGGTATTGACCCTTCTAAAGCTTCCTCAAATGACCATTTTCTCTTGGCTGGTTGTGCCAGAGTGAGGAGGTCGCATAATAATACAGCCAGTGTCCGGATGTAAGATGATATGCTTATGTTTTGAGCCTATCTCCTCTTGCAGCCTTTGAAGTACTGGTTCAGAAGTATGTGCATGTTTGCAAAGGGGAGTAAATTTGGCTATGACGTCAAAGTCTTCAATGTTGGTATATTCCGAGCCTAGGGTTTCAGGTCCGAAGCTGGAATTTTCGGAGGAGAGATAGAGCAGTGTGTTGATGTCGAAGGATTCAGTTAGACTCCAATGGAGGAGTTGGTTTGGAGGCAAGTGGCCTGTGCTGCTTTTTTTCGGTGGCAAGGCTGGGCTGCCTTTTTTCAGTGCTGAGGCTGGGCGCGTCCGAAGAAAGGCCCAACAATAACTTTTGACGGACCAGATGGAGGTAGCTAACCCTTTGTGGAGACCTGCTGTGGTAGGGGTGTTAGCAGAGGGGACAAAGTACTCACAGACTGTCCTGGAGTGAGGTCCTGCATCTGCATTTCACAACCAGAACTATCCTTATGACGGAAGGCTCCCTCATCAGCAGGGGATGGGTTGGCATGTACCCGCTGTTGAAGGTTTTTGGAACCAAAGAGATCTGGTCTCTCTTCGATGCTGTGTGAGGACATCTCCAGGAACGAAGCTTAACAGTTGTGCAGTTTCCTCTTCGACTGAAAAGATCTGCAGGCCTCACAGGTAGCTTACTCATGTTCAGGGGAGAGGCACAAGCTACACACCTGGGGGTCAGTGCATGGGAACTTCGTCTAGCAGCGAGGACCGAAGCAGAAGGGCACCCATTCCACAATAGGGTGGAAAGGCTGTGGAGGGAATGTCGAAGATGAAGACAACCCTGAAGGACGAAGGCCCACAGTGGTCTCAGTCGACTCGAGCTGCCCCAATGAGGTTGACGTTGATGAACAGATGAGCAAGATAGAGAACAGCTCTGATCAAAAACGAAACGAACGGTAATGTTTGGAAAGAATAAACGTTGAAGGTGTCGAACCAGAGATGAGGCGCACAAGTCTGAACCAGACAGCGGAAGAAAAATCTTACAATGGAGTTGATGACAATGCGCATTGCCAGCAAGAGGAGGAGTCACAGTTCCTCGAGACTCGAAAGACTTTCTTCGAAAATAAACAACCTGCTCACATCCGGGCCAGACATTAGATGGCGGGGTTATGCTAAGCATGTGCATCTAAAGCCACACATGCCTCAAACCGGAGGTTTATCATTGCAGTTATGAAATATTAAGCAACAAAGATGAACTATAGGAGGCCTTTTCTAGGCTACTGGATAAAATAAGCAGGAAGTTTAAAGAGATTAACCTGATGGTTACATCCCCTTTCAAAAAGCAGGCTTTCTATATATTAGTTCTCTGAAACATTATTATTCAAGAAGATCACATTAAAGTGGGGAAATGCTGGGTCTTCATTTGGTGGAACATTTACAAGTTTACCACTGTATTCTCCCCCTCCCCCCATCTATTTCTCATTAAATAGATTAACAATGATTATCAGTCAAATCAAAAGGCTGTCCTAAGTGCACAGGTACTCTTAAATATAGGCTTACAACCTTAAATAGTTTGAGTGCGCTCTGGGGTGTGGTGCTTTAGGCCTCCTTTTTCATTATTTTTGTTTTGGAACCAAGTTTAAATGACCAACTAATTTCTATTTCATGCTGGTTTACCTACAGTTATCTATTTCAGGACCTGGACATGAGTCTTGGTTAGAGTTATGACCTATGATAGGAGTCCCTGAGGGGACAGCTTTGGTAGCTACAGGTGAGATTTGGTTATACTTGATGCAAAAATTAACAGCGCACAACAATCTTTAACATGTTGATGTGGTTGAAAGTTTCTGAGCAGATAACTGAGAAAATGAGATGATTGTATTCTTAGGCATGCCACACACTGATGCTTAGAACACTATAGAGGAGCCCTAGAAGATTCAAAACTGGCATAAGCAGTACCCTAATGGGCTAGAGTGTTAATATGTAAGCCCCAGGCCCGAAGTAGTACTGTAAAACAAACTAAATAATAAAACTACTATAACACCTCATCATCCTAGAGAGTAACTTCAGGAGTAGGATAAAAAGTTCAGTATAAGTCACTTCTAATGAAAAATCATCAGCAATCCTATGTCAAAACACCTTTGTATTCAATATTGCCTGCTTAAGGCATCTTGAGAATCTTTGGTTTAAAAATAATAAAAACAATCCTGGCACATGGCTCTGTTATATCCCATTGCCTAACCAAATTACAAACATTTCACCAACTAATCAAGGAACCTTTTGTTAGACCTAGGGCCAAACAATGTGTATCCACATTGAATTCAAGAAGCAGAAAAATGCATTAAAAATATTTTTCTTTTGGAGTCATCCTTCTAAAACATGGTCTTTGGAAGATCAAGAAAGGTCACTGGTTCAGGTTAACAGATAACTCCATGTCATTAGACCCCATTTTCCAATACTTAAATTTGCCTGAACAACCGAATAAAAACTGCTAATTTTAGCTGCAATTCTTTTCAACATAACCAAACTGACTAACTTGCTAATTTAAAAAGGAAAGCCAAGAATTGGTATATGGTGTCTCTGATGACAATGAGCCATTTGGTATAGCTTGGCAAAATATTTCATTCCTCAGGCATAAACCAGCTGTCTCACCTTGCCAATTCAGCCTGTGTGTCCAGATTTCATGACATGAAGAAATTATATGCTGGGTGACATCTCGATTTTAGAGATGGTTTACTGTATGTTTTTGCAACTGTGGTCTACTCATAGTGAGATATTCTAGACATTCCACAGGTTGATGCTCTCTTTTGCAGTTATGAGCACAGCATTTGAATTTAGAATACATTGACAATGCAAAAGTACAAATCATATAATATATTCACACATTGGCTTCTAATATTTGATAATTCATGTATGTTCATGCATGTAAAACAGTTTAAGTTAGCAATTTAATTCATAAAGTGCTTACTTATCCAACCAGGGCTTCTTTGCAGGTGGACCATCAACAGTGGCCATCGGCCTTTTCCGATCTGGTTCAACTACAACTCGGTTGATCGTGTTCTCAGTTGTAACTGGCGTAGTTGGTAAATCCGTCTGGATGACAATATTAGCTGCTGGAAAGCAGTAATGAAGAAAAATTATTAGCACACTGATCTGTTTGGTGAAGAGGTAGGAGTGTAAGAGAGGAAAAGTCAGAAAGGGCAAAAAATTAAGGAAGGGGAGCCTTCATATTTGGAATGTCATCTAATAGATTCCATGGTAGCTCACTCTGTAGGGCACTGTGCCTTTTTGCAGGGACTATATAGCCTTTCAACAGGGTAGTCGCAGGACCCAATCACAATCCGGGAACAAGAAATCCCTTCTTCAAGAACACAGAAAAAAAAACTTTAACACTCATTCCTTCTGTGGTAAGAAACAATTATTTTTATTGTTACTGAGAACATATACTCCTGCCTAGATCAGAGGCCAGAAGGGAATAAAAAGTTGAGTCATCAAAATTATTTACTTCCCTCTTAAACCCAAATTTATTTGGGACATGTTATCTCCTTAAACTCTGTGGAGAGTAGGAAAGGGACCAAGCAAGTTACAAACTTGAGGTGCCGAGGTGAGGCAGCCCACTGGTAGTGTTCGTTGTCAACCGTGAAGCCAAGGAAAGTACTGTGGGACTGCAGGATAGGGATGTAGAAGTGGGCATACTGCAGGTCGACAGGCACCATCCAGTCTTCAGCTTCCAGTGCTTGCAGAACCGGAGCAAGGGACAGCGTGTTAAACTTTTCTTTTTTTGAGGAACCAGTTCAAAACCCTGAGGTTGAAGATCGGACGAAGAACCCTGTCCTATTTGGGGATAAATGTAAATGCCAGAATTTGTATAGTGTACAGCTACCTCGGGAGAAGTGTTCAGTTGCTGGGGGCTGTAGGGAAGATTAAGTAAGCTATTGACCATCGCGCGCTGAAGAATCTGTTGCTGCATTGCTGTTTTAACCACTTTTTAAATTTACCTGCTCTACTGCGCGCTCGCGCTGACGATCTTGGCGCTAGGCGCAACCTTTTCCAGCTTGTCATTGGGGGGCTACACTTAGTACAGCTCTTACCAGCATTATAATTGTGACCTCACCCCGCACTTTGGGGGAATTAGAGCGCTTCAGGGCACCTTGGGCTTTTGGGGACATCGCGTTGCGGTGTTTGTAGCCGCCATCTTAGGTGAGGGAACCAGGGAGTGCCAAATAGCAGGCACCATCTTGGTTGGGGGGCTAGTGATCGCACTGCAGTACTCCCGTGTCTGGAAAGGGCTTAATAACGGAACTTCCTCATCGACAGGTCAGACTTACTTGACCATCGCGCGCGGAAGAATCTGCACTGCAGGACTCCCGTGTATACGGTTATATAAGATGGATGACTCTAAAGCGCGCAGCGTAGGCACGCAGGCGGAGCGCCGGAGGTCGCGCACAGGATGCGCCGGGCGCCGGAAACTCTGCCTCTCAGGACTGAGCCGGCTTATCTTATTCCCGGGACGAACTTGAACGCCTTAATTTCGGCACTCTCCCTAGCCGCAAGCATAACACCATCATTAGGCACCCGAGTCACACGATCTAGACGTACTCTTCATGACAGAGACTTGGACCACAGCGTCGAGCTCGGTGGAACTGGGGATAGCCTGTCCCCATGGTTTCAAAATAATACATAATCCCAGGGTGGGGGCCCAGAGGAGGTGGAACCGGACTAATCTTTAGGGAGACCTTAGATTTCTCCCAGCTTAACATCAAGGCACTCGCTGGATGTGAATTACTTGGCTTCTCCATTAATGGCCAAGGAGGCGTGCTACACACTGGGCTGTTATGTTACAGACCCCCGGCCAGCACGCTGTCTGCTGTGTCTGAGCTGATTGATTTAATCTATGACCTCTCCCATTCCCATACAAGGCTGATGGTGCTAGGGGACTTCAACCTTTGGCCAGACGGTCCGACTAATACGGCTTTTGTTGAGCTGGTCCAAGCCTGCCGCAATATTGAGCTACAACAGCTCGTACTCTCTCAAACCCACTCAAAGGGCCATATCCTTGACCTACTTTTCGCCGACGTATGTCAAACGTCTCTACGGGATGTCCTACCTGAGTGTTGGACGGACCATACCCTCGTCCGTTTCTCCCTCTCATGCACAGCCGCCACAGCTAAAAAAGGTAGTGTGGGTGGCACTAGAATGGATAGACAATGGTCTAGACTCCTTAAACAATCTCCCCTGCCTACTTTGCTTCCAGACGGTTTTGCACTGGGAGCTAGTGTGGACGTGAGCTATGAGACTCTCTGCCAGCGAATCTCGGCTTCTCTGGACTCTTTGGCCCGATGCGTAAAATTAGAGCCAGGACCAATCTTGCTATGCCATGGTACTCAGAAGAACTTCGGCAGCTTAAGCTTCAGTGTAAACAGGCTGAGCGTGCCTGGAGACAACAGTACCTGGAACCACACAGAGTCCTCTTTAAACAAGCATTGGCGACCTACAAAGTCCAGATCAAGCTTGCTAAAGCTAGATTTATAGAAGAGTCACTGATGGCAGCTGCAAACAAGTCCCAGGCCCTATTTAAGATCGTAAAAGACCTGGCCCATCCAGCTTGTACCAAAAATGACATCCCGGCCTCCCAAGCTCTTTGTGATCTGTTAGCATAAGCCTTTGAGGACAAGATTGCTACCATCTTAAATAACCTTGCCTCGTCATCTGGCCATGTTGCGCATGATTCCATACCGATTGAGAACATGGATGAGGGCGCTAAGCCAGGCGAATTGAACAATTTTCCCCTACCATCTTTCGAGGATTTCTGCACTCTGGCTGACGGGGTGTCCTCTGGCTCACCATCTGTCCCTCTTCCACCAAAATTCTGGAAACTGTTTCGGGAAGAGCTTTTTCCCCCACTTTTTTCCATCTGCTGTCAGTCCCTCAGATCGGCACGGGTCCCAGACTGCTGGAAACTGGCGGTTGTCTCCCCACTACTTAAAAAGGAGAATCTGCTAGCCACCTTTATGCACATTATCTGGGAGTGTAGTGCAGTGGCCTCCTATTGGAGGCGGATACACATGATTATGAGTGAAGTGACCGGGGTGGATGTTCAGGTGGAGGCCCGACGCTGCCTCCTGAATGTCTGGGGCCCTACTGATTATAACACTGCACAAACCCAATGGGTCACCCTGGGAAACATGATTGCGAAACGGGATATAGCACAGATGTGGGGTGCGGCTGCAGCCCCAAAGGTGGTACAATGGAAGGCCAACATGGATTGGTGTATGTTCCGAGAGAAGACTGTCTATGTGGCCAGGGGTAAACCCAAAAAGTGGCAAAAGATATGGGGGGCCTGGAACGAGTATAGGGGTGACATTTGCATACCGCCTGACACCGCCCCCCCTGGAAGAACGACTGTCCCCGTAGTCTGTGACTCCAACACACGCTCTATTTGCATACCTATCCTGTATCCTCCCCCCCACCCCTTATGGTCTTAATAATGGGTACTATTTTGACTGTCTTTTAAGTTATCCGGCCTAGCCCTTCCCATGTTCGGGCTCTGTTGCACAAATGTTTCAAACTGCCTTGCTTCTTAGCACTAGTTTTGGTGCTTTCTTTTTCTTGTCTTTGTTTAATCTTTACAAAATAGAAAATGAAACCTTGATACGCTTTGGTAACTTGCTTCTTGTACACTAGCCTACTGGTTGATGATATGCTGCCTGGCCTCCGGGATGTATGGCTAAATAGCTGTGTGCACTGACGTGACAAAGGTTTTCAAAAAAAAAAAAAAAGGAGAATCTGAATCCCGCCGGTCCAGCTAACTATAGACCCATTTCCCTTCTGCCATTTCCTATTAAAATTCTGGAGAAACTGGCCACAAAACATATTTCCAACTTTCTTGAGACCACCGATTGTCTGGACGTGGCCCAGTTTGGTTTCAGACCGGCACACGGGACAGAATCGGCATTGGTGACTGTTCTCGATGACCTTCGGACGTGGGCCGACCAGGGTCGAGCAGCCTTTTTAGTGCTGCTCGACATGTCGGCCGCGTTCGATACGGTCAGCCACGCAATCCTGATCAGGAGATTGACGGAGGTTGGGGTGTCTGGCCTGGCCCTCGAATGGCTAGTGTCGTACCTCGATTAAACGCACCAGGTGGTGGCCCTGCCACCCTTTAAATCTAACACCAGGAGGGTTGGTCAGGGCGTACCCCAGGGATCGGCCATCAGCCCCATCCTTTTCAATCTTTACCTCCGCCCCCTGATCGTGCTGATTAAATCTTTTGGCATAACAGTCACCAACTACGCCGATGACACCCAACTTATCTTCTCGTTTGAGGGTAAGGACAGGGTGTCACAGGAGGTCTTCCATCGCTGCATGAGCACCACAGCAGAATGGCTGGGCAACAATTCCCTGCAATTTAACAGCTCGAAAACCGAGGTGCTGCATTGCTCCATGGACCGTACTCCCAGACCTCTACCACAGGGTTTTTGGCCTCCTGACTTTCAAGGTACCAGTCTGCCAGTCGAATCCATTCGGAATATGGGGGTGATGTTTAGTTCCAGCTTGCAGCTAGATGTATCAGTGAATCGAACGGTGGCCACCTGCATGGCACTGCTTTACTCGCTGCGAAAGATCCTACCCTTGCTCCCGGTACAGGCTAGACCAGAGGTAGTGCGGAGCATAATTTTAAGTCGACTTGACTATTGTAACGCACTGCTTCTGGGGACACCTGCTACTTTGATAGGAAAACTTCAACGGGTACAGAATTTCGCCGCCAAACTGGCACTCTCGCGACGTCGCCTGGATTCCTCTGCTAAGGCACTTAGGGACCTTCACTGGTTGCCAGTCTCGCAACAGATTGATTTTAAAGCTCTGTGTTTGGTATTTAGGGCTCTCCACGGACAAGGTCCGTCCCCTTTGCAGGACCTCTTCTCATGGTACACCCCAACTAGATCACTCCGGTCAGCCTCGGCCTACTTGCTGGTAGTACCCAAGATTCTGAGGTCCCGGATGGGTGGTCGGTCCTTCAGGTTCACCGCAGCGAGATTGTGGAATTCCCTTCCGCTAGGCTTGAGGGGCCTGGAAGACCTCCCTTCTTTTAAAAAGGCCTTAAAAACCTACTTGTTCCCCAGAACAATGTAACCAGATCGGATGCGGGAAACATCATGTATTGTGTCATAACAGTCTAAGCGCCAGGATGCCCGTTGGGTGACAGTTACAGCGCTATACAAGAACGCCTATGCATACATACAGCTACCTCGGGAGAAGTGTCCCGGTGCTGGGGGCTGTAGGGAAAATTAAGTAAGCTATTGCCCAAAATCACATGGTGCTGGGCTTACCTGCCACCGGAGTCAGGGATCGAACCGTGAACCCTGTGGTCCGGAGTCAGGCACCCTGGCCACTACGCCAAACAACTTCGATATAAACAGGTACTGGGCACTTTTCTGCCCTGGAACCAACTTCCCTGCCTACTTTAGAAGTAAGGATTGCACTTCTTATTTAAGGATATACAGATGGTCTTGCGAAGCACATCTCCTGAGGTGGCTGTGGAAGAGGTGGATAAAGTAGAGGATGTAGAAGAAGAGGTTGGGCACACTGTCTTTTTCAACCACATTCTGTGTGCTGCTGCATTGCCTGTAAACAAGATTCACCTTCTGCTGATGTTGTTAGTGTCGAGTGGAAGATTGTTGGCATCCTAAAAAGGATTATTCTTTGCTAAAACCCAGAAAGTTTTAATCCCTACGATGGGACTGCAAACCAAAGAAACTTGCTGTGGATTATTGGTCATTGAATCTCTCTAATGCGGAGCCCACCTTCGCGCCACAGAGAGGAGATTCATCAAATGTTAAGTCCATAAGCATGGTCTGGACGTCCTGTAAAAAGCTTCTGTTCCACAAACAGGCCTGTGGACGCACAGAGACACACATCCCATGGCTTTTGCTACTGAATCTACAGTATCCAGGTCAGATTGAATAATGTGCTTTGCAGCAGTCTGTCCATCCACCATCAGCTCTGTAACAGAGGTTTTGAATTAAGAAGATAAGTTAGGGATGACTGCCTGGTCTTGCCCAGAAGGCGAGTAGCATGGTTTTTTTTTATTTACAAAGTTTTATATAGCGCAAACTTGATCCCGAAGGATATCAGAGCGCTTTACAATTATAGGGAAAGGTAACAAATCAAAAAATGAGTCAAACATGGGAGTATAATAGGCATTGAATCAAATAGTGCACACATACCAGCTCATTTATAAAAACCTGAGTGAACGAGGAGTGGGCTATATGATGGAGCATAGTAATATAAGGGGAGTAAGTGAAATAATCATATACAGGAATAATAACCAAAACCCCACTAATAATCTATACATGAGTCAATGGGGCGTCTAATAGGCATTGAATCAAGTGATGAACATCTAATAGATCATTTATACACCTGGCTGAACGAAGAATGGGCAAGACAATGTACCATATTGACTTAAGGGGAGTAAATACAATACTCATGTACATTGGTCATATATGTTGTTTTATTCCTATTTCTATATATGACTGGCATAGGCACATTTACATTATCAATTGCAGCAGATATATGTATTGCTTTCTGCTTTTTGATCGATTTGTATTGTGTATTAAATAGAATTAGCTGGAATTTGTAGCTCCTTTGCAAATTTGTGGGTATGGCGATACATTATGTTGAATGTATCCAATATTGTAACATTTATGGGTTACATATCTATTTATACATTCATTTACTTTTTTTTACCACTGCTGCACAATGTATTTATTAATTATGGCATTGTTCATTGCCATGAAGGAAGCACAAGATCTATCCCAGGGGTCGAATACCACGGGGGACGACGCGTTAAGACCCTCAATACATGCCACCCCCTCTCACAAGCCCCTCCCTCCCTATCCCCCCACCCGAGTGCCAACCTAGAAAGGTGAGAAGTGCCAGAATATGTATCATAAGCTCCGGACAAACCCTTCACATGACAACAAGTAATAACTATGAGACACTGCTGCGTGGTTGGCAGGTACTGGGAGAGATGCCGAGATTTGGGACTAATAGTGTGATGGCTACACCACCCCATCAGAAATGGAAATTAAGGCACATGAGAGCCATACTTCCTACCGCAGCATTAGCATACTGTTCCATCTTCTTTGACTCTCATCACATGGTGTAGAAGGGAATGATCCAGGGGTCAATTTTGATTAACATAAAGCTTGTAACGCCAGACTTTCTAGAGACAGATGTGTTGAAGGGAATTTAGGGTCTCTAGTGGCCGGTGTGTTGATCTTGACACAATAGTGGAAGTAGTTAGTTTCTCCCATATGGCCAGTATAGGCTCCATTACAGCTTCATTGAAAGGTAGCAGATGTTCTATTGAGTGGGAGGTGGGTCGCAGAACTTCTGTAAGAATATTCAATTTACCTTGCATTGTTGAAAGTTGCAACTCTAGAACTGCAGCTTCCTTCTTTATTACTGAGAGCTACAAGGTCACTTCTGGAGGAGGAAAGCCCCATACAGGATAGTAGTTCCCACTTCAGGACACTGTCAAGGCCACTGGTCTCCTTCAAGCCTTTAAAATCAGGATCCATTACATTTTGTCAGGCAACATTATCAGTATTTGGATCTTCTTGAGAGTCTGAATCACTGAAGCAATATCTGCCCTCTTCAATCAGCCTCTGTGCTTTCCTTCTGAAGTGGTGGGGCATAAGGGGTAGGGTTTCCAGCTGAAGTGCTGCTAATTGGGTAACAGAAAAAGGCTATGCTTTGGGGGGGGGTTCATACATATCTATAGAGGCTCGCTGGGGAGGTCCAATGCAAGCAGCACTCAAACACGCCTTAGCTTTTCCCCAATAAAGCTTTATTAGGTATGCAGACAGTCTTCCTCAGTCCGTTATGTGAAGGCACCCGACCACTGCCTTACGCGTTTCGTTTGCACTTCATCAGAGGCGTGTGGGTCGAAAGAGGCATTGCGAGCCACACCCCTATTTATATAACCAAATCAACCGCTGACATTCAGCTGCTCCAAGAAGACTGAGTTTTTGTGGGAAGTGTAGTCCATTCTTAATGTCAGTCAATGGATGCCTCTTGAATACATGCCCCTACAAGCTCTCCTGAGCCCCCAAGGCAAGCTGTACCGCTAAATCCAAAGGCGCGTTTCATTATAGACCCCATATTGTGACTCCATGACCACGTGGTTCTTCCATGGGTTGGTGCTGCTTAGCGGCTGGACAGCCGCTTGGATTATGTATCGAGGCTCGCTGGGGAGGTCCAATGCAAGCAGCACTCGAACGTGCCTTAGCTCTTCCCCAATAAAGCTTTATTAGGTATGCAGACAGTCTTCCTCAGTTCGTTATGTGAAGGCACCCGATCACTGCCTTACGTGTTTCGTTTCCACTTCATCAGAGGCGTGTGGGTCGAAAGAGACACACACACACACGCACACACATATCTACACACACACACACACACATATATACACACACATATTGTAGTGCCGGCGGTATGTTGTGTTCCAACGCCGTCAATGAGGACGGAATAACCAGTGGAGGCTGCATAGTCTTCAGATTCGTCCAGGACACCGCAGGCAATGGTAAATAAAAGGAGTGAAGAGTGCAAATTGGTAGGGTGTTGGCAAGCCTTCTATAAAAAAGCCAATTGGTCCCCTGGGGCCAGTGGATGCACTAGAGGGGAGCATATCTCGATTAAACATGCTGAACACTGAATTCGAAAAGAAAGTCTGATATGTCCCAGGTGCTAGAACCTCTGGGGCATCTGTCAGATAGAGCCACAGGAGTCGAGGTCAATGGAGTTACAGATATTTGATTCTCTTCAGTTAGATGATCCTGAACGGAAGCCAGTTGAGATGAATATGCACGTCTTGGCAACTTACTGCTGACAGTATGATGTTGATATTCGTGCCTCCTCCCTCTTATGGTTTTTATGGAAGATTTCAAAGGCAGTGGTAATGAAGACTTGGATGTCGGACAGGACTTCTGACATCCCTGGCATTCATACTGCACTTGGATCATTAACATTTTGTCCTCTCCTCTCCTTCATTTAGCGAACTCTAATCCAAGACAAAGACAGAGGGAATGTGGGCCCATAATGGACATCAGGCTTTTGAGGTCGCAACACAGCTTGAAACAGGATTATTTCAGCAGCAACCTGTGAAGAAAAACTGGATCTAATCATATGTAAAAGTCAGAAAACATTGAATAGCAATGACACACCAGAGGAAAGTCGAAGAGCTCCAGAATGCATCCAAGGCACAGAAATAAAGGGAAATAACGTCAGCACATGGACAGGGGTGCTTTATGGCTCCAGTGACTTCACAGAGTTTCACCTGAGGCACTGTGATGGACTGCGCACAACCCTAACAGAATGCTATCGAACATTTCAAAGATAAGACAGGTGCCAGGGATATTCCAAAGGAGAAACATTTGTAGGTAGAAGTATCGATCAGCCATGAAAGCCTACATGCCCCTCTGCCAAGGTTGACATTCCCTTGATAAATCCTTACCTTTGAACTTCCCAGGAATCAGACTGGATCCGCAAACCTTTGCGTAAGCAGTACACTTGCACACCATCAGGTGGAAATTTGGCTCCACGTGACATCCCCGGGGTCAGCTGTGATGTCGTGGACACCTATGTAGGTGCCACTCATGCGCGCGGATGTCAGTTACTTTTCACTTTTCCACGCCAGAAGCGCAGGGGCATAAAGTGAACTGACGTGTCAAAACTAGGGCCCTGAAAAGGGGAACAACTCTAGCCCTCTAAATGAGTCCGCAGAGCAGGAGGCATTTGTGGGTCTTTAGGAATCTGCAGCTAGATATTGTCTATATGTACAAACCCTTTTAAGAACCTATTTGTGATAGGGGATTTGAATAAGGAGGGTTGGTCTGGCAATCGCAAGAAAGCAGACATAGCAGAAAGATAACCTTTAAGAGTGCCTAAAACAGAGCCCTGCTGGGCAAGGGTAAGAATGAAAAAGAAAGTATTAGACAAGGAAGCAGACAGGAGGTCAATAGACCTTTCTGCTCAATAATTTACAAACTTTTGCCAATGGGAGGTGTTTGGCATCTTAGTGGAGGGCTGCCTGGCTACCAAGATTAAATTCCATACTTTGGGAAAAAGGTTGAAAGCTATCCACTGTCGCTGCTCAATCTCCATGCAAGGGGTACAGTTGACAGGTGCGGGTGGAGGACACTCCTCTGCTGCCGCGACAGAAGACCCCCCCCCCAAAGGGGCAGCTTGATTGGAGAATCAATGCTCATTCGAAGAAGCTCTGGATACCAGACTCTTCGTGCCCAGTCTGCAGCCACAAGAATGACGTGGGCTCGGTTGTTCTTGATCTTCTTGAGAAATCTGGGCAGTAGTGGTTTGGGCGGAAAGGCGTACAGGAGGCCTGAGCTCCACTTGTGATGAACATAGTCACCAAGCGATAGCTGCCTTGGAAACTCCAGCGCGCAAAACTGCTAACAATACTTGTTCTCTTTGGAGGCAAATAGATCTAACCAAGTCTCTCCCCACTGCTGAAGGAAGCCTGCGCCACCTATGACAGGAGACACTATTCTTGATCTGCTATGCATTGATACACAAGGTTACTACTTGTGTAATGATATATCTGTAAGAGACATTAGTTAGTGGTAGATTCCTTACCTTAGACTATCCCCAGGAGTCAGACTGGATCCGGAAATTTTTGCTAGCAGTATCCCTGCTCGTCAGTAGGTGGCGCTGTGCAGCTCCGCATCCGTAGCTGGCGTCATATGCGCTGAGATGATGACAAGGAGACTACTTAGGCATCACTCATGTGCGCTGATGTCAGTTCTATGCACGACTTTCTGCGCCAGAAGCGCAGGGCCATGCAAGAAACAGACCACTAGTGCCATGAAACTAGGGCCCTGAAAGGGATGTCCTTAACCCTAGTAATCAGTCCGCAGGATATGGGGAGGATGGGTGGGGCGGTAAGGAATCTATCACTAACAAATGTCTCTTACAGATATATTGTTACACAAGTAGTAACTTGGGCATCTGAAAGAAACACGTTCGAGAATAGATACCCCAGCAATACCAACCCCAGTGGTGGGTCTGTGAATAAGATGACACCAGAAAGTCACGTAGAAAAGAACGGCCAAAGAAGCCATCTCTCCGGACTGGACTGTCAAGACAGTAATGCTTGGTAAACGTGTGCAGCGAGGCCCACGTAGCTGCCTGACAAATGTCCTGCAAGGGAGCGCTGGGTCCCAAGGCAGTAGTACCTGCTGTTGCCCTGGTTGAATGGGCATGCAGCCCCACAGGAGGATCCTTCTTAGCCAGAGAGTAACAGGCCTTGATGCAAAGAACGACCCACCGAGAGATGGTCCGTTTGTGCATGGCCTGACCTTTTTTGGCGCCCACGTGGCCAACAAAGAGCTTGTCATCCACCCAGAACTGTTGTGTGCGTTTCAGATAGAAAGAGAGCGCAAGTTTGGGTCCAGACAGTGCAGCCTCTCTTCCTCTTTCGAGGGATGTGGAGGCGGAAAGAAGGTAGCCAAAGTGATGGTCTGCACGATGTGGAAGGGCGTGACAACCTTAGGCAAGAAAGAAGGACTGGTCCTCAGAACCACCTTGTCCAGATAAACAGAAAGGAAAAGAGGTTTAGAAGAAAGAGCCTGGAGCTCACTCACTCTTCTGGCTGAGGGGATAGCTACCAGGAAAGCCGCCTTGAGAGTGAGAAGACGCAAATGACAGTTATGAAGGGGCTCGAAGGGAGGGCACATCAGATATGTCAAGACAAGATTTAAGTCCCAATGATGCACGATGAACGGCACAGGAGGAAATGTGTGCATAATGCCTTTCAGAAAGCGGTTAACAACCGGGGACTTGAAAAGAGAGGGCTGATCAGGAAGCCGTAGAAAGGCGAAAAGGGCCAAAAGAAAACTTTTGATAGTGCCTAGAGCAGAGCCCTGCTGGGCCAAAGTAAGAAGGAACAGAAGGACTTCAGAAAGCGGGGCAGAAAGGGGATCCACAGACTTTGCTGTGCACCATGCCACAAACTTGTTCCACCTGTATGCGTATACCGTTTTCGTAGGAGGAAGCCTGGCTGCCAGAATGACATCACCGACTCCGGGAGGAAGATCGAAAGCTGTCCACTGTCGCCGCCAAATCTCCACCCATGGAGGTGGAGGTGGGACAGGTTCGGGTGGAGAACCGTCCCCTGCTGCTGCGATAGAAGATCCTCCTGAAGAGGCAGTCGGATCGGGGGATCGATCGCCATATTAAGTAGCTTGGGATACCAATATCTTCGTACCCAATCCGGAGCCACAAGAATGACTTGGGCCCGGTTGCGCCGAATCTTCTTCAGCACTGTGGGCAGAGGTGGTATAGGCGGAAAGGCGTACAACGGTCCACAACTCCAGTCGCGAGGAAAAGCATCGCCGAGCGAGTGCCGCCTTGGAAATTCCAACGCGCAGAATTTATGACATTGCGCATTCTCTTCGGTGGCGAACAGATCTAACCAAGGCTCTCGCCACTGCAGAAAGAGACCTTGCGCCACGTCAGATTTCAGATGCCATTCGAGATCCATCATACACCAGCGGCTGGGTTCGTCCACCCTGGCGTTCAGAGAACCTGCCAGGTGTTGAACCACCCAAATTATGCCTTGATGTTCCAGCGATGTCCAGAGGGGCAGATCCTCCTGGCATAAGGTCCACGACCCCATCCCGCCCTGTTTGTTGCAATACCACATGGCAGTGGTGTTGTTTGTGAACACCTACACCACACTTCCCAGGACAGAGGAAGGAATGCTTTCAGTGCAAGTCGGATCGCCCGAAGCTCCAAAAGGTTGATATGGAGCCGGGACTCCGCCGGAGACCAGAGGCCTCAGATCTCCGCCTCTCCCAAGTGACCTCCCCATCCTTGGAGGGACGCACCCGTCACCACTGAGTGCTCCGATTGGGGAAGGGAAAGGGATCTGCCACTGACCCAATCACGATTCGTGAGCCACCACTGCCCTCCGAGATGTGGACATGATCGGACAGATTGCCCTGATGCTGTGCCCACTGGAATTTCAGGTCCCACTGCAGATCCCGCATATGCCATCTGGCATGTTGCACTAGCAGGATGCAGGAGGCCATCAGGCCCAGGAGCCGGAGGGTCATCCTGACAAACCCAGGATAGAGGCTGAAAGATCGGAATCATAGCCTGAATATCCCGGACTCGCTTATCTGGAGGATAAACCGGAAACTGCGTCTAGTCCAGAACCGCTCCGATGAAGGTGAGCTTCTGAGAGGGACTCAGGTGTGACAGCGGCACATTGATGAAGAACCCCCAGCAAGTGCAGGAGGTCGGCCATACTCTGAAGGTGGGAGACGACTACCTGGGGCGAGCCCGCCTTCAACAACCAGTCGTCGAGGTAGGGGAAGACTGATACCACTGACCTGTGCAGATGAGCTGCGACCACCACCATCACTTTCGTGAACACCCGAGGGGCACTGGTAAGGCCGAAGGGGAGCACGGCAAACTGAAAATGCGTACCTGAGGTCCAAGATGGGGCGCAAGCCCCCTTTGTCCTTCTTGGGAACCAGAAAGTAGTGGCAGTAACAGCCACATCCTACTTCCGGCCCAGGAACGCGCTTGATGGCCAAGAGGACCATAACTTCCTGCTGGAGAAGCGCAAAGTGATCTCCCGAAATGCGGTGGAACTGAGGTGGCATGGTGGGGGAGGGGGGTAGAATTGAAGGGGAGGGAGTAACCCCTCCTGACGAGTTGCAGCACCGACTTGTCGGAAGTGACAGAACGCCAATGGAGAAGTTGATGACGAATCCTGCCACCCACTTGCGTGGGATGCGACCTGCCACTCAGACTAGGAAGGTTTTGACGTTGACGTCGCAGGGGCAAAGGTGGACTGATCCTCACGCTGGCCCCTGGAGCCACCCCGGCAGCCTCCACGCCCACGCTGAATTTGGTTCTGCACAAGCTTTTGGATGAACGAACGGGCTGGGTTGCCTCTGCCATGGCCATGAAAGGAATGAAAAGTAGACGTGGCCGGGCACGTGATAGAAAGGCCCAAGGACATGGCCGTAGCCAGAGAGGCCTTAAAAGGCTCCAGTGCAGTGTCCGCCTGATCACCAAACAGGCAAGTGCCGTCAAAGGGCATGTCCATGAGCGAGCCCTGGATGTCCAGGGAGAACCCGGTGGATCGCAACCAGGTGGAGCGACGAAGAGCCACAGTCGTGGAAACTGCCCTACCGAGGTAGTCCGAGGTGATCAAGCCACAACGAATGGCGAACTTAGCCACGTCCTTACCCTCAGCCACAGCTTGAGACAGCACAGTCTGGACCGCCTCCGGGCAATGAGACAACACTCAGCAAGGGTATCCCATACTGAGTGAGAATCGCGACCCAAAAGGCACGCAGTATTCACCGACCGCAGCCCAAAGCTCGCCAATGAGAACAACCGCTTATCAAACTGTTCCAACTGCTTAGAGTCCTTATCTGGCGGAGCCGTGGGAAAAGTACTCTGGGACGTCGAGGCTTGACTGACTAAACTATCTGGTGTGGGATGAGTAGTCAGAAAGGCAGCGTCAACCGGCGCTGGGCGAGGACGCCTGACGACTTTTTTATCTACAGGAGCCCCTGTGGCTGGCAGCGACCAAGTGCCCAACAAGACTTCAGTGAGGGCATTGTTAAAGGGCAGCAGTGGCTCCGATGAAGTGGACGCCGACTGGAACACCTCAGTGAGGAGATTAGTCTTAGGGGTCACCGTGGGGAGATCGAGGTTAAGGACCTCAGCTGCCCGACGGAGCACCACCGTATACGAGGCACCTTCCTCCATAGTGGGCGGAGGAGACGCAAACCATGGATCAGAGTAGACGTCAAGGCCACCAGCCTCCTCCAAATAGTTCACCCAGTCATGCTCAGAATCACACTGACAAGCAAGACAGTCCTCCGACCCCTCCCAATAGTCCTCCACCACCGGTGCAGTCGGCACAGGCCTTGCCGGTGGAGACAAGGGCGACGCCGGAGCCGGCAGCATGGGACCTCTTGGTGCCGTGGCCGGAGCCAGCGGCACAGGATCCTGCAGCGCCGGGGCTGGAGCCGCCGGGAGTCGACGGCCCAGCAGGATCCTAACACAGGACCGAAGGGCCTGAAGGCGCACCGCCGGGAGCCCGAGGCCTTAACAGGCAATCCATGGCAGCAAGGAATTCTCGCGGGAGTCACCGACAAACCTGGCGGATAGGCTGCGGGACTCCCAAGCACCAAAGGAGGGGCAGAACACCTGTCCCCCTCGTCCGCATCCGAGGACCGACGGGGGGAGGTCAGAGAGCGAAAACTCTCGACTTCTTTTTGTGTCGTCTCTTACCCAAATCCGAGGGTGAAGACTTGGATCCTAAGGAACGGTGAGAACGGCTCCGCGAGTGGTCACGGGATGGACACCTGGAACTCGAACGGCGGAGGGACGAGTGCCAAACTTCAAGAAACTTCCGGCGCCACTCCCTCAAGGCCCTCGGGCCATAGCGATACAGTCCAGACAGGACCGGGAGTCATGGCCGCGCTCCAGGCAGTAAAGACAGACGTTGTGAGGGTCCGCCACAGACATATTGCAATGACAGGTCTCGCAGTACTTAAAACCAGGCATCCCTATTCGCACCAGAGAGAACCAACACAAGACAAAGTCTCCAAAAGATAGTCAAAAAATGACTGAGGTACGTGCTCTAACTGGATCTGTACTTACTGGCGTGGCAAAAGAAAGAACTGACATCAGGCCGCATGGGTGGTGCCTAAGTAGTCTATGTGACATCTCGGCAAATACGACGCCAGCGACAGATGCGGAGACGCACAACGCCACCTACTGACGTGCAGGGGTACTGCTAGCAAAACTTTCCGGATCCAGTCTGACTCCTGGGGATATTCTAAGGTAAGGAATCTATCACGAACGTATCTCTTTCAGATGCCTCAGTACACCCGCCATGGCGATCAAAGAACCTGCCAGGTGATGAACAACCAGGGGCATGCCCTGCTGTTCCAGCCATGTCCAGAGGCATAGAGCCTCTTGAAAAAGGGTACAGGGTACCCCACCCTGCTTGTTGCAGTACCACATGGAGGTCATATTGTCCATGAATACCTGCACCAACTTTCCCTTGACAGACGGAGGAAAGGCTTTCAATGCTAGCCGGAACACCAAACGCTCCAACAAGCCTCAACTTCACTGGAGACCAGTGTCCCCTGATCTCTACCTCTACCAGATGGCCGCCCTATCCCAAGAGTGATGCATTGGTCACTACTATGAGATCTGATTGGGGAAGGGCGAGGGGTCTGCCCCAATCGCGATTTGTAAACCACCACTGCAGGTCTTTTGCAGTTCCCTCTGAGAACTGAACCATGTCAGAGAGATTCCCCTGATGCTGTGCCCACTATAACATCAAATCCCACAGCAGAGACGTCATTTGGCATGTTTTACCAACAGGATACAGGAGGCCATGAGTCCCAGCAGCCTAAGATTCAGTCTCACTGAAATCCAGTATAGAGGCTGAAACATCGGTATCATAACTCGAACATCTTGGACTCACTGTTTCGGGTGGAAAAGGCCGAAAATGCACTGTGTCAAGAACAGCTCTGATGAAAAAGCGTCTGAGAAAGAGTCAGGTGTGACTTTGGCACGTTTACAGAGAACCTCACCAAATGCAGGCGGTATGCTGCAGTCTGGAGGAAGGAGAAAACAACCGGGGCAAAGGCGCTTCAAACAGCCAGTCATCGAGTTAGGGGAAGATCGATACCCCTTAACCTGTGCCGATGAGCTGTGACCACAGCCATCACCTTGGTGCACACCGAAGGGGCTCCGGTAAGGCTCATGGGGAGCAAGGGGAACTGACAGTACTCGTGGCCTACCTTGAACCGCTAGTAACACCTTTAGCTCAGCAGGATGGAGATGTGAAAATACGCTTCCTGCAAGTCCAACACTACCAGCCAGTCTCCCTGGTCTAGGGCAGACAAGTCCAGAGCCAACATGAGCATCTTGAATTTCTTTTTAAAGAAGAGATTGACGGTCCAGAGGTCCAGAATAGGACGTAGACATTTGTTCTTTTTCAGTATCAGAAAGTAGCGGGAGTAACATCCACAGCCTACTCCTGAAATCGTAACTTTCTCTATAGCAGGACAGCTGAAACTTCCTCTCGGAGTATTAATAGATGATCATCCGCCAGTCATTCTTGAGTTGGCAGTAAGAGGAAAAAAAGAAAGAAAGGGAAGAGAATAGCCATCCTGAATGATCTGCAAGACCCACTTGTCCGTTGTTATGGACCTCCAGCGGAAGAGATGTTGAATTTTCCCTCCACCTGGAGTAGCATGGTCTTGTAGAACCAAACTAGGAATGCTTGGAGGCTGCAGCTACCAGAGGCTGGGTGGCAGACAACTTCTGGCTACCATTCACACAAGGTCGGAATGTACCGTGCTCACCTCCTCGCAAAACTAGGAGAGTCTGTGCAGGACAGTGGCTGGGATATGGCTGACGCAGTTGATAACCCCTTCTATTTCCACGAAAGGGGCGAAAGGTAGACTGGCCACGAGTTGTAACCGAGAGGCCCAAGTATCTGGCAGTAGCACAAGATTCCGTAAAGCACTCCAAGGCCAAATCTGCCTTCTCAATAAAGAGACGAGTACCCTCGAAAGGCATGACCATGAGGTTAGCCTGGACATCTCCAGAGAAGTCAGATATTCTCAGGCAGGCTTGGTGCCATGAGGCTGCAGTCGACTAGACCGCTCTACCCAGTGAGTCAGTTGTATCCAAGCCATACCTAATGGTGAACTTTGCTGCATCTCTCCCATATTTCACTGCCTCAGTGAGCACGGCCCTGGTCTCCTCCGGGACCTGTAGTAGCACTTGTACAACCGTTTTCTATAAAGTGTGTGACAAACGGCCCAATAAGCATGCAGTGTTCACCGACAGCAATGCAAGGCTGGTGGAAGAAAAGATCTTCTTACCAATTGCGTCCAGCCTCTTGGATTCCCGAAAGCGCTATGGGATGTTAAAGCCTGAACCACCAAGCTCTCTGGATTGTGGTGTTGCCTGAGGAAACTGCGATCACCCAGTGCCGGGCGATGGAGGCGTGCTATTGTCCTGTTCACAGGAGACCCTGTGACAGGCTTGGACCACATGCCTAGAAGGACACCTGTCCGTGTTTCATTAATTGGCAAAAGGGATTTGACGAGAAAATCCGAGGCTGAAGCACCTCCATCGTGAGATTAGTCTCGACTAGCACAGGGAGAAGCTCCAGGTCAATAACCTCCACTGTCCTCCTCACCAGCATGGCGCAAGATGCCCCCCCCCCGGCGTAGCCAAACTAGACGGAGAGAGCATGCCAGTATCTGGAGATGTGTCCAGTCCACTTGCTTCTCCAAGGTCCTCATACCAGTCCAATTGCTCACATGGGGGGTCTAACTGGTGTTCAAAAGGGTCCAGGTACCCGTCCCATTCTTCTCCCAAGCCTGCAACCTCTTCAAAATGAAAAGGCAACAACCTAGAACCTCTGGGATCAATTTGGCGCTGGAGTTGACAGACGTCGATCCGACAGTCGTCTGGTTTCAGAATCGGGCTGGCGCAGGCAACTTCGGAGACACAGACTGGGAATGGCGCAGAGGAAATTTACATTGGCCTGACCGGTGTGGACTCCGATCCGGAATCAGATCCAGGAGAACCCACCGGCGACAAGACTGGAAATGTCCGTTTGGAACCCAGTGGGGGCCTCTTCTGACCCAGCGGGGCCCGGAGGTGCATCAGAGGTGTCGGACGCTCAAATATGCGGCACATGGCCTCGTAGAATTCTTTCACTTGAGCAGGGGTTGCTCTGGGTCCTGTAAATATGGGGTGCAGTGCGGAGTCGAACCCAGCAAGGATTCCGCTGAACCATGCCTAGAAGTTGATGCTCCCTACCCGTCTCGTCGACAGACGAGTATAAGTCAAAGTCAGTTTGGACTTCTAATTATCCCTTTTCCCTGAGTGTCCTGAGGACATTGAGTGCGAATAAGAGGAGTTTGGGCTCCTGGAGCCTCTGCTCTCTGGGTCCTGAAACAAAGTCCATCCTGGACAAAGGTGTCATGCCTCCTCCTGCAGATGGGCAGGGTCCACGAAGGGTAAGCTTCAAAGGCCTGCCCCCTTTGTTAGCTACCCCAAGACTTTTGCTGCTATCGACAACTGGTTCCCGCCGGTTCGGACACCCACTCTGGGCAGGAGAATAAGCGGGAAAACCTAGCCAGGAAGGGAGGTGTGCCCACCTTTGCCAACAACACCCTTCAGGTTGGGTAGGCTAAGTGAAGCACACATCTCAGTCCCCTCCATCTCGAAGATGAGGGGACTGTCCCAACCAGGAAGAGGCCTATGCCCGCTTCCCACTGAAAGGCAGCATAATAGGGGGTGTAGACACCCCAGGGAAGGGACCCATTGGTCCAGACCTGCGCCCCCCTGTAACACCCCTAAATCTAGTATTCAGGGGCACCCCTGAACCTTGGCTCTTTAGATTCAACGATCTAAGAAGGATTGAAGAGCTGTGCAGCAGTTGAGAAGATGACTAATGACTTGGCCCTAGCTCTATCGGCCTGTCCCCTTCTCCAGTGACCCCGCTTCCAGAAATCGGCGTGGCCCACAGCCAGCAACCTCAAGAACCCCAAAGGGCCTGTGCTGTCTTTGACAAAAACTCCAGTCTCCTGTGGACACCAATTTGTCCAGCAAACAAGAACCAACACCAGTCTCCGCGGATCCGCGACACTGCAACACCCTGCACCCGACGCCCACAGCCAGAGTCAGAGGGAACCACTTACCCTGGGCTGTCTCTCTAGCAATCCTGACCTTGTCTGCACCGGTAACTGACCTCTCCAAGGCTCCCCCTCGACGCCTGCAGCCTCCGTTTGAAGGGTTCCCCTGACCGCGATTGGACCCAGGTAAAGAAACCCAACACCAAAAGGCATCCCTGTATCCTCCGCCCTCCAGCTGATGGTGCCCAGGTGTCCCCCAGCTATTCAACTTACCTGTCTAGCCACTAGTCGCCTTAGCCCAGCTTCATGGTCCAAGCCTGCAGCATTTCTTTCCTACCGATGTCCTCTATTGGTTTCTTTTGGGAGCCCGAGCCTTCTTTGCACTCTGCTGCCCATGTGCCGCAAGACGTTTGCTTTTGATGCCTACTGTGGCCCTCTCTGTGCTTACCTTTGATCCCTAGTCCCGATCCAGAATCAGCAGGTACCTACCGGTGCTCACCCAAGTAGCCCCGGTCTCCATAGCACTAAATTGGGGCTCACCTCTCCTTTGACCTCTGCATCAAGCCGCCCCTGTGCCGCTGAGGGTGCACTCTCTTTACCTAACTGACCTCTACCATCCAGAGACTGATCTACAAAACTGAGTACTTACCTGTAAGTCACTAACCTTTTTTTGCTCATAGGAACACACTGAACTGAAACATTACATTGTACTGCCTATTTTTAATATTGCAAAACTCTAAAAACTGTAACTGATAGACGTTTACAGAAAACCTTCTTAAAACTGAACACTGCTTACTGCATTTACAAAGTCATATTGCATTCTTGAAAAGTATCGTCAGTCCTGCAAAATGAATAACGTACCTGCACTAAGTGATCCTTGGTTCTAGTAATAAATAAAGTAACTTTTTACGCAAATTGGTCTGTATTCTGTCTTTGAGTGTGTGACATTCTTCTTGCCCGTGTGTACAACAAATGCTTAACACTACCCTCTGATAAGCCGGACTGCTCAACCACACTACCACAAAAAGAGAGTAAGAGATTATCTACTTTAGCCTCTGCTATACCTCTGGCACTCCACTGGACTTTGTGCACACTATACCTTACCTTGGTATAGTATATATAGAGCCAGCTTCCTACAGCAGGACTCGACAACAGTTTTGGAATCTGATTGCGTTAGTACTATTGATTTAGTCCTAGTTGATTATGGCCTCTTCTAGAGGATATGGAAGTGATAACACGTCTGGATAGTGACCATAACTCACTTTGAGTGACTGACTGGTGACACCCTGAGTCAAGATAAAAATCTTTACACTACCATTGTGCCTTCCCCCATAGTAAACAACCGCCGTTATGTTTCCTGCCTGAATGTTGTGTCCAATCAAAAACGATTTACACAAATTTACAAACTCTTATGTAAAGTACCTTGAGACATACGAAGGGCTGAGAGAGGAAGAAATCCCTATCTTATATATACGTGTTGTTTTATTTAAGGCATTACAGGAAATTTGTAATCAAGATAGTACTGTTAAGAATTTGAATTCCCCCAAAGTGGATAAATGGTTTGACCAGGCTTGTAAAATTCGCAAAATCATCCTTGAGGAGGGCTATAATATAGGGTAATTGTGCAAACATTAAGGAGGCAAGATCCATATACAAGTCTACCCTAATTAAGGCAAAAAAGAATTAGAACAATACCTTGTGGCAAGACATTTTGGACGCCAGTAAAAACAATGATATTAGATTATTTTGGCGCCTTGTTGCCCAAACTAAGCAGGAAAAGTTGAAATCACATCACTAAAATATTCCTCCGGATAAATGGGTGGCACATTTTCTGCTCTATATGCTCTCCAGGTGGCTATCAGGAACCTACATGCACTAGCACTTTCAAAGCACCAACAGTTTTAGACTTTATCGCTCCTGTTGTGTTTAGCTTGGAAGATACACCTAGAGCGATTGATTTGTTTAAATCTGCAAAACTTCTGTCCCTGACAAAATTCCAGGTGACCTGTATAAATCTGAGCCATCAATCTGGGCTGTATATTTAAATATGTTGTCAAATGCCATTGCAGCTTGTGACAAGGTTCCAGACTCCTGGTTGAATTATAGGCCTATAAGCCTCATTGGCAATGCCCCAAACAAAAGTTCTAAACACATTTTAATCAGACTTCATGATTGGGTAAATGTAAATAAAAGGTTATCCCCCGTCCAAGCAGGATTTAGAGCTAAAATGAGTACAACAGGTCAGATTTTTAGATTTATGGTTTAATATTGGACATACTTTTTACTTCAGAATCAAAAACCTAATGTGGCTTTTATTGACCTTAGAGCAGCATTCAACCTCATACCGTGTTCTACTCTCTGGTAAGCTTTGACAAATATGGAGGTCCCAATAAATCTTTTACTTCTAATAAATAAATTACATGTTAATAACTTCCCTCAAGTTAGCTGGGGTCCCACAGGCAAGTTAACAGACGGTATCCCCATTGAGAGAGGAGTTCGCCAGGGCTGCGTTTTGGCGCCCACTCTTTATATTAATGACGTTGTGGAAGCCTTAGATTTATGAAGAAATTTCTCTCCAGCATTGAACAATAAGACACCAATTTTACTTTTTGCAGATGACTCCCTCCTTATATGAAAATCACCTATGGGTCTCCACATTTTAATCAAAACATTTTAAAAAAATGTAAATCTAGAGCTTTAGAATTAAACATAAATAAAACTAAGTTTATGGTGTTTGAAAAGCTCAAGAAGGGAAGTCGTAGTATCCATGTAGGTAATGAGGCTCTTGATAGAGTACACAATTTTGACTACCTTGGTGTTAGACTCATGGATAATTTAGGCTGGATTAGCCAGCTGGAAAAAACGACATTAACGATAAAACACAGATCAAATGCCATTTTAAGGTTTTTTTTGTTTGCTTTTTTAATCAATCTACGACGCGTATAATTCCCCTGCTGTAAAAACTTACCGTGCAACTGCACAGGGAGCCGCTCTCTGCGGGGCAGAGATCTGGGGTTGTGGCAATTTACACTCATTGACGATAGCTAAGAATAATTCTTTTAGAAAATTATTAGGGTTACCTTCCAGCTTACCACTAACCCCCATGTGTTTTGATATTGGGCTAAAAAGAATTGTCAACTGGCAGTTTTTAAATCTCTGGCATATTAGACCAGATTCTGGATCACACCTTAACTTGGAGTCTTTAAAGACTCCCTAATAGAGGTATTGAATCTTCCAGGATCCAGGGATATCCCATGGGTCAAATCAGACTCAGGCTGGTTTTCCAAACTTGGAATGCGGAATCTGTGGGAGGACCCTAACACTATTACAAAAAATTATAGCAATTTGTTAAAAACACAATATTGGGCTTATATTAATGATTGTTATGTTGCTCTAGTGGGTCTGCAATTCGTGTATTTGTAGCTTGCAAGCAATATCCTAGGTTTGAAGAATTTTATTATTTTATATTTCCATCTTCTTTTTTTTTTTAAATCTTTTTATTATCATTTTTACATTTATTTTTTGCAAGCAATACAGGATTAATTCAGTAATATTAACCAATTGAATCAAAAATGTAAAAAGCCAAAATAATGTCCAGACTACCATCAGTAAGCACAGAGTATATCCCAGTCAAATTTATCAGGAACTAAATATAATAACAAATTATAATTATCAAATCAGCTCCCCCTGAATCCATTGTCTAATTGGGTCCCAGATCTTCATTGCCAGCATTCTTTTCTTTTTACCTTTTGTGCTATATATAGCTGTCTCTATATTATATGCCGCTAATAGGCGAGCTCTCCATGCTTCGAATGGAGGGGGGGGGGGGGGGGGGGGGGGGAGAGAGCTAATCCATTCTTGAGTAATGCATGCTCTCATTATAGCCATAGATATGAATATGAGCCCTTTGTGCCCCTCGAGTAGGACTTCAGAGGTTACTCCCATTAAGACATGTTCCCCCGTTAACCTAAGGGAGTAGCCGAACACTTTAGTCAAAAAGGTCTGAATTGCCTCTATAAAGGGGACTAGCAGCGGACATACAAAAAACATATGCAGTGAATCAGCAGCATGTAACCCACACCTATTACATGTTATGCCCACCGTCGCACCCCATTTTGAAATTTTTAGCGGTGTATAATATAAGTCATAAAGAGCCATGTAGTGCTGTGTGCGGGCTCTGCAAGTGATCAACACAGTATTAGCAAGTGCAATTGATTCTTCTAGACAAATAGTTGCTACCCCTAACTTCTCTGCCCACCCTGAGGCGTGGATTTCTTAATCGTCAGGGCATAATGTCAGAAGAGCTCTATAATAATATCCAATCCTTTTTTTGGTAAACAGGTCATCAATCAATGAAAACCTGGTAATACCTGAGACTTCCACAAGTGACAGGGAGTTAAAAAAGCTATGTATTTGTAGATATTTAAAATAGTCCTGATTTGAGAGGTTATATCTAGTTGTGAGCTCCAGGAAAGTAAAAAGCTGATTATTCTGCCATAGATCATTCACCCCGTGTATTCCTTTATTTCGCCATCGAACCATTGCCAGATCTTGAAACACAGAAGGAAATATTTTACGAGCATTAAAGGGTGTATAAATCGAGAGTTTCCCAATTCCCAAAAGTTGCCTGACTATCTTCCAAACTCGGAAGGCTGCTTTCAGCGTCTTAAATTTAGTTTTTTTATAATAACTTGGCTCTATATTTTTTAGGAAGCATCCACGACATTCTTCGCCCATTATAAGTTCATAGATGGAGGGAGATTGACTGTGGGGGATCCTTACTTTTTCACCAATAATCAGAGGGGAAATAAACTGTAAAACCGACGCAACATAATACAAAAAGTGCGGGATGCCCCCCCCCCCCCCCTAGATTTGGGTAGAACCATCTTTTTATAGGATCTACGAGGTTTCTTATAGCTCCATATAAACTTAGATGTCATCCTTTCCAATTGCTTAAAGAACATCAGTGGGAATTCAAGTGGGATAGAACGATACATGTAAAGAAACTTAAGAAGTATTGTCATTTTCAATACATTATTTCGGCCAAATAAGGATAAATGAAAATGGTCAATCCGTTCAAGTGTAGCATTTGCTTTTTGAAAAATCGGGTTAAAATTCATAGCTGGAATATCTGAAATAGGAGAGGTAATTTTAATACCCAAATACGTTGCTACCGAAACCACTGGGATCGATGAAGGGGGTGTCTGGCCTACAAATAAGTTTTGAGTCTTAGCTATATTCAACTTGTAGCCAGAGAATACTCCAAAGCGAGTAGCAAGATCTTCTATAACTGGCAAGGCTTCCTGAAGATTGGTTGTGAGCACCACTATATCGTCAGCGTATGCAAGCGCCCTATATTTTGTATTCGCTACTATGACAGGTGGGATCCCCGGTGCTGAATTCAATTTATTTAAAAATATGTCTAGATACAACGCAAACAAAAGTGGAGAAGCAGGGCAACCCTGGCGGGTGCCTCTAGAAATGGAAAAAAAACAGATTTTTTTTAACTCAGTTTTATGCGAGATGTAGGTGATGCATATAGCGCTTTTATGGCCGAGATAATCCGGGGGCAAAACCTTTATTTGCTAGCATCTCCCAGAGATATGGCCAGGCTACCCTGTCGAATGCCTTCTGGGCATCCAACAGGTTAATACCAAGGTCACTGCTCGTTGCCTCAGCTCTGTCCATTAAAGTGATTACACGCCTAACGTGATCTGAAGTGTCCCGACCAGGAATAAAGCCATGTTGAACCGGCGAGACTATTGTAGAGATTACCCTTGATATGCGAGAGGCTAAGATCTTCGAAAAGATCTTGCTATCCGCATTTATAAGCGAAATCGGTCTAAACGACGAGGGAAGAAGAGGGGGTTTGTCTTTCTTAAAGAATGCCATTATTATAGAATAACTCCATGATGGAGGTGCTACCGCATTTTGTGCTTCTACACATGTTTGCAATAAATCTTGTTTTAAAAGGGCTCTAAACACTCTATAAAATTCTACGGGTATACCATCTGGCCCTGTAGCTTTCCCAGTAGCCAGAGAGAGAATAGCGATTTCTATTTCCTCCCATGAAATTTCGGCCTCTAAAGCTATAGCTTGAGTATCAGTTAATTTTGAAATATTATCCGACCCGCAAAAATTTAGCAATGTCTCTGAAGAATATGAAATATCTTCCTCCCTGTAAAGTTTACTATAACATAAGCGAAAGATCTCCAAAATATCTTCAGGTTGACTATAAATCTGACCCGAATCATCTTGAATCTCCTTCACATTATTGAATGGTTCCTGCTGTCTGAGTCTCTTAGCCAATATCCTTCCTGTCGTTTCCCCCATCTCATAAATTTGTGAGCGAGTTACTGCAAACTGTTCAGCAAGTTTCCTTGCATAGATCTCATACAGCCTGGACTTATGAATAGCCAATCTTGCTTTAATATGCTCCGTATCCTGAGCTGTACTAATAGCGGATATTAATTTAGCTTCCCACTCTTGTACTGCCCTGTAATAGGTGGCAAGTTTAGCTCGGGAGGACTTTTGTTTATTAATAGAGTAGGACAAAGTTTCTCCCCGGTCCACAGCCTTAAAAGAGTCCCAGACTATTTGAGTGGTAGCTGTGCCACGATTAACATCAAAGAATTCCTTAATCCATGTGGACATATGCTCAACATACACATAGTCTGCCAAAAGTTTACGTTCGAATGTCCAGGAGTTTCTCTCACGGGGTTAGCCATGACCATATTTAATCTCTATTAATATAGGATTATGGTCCGAGATTAATCTCGGGAAAATCTCAAAAAGGATATTGTTTAATAATGTCATGGAGCTGAAAAAATAGTCTAAACGTACCAGCTTCTGATGTGGGGCAGAGTAATATGTACATCCAGGTGACCCATCTCTCGAAATAAAGCCTACATCCACCAACCCAGACTCTGTAACTAAGCCTCTTAGTGCCTTGTAGGTCTTGCTCTAGTAGGTCTGCAATTAGTGTATTTGTAGCTTGCAAGCAATATCCTAGGTTTGAAGAATTTTATTATTTTATATTTCCATCTTCAACTAGGATTTTGTATATAAAATTCTGATATGGAATTTTACCACGGAGGTCTTTTAAATGTAAATGGGGCATCAACCAGGTTCTCAAAATTTACCCTGCATATGGTTTGAGCAACGAAGATAAGAAACATATATTGTTTTCCTGTAGAGAGTATTGTTTTATAAGCCGCAATGGCTAGTGCCAATCTGTAACGGTATGGCCACACGCAGTCACCTGGAAGCTTTTAGGATTTGAAAAAGTGACACGTAGCTAAACGTAGTCTTTGCTGTAAGCAAATTTCTACAAGCAGTGCATTTTAAGAGACTAAAATATATTTAAAATGTCTAAATGCTACTGATTGATGCCCTTACCGATTTCATGAGTTTCTCATTGAAATATTGTTGCACACTAGCTCTTTTGCACTATGTACTTTCACTTTATGCACTATTGCACAGTCCTAATGTATACTGGCTGTCATTACCAGTAAAATGTATAGGAAGATTATTGCAGATACATTACTAATGAAACCTAAAGCAAGGAAGAACCACATGTTTAAAGTTTTTGGTTTTAGTTGCCTGTATCACAAAGCAATATAAAATGTTAAAATATTTTTGTACTGTATTATTTCTAGTATTTCACATGTATTATTATTATTTATTATTTAAAAGTTTTGTATAGCGCTAGCTGGACCCGAAGGTATCAGAGCGCTTCACACCAGGTACAAGAGTCTGCCTTATCGGCGATGGAAGATTGAAATCTGGACACCTCAGGGGCTATCACATAACAAAGTACATACAGATCGTAGTAATTACAAGGGATGGTGATAATATAAGCATCCCTTACAGTTCAGGTGGCTTCCAGGAAGAGGGCTTTGAGTAGAGTCTTGAATTTTGGGAAGTGGGAGGTCGTTCTGATGTGAGGAGGGATGGCGTTCCAAATCCTGGGTGCATTGCCAGCAAAGCATTTACTTAAAGTTTTGGATTTCCGTGGTTTCAATGGAATGAGAAGAAGTGTGTTGGAACTTCTGAGGGTCCTGGACTGGCCAGCCCTTTTGAGTTTGGCAGCCAGGTATTCCGGTTTGCCTGTGTGGAGGTCTTTGTGTGTAAGGCATGCTGTTCGAAAGTTGGCTCGCTGTTCAATAGGGAGCCATTTCAGGTCTTTTAGCGCGGGGGAAATGTGTTCGAATTTCCTGGTTCCTGTGACCATTCTGGCTGCGGCATTGAGGGTGGTTTTCAAGGGTCCTAGATGTGATTTGGCTGAGCCAGTCAGGGCTGCGATACCATAGTCAATTCTGGAGAGCACCAGTGCTTGAGTGGCCTGTTGAAGGTCCTTGGGAGGAAGGAATGGTTTGATTTTGTAAAGAAGTTTCAGATTGAGGAAAGCGCTTTTGGCGGAGTTAGCGATGTGTTTTTTCATGTTTAGTTTGGGGTCCAAGGTGATACCTGGGGATTTGACTGAGTCTTTAGGCTTGAGGGTGCCATTGAGGGCATCAGTGGCTTTGAGCCATTCTTCAATTTGGGGGTTTTCGTCTCTGTTGGAGATGAGTAGAACTTCAGTTTTTTCTTGATTAAGCTTAAGTGGTTTTGTGAGAGCCATTGTTGAACGTCTTTGAGCGTGTCGTTGAGTTTGAGGATGTCATCCATACAAGTGGTTTCCAGATAGAGTTGTGTGTCATCAGCGTAGAGGTGGAAGGGGATGTTGGAATTCCTGAGTATAGTGGTAAGGGGTTCCATGTAGATATTGAAGAGTTGAGGGGAGAGAACTGACCCTTGAGGGACTCCTCTGGTGACGGGTAGGGGGTCGGATTCAAAGTTTTTGATTTTTACTCTTTAGGAGCGATTATGAAGAAAGGAGGAGAACCAGTTCAGAACCGTCAATTCCAAGCCTGCTCTTTCTTGAAGGACTTTTAAGAGCAGCGAGTGATCGACAGTATCGAATGCGGCCGAAAGGTCAAGAAGAATGAGAAGGCAGCAATGGTCTGAGTCAAGTGATTTGTGTAAATCGTCTATGACGTTAAGGATGGCCGTTTCAGAGCTGCATCCTTTTCTGAAACCCGATTGGCGAGGGTCAAGGAGCTTGATGTTCTCCAAGTGTTGGGTTAGCTGTGGGAGAAAACATTTTTCTAGTGTTTTCGATAACAGAGGGAGGTTTGACACGGGTCTGAAGTTGTTCATGTCTTCTGTGTCCAACCCTGTTTTTTTTTAGTAGCGGCGTGACTTGGCCGACCTTGAGGCAGTCTGGGATAATTCCCGTGCTCAGCGAGCTGTTGATGATTCTGCTCTGTGAGCTTTTTATTAAATTTGTATTGCCTGGAGGAATGTCAACCATTATATGAACTGATCTAGTGAGTATTTTTAGAAGGTATTGTTTACTTGTAAGTTTTAGGACATTAGGATGCTGTTACACTCGGATGTACATAGATTGTTAATGAGCCGCATGTATTGGCTTCCTATGTATTACTTGTTGGTGCTTTTGTTTTTATGTTTGTTTGAGCATACTTTGATGGTTATTTTAACCGAATAAAGTTTACCACTACTACTACTGCAATCAGTGAGTGATAGGTGTTTGTCACCATTACTATCACATTACATGCACATCTGCTGAGTTGGTGTTCATGCTGACGAATGTTAACCCGAGTAATGTGGCTTCTTGTCGTAACAGTTTGGCAAGCAGCTAATATAGAGGGTGTACAGCAAGAGGAAGAGATGACCCGGTTTTATTCCTCTAGGGATTTTAAATATGGAGGTCGAGGAACCGTTGATTCGGATTCTAACTTGTGTATCATGGTAGTTACTGAAGGTCCATGTCTGAAATTTAAGTCTGAAGCCCATACATTTAATCTTGGCTGCCAAGAAAGGCTAGTGTACCTGGTCAAATGCCTTCTCAGAATCCACTGCAAATAGTAGCGTTTCCTACAAAAATTAATAATAATAGGTAGAAGATACCTTGTGTTATCAGAACAATTATAAATCCAGCCCTTGCATATTAATCCGCAATATACTGGAGAAGATTTTGGCAAACAGTCTGGGGTCTACATTTAGTAAGGAAATTGGTCTATAAAAGGCACATAGTTGTGGGTTCTTGCATGGAATAAGTATGGCCGCTATGGTTACCACTTGCATTGTCTGGGGTTTGTTTTAGTGTCTCCTGTTGCACTGAAGAGGTAGATTAGTACCAGTGCTAAAATGTTGCAAAATGTTTTAGAAAATATGGGGTGAATTATCCATCCAGCCCCAGCGATTTCTAGGGTTGGATCTTCATTGGGCCCTCCAATATTTTTGCCAGGAACTCTGTCAGCTTAGGTAGGGTGAGCTCTAAAAGGTCTGTCACACTGATCATGAATGTCTTGTGCCATAAATATGTTCTACTAGAATTCTCTGATTTTAGATTTAATTACAGATGTTGTAGCTGCTAGTGTGACTATTTTTGTTCGTGCAGCAGTGACATGGTTATGTGCGATTCTAGCACTTCTCTTCCAGGTCAGTAGTTTCCCCACCTTTTTTACTTTCTGGCAATATTTCCGTTTGATTCCAAGTAAGGAGTCAACTCAGAGTTGAATTCTGCTTGCTGTAAATTTATGCAAGATCTTAGAGGACCTTGTGTGTTTGTGTTGTTACTCTAGTTCTTTTAACTCTTCCTTGATCGGTTGTCTTTCTTTGCTATTTTGTACTGAGAGAGATATCAGTGTGCCTCAAATCGTTTTCAGTGCATCCCAGAGTGTATTTCAATAGCACCAGTGTCATTGTCCATTATATACGTGGTAACAGATGTCTTTATGACTTTTTTTAGGTGTTGAGAAAAGCGTCTCTTATGCGCGATCTATTAATGTTCTAAGGACCCTTAGGTATTCGAAGATTGGTCATAATCAGTGCATGGTCCGAGAGGGGCTGTTTTCCTATAAAGTAGTCCAGTCTGGAGTATGTTTTATGGGTTACAGAGAAAGGAGTGTAGCTTTTACTTTGTGGATGGATGTGCCTCCAGGTATCTATAAAGCCTATTTCTATTAACCACATCCTACATTCCTAAAACAGAGCACCAACTATCCTGATCTCTGTAAAGACCTATCTAGATCGTTACTCATCACTAGATTAAAGCCCTCGCCTATAAGGATATCTTTGTGTGAGATTTGAAAGGTAACTGGAATAGTCGCCTTAAAAAACCTTTCCTGTCCGCTATTAGGTGTGTATATTGAGCTATTGCAAAAGGATATTCTCCCTTAGAGACTGACAGTTAATCTACCTAGTGATTCAGGCACTGCTTTCTCCATGCTCCCCTTAAAGCAACTAGCCACTACGATGGCCACTCCTCCTTTCTTTCTAGTGTCAAAATATAGGATTTGTCAGGGGAGCCACCTTGAGCTTAGTCTGTGCCAATCTTTGAGTGAGTTTCTTGTACTAAGCAAATTTCACAACTGAATCTCTCAGCAATGATAAAAACGACCCCTCTTAACTGCAACATAAATATCCCATATGTTCAGGCTCAGAAAATTAATGTCCAGAATGTATAGACTTGAGAGTTGTAGTGTTTGTATAATTGTCTTGAATCAAGCATAATGTGTGACGCATCTGGGTGACCAGTTACCTCTATGCATGGTAAAATTATGTGCTACCTCCCCCAAGGCACCCAGAGACAGAATAACCAAAGAATAAGCTTTAAATATAACAGTCACCCACAAATGACTTCTCTAGCCTGTGAGTCAACGAGTTCCTTCTCAGGGAACAGTAAAGGTTTCCTATCCATTACATCTGTGTCTCTTTGAGGCGCCACTACTGCATATCATTGCTTACGTAGTCCTGAGAGCCCTTCTTGCACATGTTTGATCGATGTCAAGAGAACTCGTGACTATTGTTTCCCATTTTAGTTATTCTAGGTCTCACCCTTGCTACTTAGCTGTATTAATACAGCCAGTCTCTCTCTCCCCCTGCTATCTATTTTGTTGCCTTTGTGCTTATCAAAGAGTTTTGGATTCTTTTCCATCTGCCTGATCTGTTAGCGGGCCATCGTGGGTGATGCAAGGGCAGCTTTCTGGTGGCTCTGGAGACAGAACCCAGAACTTCCAGATTAAGGAGATGGTAAGTCGCTTCCACAGAGCACATTTGATATTGTGACCCTTCCCAGATGAAGCTGAGGAAACATGGGTGACCCCAGCTATATTTCATATCCTCATTTCTTTTTTATGTTCAAATCATTTTTATTAAGCAATAACAAAATGATAACGGCAAGAAGGCATCAGTAGAATTACAATCGTATTACAAAGGTGCCACAGTCAAACATGGATTGTTACAAATAAAACAATACATACATATAGTAAAGAAAATAAAGTATATTGAAGACAAAAAAAAAAAAAAAAAATTAAACATCCGTCCGGATCTATAAGTGATCCGGAAGAGAGATTAGATGAATGGATGAGCGAATAAACATTATAAAATACCAACATTGCATTCCCACAGTTGTATATAGTTCCGTAGAGCCCTCCGTCCAAAGCTAGCCATATAATACCATTTTTACTTTGTCGCCCCTGCATTGTGCTTCTAAGGTTGTCAAGGCCAGTGAGCACAGGGTATAACCAGTACAATTCATGCAGCGTGTAAGAAATGGCCCCACTTTTGTAGCTTAATAGCGGAGAGATCATATAAGAAACCTTGCTTCCTTCCATGGTGATTTACTTTATATCAGTGGTTACTTCTAAGAATGTCTCTTTCTGTTGGCATTTATCTGGGGGCTGTTCCCATCTCCCTCTGCTTATGCCAGTTGATGCATGCGATCCAGAACAATATCTTCGCCCTCCATTTTAGGAAGGACTTCCCTAAAAAGACTTTGAACGTATGCCGCAATGTCTCCTTCCTCTTCACCCTGGGGTACTCTCTTGATATAAATGTTCTGCAGTCAAGAACAATTTTCAAGGTCCTCTAGGTGGGTCTGACTAGAGATTGCTAGATTCTAAAGGTAGAGGACTTCTTGGTGAAGGGCTTCTAGTTCTTCTTCCCAGGCATCACCCGCATTCTCAAGAGTTGAAACTCTGTCCCAAATTCATTCATGCCTGGTTAAGGATCTGAGTTTCCTGTTAGACTTCACAGCAAAGGGCCTGAGGATCCCATTCCAAGCCCATAATGAGATTTTCTAAAAATGTGCATGTCACCAGTGCTTCTACGGTTAGGGAGGTCGACCTCGAAGCTAGGGAACCGGGTTCAAGTCTCAGCAAAGACGCTAAACCTCCTGCGATTCTGGGCAAATCACTTAATCTTCCCGTGCCTAACAAAAATGAATGTGTCCTTGTGTAACAAAACTGGTGCTCAGTAAAGTGCTCTAATACCCGATTCGGGTCCAGTTCGCACTATAAAAAACTATTTAAAAAAATAATAAATTAAAAAAAAAAAAGTCTTTTCAGATGTAACTAGCATCCAATTTGTCCCAAGGGTCTTCTTTGGCTGTATTGGTCTGTTATAAGGTGATATTAATGAGGAAGGCACAAGGACCCTTCTTGTTAAACCACGCTGAGCTGCTACTCCCTGCGACTGGGCTAAGGGTCTCTTGTGGAAAGCTGTGCTGCTGTTGTATTCATTTAACGCAACTTAGTCTAAAAAGTAAGTTGCATTTGTCATTTCTCCACAAGGGGAGTGTTTGCTCACAAATGACCATCAAATTATTCTATAGTTCTCTCCTGAGGGGTGGAAGAGGGGAGCAGTATCTCAGTCATCCTACCATTGAACGGCTGTGATTTCTTCTGCACCCCCAATTTTCTTATGGGTTACGTTCCTCTGTATAGATTCTCAACTCTCGCCTTCAGTGTCCTGGGGTCCTCAGATACAGCTGTTGGGCGGCACTGTCTTAGTTTAGAGCACATGCATTCTAGGTCACTTAGGGAAATCTCTTTGGGCCTCGAGTGAAGGCCTAGTCTTAAAATTCTGTCCAGCAGCTGGTCAGCGCCCTGTCTCCTGTGCTGCACCTCACAGCAATACCCCTAGCACAGTCAGTGCATCAATAGTTTGTGTGTCCACCCGGGTCCCTTCCTCCGTGACGAAGTCCACCCTCACATGCAGGTTCAAATGTGGATGTGCCCCCTTCGGCTACTGCTTCTACAGCTCATATGGTCCATCTAGAAGGGACTCAATCAAACCCCTCTGTGTTCGGAGACCACGCAAGATTTTCTACCCGGTGTTGAGGGTCTCCAAAGGACCGCCTGGGTTCCCTAGTGCAGCAGTCAGAGGTGGGCGTGTTCACAGTGTCCACCCTAACATCATTATCTTTCTCTTGTGGGTCGGCTGTGCAACTCATGAGGTCTCACCACTCAGAGCTTCAAAGTATGACAACGTTCAACAGGACTTGCGGCAGTGTTTTAGGCCCCTCTCTCAAGCCCAGGTTTGTTGTATGGGCTCTTTTGTTTCTGGAGGCCCTCTGGGATCTACTTAAATTTCCAGTGGCTGGACAGAGTAACACAGTCTGCATCTCTTCCGTCCGCCATCTTTTCCCCCTACTGATGTGGTTAAAAATAGAAGTATAAAGAGGGTAGAAAAATCGCACACCAGATCATTCTATACACATACTATTCAATCAGAAGTATAAAAGAACATCTTGTTAAAATATTTGAAATAAAATATGGCGTCAAATCTGGAAAATCAGTTCAACATTTAATTAATGTAACATGGTGTTCAGCAATGCAACCGTTGCATAACAGTGAAGTTTAATAAACTGTGTTTGACCATTAAAAGATCAAGGGCAATTTAAAGGTTCAATAAAAGCTGACCAATGAGTTAATAAAATCTCTTCAGAAGGCAATTAATCTGCAGTGGATAGCTGCAGCTGATGTATAAGGAGCTAAGAATAATGCTGGTTGGGAATGAAGAACCTGAACTCTCATCATTAGGGATAGAGACTCAGTGTTAATTAAAGGGACGGCTCCTTCACTAGGGCGGAGGAGCGTCACCCCACAACTTTCTCGCAGTGCGGGAAGCAGAAACATACAATGGTAACAACTTTCAGCTATTACCATTTTATGTTGGGTGGCGGGTGGGCAGGCAGCTGCTCTGCGAGCAGGGGAGAAGTGGTGTGCCTACCCACTCCAGAGTGCACAAAGACGATTTGGTCGCCCCCCTGGGGTTGCCCAAACCAATCATGTGTACTCTGCCCTTCTCCATGCAGGCTGCAATGCCGCCTGCATGGAGAACATGGCCTCCCCATAAGCCCCTGGCTGGGCAGCGTCCGGAACCAATCACAACGCTGCTTGAAGCATTGTGATTGGCTATGGGGAGGGAGCCTGGCTGCCTGCTTCTGCTTCCTGTTACTGTTGGAGGCAGGAGCAGAGAAGATGCGGGAAGCAGCCAGAGGAAAGGTAAGTTTAATTATTTTATTTTTTATTCTTAAATTAACCCCTCCCGTGCCCCCACCTGCGAGCCATGCCGGCCGCGACAGGTGAAATGCAAGCTAGTGCATTCAGGAGGCATTTACTTCCATTAGGCTAAAAGAAGAAAAAGCACATTCCGCACAAAAAAAGCCAATACAGGGCCAGTCATGAGAGTTGAAATTACTGCTGAGTTGCAACTCAGAGTGCTCTTACACGGTACAAAAAGAGCAGTGTTTACTAGCTATTTTCAAAACTATGGCCAAATTCAATTAAAGAATGGATTTCAGAGATAAAAAACAAAGAATGCATGTCATTCCATTTTACAACATGGCTGCAGTGTAAGTTAGAGTAGGCACAGTCCCGATGAGGTATTAGAGCACCTCTCATAAGTGATCCTTAGCTTAGTTTCAAAATCTGTTGCACCATTTATTGTTCATGGAATGGCACTTGAAAGAAACATACCCCTCGGATTAGAGTCCATATCACCAGATGTAAGTCCAATTAAATTTGAACGCTGTGTCAGAGATCTTGTGTAGAACTGTCGGAACTGCGATCGACCGGAGACTGAAATACTAGGAGCTTCTGGGTTGTAGCCATCAGGCTCATACGTATCTGTGCAGAGACGAAAAATTAAATGGGACAAATATTTCTAAACATAATTTCACATGAACATGTTTTTGGAGCAGCAAAGAAAAAGGTGTAATTGAAAAATAAATGAAATGTACGATCACGATTTAAATAAGATGTAACCTTACTGCAAGAAAAGGGAGTAATGTACAAACCTATTTGCAAGTAGCAATAAGAATGCAGATCAAGACCAAGGAATGATAAACTTCAACAAGTGCTAGCCAGCAAGAATGAGCACCCTTCAAGTGGTACTGTAGCCTGTGCGACTGAAAAACAAGTTACTTACCTTTGGTAACAATATATCAGCAAGAAACATAGGTTAGTTATAGATTCCTTACCTTAGAACTAACCCCAGGCGTCAGACTGGATCCGGAAAGTTTTTTCATCAGCAGAACCCCTGCGCGTCGGAAGGTGGTGTCGGTCGACTCTACGTTTGTCGTCGGCGTCGTGGTAGCTGGGATGACGACGCTGTAGCTAGATAACACCGCACTCGCACGCTGATGTCAGTTCTGTACACAACTTTCCACGCCAGAAGCGCAGAGCCATGAAAGACACTGATCACTGGTGCACACAACTAGGGCCCTGAAAGGAAGTCCTTAACGCTAGAAGTCAGTTCGCAGAACGGGGAGGATGGGTGGGGCGGTACGGAATCGATCACTAACTAATGTTTCTTACAGATGTATCATTTCAGAAGGTAAGTAACTTGTTAATCTGAAAGAAACAGTTAGTTATAGATTCCTTACCTTAGAATAGATACCCTTGCAATACCAACCTCAGAGGTGGGTCTGCAAACTAAGTTCACACCAGAAAGTCCTGGAGAACAGAACGACCAAAGAAGCTATCTCTCTAGACTTGGTTGTCCAGGCAGTAGTGTCTGGTGAACGTGTGCAGCGATGCCCATGTAGCTGCTTGACAGATGTCGTTTAGGGGGACTCCACACCCCAAAGCAGTAGTAGCTGCCGTCGCCCCGGTGGAATGGGTGAGCAGCCCCACTCGAGGCTCTTTTTTTGCAGGCTTTGATGCACAGAACGACCCACCTGGAGATGGTCCGTTTGTGCACAGCCCGACCTTTCTTAGCACCCACGTAACCAACGGAGAGCTGGTCGTCCACCCGGAAATGTTTGGTGCGATCCAAGTAGAAGGAAGGCGCACGTTTTGGATCCAGACGGTGAAGTCTCTCTTCCTCTTTTGAAGGATGTGGAGGCAGAAAGAAGGTGTGCAAAGTGAAGGTTTTGCGTTAGGTGAGCAACAGAGCGTGCTTAGCTCGTTAAAAAACCCTGACATGATTAAGTGCAGTGTGACAGTGTCCATTACACAGCAGGATATGCGCTGTGTAGTCATACGGTGATCCAGTAGTCAGGTGTGATTCAGTTGTGATTGGCAACGGTGATATTATTAAATGTGGCTTGCAAATGTGCGCCCCTCTCCCACAGATAATTGGCCATTGCGCCCCATTGCTCCAAGCTGAGACTTCAAATAGGGTGAGTAATTTGGCCCCCCTCATTCGGTGCATTAATCCTCGTGCACCACCAGTATCTCTTACACACGCATCATTATTTATTTTCAGACTGTCTTCAAAAGAACCCCCCCCCCCCCCCCCCCCCCCCCCAACCTGTCTTGAGGAAGACCCGCTGTGACCACCGATTGGGGCATCGGGTTGAAACGTCGACGCTTTTTCTAGATCCAGTACCACCAGGATTCTATACTAGGGCAGATCGGAATCGCTGGACTGTAATCAACATCTGGCCTATTTTTACACCTGTATATATGAAAATGCTTACACTGTATATAATGTTCACCACTTGAGCACTATGCACATTTTGTCACCCATATGCACTTTATGATTTTGTAAACTATTGACCTTGACAGTCTACCTTTCTAAATGTATATATCATTGAATGAAGTAATTCTGATATAAACAATTTCATCAAAACCTTTAATCTCAGGCCTTATTCATTATGTGCTAAGACACCATAGTATTGATCCTTTATTGAATAATTGTGTGTTCGAGAGCTAATTATTATTTTTTAGATTGCATTAATAGCATCCTCAACATATGCTTGCTCTACCCGACAGAACCGCTTTTCTTTAACCTCAAAGGTCGGACTAGGAGGGATTGGAGGCTGCTGCATAGTGGGCTGCGGTGGACTGGCCCGCCCCCTGGCCCCCAGAACCACGGCACTGGTTCGCACGTACCCGGCCGTGCAGAGGCTGAACATCTTCCATCGGCCTATGGCGCTGGGCAGGACTCCCCTTCCATAGCCACGAAAGTGGCGAAAGGAAGACTGCGCTGGGCGGGTAGTGGAGATGCCCAAGAACCTGGCCGTAGCTCGAGAGTCCATAAAGCGCTGCGCTCTAGCGCGTTGCATGCCTTGTCGCCGAAAAGACAACGGCCATCAAAGGGCACATTGATAGGAGTGGATTGGACATCCCCAAAAAACCAGTTGACCTCAAGCAGATGTCTCATCGAAGGGCTACCGACGTGGAAATCGTCCTGCCTAGTGAGTCAGCGGTATCCAGTCCACAGCGGATGGAAACTTTGCTGCGTCTCCCCCCTCAGCGACTGCCCGGGAGATCACGGCCGGGGCCTCCTCCGGGCACTGGGGCAGCATTTGCGCTAACGTATCCCACACAGAGTGGGTGTAACAGCCCAACAAATAAGCAGTGTTTACCGACCGCAGTCCCAAGCTAGAGGAAGAAAACATTTTCTTCCCAAGGTGGTCCAGCATTTTGGATTCCCCATCGGTTGGTGCGTTAAAGAATGCGCCTTTGGACGTGGAGGCTTGGCTGACCAAACTCTCAGGAGTGGGGTGTTGGGAGAGGAAAGTGGGATCACCCGGGGCCAGGCGGCAGCGTCCGGCAATCATCCTGTCCATAGGAGCCCCTGTATTGGGCCTGGAACAGGTGCCCAAAAGGACATCCGTGAGGGCTTCTTTAAACAGTAGAAGGGGCTCCGGAGACCTCGCTGCCAGTTGAAGCTCCTCTGTCAGGAGGTTAGTCCTGACTGCCACTGTAGGTAGCTTGGGGTGGAGAGCCTCGGCCGCCCTACGCAACACCACTTGGCATGGCGCTCCCTCCTCCATAGCCACAGTAGAAGACAACACACCATGGTCTGGGGAGGTATCCAGACATCTGGCTTCCCCAAGTTCCTCTCTCCAGTCTGGGTCATAACCTAACTCGTCGGTTAAAGGGTCCACAGACCCCGACCAGTCTTCCTCTGGCTGCCAATCTGGTCTCAAAGAGCCAGGGTAGAACAGGGGCACAGAAGTACCCATCGGCGTCGGTCGACGCCAGTCTGGCTCTGTGTCTACCTCGAGGTGGAGGCTGGGCTTGACGTTAGCTGGGGACACAGCTGACGCTGGCTGCGGAAGTGGTGCCGGTGTGGAATCGTCGCCGGGGGAGGTCTAATAAGGTCAAGCGGTGCCGATCCGGATTCAGGCGTGGATCCAAGGGGAACCTGCAGTGCCGAGGCCGAAGCGCTGAAGGGCCAGGGCCCACAGCCGAGTCCTCGGGGCCCGAAGACATGCCAGCAGAGTTTGGCTGCCCAAAGATGGCGTGCATCGCTTCATAAAACTGACGAAGCTGGGCAGGGGTTGCTGTGGGTCCAAGGAAGGGGGGGGGGGGGGGGGGGAGGGGGCGGAGGAATGCACGCCCGAGTCAACCCTTCAGGCTCCGCACGCGGAACCGCAGATGGGGCACCACCCGCAACCCCCGTCCCGTCGGCCTCGGACGGGGAGAAGTCGATGCTTCTTCAACTTCTTGTGCTTCAACTTACCCGCAAAGACTTTGGGTCATGGTCCGGCAGTTGGAGCACGGCTTAGTGTTGTGATCATGCTCCAGGAATAGAGGCACACTCGGTGCGGCTCCGTCACCGACATCATTCGGTTACAGGAACCACAAGCCTGGAGGGCAGGCATCTCTTGTGCACCAGGAGTCGACTCCTCGAAAAACTATGTTGACAAAAGGCGAGAAAAAGTCTGTCAAAAAGTGACTGGGGTACCGCTGTCTCCGGACCTGCACTAACTGGTGCGGAATAAAGAAAGAACTGTTGTCAGCGTGCAAGGGTGGCATCTATGTAGTACTGCGAGGTCATCCCGGCGCCGACGCAGACCGCGGAGTCGACCAACACCAGCTTCCGACGCGCAGGGGTACTGATGACGTAAAAACTTTACAGATCTAGTCTGAAGCCTGGGGGTAAATCTAAGGTACAGAATCTATAACTAACTGTTTCTTTCAGAAGTAATTTCTTGCAACCCAGGGTAGGCGACATACTGGACGGTAAAGCAATCAAAACATTTCAAAAACTGCAAAAAATATTATCTGTAGTAAAGTCTTATCTCTACAAATATACATAAACCCTTTTACACCCCTGGCCTGCCTACTTGGGGCTTACCCACGCCCTAAAAAGTGAAAAACACTACTGGATTTATTGATCTGGCATTGATACTAGCAAAACGTGAATTGACAATGCAGAGGAACACCGCTGCGGGACCACGACTGAATAAATGATGAGATGAACTGGTTAAATGGGCAGGACTTGAGAAAGCTGTATTCTTCCGGGAATTGAAATAGGGACGGGGAACCATTGATAAGACTAGAGCATGGGTAACATCTTGTGGATAGTCTACTGGCCCCGGAGGTTGACTCAGATGCACCTAACAGATCGCTTCTTTAACTGGAGAGTTCAGAGGGTGGATGTAACTGACTTTACGGGGGATGCCATGGGTGGGATTTGAAGCTACAGTGGTGAGCTCAAAATTATACTGGTCATTATGGAGGATTCAGAGGGTGGAGGCAACTGCCTTTGCATGGGAGGGCTTAGGTGAGAGGGACAGCTTGGCAGAGGATTATGAAACTCTACATATGTCAGCTTGGTACGGTTAAATGAAGATGGGAGTATTGAGTGTTGATGTTTGTTAGCTGCTAGTTGAAGAGGTCAAGTGGCATGTTTTAATAGGGCATGCACTCAGACTGCACATGTTTGAAGGACACTTTTAACCTGTTTTACTCTCTACTACTACAGTGCACAGATTATTGTCTGTTTCTGATGTACTATGTCCTGGCAGCTTTTTTTTAATATGAAAACAACATTTCATTTAAAATAAACAAAGACACGTCCTACACACAAAAAAAAGAACTGGACTGACATAACAGACTGCACACACAGGAGAATACAGTATCAGAGGCATTCCGCTGCAAGATGATGATATTTATAAACAAAACTGTAATTAATAACAAATCCAACTGACTGCAAGAACTGAGGGTAACGGGGGAGGAGCCGGACCGGCGACCAAGATGGCCGCTCGGGGTCCCGGCTCCGCCGACCTTCTTCCCTCACCGCCCGATCTAGCCGCCTGTCCCGTGCAGACACGGAGCTTCTGTATGTCGGAGGGGGCACTGAGACGCGGCGCCTGACTTTGGGGCATTTCCGAGCTCCGGGGACGGAGATATGGTCCCCCGCACGTTGCGGCCTGCCCGATACCTGCAGCCGGGACCTCACGCTACACTGCTTCCGGCCGCCAGTTGAACAACAGCGGCCATACAGACCCGGAAGACGCCGGCTGACCGTCATGGAGGTCAGCCCGCCCCCGACAGCTTATCCCCAGTGCGTGATCACTGGAGCCCGATACAAGTGGAAGGAACCGTCCCTCTACACCGATCGCCCTCCCCCCCTCCGGGCACAGCTCGTCGGCAACGGGACACTGGAAACTGCTCTTTGTTTCCCTAGCGGTACTTTGTTGGATCCGTGTACAGTTGTCCGAATCCTACGCTCCAGTTCACCGGAGCCGGTGGATGTAAAACGTTGCTGTGGTACTTTTTGGGTTGAGGGGGCCCGTATGTGCCCTTCAGTGGTGAGTGAGGATGGCATTCGCGTTGTGCATTAATGTTGAGGCTCTGGCGGACTACGCTCCTCTATCTGGCGGGGGCCGGCGGCTTCGATGCTCGTCTGAGCTGCGCTCATGTGGTGAGTCTTATGGAAGTGGTGCTTCGATTGGTCCTGGCGGTGGCTGTGTGAATTAAAGACCGGGGGGAAGTGATTGAATACCCCCTGTGAGCTGGAGGGTCACATTCTGGACGTGCTATGGGGATGATCCGGTTACCTTTGGACCGGACGACTAACCCGAGGCCGGCATCAGCTCTGGAAGTCACTGTTTGTGGGGCACATGCTACAGTTCCCCGTGAAGGAGCCGCGGCCGGGTGTGGAGGTGACTCAACTGTGGCCGAGAGGCGAATGTGCTTATTTAAGAGACTCCCTGGTAGTTCTACGTGGAGCGACGCAAGGATAACTGGCTCCGTGTGTGAAAGTGGACTGCTGCCGAGCGAACCGCGCCATGGGACATCATAATAACTTTGGCTTCTCCCGGACTGGCTTGCGTGCTCAATTTGGTACTTTGCTAGCCCGACCCTGCATTACATAGACGGTGTAATTTGTGATTTGAGTCTTGTGGGTCTGTGGGAGTCGAGGGCACTTGGGCGCCATTGTTGCTGCATGGGGGGATTTACATCTTCACCATGTGATTTGAGAAGCTGAGCGGCGACTGCTATCCTGACTATGTGGGTGCTTCCGATGTTTGGTTGTACTTCCGTAGTAGTTGAAACGCTGTGTGGCGGTGGGGTGGGGTGGGTGGGGGGGGGGGGGTGGGGGGGGGTATTGGGGGGGGAGAGGGTCGGGGAACCCGTACTGGGAACCCTCCACATTTCTTCTATCTCCTATCGTGGGGTACTAGTTAACTTCTTTCCTTTCCCCTCTTTATTTCTTCTACCTTAGTGTAGATTATTGTCTCTTTCTCTTTTCTCTTACTCTCTCTTCTATATTTCGGGTTCATATACTGGGCGACAGGCACGCTGCTAGGGGGGTAGGCCGTAGCCATACGCAGGGTATCTACTCCATAGTTAAGATTGTTTTGCTGCACGGCGGGTGAGGATGGAGATGGAGCACACAAATGCAGAAAGATGACCAATGCAGGAGAAAAGTATGAAGAAAGACAGTTAAAGAGGAATGATATCTGCAACAACAGAAGGCTTGTAAGGAGAAGGGTGACACGTGAAACTACAGCACTACATGCCTCGAACAGATGCTTACAGGGTAACATTCCCTTTTCGTGGCATGTGTAGCTGTAGATACGCATGCTGTGCACAGAACTGGAATGCAATTCTCCCCAAGGCTGTGGCTAACCAGAAGATGTTGCAGAAGATTGTACTTAGTACTGCCTGGCCAACTTGAGCTTGGTGCTGTGCTAGAACATTTACAAAGTCGTGTTGGTGAACGTGTGTAGTGTGGACCAGGTAGCTCCCTTACAGATAACAGCTATTGGGGCCTTGTTTTTACAGGGAGCTGCATTCTGGCTTTGGTGTAGCAAGTTTGGATACACTTGACTACACAGCAAGCTACCCCTGCTTTTGAAATGCCACAAACTTAGTGTAGTTTAGTCGCTGCAACAAACAACTGTGGCATCTTATTAAATGATTTTTTCAATGTTTTACCAGGGCCCTCTTTACATCTAGCATGCAATGGTCTCTCTCCTCTACGGAGTCTGGGTGTGGAAGGAATAGAAGGGAGTCAATTGTATGGTTGAGATGAAAAGGCAAAATCACCTTGGGTAGAAACGTTGAGCAAGTTCTAAAGATTACCCTACCAACCTGCAGTTTGAAAAGGGGGGTCTTCCAGTCTGGGGGCTTGGATCTCGCTCACACGCCTGAGCGATGTTACTGCAAACAGAAACTCTACATCCAAGACAAAAACTGGAGAGGGCAAGAGTGAAGTGGCTCAACAGAGGGCCAAGGAGCATTGTGAGAACTACATTGAGGTCCCATGATGGCACTGGGGGTATCCTGGGAGGAATAACTCAAATCCTTACGTAAAGGTTTTAATAACGGGACTCTAAATAGTGAAGAGGTCCCTTTTCTGTAAATAACCTACCACTATATTAAAATATAACCGAATGGATGCGTGAGCCAGGCTTGAGCATTGCAAGTGAAGCAGGTAGCGAACAATGTCTTGCACTGTGGGCATTAGTTGATCAATGTGTTTGGGAAGACAGAAGCAAATAAATATTTCCCCCTTTACAGCATTACAGGCTCAGGTAGTGGGACTACAAGCCTATTTGAGGAGGATCATACATTCAGGCAGCAAATTGAGGTATCCAAACTCTAGGACTTAAGGAGCCAGATCGGAGGTTGAGCTGCCTGGCATTGCGATGTCCGACTGTGCCTTGGTGTTGAGTGAGAAGGGCAAGCCTGTTCGGGAGGTTTTCCTGAGGGACTACAGACTCAAGGAAAGTTGCGAACCATGGCTGCCTGGCCCATATGGTGGCCACTAGCACAAGGGAGGTTTGCTGAAACTTCTGAATCACAAATGGAAGGAGTGGGAGAGGCAGAAAAGAGTAGACAAATATCCCTGGCAGTTCACCAACAGAGCACTACCCATGGACTGTGGGTGTGGAAACCTGGAGGCGGAGCTTGGTCATTTTCAGCATTTGCGAATAGTCTCTGTCGGCAAAACCCCCAATGCTGGGAGTAAATGATCAGGACTTGGAAGAGAAGTTCCCACCTGTGGCCACATCTTGCTGAGCAAGTTTGCTACTCTGCTAGCAGATGTACTCTGTTGTGGATGAAGTAAAGCCAAATGCTTTGTGCTGAAGCCGAGAGATGGAGAGAGTGAGTGCCCTACTGTTTATGCAGGAAATATATGGCAGTCATGTTGACTGTTTTGATTAGAACTGTCTTCTGATGCACCCGGCAAAAGAAAGCTGAACCAGTTGAACTGACAATAACTCCAGAAAGTAGATGGTCTGTTGAAGAGGGTGTTCGCAGACCTTGAATAGTCATGTCCTGACGATGCCCTTCCAACCCCCCAGCCAGCAAGAGATGAGTCTGTGGTGATGGCCACCTGGGGGATTGGGTCTAGAATTGGCCTGCCTTGCACTTAATTGCTGCTATTCCACCACTGCAGAGAGTGAGGAGTGCTGGTCCCAATCAAAACTAGATCCTCCCAGAAGCCCTTCGCTTGTGACCAGTGTGCCGCCAGGCACTCCTGGAGCAGATGCATGTGTAAGCGGGCATGGGGAGTGAAGAAATGGATGCAGGAGGCCATCATGCCAAGGAGGTTCATTACTGTTCTCTCTTTTCACTGATAATTTGGCTGAAAAAGAGGCAGCAGAAACTGGAAGTCTTAATCCCGTGCTAGGCTGGGATAAGCTTTCCCGGTGAATGAGTTTAGTATTACTACCAGGGAGGGGCTGGAGGTGGGGTTTGCTCACTGTTTCAGCTTCGATGCATCCGCAGGCGTCTGCTTTGACCATTATTTTGGTATGAAGGTGTTTTTTGGTGCTGGCACCGAGACCCCCGACGTATTGAGGGAACTGTTAGCATTGAGGCTAGCCAGGTCTTGAGTAGCTTGTTCAGCGCCCGGGTCAGAGTTGCATCTGATGCCCAAGGTTGGTAATGGCCCTGGTACGAAGACAGTGGCATCCTAAACTGTGGGCACGAAGCTCAGTCCCCGCTGTGGTGCGAACTAGTACTCATAGTTGTGGTTTACTGGTGCTGGACAGGTATAGGATGCGGGTCTGGAACCTCAGTATCTAAAGAAGAATTTGGTTCCAGGCTGAAGGAGGCAAATTGTTCAACCTCTCCAACCGCTTCTTTGAGGTCTTACCTAAAGATGTTGGGGATATCTTAGTCTAGGTGTTGTTCCACAATGCTTCGAGAAACACAACAATCCGGAGAGTTGCAGATGGTCTTTCTGGAGCAGAAGGTGAAGCAAGTACAGCAAGAGGTCTGGTCCTATTCCAGTGACACACAGAGGTTACAAACTGCATGTTGGTCTGCCCAAGAGTACTTTGAGTGGCACTACGGACAGTATAAAAAGGGCGTTTTTCCCACCACAATGCTCGCATTCTCAGACACAAGACTCAACGGAATAAGCCCAAGAAGGGAGAGGACCAGAGCGGGCCACCTACTAACTCGAAGACGTGGTTCCCATGGATGGGTGACATCCGAGGCGATTAAACTCAATGCAAGGACTCTCCTAGGCTACCGGAAACAGAGGACTCAAGAGGCCCCGGAGAAGAATGCTATGTGGCGTCAACTCAAAAATACGGCGAAGCACGTCTGAATCTGATCGAACTATTGAGTCGATGCCCACACACACTACCAGTCACAGGAGCAGTCACTATACCTCGAAGAAAAACAAGTTGTACATGTCCAAGTCCACCACTATATGGCAAAAGTATGCAGAACAAGTGTATCTACAGTTACACATGCCACAAAAAAAGATTTCCATACAGATGTGATTACTAACAAGTCAGTGGGTCCTCCTTCAGTAGGTGTGGAGTCCTTAACTCAAAACTGTGGAGCTCTGAGTGAAGGACCGTAATAAGCCTACTGTTATTGTGGAGTGGAGTTTATTACATGTTAAAGAAATTATTGATAAGTGGTTTCACTGGTCAGGGATCTCTGGCCCATCTGTATTGCTAAAATAAAGTGTTGACTCCTTCTCTCTTGTGGGTTTTATAAATGAGCTGCGATCTTTGATCTGAATCCTTTCCTTTGAGGACACATCACCCGGTGGGACCCCAGCTGTGCCTGCAATTTCGCCACATCCTGGTAGGCCTCAGAGTCCCAGGGTGCATTTCACCTCCTTAAGTGTCATCAGCTGCTGTGGGGGGAGGAGTGCTATAAAGTGCTGCCTCTACCCCCCGTGACGCGGGACGCGCGTGGGACATGCCCGGGCAAAGGGCGGGCACGTCTGACCCAGTCGGAGCCAGTAAGAGGCTGGGCCAGGCCATTCCCCTAAGAGATTGATTTTGACTTTGGGATAGATAACGTATATTCTCTTTTACTTCTATGGTTTTGACCCTTACATATTATAGATTGTGGTTAGTTATTGTGAAACATGAGTAAGCGGAAACATAGTAAAGGTCCAAATGTTGTAGGGACTCTAGATGCTTTCCTACAGAGGGCGGAATCAAGCCTTATAAATGAAATAAAAACTTTCTGAATGAAGGTTGTCCCTTGAACCTCAACCTACTCAGAGTAGACTTTCTATTACGCCCGCATTTATGGAAGCTGGTGTGGCAATTGACAACGAGCCCTCCCCTTCATTGGCCAATTCCTCAGCACGAGTTATAATAGAACAAGCAATAGATATTGTTTCTTCCTCACCCTCCGACCCCGAATTCAGTCCTGTTCGGTTTAAAATCACCACCTGAGGTCAAAAGGTTACACGCAGGTTAGACAATATCATAGAACCCCCTCTCGAAAAAAGGAAAGTTAAAAATATACAAAGACAGAACAAATGGGAAGAAGGTGAAATCTGTCATTGGTACGGGTGAACTCCGTGAGGGACCATCGAATACTGCACAACAGAATGAGATTGACAAGCCTACTGACAATATACAAGAGGGGAACTTCTGGGGTAGACTTGAGTCAATGATGATCACCCTCTTGGAACCCATTATGTTAAAGGTAACTAAAGTAGACTTGCTAAGATGGAGGAGTTGGTTAGTAGTAAACATCTAGCTACATTGGCAGATAACACCAACTTAAATGAACGCATTACATCTAATAGGGGGGCAGGCATTGGAGCCGGACCATGCTCTAACCCCAATGGTATTAACCAAATACATTGTAGGAGTAATAATATTAACACTACTACACCTAATACAGATAATCCACCTGTTTGTACTGGGCAATATCCCCATAAGGATTGCCCCCACTATAGTAGCTCCCACTAACCCCACTGCCACAGAAAGAGGAGTTCAGATTGTCAGGGCGAATGGCTGGAATAAAGCAGTAGAGAGAGGCGTAAATTCACAGGAACAACAAGGTAAGTCCTATAGCCAATCACAAAAATTAAATTTGCCCCCAGAAGCAACCACGTATACAGTATTTTTAACATGTCGCCCCCCCCCACTCCACCCCACCCCCCCACCTCACGTCTTAACATTGGTCGACTTTAAGGAACAAGTCCCTCCACCTTTTAACCACAAGGACTGGTTTAACTAGGCCCCTTTTTTCAGATTTTAGAATGGTATGAAGGATCGGGTGGGTCGGCCCTTCTGACAAATCACTGTGTGGAGATTGTGTTGTATTAACTTTTAAGTCACCTCTTTTGGTGCACACAATCTTAGAGAGGGGCAATAGTGGGCCTGTTAATCCCAATGATATACACATACTACCACTAGGATATTTTTATCGTTCATCTTTTAATTCTTCAAAACGTCAAGGTTTTTTGTTTGAGGGAGACAATTACTCGAGAGCTGGGCAGTCTAGATATCCCATCCCAGTTCATAATCGCTTTGATGCCCTGAATTCTTTGGAAGACATTGATTGACTGGAACTTGAGAAACTTGCATATCATAATTGTGCAATCTGTAGGAATGATTATATGGGTAATCCAGGGTCGACTTTAACGGGTAATGACGGCGTTGTCTCTGAACACTATGATGGAAGAGATAGAGACAGAGACGAGGCTCGAGGGCTTACGGACCTGAACATGGAGGCTCAGGTTGATCCCCAGGGTATCTTAGATGTCTTTTCTCCATCTAGATACTTAAACAAGGATCTTGTTGATAGTAATATAAATGAGGTACGAGGGCTTATGGGTTCAAAGAACGAGACTCAGACCGATCCCCAGGGTACTCTAAATGTCTCCTTTCCATCTAGACCTGTAAATGAGGACATACTAGGGTTAGTAACTCACCCCCACAATTGCTCTGATGATGTCAAACTCCCTCTGTGCAAAATTGTCTCAAGGAACATTGCTGGGACCCGCTCTAAGTTAAATAGCCAACTGTGGTGGGAATTTATTTTACAATTTGAGGTCCTGTGTCTTCAGGAGCCATGGTCCAAGGAAGTGATCCATCTGAATGGGTACAAGACCTAATACACCCTAGCAGTTAATGGTTGGAGTGGTAGGGCTAGGGGTGGTTTATGCATGTATATATCGAGTTGCATGAATACAAAGAAAATAACAATGCTTGCCAGTCATGATTATTATCAATTAGTTAGATTGGATTTAGATAGAACACGCTTCAGCGTTTTGGTTAATTTTTACAACAATATTCCCCCAGGAAAAGTGGGAACTGTTATAAAAACCATGTCACAATCTTTGAAATCAGCAGGTAAATGCAAGACAAAAGACAATGTTAATACTGGCAGGGGATTTCAACTGTCCGCTATGTGAGAATGCTGGGGACAAATTATGTGGAGCTCTAAGAGAAGAAGAAGCATGTTCATCCAATTTTAGGCATGCCGCTTTAGGGGAGCAGCTGAATGAACTTATTCTTAGTTTTGATCTGGGATTTGTAAATTAATTATGCCGAATACCAGCCCCTCTACCTTGGATGTTTAACGGCAGGGGACTTTGTTCCACTATTGACTATGTCTTAATATTAAGCAATCATGCACATAGTCTACATTACTTCCATGTCTCAGAAAATTCACTTAGTGACCATTTTCCTCTTTCTGCGGCTATTAGATTACCTCTAGTAAAACTTTTAGACTTAACAATAATAATGATCAGTTGCTGGAAAATATAGCCATTGGGAGCATCAATGGGCACTCTCTTCGATGGGCTATGGTAGATCAGGCAGCACTGATTAAAACAGCGGTGGGTAAATGTAAACTACACATAGAGACATGCCTGAATGAAAAAACTGCCCCTGATAATATTAGCTTCCTTTATGGTAATAACTAATGTAATTAGAGAGTCTCTCATCAGGCGCAAAAAGAGTAACGGATCACAGAATGGGTGGTCTGATTTGAGGTGTACCCAAGTATACTCTCATCTAAAAAAAGAGCAGCATAAAACCCCGAGCAATAAGCTAGAAATAAGGTCGGCTAGAGGGGCATATAAAAAAGCAATAAGGGATAGAAAAGTTATACTGAAGAAGGAGGCAAGGGAGGCATTGCACTCGGCCTCAGAAGCCAAAGACAGTGTGGCATTTTGGAAGGCAATTAGGGCACCATCTTTAACTAGAGAGGCCAGCCCGTCAATTGAGGTAGCCATAACTGAGGAACAGTGGATCAAACACTTTGCTCAAGTATATAACGGCGGAGGGAAATTCTGATATGACGGATAACCAAGCTCAGGAGGTTCATGGCTCAAATCATCTTATAAATCACAAGGAGTTATTGTTCACCTTACAGGAAGCGGAGCGGGCTCTCCACGCACGTCAGGGTGGCAAGGCGCCTGGACCGGACGGGGTCCCCGTAGATATGTTTAAATTTAACATTTCTTTATGGTAGCCCCTACTGGTACAGGTGCTTAATGCCAGCTGTAGTACTGATTTTTTACCTACTTGGGTAAAGTCTACCATTGTGCCCATTTTTAAAAATGGGGATAGACAAGATCCAGGTTGCTATAGGCCAATTTCTTTGCTAGATGCCACAAAAAACGTAGTGGGTAGAATTGTACTGGAACACCTTCAGGATTGGGCTGATGAGAAATCTGCCCTGTCCGACCTCCAATATGACTTCCGGAATGGTGTGGGGACCATTGAGCAGGCCCTAAACCTGTCCCTCTTGGTGGGGAAAATACACAAGGGCTAAGAAAGGGAACCTGTTTTAGCAATTGTGGATCTCACAGCTGTATTTGACCGTGTGAGCCACATTAAACTATGGTCAATATTAGAAGCTATGGGGATTGATGTAAATGTTATTAATTTTCTTAAACGTTTTTATAGTAATGCCAAGGCACGTGTGCGCTGTGGTATGAAGGGTGCGCGTTCGGCTGCTTTCCCGATAAGGAGCAGAGTCAGGCAGAGCTGTGTCCTGGCCCGTTCCTTTTTAATTTGTATATAAATGGACTGGGGGAGGCTCTCCTTAAAGACAACCAAGACTTCCCCCTAGTAGCCTGTCGCCCAATCCCAGCTCTCTTGTATGCAGACGACGCAGAGCTGATGTCTCACACGCAAGTGGGCTTTCAGCGCATTTTGGACAGTTTTTCCCTTATTATGAAAGACCTAGGCTTAAGGCTAAACTCTTCCAAAACTTTTATCATGAGCTGTGGTAATGGCATAAAGAAACACAAGGATATGTATGTGGCAGGACAAAAGATTGGGGTTACAAAGAAATTCTCATATTTAGGCATTCTTTTTGCCCACAGTGACACTTTGGTACAAGTAGTTGTAGGAAAAAAATTGGTACTCTTACGTACTACATCTGCTCTTACGGCTTTTGCCAGAAAATTAGGCAAAAAAAACCTCCAGAGGAGATCATCAAAATCTACAAGGCTAAGTGCATCTCAGCAGCAGTTTATGGGAGTGGGGTCTGTGGGTTTGCTGATTTGATCCCAATTCAGAGAGTAGAAAACTCCTTCCTAAGATACATTTTATCTGTCCCGAGTGGTACCTCAGAATGCATCTGATTTAATCCGGCTTGAGCCTGTGCTATTATGGCACAGGCTCTGGACCAAAGAAGAGACCAAATTGAACAGAGATATCCTTTCAGATATTTTGAAACTGGAAGGTGTAATGAGGATACCATGGCTAAGACATTTTTTTAAAGATCTTGGCCATCCAGAGTATTTTACTATTCCTACTACCATCAGGTCAATAACAAGGAGGAATTAGAAAAGAGGGTATTTTGCTCCTGGACACCATTAGAAAGTCATCTGAGATTTTAAAACCAACAGTCCTGCACAATCAGTGGGTTTTAACTACTTTTAATATTCAACCCTATTTAACTTTTGTACCTGGTGCCTATGACCGGTTTTTACTAACTCGATTTAGGCTTGGGGGGGGGGGGATTGGGTTCACAGATTAGTTACTTTTCCCATAACGAATGACTGGTCTCAAGAACTCCAGCTATGCCCCTGTGATAACATCTCCCCACAATCCACGAATCATGTTATTCTCTTTTGTTAAGTTTTATTCCGCTGCAAGGAACCTGCTCTTAGTGCCTTTCCTAAAACAGTTTGGGCTTCGCCAATGCCGTCCTGCTTTTTTGGCATTACAATATTTAGATAATGAGCATAGTGTTTTTAGGATAACATTTTTTTTTAAAAAAAGCTTTGAGCCAAAGTAAACACGTGCATTTTTTTGTCGTTAATGAGACAAGGTCTTCTGTAAGTTTAATACGGTTTTAACTTTTTGAACTGGATTTTTTTGCAACATTTTTCATGAACTTTTAAATGTATGAATTGTTTGAATGTATTTTGTAATCTCGTGCTTTTAGGATTGTTTAATCAATCGAATAAAGCCTTCTTTGACTGAATTGAAATGAGCACACTGTGTCTGTCGTGGAATGTAAGAAATCTTTATTTATGTAATCGTTGAAGTCTATTCTATCTCTTCCATCTCATTATCCCAGCTTGCAGTCTGATGAATGGCCCTCCAATGCTTTTTGAGACATTAGCACGTTTTACATGCTTTTTAGCACCACTGTTTTGTGAAACCGTGATTATTTCTGTTTTAGAAATACATTACCTTTAGTATGCCTTTTTTGGCATATTAACCTTGCGGGTTTTTTTAGTAAACTTGTGTGCGTTTTTCATGAAATCTATTTCTATTCATAGGCTGCAGGTGCACATGTAAACTTCACCGCAAAAAAGATTGAAGCTTTCACAGCAGTATGCAAACCCTGCAGAAACAGCAGAACGATTTCTTAATTTGAGTGACCTCAATGGAGCAGTTTGAGAGACTTAAGAAAGCTTTTAAAACATAGAAACGATTGAGAGACAAAGTGCAAGGAATACCGGGTGCCACCTTCTCCCTCTGTAGTGATGTAGATCAGGCAGTGGGATGAAGTTGCTAGATATGATGGGCCAGTGTCAATAGTTATTATTTGCAATCTCTTTACTGTAATCTTGTATGTGGTGTCAGCCTGGTCCAGAGCACTTCAGCGTTCTTTGGACCTGGGTGACACTGACCCTCTAGCATTTTGCATTGCTCAAGCCACTCTGCCGCTACCAACCCCTAATGGCTATCCATGGGCGGAAAAAAAGTGAAGGAGCGGAAAAGTAGCAAGAACAGTGAAGTAGTGAAGTGGCCTAGACAAAGAAAAAGCAGCAAAAAGTCAAGACAATCAAAGCAACGCGTACAATTAGAGCAAAACAAAAATGGCCAGGCAACGCATCAGCACAACAGCAAGCTGGTTGAGGAAAGCAAGCTCAAACGGAGATCAAACAATGAGGTGAACGTGCAGAGTCACACAGAGAGAAGGCACAAGCACCCCTGTTGCTTCCACAGCTGGTGGACTTAATCTCAGATTTAATGATTTTTTTTTACTTGTTTATGAAGATTTTAAATTAGTTTAGCGTAGCAAAATCAGTACAGATACAAAAAAATCCCAGCTCCGTACAACCATGGAGAGTAACAGCACAATGCAGTCATAACATTGTCCACTTATAATAGAAAATTGTATCGAAAAAAATTCTTAAAAGAAACCACACTGTCTTGTCTAGGAAGAATGTAATAGCAACAAATATCTGCACCTTGGCTCTTTACAGTGCTCATAACTCGGATTAAAATTTCTCAACTAACAAATCATAAGAATATAACTCCATAAACTGGGTCACACACATATAAGCGCACCGACTATGTTGCAAGAGGAAACTTTTTTGACCAACTGAAAGTGCAGATAAGAGAATATGGAAGATTTTCGCTTATAAATATCATTAATTTGAATATACTGATGGCACAGAAAGTCATAAGGATACAAAACGCAAATCTGAGAATACAGCAGACCAACTGCAGTGTAGATTATTGAACTATGGGGTCATCATACAGCAACCTGGGTGTGAATGCTGCATGCTGCAAAGGCAATCGTCCAATCTTACTTTGAGATTACCACACATCTGTGTGCAATCAATAAAAGAGTGAAAGCAAGAATGCATCCCAACTGCAGCCTGCTATTTCTGAGCGTTCTTTGAGACATGAGATGCATTATTACATGCTACTCATACACAGGTATCATAATAAGCAATTGTCCTAAGCCAAGAGATATTTACCAATTTGTCAGATTCTTCCATAACATTTGCCCGTCGACTCCATTAAACATCAACTTACAGTCTAGATGCCATTATTGTCCATTAAATATACACCTGGACATATCAGCAATGTTGAAGCATTGCATTATTTCAACTCATTCTTTGAGTACTAATAAAAGGGTTTTATTATAAATATGTGCCTGTGTGTACTAGAAATCAATCATTTGAATGTTTAAGGGGTGGCTGGGATTCCAGTTTTTGAAAAAAAGCATGCAAAAAAGATCATCTCTGAGATTCTTGTATTACACGCAAAAAGAGTGAATCAATAAAGGGGTATCTAAAACTCATAGGTATCCCAACAGAGACACTGAAGTTTAGCTTTTCAAACCGGACTTTAAAACCGTTCAAATTACAAACAACTGGGATTCTTGCCAGTCTTGCTTTGGCATTTCAGACAAGTTTTTTGTGGTACTTTCTTACATCAAAAATTGCAATCATTGAGATTTACTGGACTATGTTCGCGGGCGAAGGCAGGTAGAATGGGGCAAGCTCGCATCAACAGGACCATAAGTCCTAAAGCCTCACTAAAGGGTTGGGAGGGGGAGAGGGGGACACCTGGTCGGGGGGGGGGGGGGTGGGTGCACTGGTGGTACAGTGGGGAGTTGCAGGGAGAAAATGTGGGGAAAAATAGTTCTTGAGTACAGCGAATTGCATATTGAGAAGATCATTTAAGATTTTGCTTTAGTATGGATAATTTTGTATTTTATTGTGTTTGACTGGTTTGAAATAACTTGGTTGATGAATATAAGCCGAAAGTCAAGATTAAAGGGGAAGAATATTTTCACGGGCTACCTTGGTGGAATCGATATAAATGATAATGGCAACTAAACGACTAAAAATGTGCTCTCTAAATGTATCAGGATTGAATAATGTGATAAAAAGACAGAAAGTTGCTGCTGAATTAAGATATATAGCACCACATATAGTATGTCTACAGAAGACGCACATACCCTGGTCCAATAGAGGGGTCTTAAGAGAACTTGGATTTACACTTGTGATTGCAACAGGCCAATCCAGTTTGATACGGGGGGTTGCTATTATGTGCAAGGGTAATAATGCAGTACCGGGTAGAACTCTGGCCGATAAAAAGGGAAGATGGGCAATAGCTGAACTTAATGTAGAAGGTAAAAAGTTGACGCTATGTAACATCTATGGCGCGAACTTCAGAGCGATTCAGATGCTTTAGTCGAGATAAATATGGAATGAACTACTTGGCCGCAACCTATATTGATTTGCGGGGACATGAACATTAATTTGACCAATACTGCTATGAAGGAAGGGCTGGTCAAGTATAAGGGTCGCAAACCAAAAGTATATAAGGCTTTATTAAGTTTAGCACAAGACCATGGGCTGGTGGATGTGTGGGGGCATTTAAGACCTCAAGATAGTGGATATACGTTTTACTCTCACCCTCACAAAAAACTGGTCAGACTTGATTATTTCTTTACCCCTGTTTCAGTAATTCATGGTGCAACAATTTCTGCATACCCTAGAATCTCATCAGACCACTCACCGATATTGTTAGAAATTGGTATGGCGCTAATTAAACCTAGACAAACCAGCTTTACACTTGATAGAAAATTAATCTTTAATGTTGATTTTAGAGATCATATTAGGAAGTGGATGAAACTATTTTTTGAAGAGAATAAGGGATCCAGTTCACAGGCAATAATATGGGATACTTTTAAAGCTAGATTTCGGGGAGAATGTATTAGTTTTTCCTGTAAGAATAAAAAAAAAGCTAGACAAGAGTTAGATAGACTATATGTGAAACTAACTCATTCTGAAACATTATTAATGCAGGGGATAGTCAATAAGGGGGTCGATTTAACCATATTAGAGGACAATGTGGCCAAGGACAGAGCAAAAGTATCAGGTTTCTGGGCAGAAGAAAATGCTAGGAGATATCTTTCCTCTAAGATGGATGAACATGAATATGGAGAGGCAATTGGGAGAAAATTGGCGATTCAATTACGTATTAAAGAATCAGCCAGAAATATTGATCAAATGATAGATTCTGCAGGGGTGGTACAATCGGAACCACAAGAGATACTCAAGGTCTTTCAACAATTTTACTCTGTGCTATATGACGGACCCGCCGATCCGGGACCAAACTAGAATGTAATACTAGCAGAAGGCTTAAAAAGGGTGGATTCCATTGAATCACAATGGCTAGAGGATACGATCATAGAGGAGGAGCTGGACAGGGCTGTTAAAAGTCTAGCTAAAGGAAAAGCCGCAGGTCCTGACAGATTACCTAGCGAAGTATATGTACAATTTTATCATGATATTAAAAAAGAACTATTAAAAACCATGTGAGAAGCCCAGCTGGGATATCCACCAAAAACGTGGGCAGAAGCCACCATTGCAGTCTTCTGTAAAAAGGGTAAATCACCAGAACTAGTAGGGTCATATCGACCGATTTCATTGTTAAATGCCGATAACAAAATATATTCTAAAATATTAGCCAATCGGTTGACTGACTGTATTACCTCCTTAGTTTCACATCAACACGGATTCATCCCCAGAAGGGGGACGGTAGAACACGTCAACAAAGTTATTTCTCTATTTGACATTGCCTCAGTGAAAAAGAATGATTTAGCGCTGATTCTGTTAGACGCAGAAAAAGCGTTTGATCGTGTGCAGTGGGGGTATCCTGGGAATTAATGAAAAAAATGGGATTCGGGCCAAAATTTATCAGAGCAATCCAATCTTTATATTTACATCCTGTGGCAAAGATATCAGTGATGGGCCTAACCTCTGAAACTGTCATTATATCACGTGGAACACGACAAGGTTGTCCTTGCTCCCCCTTTTATTTGCCCTTTACATAAATCCCTTAATAGAGTTACTGAGCCGGAATATCTTGGTTCCCCCTTACAAAGTTCAGGATTATTATTTTTTGGTTTTTGTCTACGCTGATGATATAGCAGTGGCTACAACTAATCCTGAAACTGCAATAAAAGAAATAGAACGGTTAGCAAAGGTATTTGGCTTTATAACTGGATATAAATTGAATGAGTCAAAAACCCAACTTCTTTGCTCTGATACGATTAAATGGCAAGATAGTAGGGTGGTTAAAGAAGTAACATATTTAGGTATTTTAATTAGGGCAAATATGACGGAATTAGTGCAAGCCAACTGGAATATGTTAATGGCAAAAATCACGTAATTTCTGGATAGATGGGAGAGGCTGTATTTAACTATTATTGGACGATCAAATGTCATAAAAATGAATATATTGCCAAAGGTTTTGTATCTATTTAGATCTATACCTTTAGAAATTACTAAAGATAAAATACAGGCGTTACAATCCAAATACGGGAAATTCATATGGAGCCCTGGGAGACCTAGAAGGGCAATGAATTATATGACGCTGCCGGTCTTAAGGGGAGCGATGGAGGTACCGGATTTTTTTCTTTATTACATAACTTGTTTTCTACTGAAAATGAAGGTCCTGATAACTGGAGAGCAAGAAATTGATGATGCTAATATTCCAAACATCTTTGATATACAGCTTGGGCCATATGCAAAGCATATTCTAGTCAAAGAACTTGATGGGAGCTATTATAAACGAAAAGGTTTAAGGTAACCATGGGGGCATTTAAGGTCTGGAAATGGTTTACAAAAACTATGGATTTAGCAAGAGTATCATATTATACCCCGCTCAATGCACATAGGATCTTACCTGGAATTTTCTCAGATGTAATGACTAATAAGTGGCAGCAGAAAGGCATTAAGATCTTAGGACACATTGTAAATGAGAATGGCATTTGTAAATCTTTTGAAGAGATCAAGGATAAATATTCACTGCCCAGATGGTATTTCTTTAAACACCTACAAATTCGCGATTATTTAAATCGAAGAGGTACGAACTTGATTCAACACCAAGTCATTGAAGGAATTAGTAGATCGGTTAAAATTGGAGTGATATATCAATCCTTAGTCTCAGCTAAGAAAGAAAATGTTGAGAAAGTGCAGCTGAAATGGAGAGAATCTCTAGGAGATTTAGAGATTGAAGTTGAGGACCTTTTAATTTTGTCAAAGGAGGCGCTCATGTCTGAAAACTTGAAAGCTCAGTTTTTTAAAACGCTATATGATTTATATTATACGCCTAAGCGAATGGAAAAATGGGGAGCTGGAAATGAAGGTAAATGCTTTCGGTGTGGGGATAAGGATGCTGGGGCGATACACATTTTTTATAGTTGTGTTAAGCTGCGGGGGTTTATTGTACATTTGGAAAAATGTATTTCCTTGGTGATTAAAACAACGGTTGTTATCTCCCCAGCAATGATGGTGTTAGGTAAAATTCAAAAAGACAATATTTAAGAAACACTTTTTCAATATCAACATTTTATATTCTTTGCAATGACTGTTGCACGTCTGTGCATAGCCATGGAGTGGCTACAGGAAAAATCACCGGATTTTAATCAATGGCGTGCTAAAATGCTGAGCCTATATAATTTAGAGTGGAGTTTATTTTCAATTAAAGGAAAAAGAGACTGGGTATAAAAATTTGGAGCGCGTTTCGGGACTATTATGAATCATGAGTTTCTCTCTCCTGAAAGCAAAAATTCGGACATATCTTTCTGATGATTAATGTGATATATACTTATTTGTGATTCTGTTTGCAGTTTGGCTCTACAAAGAACAATAAAATAAAACAACAAAAAAAGATTTACTGGACTCTGTAAGCAGCACTGAGGTTTCATTTTCTTTGGTCTTATTGGAAAACGAAACCAATTATTGCAAGCAGGAATCTTCCTGCGTGTGTTTTGAAATTTTTTTGCATCAAGTAATTCACAATATTTTTTATTAAATAATACAATGCCAAACAAACCACTAACCTCTCCCTCCTCCTGCATTTATTCAAAAGATTTTCTAGTAAGGTAATGAAACAGGTTTTAGTCTTTTTCCCAGCTTTTAACGTTAACCAAGGGTTTAAGATCGCCCGCTGCCTAAAGGTAAACACTAGGGTCTCGAACTGGGAAAATTATTCACTTTCCAGTGTATAGACTGATCTAGTAGTGGTTAGAAGTCTGAAAGATATAAAAATTGACAACTGTGTTCCAACAATTGCACCCCTGGCTTTGTACATGTGACCGTGCTGAATGGTAGATCACAACAAGCATTGGCATAGCCAATAGGTCTCGCCTTTGGGACTTTTTAAGTGTTTAGCCATGCAACAGTTGATGTTGCACCAATGATATTGTGCTGCATATTTAAATACTTATAAGGTCCCAAAGGCGAGACCTATTGACTATTCTAATGCTTGTCTGACTTGGATTCTTGGTTGTAGCGTAAAGTCTCAACGCGGGAACACAACCAGGCGCTTTATACATCCATATTTTATTATTATGAAACAGATCATAAGTGTTTTGCTTGCAAACTGCTGGAGGCTGTCACAATGCGGTGGTCCTAACACTGCATGAAGAAGCGTGTGCTGCTGGAGTCCTATGGTACTGCAAGGAGTAGTCACACTGCAGTGGTCATAGCACTGCAGGAGGAAGCGCGTGCTGCTTGAGTCCTATAGCACTGCCAGGGCACTGCAGGGAGTAGTCACATTGCGGTGGTCATAGCACTGCAGGAGGAAGCGTGTCCTGCTGGAGACCTATGGCACTGCAATGAGTAGTCACACTGCAGTGGTCATAACACTGCAGGAGGAAGCGTATGCTGCTGGAGTCCTATAGCACTGCCAGAGCACTGCAGGGAGTAGGCACACTGCAGTGGTCATTGCACTGCATGAAGAAGCGCATGCTGCTGGAGTCATATAGCACTGCCAGGGCATTGCAGGGAGTAGTCACACTACGGTGGACCTAGCACTGCATGAAGATGCGTGTGTGCTGGATTCCTATGGCACTGCCAGAGCACTGCAAGGAGTAGTCACACTGCGGTGGTCATGGCACTGCATGAAGGTGCGTGTGCTGCTGGAGTCCTATAGCACTCCAAGGAGTAGTCAAAGCAGTGGTCATAGTTAGGCTGGGGCGGTAAATTCCGTTCCGTTCGCGGAATTTGGGTAATTTCGCATTCCGCGGAGAACGCGAAATTGACAAAAATTCTGCGTTGCGTGACTTTGTGAAATTTTTTGCTTGTTCACATTCTCAAATGCGTGTTTGCGAGATATCCCCTCCACCCAGCACGCACACAGCGATTGCGAACAGTAAAAAAGCACTGCGAACAAGCAATTCCGCGTGTTGACGGAATTTCTGCGTTTTCGCAGATATTTTTTACAGTTTCGCGGAGATATGCGTAACGCGATTATGCAAATTCCACCCACCCCTAGTCATAACACTCCAGGAAGGTGCGTGTGCTACTGGAGTCCTATAGCACTGCCAGAGCACTGCAGGAAGTAGTCACACTGCTGTGCACCACCACCCTCACCTTCAGCCCCTCCTGCTGTTTTACCACGAGGCTGCCATTCACCAGTCCCTTACTCTAGCACTGGGGACTCAAGCAGCCCTGAGCGCAAACTCAGTCATGCCCTTCAGCGACGCACACATCTAAAAGTGCACGTCACGGCTGCCCTGCAGTTCTCGTGTGGTCCTCAGAGCACACAGTGCGTGCGTGCCGAGGGACACCAGTTGCTTAGTTCTGTTGCAGTATCTGCACGTTGTGTGACGCTTAAGGTTCAAAGGGAGAGGCAAAGGGAGGGGGGTGGAAGTCTGCCGTCTTCGTTCTGGTCTGATTGCTGCAGTGTTTTACCTCAGATGCTGCGCACAGAATACCCAACGCAGGCCGGGGCGGTAAGGGTTAACCGTGCAGTGCCGGCTTCCTCCCGCTGCTCCCATTGGACGTCAGGTTCCGGGGAGGGTTTAAATTGAGCAATCGGTTCTCACACTGCAGAGGGTGATGTAATGGAAACCCACGACCCTGACCTCATCACTGAGGAGCAGCACATGTGTCCCGAGCAGGGGCCGGGAGACCCACGGACTACTGGGCACATGGATGTAAAGAGACAGGGGAGCCGGCAGACTGACGCAGACAGAAATACATTATGAACACGCATGCAAGCCCACTCACTCTTTGTAGTACCGTCTGCACAATTCTGTATGTGTGCCCGTCAGTCTACCAGCCTGCCATGCTCATGGGTTGGTAGACGTCCTGCCAGATATGACGGACCATTAAAATACACGCAGCAGGTCTACATCGAACCACATTAATTAAACCATTTGAGCGTAAAGTATCTTCAGTCCAACAAAAGGTGCAAAACCCGGTCTGCTTGAATTTATGGGTCAGACTAATGGCAGAAAGGCCCATGGCACATACGGACAGACAATATATTGTTTGCTCATATAATTAGGGTGACCCAATTTTTAACAAGCATTGGCCGTAAAAGTAACGCAGCCATGAAAACACTGACTCACTAAGAACATCAAAGTGTCTGCAAAAGTGATCGCGATCAAGCGTGGCCAGCGATGCGCTTCATGAGCATGACGAGGAAAACCATATGGCGCCTCTGCTCGTAAGCGCGCGCCCGGGTACATGCGCGCAAGCTGTAGGCAGGCCATGGTAGCATTTTTTGAAGCCCTTACTAAAAGTCTTGCCAGATCAGCGCAAGGTCAGGCGAGACCTAAACAGCCTGAATCTCCATTCAATTAATTCCGATGAACACTATTCTGATTTATATCAACTCTGAGTTGGGACGTTATTGGACAGAACACCATTTTTTACATACACACCATTCTGAATTCCAGAATTCAAAGCTGTTCAACAAATGCTAATTAAAGTCACTCATAAGGACAGTGGACTATAATGGTAGGTATGGGTCCTAGTAAAGGAAGGGAAAATTTCCTCTATACCCTGCTTACGCAATAAAAGGAAAATGCTACTTACCCAGTATGCATCTGTTCTTGGCATATAGAGCTGTAGAGTCATATGCTTCAGCATAGATCACCATCTAGTGTTGGGTCCAGATGTTTGCACTTTGCTTTTGTTTCAAAGAAGTCTTTCCAGTCACAAGGCAGGTGACTCCTCTTTTCGGTGATAGTGCACATGGGCATCTACTCCATCCTTAGATTATTTTGCGGTAAATGGCGATGATGGAGTTAGTAAGAGTAGTAAAGAGAGATGTCCATGTATAAAGTATCTAATAAAGATATTACTGCAACAGGTAAAGGTACCCGGGGAGGCGGGTGGGTGCCTATGACTCTACAGCTCTATATGCCATGAACAAATGCATACTGGGTAAGTAGCATTTTCCGTTTGAGGCATATGAGCTGTAGATCATATGCTTCAGCATAGACCTCATAGCAGTTATCTTCCAAAGCGGTGGCTAACCTGTAGCTGTTGTAGTTGTTTGTAATAGTGTACGTAAAACTGCTTACACATCTACACAATAGTGTTTTGTGAATGTGTGTGGTGTACACCATGTTGCAGCTTTGCATTCGTCATCTATGGGTATATTTCCTAAGAATGACATAGAAGCCCCCAGTTTGCGTATAGAATGCGCTCTGGGGGGGAACTGTTAGTGTGCGTTTAGCTTTAATGTAGCATATTTGAATGCACTTAACTATCCACCAAGCAACAATTGATTTTGATATTGGATTGCCTTTGTGTGGTGGAGTAAAAGCAGCAAAATGTTGCTTGGTTTTTCGGAAAGGTTTTGTCCTTTCTATGTAGTATAGTAATGCTCTTTTGACATCTAAGGTGTGAAGAGCACATTCTGCTACTGAATCTGGTTGAGGGAAGAACACAGGCAACTCAACAGATTGATTGATATGAAAGGCAGAAATGACTTTAGGTAAAAATGTGGGGTTAGTTCTTAAAACAACTTAGTTTTAGTGCATCTGTAATAATGGTTCTTCTATGGTTAGTGCCTGAAGCTCACCTATTCTTCTTAGAGATGTGATAGATATAAGGAAGGCTACTTTCCAAGTGAGAAATTGCACTTCACATTTGTGTACTGGCTCCAAAGGTGGACCCATAAGTCTTGTAAGGACTATGTTGAGATTCCACACCGGAGCAGGTGTAAGTCTGGGTGGAATTACTCTTTTAAGTCCTTCCATAAATACTTTAATAGCAGGCACTCTAAAAAGAGACAAATGCTGTCTGTTTTGTAGATATGCATCTATTGCAGCAAGATGTAAGCGTATAGATGTGTACGCTAAATTGGAACGCTACAGATGTAGTAGGTAGCAAATGATGTTTTGAATTGAAGCAACTAGCAGATTGATTTTATTGTTGTTACAGTAAATTACAAACTGCTTCCACTTTGCTGCGTAGCATGTTCTTGTGGTAGGGTGCCTGGCCTCTTTGATAATATTAATGCAGTCTGGCGGAAGATTAAGATAACCAAACTCTAGGATTTCAGGTGCCATATTGCAAGGTTGAGATGACTGGGATCTGGATGCCTGATCTCTCCATGACTCTAGGAGTGAGAAGATTGGGAGCAAGGTGTCGTTTTTGGCGAGGAACTACTGATAGTTCCAAATAGGGTTGTGAACTACGGTTGACGGGCCCATGTCGGAGCAATTAGGATTAGTGTCAGGGACTGCTGTCTGAGCTTCCGAACCACCAACGGAATGAGTGGGAGAGGCAGAAAAGTGTAAGCAAATATCCCTAACCAATTCATCCATAGGACATTGCCTTTGGACAATGGGTGTGGATGCGAAGTATGGGCATTTTGCGTTTAGGTGAGTGGCAAACAGATCTATCTTTGGGAAGCCCCACATTTGGAAGAATGGGAGCAGAACTTGAGGGTGGAGTTCCCATTCGTGTATTTGTTGTTGTTGACTGAGCAGATCTGCAATCTGGTTGTCTACTCCTGGGAGGTGTTCTGCCAAGAGATATATCTTTTGAGGTATGGCCCGTCTCCAGATGCTCTGGGCTAGCTGTGAGAGCTGGAGAGAATGTGTCCCTCCCTGTTTTTGTATGTAGTACTTTGCTGTCATGTTGTCTGTGCGAATCAGGAAAGCTTTGTTTACGATATTAATCTGAAAGGCTTTCAACGCTAGAAAAATTGCCATCAGCTCTAGATGGTTTATGTGGAGTGGTTTCTGTTGTAGAGTCCACATGCCCTGAATGGTATGTGTCTGGAGAGGAGTTCCCCAACCGGTGACCGATGCATCGCTGTTATCACTACCTGTGAAACAGGTCGACAAATGGCCGCCCCTCGGAAAGGTTTTGTATGTTACACTATTGCAGAGAGCGGTAACTGCGGCCAATACCAACACTAGATATGACAACTGACCTTGAGCCTGGTTCCACTGACGTGCTAATCATTCCTGTAGGGGGCGCATTTGGAGTCTTGCGTAAGGAACGATTAAAATGCAAGACACAATCATTCCTATCAATTGCATAAACACTCAAGTTGGTAATGAGTGTTGAGGCTGAAACTGCGATATTCGAGTATGCACGTTGCGGATTCTGAATGGGTTGGGATGTGCTAGAGCTTTCTGAGTGTTTATTGTGGCTCCTAGATACACTTCTGTGTTCAATGGTTGTGGATGAGACTTGGTGAGGTTTACATTGAACCCGAGACCGTGAAGCAGTTGGACTATTTTTTTATTGTGACGTAGGCCGCTCTGTTGTGTTCTGGCTATTATTAGCCAGTCGTCTAAGTAGGGGAAGACGTGAATGTGCTATCTTCTTAGATGAGCAGCGACTACTGCAAGATACTTTGTGAAAACCCTGGGTGCTGTAGTTACTCTGAATGGGAGGACTTTGAATTGATAATCTTGGCAGTCTACCACAAACCTGAGATATTTGCGGTGAGCGGGGTGAATGGGAATATGGAAATAGGCATACTTTAGATCCAGAGTGACAAAAAGTCACCTTGCTGAAGAAGCGGGAGAACCTGTTGAAGTGTGGCCATGTGAAGGTGGGCTGATTGGATGTAGAGATTTAGTGGTCTGAGGTCCAATATAGGTCTTAAAGAGCCATCCTTCTTGGGAATGAAGAAGTACAGGGAGTATACCGCGGTCCCTTGGTATTGTAATGGGACTGGTTCTATGGCTTGATTTTCTAGGAGGGAGAGAACCTCTAGCTTTAACCCCTTCTCTGCTAGGCCTTTTCCCCCCTGTGCTAAGCCTTTTTTTGGCTATTTGGGGTAATGCGCGCTTAGGCCCATGTAACTTTTTGACCACATAAGGTATCCACGCCAAATTTGCGTCCTTTTCTTCCAACATCATGGGGATTCTAAAGGTACCCAGGGTTTGTGGTTCCCCTGGAGGTGTCCCAGAACTTAGCCAAAATACAGCAACATTTTGGGGGGTGAGGGGGTCCGATCGGGAAAACGGGCTGCAAATGAAAGCGTCTGGGTTTTTCCCTGCAAATGTTATCAAAAAAGGGTTTGTGGGGCTGAAATCACAATTTTCCCAGTTTTTAGGGAATGACAGACTTTTGTCAGAAAACCAACATTATTTACACAGTTTTGGCATTTTTCTGGGACATAGCCTATTTTTGCCATTTTTTGTGCTTTCAACCTCCTTCCAGTTAATGGTAAAAAGGAGTATGAAAGCAATAATGGATCCTGGAAAGCTATACATTTTATAAAAGCAGACAAAATTCTGAATTCAGAAAGGGGTCATTTGTGTAGACCCATCAAGGTTTCTTTATGGAAACTAACAGTTAAATATTGGAAAAATTGAAAATTAGTTGACAAAATTGTGTCGTTTTCACCTGACACTTCTCGTAATTATAACAGCTCTTTGAAAGCAATATACAGTTACATCCGCTGGATCTTCCTGGTTGTGGGGATATATAGGACTTGTAGGTTCACCAAGAACCAGACGAACCCAGAGTCAAAAACTGAGTGGCAATTTGCAATGGCTTTTTATTATGTACCATTTTTTAGCAATTATTGTGTGAAAATGTATACATGTAAAAATCGGCATGAAAGACACCTATGTATTTCTGAAATGGGTACAAATTATAGAGTTTAGAAACAGTACATATTTGCACATTTTCAAAATTGGGAATACTCATACTAGCATGAGAATTATTGGTCATTTTTCAAAATGACTTCTTTTTTACACTATGTCTTTCATTTGGAAGGCCAAAATGCATCAAAACTCAAAAGGTAATAACAGTTGTGTTACAAATCTGAATTACCCAGAGTCTGCCTATATAAATGGTACCTCACTTGTGTGGGTAGGCATAGTGTCCACAATCGGAAAGGGCTCAAAAACCCACCATGAACACACCACATTTTCACAATGAAAATGTACCCTTTTTTTGCGAAGTGATGAGCTGTTGTTAGTGAACCCTAGCCCCGACGGCACCAAGGGAAACCTAGCAAACCTATACATTTATGAAAACTAGACACCCAGGGGAATCCAGGATGGGGTGACTTAACTGCCTCCCACCAGGTTCCTTTACCCAGAATCCCTTGCTAACCTAAAATATTGTCCAAAAAAACGCTTTTTCCCCACATTTCTGTGGTGGAAAGTTCTGGAATCGGCGTGGATTCACAAATTTCCTTCCAGCCCACGTTCCCCAAAGTCTTCCAAGAAAAATGGTACCTCACTTGTCTGGGACGGCCTAGTGCCTGCGACAGCAAAGTGCGCAAAACACAACGTGGTCACACCTCAATTTCGCAGTGAAAAATGACCCTTTTTCTGCATAGTGCCTAGCGGTAGTTTTTGAACCCTAGCTCTTCCGGCACCTAGGGAAACCTAGCAAACCTATACTTTTTTTTAAAACTAGACACCCAGGGGAAACAAGGATAGGGTGACTTGAAAGCCTCCCACCAGGTTCTGTTACTTAGAAACCCTTGCAAACCTAAGAAACCTACCAAACCCACACATTGCTGGAAAGTAGACAGCTGAAAAAAATCATTTTTTTCACACATTTTTGTGTGGGAAAGTGTGGCATCACCGGGCTCACACAAATGTCCTACCACCCAGCGTTCCCCCAGGTCTCCCGATAAAAAGTAGTGCCTCACTTGTGTGGGAGGCGCAAGTACACGCGACAGGCAAGGGCCCAAAAAGTAGTGAGGCAACATCAAAATTGCTTATCTCAAAACCACCTGCTTTTGCAAGGGGGGTCACCTGGGATTTTGGCCCCGTGCTCGGCGGCCATCTAGGGAAACCTACCAAGCCCACACATTTCTGAAAACTAGACACCCGGGGGCTTCCACGGAGGTATGGCTTGCGTGGACGCCGAATGTTCCCTTACCCAGAATCCCTTGCAAACCTCAATTTTAGCTGGGAAAAAAATAGTTTTTTCACACATTTTTGTGTGGGAAAGTGTGGCATCACCGGGCTCACACAAATTTCCTACCATACAACTTTCCCCCAGATCTCCCGACAAAAAGGCTTCCTCACTTTTGTGGGAGGCACAAGTACCCGCGGGGGGGGGGGGGGCGCGAGACGGCAGAAAGACTAATAATTGCGGGGGTGGGGGCATGGGCATGCCTGTTTTGGGCAGCCCCCACCCTTATTTTATATTTAAAAATCCCTGGTGTCTAGTGGGCTTTTTGCCCCCCCCCCCCCGGGGGGAACAGATTGGGGGCTACTGCCCTCCCCGGGGGGGGGGGCAAAAAGACTAAATTGTGCCAAATAACATTAGGGGGAGCATAGGCCCTTGCCCAAGGGGCCGCTTCCCCCTCCCTGGTGTCTAGTGGGTGGATCCCTGCTTGGGGATCGCCCTCCTGTGGGGATCCCCTGTTGGATTCTCACCATTCCAAAAAGACCTCTCCCATCTTCCAACGTGCTCAGGGGGCTGAGATAGCCCCCTGAGCACGTAGAAAGGGAAACTGAAATGAGTCTCTTGGCTCATTTCAGTTTTGGTTATACTGAAATGACGTCAGTGCGATGTGCGCGCTGAACGTCATTTCAAGGAAACCAGGGGGCCTCAGGAGCTGGGGAAGCTTTTCCCCAGGTCCTGAGGCGTTGGGGGAGAAAAGGGAATCCCTCTGGTGACCGCACCAGAGGGATTTCCGGGGGTGGGTGTGATGACGAGCTGAGCTTGTCATCAGCACACGAGCACTGTGAGCCATGACTAGCTCAGCTCGTCATCAGCAGGGAAGGGGTTCAGAGTGAGATGTTCTGGTGACATTGCATGTGGTCTTGGAGGGATATTTGGGGTATTGGCTATAAGTTCCAGGCAGTAAACATTTAGATAATTTGCAGTACCCATTTGTCTGAAGTGATGGAGTTCCAGAAAGGGAGAAATTGGGAGAGACGTCCCCCGAAAGGAGTGGAATGATGGGGGGTATGGGATGGAAGTCACTGTTTGTTGCAGGTGGGGGTGGAGCATGTGGAGTTGCCTCTGCCTCTTCCCTTACCATTCTTTCCTTTAAAACCGCCTCTGAAATAACCTCTTGGTGAGGGGAATTGATTATTACCTTTGTAAGAGGAAGTAGTCTTGTTGGATATGTTCTTAGAGCCACCCCTATAAAAGCAGCGGTGAAAGGAAACCCTATTGGTGGGTAACTGCAAAGCCCCCAGGGACTTTACTACCTCTGTATCTTTTTCATTTTTTCCAGCGAGTTGTCCACTGCTGGTCCAAAAAGATGTTCCTTATCAAAGTGTTGGTTGAGGATGGAGGTTTGCACCTCATGTTTGAAACCTGAAATTCTCAACGAAGAATGCCTTTGTAACCGTACCCTGGTGTTAACCAGTACGGGCTGCTGAGTCTGCCGCATCTTGGGCACACCTGATAGCTGTGTATGTAATGAGATTACCCTCCTGAATAAGGTCCTAAGCCTTAGTCTTATGTTCCACTGGTAAGAACTGCATGAGTTTCTCCAACTCATCATAGTGAGCCCTGCAATAGCGAGCTAGTAAAGCTTGAGCACTGCCAATGCGCCAATGGTAAGTCGCCTGTGAAGCCACTCTTTTACCAGGGGCGTCAATCAGCTTGGAATCTTTAAGTGGAGGAGGAGCTTCACCTGATGTTTGGGAATTGGCTCTCTTGCGAGCATTAGATGCAAGAGAGTCTAAAGGTAATTGACCTTTGATGCATGTAGGGTCAGTGGGTGCAGGCTTATATTTTTTCTCCACCCTAGGAGTAATAATTCTTGCCCTTACAGGGTCTTTGAAAATATTCTCAGTTTTAACATGCCATGTATGAGTGACTCTGTGAGAAGAGCTAAGGGTCTCAAAGAGGAAATCCTGCTCTAGTGTCTCAATGTAACTCCACCATGTGATATTGAGGAGCCCTTTTAAGGGGCTCAACGTACCCAATGTCTTCATCTGGTAAGGAGAGTCTGGATGGGTACAAATCTGGATGATTATCTTTATCTGGATCAGTGTGATAGTCCTGCCAAGCTTCAGTGTCCTGTGGGGGATCTTTATTGTCATCCCCATCATCTTGTGGGTTAGGTGAAGTTGGTGGTGGTGGTGAATTTTGAGGTGAAATAAGTAAATTAGGATTAATAGGAGAAGTAGGTGTAATACAAGGAGAAGGGTTCGTACCCACACTTTTGTAGAGGAATGTAGTAGTCCTCTGGTAGATCTAATTTCCTTTTTTGGGAATAGTGGCCTGAATATGCCTTGTATCAGGGTGAAGCGCCAACTTTTTCAGTTTAGGATCCGAAATGGATTGTCGGACCGAGGCTCTTTCGACAGTCTCGTTATCCTTGGTTGCCTGTTTTGGCTCTGAGCCTTTCGGCGCCGTTGGTGTCGGCTTGGACTTGTGCTGAAGGTGTTGGGGTGGCACCGAGCCAGGGTCGGTTTGAGCCCGGACCGGAAGACTTTTTTTAATGTTTCGGAGCCGAGCACGAAGGCGGGGCATCGGAAACGTTTTGTCGGTGCCGACCTTGGCCCAAAGGCAGAGGAGGGACCGAAGCCTTTGTCTTAGGTTGTTGTGGGGGCAAGGGGTTGTCTTTACTCACGGTACGCTGACCCGGAGTAACTTGATCCTTTTCTTCGATGTCAGAGTCGTCCTCTGACACGGAGAAATGTTCTTACTCTTCTTCAGCGCCTTGGGCATGATGTTCGGAGTCGGACTCTTCGCCGAAGATGTCCGGTGCGGAGCCGCTTTGCTGTTACATCTCGTGACGTCGTGCCAGACGATCATGAAAAGTCGTTATGCGTGGTAATTTAGCACAATGCCAGGGATATAACTTGAATGGAGTCCGTTCCATCAACTGCTAGAGTGGTCGGGCGGGTAGGCCAGGCGGCCTTCCACGAGTTTTCTGATCGGAGATTTTAGAGTTGAGACGATACGCAAGGAATCGGGAATTATGGCCGATAACAAACCCGTCGAGGGCATGGATTGCGCGATGAAGGGGTCAGAGAAACGGTGCTGAACCGTAGCACAGTAATACATATCCAAACCCGAAGGCGGAAAAAAAACCATCTAAGGATGGAGTTGATGCCCATGCACACTATCACCGAAAGGAGGAGTCACCTACCTAGTGACTAGAAAGACTTCTTTGAACAAAAACAAAGTGCAAACATCCGTACCCAACACTAGATGGCAATCTATGCTTAAGCATATGATCTACAGGTCATATGCCTCGAACATAGCCATTATCTTGGATCAGAGAGCACCTAGGCATCTTTGCGCTAGTGCCCCGTCACCTGCTGCACCCCTGATATTCTCATGCGTAATGATGAAATGTTATGTCCAGAAGATAAATATTAGTTGTACATATGAGTTTTGAAATAATGGTCTTGCTTTCATCTTCTGTGTGGGGGAAATAGACGTTTATCAATATGTAACAACAAGTCTCTTTTTTTATTTTACAAGGTAATATATTTGTGGATTTTTTCCAGTCACAAAACCTACCATAGGAAATAATATAGTCCAAACAAATGCCCATTAATAAGATTCCCACACTAATTGTCACTGCCATTTTTCTTCATTAGTCTGTTGACTCCAGCAGACAGAACTCTTCGTAGTGTAGATGTTAATAAAGACAAAGAGACAAGCAATAACAAACAGTTTTTTGAGGGCATACAGTCAGGGAAGTATGCATTCTCTAAATCTTTACACACGTCTTATTTAGGCAGTGGTATAACACTGCAATCCATTACAAGTGTTACACACCACTCTGACAACCAAGACAAATTACAATGGACTCCTAAACTGTCCAACGGGTTTATAAGCCTTTTAAAGCAACCAGATAAAATCACATGTTTAAAATAAGAACACCACGAGTCGACTAAAGTCCTTAAGAATGCAATTTCATTACCAAAAAAAAGGAAGATGTGATGTTAGTCTCTTCCAACTATATTATCCTTCAGGATATATCATTTTTGAGACTACCTTGGTTGATGGGAAACAGTGCAATAGTAGGCGAAGATCAACTCACTGGATGTTTTGAAAAAATGATGTCCTTGGAAGGCAACAAGTCAAAGTAACAAGCATTTGCAATGCAATAGGTCTCGCATTAGGAAAGTTTGAGCTATTGGTATTGTAAATGACAAATGTTTTATTTATGTGTTGGTTTTGAAAATAGCGAAATTAATAGCTTTGTCATTTACAATGCCAATAGTTTTAACTTTCGCAAATGTGACACCTATAGCATTTGTAATGCAATATGAGTTGTATTTACGTGACTTAGATGTATTGATATTACAAATAACAATGGCTTTTAATTTTTTAATAATTAATACTTAAATAAAAGTTATTGTAATGTATAATAGCAATAGCTTAAACTTTGTAAATAACTTTTGTGAAGATTATGTACAGTTTATTATATTGTGACGAAAATCCAAGAACAGAAGTGAAATATTAACATCTTTTTGTGACATTTGTAATAAAGCTTGAAACATTGAGAGAACATATTTGAACCAGTTGTTGTTGAATGGTTGCACAGATTGATGCTGTGGTGGTGCTGAGTGATGTTGTGGTGGCGACGAGTGATACTATGGTGTTCAGTGATAAAATAAATTGAGGGTGGTTGATGCTTACAGCATGCAACATATCAGATCATACGTCTTTCAGCTTTGACACATTTTCATTTCAATCTTTTCCAAAACTTTATACAATTGCTTCAAGACTCAAGAGAGAATCAGTTCCATAGGCTAATGCCTTAGGAAATGTCTCCCAATAAAGCTTGATTTTTAACAGGAGATGGGAATAGACAACCTTAAATAGCTAGCAAAGAAAAAACACCAGGATCTTTAAGAGACCCGTGGGCGCAAATGGGCAGCATTGAAAACTTCATAAATGTTCACACAATTGGCAACGGTAAACAATGGATGTCACCTTCATGACTGCACATTTCGATCTTTATATCTTCGGAACTCATACGCACTGGTTTTATGCCTTTACCACACCAGTGGCTCAGGAGTGCTCTTGGATGGCTGTTTAATCTAACCTACTCAGCACGACCCCAGCACAGACTACAACCACGGGACCGTATCATACAAGTGCTCTGGGGACGAAACGGGCATGTCCGTCTACTTTGTGTGCCCCATGGGCACTTTGGTATTACAGAAGGGGCCGCAGGTGCCTGTGCAACGCCTTCTGTAATAGTGATAGCACTCGCTCACATAAAGCACCAACGCTACCTTCAGAGAGTGTTCCCTCATTTGCATATGGGGGGGGGGGGGGGGGGGAGGGGGGGGGGGGGGGGGGGGAGACCAACAATTGACAGCTATTTAGCCTCACGTCCCTTGAGGAACGTGAAGGGGCCAGAAAAAAAAGCACAGACCGCAGTGACATATGCAGATGTGAGGAGACACTAAAGCTATAATCCAGATGCATTTATGTACAGGCTTAAAAATAAATACTACTGGAATACTCCACATCAAAACCGGATATGTGCATATTGTTCTTTTGAAATTTATTTAATTATCTGATGCTTTTTATAGTGTAAAAAAGAGCTCAAAGGGTGCAGAGCACTTCACAGACGTCACACAGTCAGTGCTGACCTGGGAAAAAGAGAATGAATGAATACGCACTTGTATAGCGCATGGCTACCCAAGGGCATCCCAGCGCTTCTACCAAGAAACTTGAAATAACCTAGAAGGGTCATAAGTACGGTCCTGATGTAGTAACATGTACGTTTGCACAAGTGTCTTAGTAATCTACTACCCAAGCATATTGAAGCTGCCCCTGCACCAAGACGTGAGGTTGCTTACTCCTGTCTTGGTGGGAAAGTTAATACCCTCTTCATGCATAAGAGCTATAGTACCATGTCTGTGCTTATTGCATAGACACATAGGGAAGATTCCTGGTGCCCTGCTGTGTCAGATCCCGTGTACCAGTTATGTGAACACAATACACACCCTTTTTGTTACATAATACAATAAATTCAAATCCATTCACCATACAGTTACCACTTGCGCAAGAGCACCACATGTCGACCAGTACCATCGGAGAAGACGAGTCCATCTGAGTCGATTTACCAAGAAAGAAAAGGTTATAAAGCCACCGGCCATGTGGTGTACAGAGCCAACCATTATTTGTATTCATATTTTAGCTTTCTTCTACTCAGAAAATACAGTAGCAAGTGCCATCCCGTGGATATACTGAAATGTAGGAACAAGACTGTTCCTCCAGGACCAGGGCTCAACTGCCCTAGCTCATAACTGTAACCGGTTCAGTTTCTTTCTGGGCAGATAAGGGTTAAATGGGTATGGGCATATTTCCGACAATAAACAACATAACTGGGATTGAGCTGAAACATTTGAAACGTAATATGAAGGGAAAAGGCCACAATCAGTCTGTAATAAGATCAACACATAAGATTATGCAATATTAACTCTGCTCTTCAAAAACAAACTACCAAATTGCAGCTTCAGGAAGAACATGAGCTCGCTACATCATTAGACAAGAGTGGGTAATTTGCTAGGCCCGCAGCTCATGCTGCAACATTTATTTAGGTATTCTAAAGCAAACACGCTGTATTTAGTAATAACGAAGCAGCTAACATGATTAATACCACTAGATGGCGCCAGAAGCTAGTTCAGCTCTGTTCCCGTTCCTTGAAGGACTATTTTTTAAACAAAGAAAAGCAGACCTTTTCCGAGGCTCGCAAAGTTTTCCGACATGCCCCACTGTGCCCAGTATGGGGGACTCAGTGTCCCTGGTGGTCTTTAATCCTACCCACGCTGTGTTCACTGCTCAGCCGCCGGCTCCCTGCCACTGCTGCTGACTTTTTCTCCTCTGAGTTTTATAAAGCAGTAGGAGTTTTATTGCCCTCGAAGGTGGGCTCGCACTAGATGGATACAATTAACAGCTGACGTGGGGGCGGGGCCTCGGCGAAGTCCACCAAGCACTTAAATACACTACTCAAGTCCACGGGAACAGTGGTTTGTTAAAATGCCCCATTGAGGTAACTTATTATTCTATCTGTGCAGTGTGCCAAAAGAGGGCAGTGCACTGGGATGGCAGACGCAGAGAAACATTTCCTTACATCAACACTACCACACGTATTTTCCAAAGAGAGCGGAAATCACTTTTTTAAACAAGCCAGACGTGGGCCAGGACTTCGCCCTTCTGCGGGAAGCCCGCGCGCACAGAGTACGTGGCAGAGAGGAGCAGTGGTGACGCGGGGCTCCCATGCCTGAGGGAGAGCTCCGCGGTGGTGGCAGTAAAAAAGAGAAGCCATGGGTTAGAAGTGGCGTGAAGGAAGCCCCGCGTGTGCCATGTGATGCGGAGGAGATGACACCAGCGCAGCGACAAGAGCCCAGAGGAGGCTGACTTGCAAGTGGGACAGGAGATGTGTACGTGCGCGTACACCTGCTGAAATCGCTGGAAATCTCTATGTGTGCCCATCTCCTGTCCCACTTCCAAGGCAAGTCACTAACAATAGAGCTCGCTGGCGACAGCGCTTCGCGCTGTGACGCCAGGCTCGACCTAAAAATCTGGTCATACCTCAAGTGAGTTTTAGGAACAGGTCTTCCAACTTGATCTTTCAGCCCAGATCTATCTATCTATCTATCTATCTATCTATCTATCTATCTAGCCACTGAAAAAAACAAAGGTTACAGGGACCTTATATTTGGGTTCGCATTTTACAAACACAACCATAGAAATTCAGTCTGCATTTCTGCTGAGACAGTAGGTCCTCCCGAAGAGGAGGCTGATCGGAGGGCAAATACCGATCAGAAGCAACTAAGACAACTCAAGCCGAGCCTTTCCTGATCTTCAGAAAACCTAGGTAGGAACGATATTGGTGGGAAGCAGTGAAGAAATCCCTTGTTGCATTCCAACCATAACTTTCTCATATCAAGGGGCTGGGCCGAAACTAGAGCGCATGAAAAGGCAGACACCGAGGTCTTATCAGTGTTCTTAGACTCTGTATTATCTCAGGAGGGAGATACTACTTGGGATCTACCATTGCCTGCTCAATTAATCCGCTACGGCATTCAGGGACCATTCCCAGAAGTTGGCAAAGAGGAAGATGTTCTGTTGTTCAAGCCACATCCTGAGGCACAAAGCCGCCTGTCACAGGGTCCAGATGCCCACTCTGCCCTGCTTTTTGTAGTCTCAAATGTCCACCAGTTTTCCTTTGAACAGCTGGAAGGCTTTGTGGTCCAAATGGATTGCTTAAAGCACCAGTAGGCTGATGTGAGTAGGCTCTCCACCAGACACCAGAGGCTTCTGATCTCTACCTTTCCCAAGTAACAGCCAGCAGTGATGAGCATCACAACTGTAAGTTCTGAGTGGTTAACGGAAAGTGGCAATCCACAGGTCAGACTAGCACCTTACACACACCACTGTAGTGCTTGAGCCGCTTCCCTAGAGACCAAAATGGAGTTGGAGGAATCCCCGATGCTCAGCCATCAGGGTTTTCAAGTTCCATGGAAGAGCTTGCATATGCCATCTGTCATTGGGGAGGATGCATGAGGCCAAGAGTACATCTAAACCTGAGAACTACCCAGAAAGACATATCTAAAGTTCGCCTGCATTAGTATCCCCAAATAGTGTGCTGTGGATTTGCTTTCATTAATTCTCTCCAATGCAGACTTCACAGTTTCTCCAAAGAGTCTGGATTCATCGAAGGGGATATCTGTTGGACGATACCCCTTGGGGGCAGTTTGAAGTACTGGGGGCCCTGTTCTTTCCTGTCCAGACGTCTAGTGTGGCAACATTAGAATCCTACATCCACATGAGTCCGAGTTGAGTCCCAATGAGTCTCCGAGTAGTTATTCATGCCATAACCGGTCCCACACTCAGTAAGGCAATAGTTAACATTTTCTCCAGATAGCAGCCCTTTAGTGTTGTTGTTTAGTACGTTAATTTATATAAAACATGCTTTATTGATGTATCTGTTGATATAATCATTCATCATCACTTTTCCTCTTCAGCAAAGCCCGCTCCATTGTAATATTGAACAGGCCACATGTATGGATCTCCAGTGGATGATAATGTTGTGTCCATTAGACGCAAAGGATTTAAATAATGTGGGTAATAATAGCATGTGAAGTTAGCAATATGTCCCTTTGTTCTCTTTTTAACTTTGTTCTAGCGTAGGCACTTGGAGGCTGTTGAGATACATTGTTGCAATTGCCTGCCCACCACGTATAGGAAACTGTTTATTGGAAATATGAGATTGTGCATGTGAAATCGTGCTGCGGTAGTAGGAGCAGCTGTTTTCTTTTAATGAGGTTTTGATGACGATTGCATGGGGATATATATATATATATATATATATATATATATATATATATATATATATATATATATATATATATCTATACTACAAGTTGGCCACCTTCTCCGCCACTTTAGAGAAGTAGGGTAGGAGGGAGATGGGGCGTAGGTTGTCCAGCTTTTCGAAGATGATATTAGGCTTCTTGCGGAGGGGAAGCACCACCGCTTGTTTCCATTCCCTAGGCATAGTGCTGGACCTAAAGGAGACATCCAATAAATGCCTAATGTATGGTTCTAGTGTCGTCAAGCTGTCCCCCAACCGTTTGGGAGATGCTGGGTCCCGTGGGGAGCCTGACTTCACTGACCTACATATTTTGATCAGGTCTTCTACTGGTGGGGTGGAGATTAAGCAGCAGATTTTGTCCATCAGTCTCTCTAACTGATACTTCGAACTCTCCCCCTGCCAAGGGTTGGGCAGAAAAAGCAGAGTAAATTTTGGACACTTTATCGCCAAAATAGTCAGCAATGCGATTGCAAACAGCAACTGAACAATCCTCTAACCCTGCAGAGGACTTGGGGACAGCCAGGGATTTATAAACACAGAACAGTTCTTTCGCTGAGTTCTCTGCCCCCATAATCCTATTGGCATAGTGGGCAGTTTTCGCTCTCCTGATTAGATTGTGATATGCCCATCTATTGACGAGATATCTCTCTCTTGCCTGGCTGTCATAGGCTACCCTCCACTGCCTTTCTGCTCGCTTACAATCCTTCTTAGCACAACGCAGTTCCTCATTGAACCAAGGTGCCGCTCTCCGTTTACGACCGCCCTCCTTCGGCCGGCCCAGGGGGGCCGTACGGTCCAGGGCCGCCGTGATACGGTCATTAAGCAATTTATTTGCTGAATCCGCGTCATCACCTCCAGGGGGGCCCTCTGCGATAAGAGCCTCATTGAACTCTGGCAGGGAAAACCTGGCCCATTTACGCCTAGGATAGTTAAGGGGAGTGGGGTCTGTCACCTTATGTTTAGGGAAAAGAATTTCAAATGGTACCAGGAAGTGGTCGGTCCAAGGGAGGGGCACGGGGAAAGCCGCTATGACTTCCTCCCAGTTCGCAAATACTGGGTCAAGCAAGTGGCCATGCTGATGTGTTGGAAGCTGGCCCTTTAGCTCTAGTTGTAAGGCCTGAAGTTCTTGCCGGAACTCCATCGCTCCTTTGTCCGACAGATCCTCTAAATGCATATTCAGATCTCCGAGTAGCAGAAACTTATCTCTCCGCAACGCCATCTCCGTAACACACTCAATTAGGTTACCTTTAAACCTTGCCAGGGGACGGTAGATTAGATAACCCTTCACCGTGGTGCCCCCATTAATTTCTATGGTAAAAACACCAGCCTCGCTATCCGCCATATGGACTAATTCCAATTGACAGGCAAGCTGCTGTTTAAATACAATAGCTATACCTCCTCCTCTGCCATCGGGTCTGTCCAGTCTCACCATCAGGTAATCTTCTGGTAATGCCTGAATGATGTCGGGATCAGAGTGAACATCCAACCACGTTTCTGTGAGGAATAGCAGGTCCAGTTGTCTATCCATTAGTAAGTCGTGGATATCGAGCTTGTGACATCGTAGTGATCTCACGTTGAGCAAGCCGCAGGACAAAGTGGAACTGCCCCGGGAATCAACTATCGCTGTACTAAATCGGAATTGGCAGTGTCTGCAACCTACTTCCTCCCCTATGTGTATGGTGTGAAGGCCGGGGGTACAGGTAATGGAGGACAGGCTTACAAGATCGTTCCTACTCCAAACTTTTCGATTATCAGGACCAGGGGTGGTGGCCATAGGCCGTGTCCGGTCGCGGACGGGCGCAGACGGGCTTGCCTTTGGCACGCCTTCGGCGCGCTTCCGGCGCACCCGCTGTGCCCGTCCGCTGCGCTTCCTAGACCAGGGTGTCATTTTATGCAGGCAGGGGCGGGGCGGAGCACTAGAGTGCTCGCCCAGCTCGTCCCCCTCACTCAAGATGGCGGGGCCGGTGAGGCGAGATCGCGGGGTTCGCGCCCTGCTCTCTGCAAAATTAGTGATTTTTAAAAAACACAGTACAATACAATTTAATACAAGCAGTCTGTATTAAAAACGAGTAGCAGCAATTAAATGTTTAAAAACAGTCCCGGCTTCCGCCTCAGGACAGCACTCCTACCGCGCTAGCAATCAGCGCGAGTGAGGGTTCTGGCGGCTTTTATACAGGCAGGGGCGGGCGGGGCGGAGCACTAGAGTGCTCGCCCAGCTCGTCCCCCTCACTCAAGATGGCGGGGCCGGTGAGGCGAGATCGCGGGGTTCGCGCCCTGCTCTGTGCAAAATTAGTGATTTTTAAAAAACACAGTACAATACAATTTAATACAAGCAGTCTGTATTAAAAACGAGTAGCAGCAATTATAATGTTTAAAAACAGTCCCGGCTTCCGCCTCAGGACAGCACTCCTACTGCGCTAGCAATCAGCGCGAGTGAGGGTTCTCGGGGCTTTTATGCAGGCAGGGGCGGGCGGGGCGGAGCACTAGAGTGCTCGCCCAGCTCGTCCCCCTCACTCAAGATGGCGGGGCCGGTGAGGCGAGATCACGGGGTTCGCGCCCTGCTCTGTGCAAAATTAGTGATTTTTAAAAAAACACAGTACAATACAATTTAATACAAGCAGTCTGTATAAAAAACGAGTAGCAGCAATTATAATGTTTAAAAACAGTCCCGGCTTCCGCCTCAGGACAGCACTCCTACCGCGCTAGCAATCAGCGCGAGTGAGGGTTCTCGGGGCTTTTATGCAGGCAGGGGGCGGCGGAGCACTAGAGTGCTCGCCCAGCTCGTCCCCCTCACTCAAGATGGCGGGGCTGGTGAGGCGAGATCGCGGGGTTTGCGCCCTGCTCTGTGCAAAATTAGTGATTTTTAAAAAACACAGTACAATACAATTTAATACAAGCAGTCTGCATTAAAAACGAATAGCAGCAATTATAATGTTTAAAAACAGTCCCGGCTTCCGCATCAGGACAGCACTCCTACCGCGCTAGCAATCAGCGCGAGTGAGGGTTCTAGCGGCTTTTATGCAGGCAGGGGCGGGTGGGGCAGAGCACTAGAGTGCTCGCCCAGCTCGTCCCCCTCACTCAAGATGGCGGGGCCGGTGAGGCGAGATCGCGGGGTTCGCGCCCTGCTCTGTGCAAAATTAGTGATTTTTAAAAAACACAGTACAATACAATTTAATACAAGCAGTCTGTATTAAAAACGAGTAGCAGCAATTATAATGTTTAAAAACAGTCCCGGCTTCCGCCTCAGGACAGCACTCCTCCCCGCTTTTTGAAAGAACAGCTACAACAACACAAACTTAACAGAGTCTTACGATCAGCTACTCTCAATCAACTGGTCATCCCTCGCACTAAAACTGTCACCTGGGGCGACCGGCGTTTTTTGGTGGCCGCCCCAAAGCTCTGGAACACGCTACCCCTAAACATCAGGCAAAGTTCCTCTCTCCTCCAATTCCGTAAACTTTTAAAAACCTGGCTGTTCACTCAATGATCATTTCTTTCTCATGTAGACTGTCACAAATAACTGGTTTTTATTAGCGCCAAGACGCCCAATGGTAAATGATGCGCTTTACAAATATTAAAAATAAATAAATAAATAAATAAATGTAGTACATGGCAGTCATGATGTCCGTCCGGATCAACACTACCATGTTGCACAAGTGTACCTTGAAAGCTTTCATCGCCATGAAGATTGCCATCAGTTCCAGAAGGTTGATGTGCATCTTCTTTTGCTGTGCTGTCCATAGGCCCTGCACTGTGTAGTGGAGTACATGAGCTCCCCATCCCTGGAGAGACGCGTCCCCCGTCAGTACAATTTGTGGCACAGGCTCTTGGGACGGTCGGCCCTTGCAAAGGTTTCGTGGGTTCCACCAATGCAGAGAGTTGAATTTCCCCACCGCTCACCAACACTAGGTCTTTTAACTGTCCTTGAGCCTGATTCCACTGATGTGCTAAGCACTGCTGAAGCGGACGCATGTGTAGTCTCGCGTGCGGGACTATGAAAATGCAGGAGGCCATCATGCCTATCAACTGCATGAACACTTTCGCTGGAAGCGAGTGTTGGGGTCTGAATTTTTGTATCAGCAATTGCATGCTGTTTATTCTCGCTGCATTTGGCTGAGCTTTGGCTGCCAGATTTTTTGTCGCGCCCAGGTACTGTCGCACGTGGGCGGGCTGAAGATGTGACTTTGGATAATTCAGTGAGAATACCAGACTGTGAAGAAGATGAATGGTGTGGGACATGTGGCTGGCACACTGCTGGGCCGTCTTTGCTTGAATAAGCCAGTCGTCCAGATACGAGTAGACATGTATGTGCTGTCTCCTGAGGTGTGCTGCTACTGTTGCCAGGCACTTTGTGAACACCCTGGGTGCCGTCGTTACTCCGAAAGGGAGGACTTTGAACTGATAATGTTGATGTTGAATAGTGAACCTGAGATACTGTCTGTGTAATGGGTGAATGGGTATATGGAAATAAGCATCTTTGAGATCCAGTGTTGCAAGGAAGTCTCCCTGACTGAGTAGTGGCAGAACCTGCTGTAAGGTGAGCATATGAAAATGCTCTGACAGAATGTAATTGTTTAGAGGCCTGAGGTCCAGTATAGGTCTGAGAGACCCGTCCTTTTTGGGTATTAAAAAGTACAGAGAGTACACCCCTGACCCTTGGTCTTCTACAGGCACGAGCTCTATGGCCCCTTTTTGCAGCATGCTGACAACCTCCTGCTGCAATAAGTGTAGTGCTCTGCGGACATAGGACGGTGTCTTGGTGGGATGTTGGGTGGAGTGGACGTCAATTGCAGACAATGCCTGTACTGTACAATGTCTCTCACCCACCTGTCTGTGGTGATGGACCTCTAGACTGGCAGGAGCTGCTGTAGTCTCCCCCCGACAGGTGTTATATGGTCGGGGGGCAGTGACAAGACGTCACTGTTTGGTATTGGCAGAGGATCTGAAACTGTTGTTTCCTCTGACTCTGCCCTTGATGTTGTTTCCACAATATCCACCCCGGTTGTTCTTATTGTAGGTGGATTGTGTACCTCCCTTGTTGTATTGTGTCTGTTGTGTTGACCGACCTCTGGAGGGGCCCCTAGTATTGGAGCGACGAAAGGAGCCACCCCGAAACTGCTGTGACTGCAGAGCCCCCATAGACTTTGCAGTCTCTGTGTCTTTTTTTTAAGTTTTTCAAGGGTGGTGTCAACCTCAGGTCCGAATAAGAAGTCTGGGTTAGCTGGTTGATTGAGGATAGAAGTTTGAATTTCAGGTTTGAATCCTGAAATTCTCAACCAGGCGTGTCTCCTTAACATAACGCTAGTGTTGATGGCCCTGGCTGCAGTGTCAGCTGCGTCTAGAGCGCACTTGATGGAAGCATTGGTTATCAGTTTCCCCTCCTGGTTGAGTAGTTCTGCACCCACCTTGTACTGATCAGGTAGGTGTTGCAACAGTGTCTCAAGGGTATCATAATGTGACCTGTCATATCTGGCCAAGAGTGCCTGAGTGTTGGCAATGCGCCAGATGTTAGCCGCTTGCGCAGCTACTCTTTTTCCTAAAGTTTCCATAACTTTTGACTCTTTGTCAGGAGGAGGAGCATCACCTGTAGTGTGGGAGTTGGCTCTCTTACGTGCATTAGAAACAACCAATGAGTCCAATGGCAACTGTCCCCTTATATTAGGAGGGTCCACAGGGGCCGGCCTATATTTCTTTTCAATCCTTGGGTTTAACACCCTGGCCCTAGTGGTGTCTTTAAAAATGTCACTAGCATGCTTGAGGACCCCTTTGAGCATGGGTAGGGTTTTGACTGCCCTTTCTGAAGTTGAAAAAGTGTCGACCAGGAAGTCTTCATCCACAGGGTCAGCATGTAGCTCGACGTCATGATTACTGGCTGCCCTTTCAATAAGGGCGTTAAAGGCAGTTGTGTCCTCAGTAGGAGACGTCTTCACACTATACACATGAGTGTCCGGGACAGTGTGCGGATCCCTTGAGTCAGCAGGGTCCGTCCATTGTTGGTCTTGATCATCAGGATCAGTGTCCACATGATAGAGGTCATCCTCATGTTCGTTATCCCCTGCCTCCACATCTGAGTATGTTGGCGAAAAATTTTGAGGTTCCTGTCCATAGTAATGGAGGGGTTCCACAAGAGCTGGAGAAGTTGTAGAAACTCTCTTCTTCAAGGGAATCTTATATGATTCCATGGGAGTTTCTGGCATTAATTTTCTTTTGTATATGGACAGTCTACCAGTTTCCGAGTCGATGAATTGTCTCGGGTCCCGTCTTCAGGCTCTTCTGCAGCCTCCATTTCCGTCGACACATGTTTAGTGGTGCCGATAGATTGTTTCGGCTCGAACATCTTCGGACGCACAGAGGGCAGTAACCCGAATTTGATAGGTGTCGACGCGGTCTGAACTTGTCCAACCAGCTTCGGCATCGAGGCCTTCTTAGGTCCGACCGATGTAGCCTTATCCTTGATGCGTTGGAGCGACTCCGACACTTCTTTGGCTATGAACGGACTGGGGTGCGTCGACTCGACAGGGTCCTTGGAGCAGGTCTTCGACTTGTCCGTAGGCCTCGACCGAGGATCGATCCCATCTTTCGGTTCGAGCCTTTTGTGCGAATCGACTCCCTTTGGCGTCGGCTTCGGTGGTTCGACGGCCTTGTCCTTGGTCTTCGGTGCCCCAACCATCGGCTCGACGACCTTCTTGAGCTTTCCGGCATCGACGGCCATTTTCTTTTTCTACGGCTCCGAGGGGTTTGAGGCCTTGGAGCCGACTAGAGTCAATTGCACTTTCGGTTTCAGTTTTGGGAAAGATGCTGTTGGTTTTGATTTCTTTGTATCGACAGATGGCGGTTTAGAAACCGAAGGCTCTTTAGTAATGTTCGAAGCCGGGCCTTTATGCCGGGCTGTTGAACGAGATTGTAGATCTTGGGTAAGGCCTAGTGGCGATCCCTCGACCTGAGCCTTATGGAGTGCGTCATCTTCGGCCCCCGTACAGCCGGTTTGGCCTAGCTCTTCGCCCGAGCTATATTCTACGGCCCAAAGGGCCTCCATGTCGTCTCCTACCTCATGGACGACGTTTTCGTCTTCGTCCTGCGCCTCCTCGTCTTCGGCGTCATACTCGGAGTCATGGCCCTAAGCCGGATCGGAGCAGTGTTCCTGATCCTCCAGATAAACGACCTCTTCGTCTTCGGTCCCAAAGATGTTCACGGGAACAGGCGCTGACTTCTTTGACTCCAATCGAGCCGCGCGTCGAATCTTGAGAGTTTTCTTCGACCTGCACCGGGCACAGGCCATACAGTTGGCTTTGTTATGGTCTGGGGACAGGCACTTGTTGCACACCGGGTGGACATTGATGTGCGGGTACTTTGCATTGCAAAGGGGACACCTCTTGAATGGACTCCTTTCCATTTGAGATCAAAGATCGGGTCGAGTATGGAAAGAAAAACCTGTCGAGTCCTCGATGTCCTCTAGAAACAAGGCACAGATACCGAACGAAACGATACCGACGCTATCGAAAGCCTTTTGGCTTTGTAGAAAGTTTTCCTAACTTGAGCTAAGATAGTAACATCCGAACCCAATGGCGGAAAAAAACAATCTGAGGATGGAGAGGATGCCCATGCGCACTGTAGTCCATGGGAGGAGCCACCTATCTCGTGATACTTCGAAGACTCTTCCAGGACAACAATGTGCAATCATCCGGACCCAACACTAGGCGGCGATCTATGCACAGATATGAATTCAGCAGCCCACATGCCTCGAACTATATAATTATGTCCATGCATCTCCCGTTCCGCAGTGCCACTCGGTGCTACGGCGGCCGCAGACCATCAATGTTGACATCTGTCGAGCTCCGATTGAAGACGCTTTGGCGTGTGACATTTTTCTCTGCAGCAAAGCTCCCATCGGCACCACTGTAGTAGAGACCAGCGAAGGAGCTGCTGGAACCAGCTTAAATCTTGGGGCCAATATGGAAGTGAAAACCGAAGTCCCAAAGGTACAGACAGCATCAGGTAAGGACTGGTGGAACTACACCAAAGACATGTAGCATGGCCCCCTTGAAGACCACTATCTGCTACAGGGTAAACACAAGCCTAATGAACTCTGTCAGCCGACCCCAATGTGGCAAACCAGTTCTGAAACTGGTGACTTGGAGTGCTATATTTATCTTGACGCCTCATCTTTTCGTTCGAGCTAGAGCGGCGGGATGGAGTTGATTTCAGTTTAACGTTTTGATGTTTGCACTTCTAATTCGCCCAGAATTCATCTTACCAGAAGACAGTGTAAATCTTCACCTTCCAGTTCTGGATTGCCTTCAGGTTCATAAGGATACATATGTCGAGTCAGGACCAGAGCCCAGGCACCAAATGCAACATCACCTTAATCAGCGACATACATCAGTCTCCTGCAGTCTCTGCATGGTTGAAGCCTCTAGTGTTTGGAGGGGACATGATTTCCTAGCACAGATTCTACAAATTTGGGCTCTGCCGTAAGAATGACAAAAGCTGGATGTGGAGCTCTGGATCCACATTAGATGGAATAGACAGAAAGCAACTGATATGAGCACACAGAGGAGACACTTATAGGTGCCTTGGTTCTGCCCTGTCTAGGGTGGCAGAATCCAACGCGGAGTTGCACGATGCCACAGGTCAGCGATCAGGAACCGTGCTAAGGAAATTGTCTGGATCCAGTCTGCTGCCAGGGGATATTATGGAGGTGAGAAATCTGTGGTGAGAATTATCCATCAAAAGCTTCATAATCTTCAAACATATCCACTACTCCCCAAAGATGTCTTTTGTAATGTCCTTCACTATGTTAAAGTGTCCATCAATTATTAAGTCACTTACAGCTACCTGTAATGCTTTTGTATTTGCATCTTTACTTAATCTTTTCTGTTAAATGTTAGGACCATAGAAAACAATCACTGTCTACTTCAATCTATTTTTAGTCATAGCATCAAGGATCAACCGGAGGAATAAATACAGTCTAGGGAACGAATATGAGGCGGGACCAACCTCTCTGGAAAAGGTTGGTCTCTTGGATTAACACCTTGGAGGCTAAGGGGTTTTCCCCTCCTATGCTGCAAATGCTTGAATACTATAGTTTCATGACAAGGTCAACTCGTCATAAGCACAGCGCAGGTAACACCCATGACGAGTTGACCTTGTCATGAGCATGGAAGGGGTTAAGAAATGGTTCCTTTTCATGTTATGTTATGTTGATTTGTACAGAGCACTAATCAAGAGAGAGTATCCAGGCGCTTGTGTAGGTGTGTGGTTCCCCAAGGTGCTTATAGGAACAGCCAGGTCTTCAGCTTCTTGTGGAACTCAGGAAGTGAGAAGAAGACTCTGATGTGTTGAGGGAGATTGTTTCATGTCTGGGTAATATTTAGGAGAATGAGTGACCTCTAGTTTTGCTTTCACAGATGCAGTGAGTGTGCAAGCGAGAGTGAGGCAAAGAGTAGGTGTGTGGTGGGTTGGTGAAAGTGTATGAGGCTGTTCAGGAATTCTGGTCCTGTGTGGTTTAGGGCTTTGTATGTGTGCGTGAGAAGTTTGAATTGGCCGCGCCTATGAATGGGGAGCCTTTGAAAGCTTCCTGACATGCAGTGTGAAGTGCGAAGGAGGTAGAGTAAGAATCTTGCAGCAGTGTTCTGGATGGCCAGGAGACTGTATAGGATTTGTTTGGAGATTCCGGCACAGAGATCGTTGCAGTACTCTGGCCTGCTGGTGATGAATATGTGTGTGATGTTCTGGTGTTCTGAGACAACCATTTGAAGATATTTTCCAGCATGTGTACAATGTGGAAGCAGGAGGAACACACTGCGCTGATTTGAGTTCTCATGATGAACTTGTCATCTAGAATTATCCCTAGATTTCGTGAGTGGTCTGTGGGTGTTCTTCTAAGGTCTGATGGCCACCAGGTGGAGTCCCATGGGGAGGTCTTGTTGCGGAAGATCAGTACTTTGGTATTGCCGGAGTTGAGCTTTAAGCGGTACAAAAGGGGGTGGTGATGGACGGAGCAGTCAAAAGATCTGGGTTTAATCCATCACCGTTCTTTAGCCCACTCTGCCACCCCGTTCAGACATGGCTATATGCAAATCAGTCTGACCCTGTGCCTCATGGGAAGAGTCCAGCCCGAACTGCCAAGCCATGTCTTCCCTGGACCGGAAACAAGCTTCCGAGGACCGGTTTCTGGCATTCCAGCCGTCTTCAGCCCGGCTTGCTTGAATCCAGTGGCAAAGTGAGCAAGGGACTCACATCTGAGTATATCCTGCCACACTTATGGCAGCCAAAAGCGGTACAAAATGGGGTGGTAATGGACGGAGCATCCGAATCAATCAAACACTCACACCCAGTCAAAAGATCTGGGTTTAATCCCCCCCCTTTTGTACCGGAGTTGAGCTTTAGGCAGTTGGTTCTCACCCCGTCTGCTACCATGGTCATGCAATTGGGAAAGTTCGTTCTGGTAGTGGTTGTCTTTTCTGTCAGGGAGAGGATGACTTGGGTGTCATCGGCGCAGGAGGTGAAGGTGATGTCTTGTGATCAGATGAAGTTGGCAGGTGTCATGTATATGTTGAAAAGGATGGGCTGAGGGACGATCCCTGGGACTCCTCATATCAGTTTCTTGGGCTCTGATGTGAAGGAAGGCTGCCTGGTCCTTTAAGTCGTTCTCTTAAGGAACAGATCTATATGAATGCGGATCCTTGTATGCCAATCTAATGGAGTCTTCTGATGAGGGTACTTTGGTAGACCATGTCTAAGGTCGCCGCGAGGTCTAGCAGGCTAAGGGACTTTTTTCCTTGGTCCAGGATGATTCTATTGTCAGTGGCCGCAATGAGTGTTGTGGTTCTTTCAGAATTGTCACTGAGTTTTGTCTACAAGATGTAGAGTAGCATATTTAAAACGGTCTTGTTTTTCACTGGGACATTCAGTCCCCTTAACAATAAACCTATGAGTATTATCATTAAGTTGTGTACTCCACTTTGTGCTGCTGCAGATGCAAAACTAAGTGTGCAGAACTTGTTCTTATCCTTGGTCGGTTGCGGAGGCTTCCTTACTGTCGGTGGATCTCTCCCTTATTATTCAACCTTAACATTAAGGCAACATACCTTAAAACTAATCTTATAAGACACCAATCTTCAAAATAAAACAGATGTGGTATTTCAATCTCCTTTACGATAACCCCTACACATTTACTTTAATACTGTAGTTAAAAGACGTGCTCCCCTTCCACCACCCTAATTTTCTCTGAACACCCGAAAATTATACCTATATTTAAAGGAGCAAACACACACTCAAATGTGCTTTCATCTCCCTGTGAGTCTGCATCAGAGTATTCTGACCCCTGCGGTGAGTCTCTCGTACCTTTAGCTCCTTTCAAGCATTTCAACACTTTAGGCTTTGCCACTGCTATGCTTTTTAGAGACTGCTTCTTTCTTCGTCTTTAGGGGTTTCCCCATACACCACTGTGACTGTAATCATGCATATTTCTGTTCAGATCTCCAACTTTGGTCATTTCCTCTCTATCTTGTAGCACACTATTTCTCAAGCATCTTTAACAGATGTGGAAAAGATCTTTCTCCCATGCCACATGAAGATTATGCAAAATGGATGCCCCCAATGATATGGAACATTTTACAATTGCACAAAGCCTGTTTATGGCTTAAGTGTCTTTGTTGCATAGGATACAATGACTACGCCCCTTCTTGAGCCAAAGACAACAGTTCTTTTTCATCAAAATAGTCAACTCCTGTAAATATATCGGGGGGACCCTCCCTCTGTCAGGTTCTTCATAAACCCCTGCGTAGGTGTGAACCAAACTAGATTTGAAGGGAGGGGCGGGGGTGTTGGGTAATACTGCCTACCTCTAACACAGTGCATGGTGTTGTATCTCGATCCTCTGCTCCTCGTGCACTCCCTCTTATGTGGCTGCTGTTCTTCCGTGACCTATATTCAAGGTTTCAAAAGCAGTTCTTCCTTAATGTTGTCAATAAATGAACCCCACCACAGATGGTGCTGCTCTTTTGACCATTCATAAACTATCTTTCTGAGGTGGTCCATTTTATCTCAGAGCAAGGTCATTGAAATACACATTGGCCTTTAACCTGATCCTTTATTCAAAGTAATTTTGGAGGAGTCTAAAAATATCAAGTTTGACGTAGCTTTTTAAGATCATGTTATGCACAATGAAGCCTCTGGATACGTACAATGCTAAGTACCCAAATAAACACAACATTTTAGCCAAACACAAATCCAACTTGTTGGGAAGACTTGTGTTGTTCACTATTAAAAACCTGCACCAAATTTTCAAAACAGCACTACATCTCCAAGGTAAAGGCCAACCATTTTGATAAAGACTACACACTCATGTATGGCCTATCCCGCCCTCGTAGTTTTGTATAACGGAAAGAATGTCACTCAAGCTAATCAATTATTGTAATTTCATTAAGAATGAAAAAGACAATCACATTTAAAACACACTTCCTCCCCCAAATGTCTTCACACAAGTGCTGTTACACTACTGAACAACATTCTGCTCACTATAAAGTTTACAACAAATATTCCTCTCAAACTAATGCTTTTATCTTAAAATCGATGGTCACTCCATGACAATAACACTAAATTAAATGAAGTAAGAGTTCAAAAACCTAAAGCATACTTAAAATAATTACAAAGAACCGCATTCTTATCAATCCTGGGCCAAAAAACGTCACCAAATAAGCAGTGGGTCTCCACTTTCGTAATAACATTTGGATATTTTTACTTTGATTCCAAGAAATAAGCTCACACTTACGTACATCTTCCTTGAAGTACCAGTGATGAATAATAAACATTGTATAAAGAGAACCTTCATTGCCCACTTGTGATTTCAGCCTATTTAACTCTGCAACTTAAAAAGCACCCACTTAAATACATGCGCCGCCACCAACACCATAGTTTAAAGCAAGCTGTAGGAGTAACATTTCTAGAATGTGTGCCGATTTCTTTTCCAGGCATGCATTACTAGGGAATTTTTTTATGCCAAAAAAAGAGAAACAAAATTTGTACTGACCGTCTGTATTTTTACTAAGAGGTGGTAAAATGGGCCCTCTACTTCGGGGAAACGGTTGCATTCCCTGTGCCAAAGGATAATTGCAAGAGACTGGATAGAATGGAAACAAAACATTAGCTCTTTTACGTGGATCACAGAAAATATGAAAATGGAGCGAGGGCTTACTCCAGCACTATATTGTCAGTTATAGAGCACAGTTAATAAATAAAAAATGAAATAAAGTATGAATATTTTTCATCCTATTCCATCAAATGTGGTATCCGTCCATTTGTAAAAATATAAAAGTGTACAAAACAAACATGAGTCTACAAAAACAAAACAAACAGTAAAATACTTTACATAAGTAACCCCTACCTTCAATGGGCAGGTCGAACACCTCAATTAATGAAAATGTTCCATCGAGAATAGCATTTAATAACTTGACAATACATCACAAATAAAGCACGGACCAAATCACAGGATTAACATACCGCAATGGCCAAGTGTTCAAATGTATATATCAGAGTAGTCAAAAATATGAATCTACAAAATAGCTAAATAAAAAATAAAAACAATCAAACCGTAATTTCGAGCTACGGCATAACTGAAATGGAGTGTAGAAGATGGTATAATATACTTACCTTCATGAAGCTAGCAAAGACCACTCAGGCAAAATTCACTAGAATTACAATCCAACTCAAAATAAACACAGGAAAAATGGGACGTAATAAAACAAAGGGCCTTGAGAGTACTCTTCTTTCCAAGCAATATATTTTGCGAATAGCGTAGTAGGCCAATCAGGCTACCCTGAGTAGATCATACTAAACCCAAAGCCCATGCAAATTTGGTGGCTGTGCTACGTTGCTTAAAAAAATGATTAACGGAGGACTTATGTTTCTCAGGTACACAGAACTTACTGGCCCAATTTTCTAAAAGAAGCGCGATTACTCAGCAAATATACAATTTCATGCGTTTGATAATGGACACAGATACGGGGCCATAAACAGCACAGCTAGCTCTTTGGGTGAAGTGCACTTATTGTACGAGTGTGGTCTTGATGTGCGGACAGGTGCCAGTGCTATGTGGTGTTCTACTATTTCAGATCTGCATACATGAACAGATCTCTATATATCAATAAGAAAGCAAACACTATCCTGTGTTAGGTGTTCAAAACATTAACATTATTACTCACATAATGTAAGTGCGCATAATGAATCACTTAGTTAATGCGAGTCACTGACTTGCACCATTCCTGGGAGTGCTTGCCCGGTAACTGCACGATGAAGACAGCACATGCAACATAACATAATATATGTTTTTAAGTCATAGCTTTCGAAGAAAAGTTATTCTGGAACCCAAGGTGCATCTTACCACTAGTGGATATTATGGCATGCTCTAGGATAAAGTATGTATGCATATGTGTTTGCGGACGTACTAGGACACATGACATGCATAGAAGTATTCTTATGGTAGCCCCTTGGGCTATGCTACACTGTATCATTACCTGTAAAAAAAATAGTGACCATTCCTCGTGCAAGACTGAAGGCTAGCAAGTAAAACATTGACAAATAATATATTTAATGTCTTCAGATACCTTCTAAAAGGGCTTATCTGGCCCCATTGGGCAACTTAAAGGTGTGTGAACCCTGCAGTCACACTGCTGGTTAAAGAGGAAAGACAGTTAGCAAATTTCCTCAAAGTAAACGGTTTCTCATTATAAAGATAAAAGTCCTCTGCGCCCTGCATCTTGTGGGAGAGAGGACTCTATGGAACCTGAGACATTATGAGCCTGCATGGAGTTTCATTGCTCCTCACACCTGCGTGTGTACTGAACATCACGCGTTACGTGGGCAGGGCCAAAACGAGTGCTTTCACGTGCGTCTATGGGCCCGGATTAACATCGGCGTGTAGGCAGGGCCAAAGTTGGTCCCTCTGCATCTGTCAACAGCACTCATAATGGAGCAAAAGATCAAAAATAAACAAAATTCGTAATAAACATGGTCATGGATAAGTGGTATCCCTTAGGGACATCTTCATTTTAAAATGCTTATCCTTAGGAAAATCTTTAGGGAAACCCTTACTTAAAGTGCAGATGCATGAGGATTGTGTTGACAACATTTTTTTAATTTACTCAGGAACTGAAATTATGTTTTTATGAAATTGTGATTGTTGTGTACTATTGTTTCCACTGTATTTGATTTTATTGTCTATATGTTTGCATGTCTGTACATGCTTTTTAATTCTTTTCAAAAATAAGAATAATCGCCTTTGTGATTTTTTATGAATTTTGCTTATTTAAAATAAATTGTCTTTACTACGGAAGTGGGTTGTGGTGTCCTCTTACTATTATGTGGGCAAAGTTTGCTGGTCACTGCCTGGGTTGATACCTACAAAGTGGTTAGACTTATTGCACGCAGCCTCCCATTACCTGTTGTGTTTTTCATGATGGGTGTTATATTGCCAAACTTCCTGGCAAAGAATCTCCTCTATGGTATCCAAGTAGGTGTTTTGAGGTAAAGTAATGTACAGACTCTTAACGCCAAGGCCTACCCAAAAAGTTGTTAGAAGGGTCAATGGGTATATCATGCAAAATATCTAGACGGTCCCTCAAGTCCTTCAAGTAAGTTGGAGTATGTTGTACAATGGGGCAGAGAAATAAGACAGCAAATTGAAATAGTGGTTTAAGAACATAGCTGATGCACAACACTACTGAACGAGCAGGTGGAGGCATCCAATATTTATGTAACTTAGGTAAGATGTAAAAGTAAGGTATCACTGTATTTTCTTTCATTCGGAACGAGGCTTCCGTTAAGATCCAATACTAAATCTGAGCTTCCTACACTAGGTGGTGTATAGTATTCATTTTAATGTCCGTGGTATGCTAATAATCTTGTACATTTAGACTCATAGTCCTCTTTGGTGAGCAGGACAATAACCCCTCCTTTGTCAGTTGGTTTTATGTTAATGTTATGTTATTAAAATTTCTAAAGCGGGACTGTTACCCTAAGGTGTCCTGGCGCTGAGCACTACCTCATTGGTTCCCGTGGAGTGAGACAGCTATAATATGAATAACCAGGTTTTCAGCTCTCGTCTAAAGGAGAAGCTCAGTTGCATTTCTAAGGTGAAATGGTGGGCGGTTCCAAGCTCTAGCGGCAGAGGTAATGAAGCTCCTGGAAGCTCCAGGAAGCTTTTTTAACTAAAGGAACAATCGTTTGTTTTGCTGCCAGAGAGCGTAAAGTTCTTCTGGGTACATACCATTGAAACTGTTGTTTCAAGTAGTCAGGACCATTTCCATTTTATGCCTTGAAGACTGTGCAAAGGACTTTAAATTGAGCCCGGTGTTTCACTGGGAGCCAGTGAAGGTGTCTTAGTTCCCACTTGTCTGAAACAAACCTAGGTGTGCCCGTCAGAAGCCTGGCAGCTGTGTTCTGCACTACTTGAAGTTTGTTCATAAGTCTCCTTTGGATATTCAGGTAGAGACTATTACAATAGTTCAGGCGTGCCAAAATAAGTGCTGAAACCACAGTCCTCAGGCGGTCACCAGAAAGAAAAAACTTGATTTCCCTCAGAATTCTGAGGAGAAAGAAACATGAGGAGACAACCCCACTAATCTGATCACCAAAAGTAAGATTCTTGTCCATAATCACCCCCAGGTTCTTCACCTTCTCAGCTGGTTCAGGAACTGTTCTGAGTTCTTTCGGCCACCAGTCCGTTGTCCAGATATTCATGTTGTTACTGAAAATGATAACCTCCGTTTTTTCAGAATTAAGTCTTATGCAGTTTCACACCATCCAACCCGTGATGGCTTTCAGGCAGTTGTAGCATTTCCTTTTGGTTTCAGATTCATGACCACGATGAAGAGAGAGTACTATTTACGGGTCATCCGCGTAAGATGTCAGTTGGAATCCGAAAGACCATATCAGGGCTCCCAGCGGGGACACATATACATTAAAAAGTGTAGGGCTCAGGGACGACCCCTGAGGCACCCTACACGGCAGGGAGAAGAGCTTAGACCTAGCCTTGTCCAGGTCCACTGATTGCGATCTATCAGTGAGAAATGATTTAAAGAGGTTCCAGGCCGTGCTTTGAACCCCATTTTCTGATAACCGGTCCATCAGAACCTTATGATGGAACGTCATCATTAGCCAGTTCTTACTTTGCCAATCTCTCATTCCTGGTAATGTTCTGGAAGGTGCTATACGTAAATTAATGTAAAACAAAAAACTGAGAAACCACATTGGGGGAAACCAAGTCACAGAAAAATTATTTTAAGAAATGGCAATTTTAAAGAAATATAATTAAATCGCAAACTAAAAAATAATTCTAAAGGAAACACAATTTTAAGGAAAAATGTTAAAGGACATTAAACATGGGTGGAGTTTATGACTAGCCAGAGTTTTTTGATTTCAAGGATGAGTAATGTATTGGGGTGATGAGGGGTTTTAGTGATCTGGAATGGGTGGACGTCTGGCATAGATAAAGGTTTTTAGTAAGTATGGGCGAGATTTGCAAATTCGCGCTCCGCAAATTCGTGCGAAATTGCAAAAAAAAGTCAGTGAGTTCTCGAATTTTCCCGCGAACTCGCGGATTTTTGTGCCATTTGCACAAATATGTGACCACGTGTACCTGTAACTTTGCCAGCACGCCAAAAGGCGCCGAGGTCCCTTGAGTGAGCTGCCCATTATAGTGGGGACGGGCGGGAAGTCATTTTATACCGCTAGTGTGTGGTGGACGGGGCCAAAAATGGGCGGGGCTTCTATGCGAGTTCACATGCATCTTGTTTATAAAGTGTCAGAGACGGAGCAGAGCAGCAGATGAGGAGAAAGCAGCCTCCTGGTCACAGGAGCTACACGGGGATGGCGCTCGGGAAACTCATGGATGCAAAAATACGTTTGGCACAGGACCCCAGAATCCTTCAGATGTCCAAGATAGCTGTGAAACGCATGTTGGTACAAAGCCATTCTGATCCTGCTCAGTGGGTTCAGGCGCATGCAGCTGCTGCTGCTGCTGGACAATGTCCCATCTCATACTAAACTGCCCCGTACAGGCATATGCTGGCGCTGGCCTGGTACATGCGCATACCGGTGCCAGGGGGGGACACGTGTTTATTGGTGCTGTGTATCAAGTTATGACTTTACATTTTGACTGCACCAGACGGTGGTACCACCTACACCGATCAGGAGCATCCAGGCACCAGACTTCATGGTGCAAGAGCATAATGGTGCTGTGCGGTATGGGTATATATGTACTGGGGACAGGGGGCACTTAGCACAATGTGTGCACACACCCAGAGGGCTCCCAGGCAATTGAGCACAAATGATTTTCACACAGAGGGCTACGGGGCAGCTCAGCAGCATGGGGGCTCACACCCACTGGGCCCCGGGGCAGTTCAGTAGCGCGTGGGCTCACAACCCCTGGGCAGCTCAGCAGCGCGGGGGCTCACACCCACAGGGCTCCCGGGCAGTTTAGCAGCGCCACCCTCTGGTTCATCACTGCCACCTTCTGGTTCATCACTGCCACCTTCTGGTTCACCACTGCCACCTTCTGGTTCACCACTGCCACCTTCTGGTTCACCACTGCCACCTTCTGGCTCACCACTGACACCCTCTGGCTCACCACTGACACCCTCTGGCTCACCACTGACACCCTCTGGTTCACCACTGCCACCCTCTGGTTCACCACTGCCACCCTCTGGTTCACCACTGCCACCCTCTGGTTCACCACTGCCACCCTCTGGTTCATCACTGCCACCCTCTGGTTCACAACTGCCACCCTCTGGTTCACAACTGCACCCTCTGGTTCATCACAGCACCCTCTGGTTCACCACTGTAGATTATGGGGAGAAAGCACACCTGCCCAGCCTCAAGCGGGGGCTGGTTAATGTGTTACTGAATTTGAGCTTTAATTCCGGCACCTGCTTCCTTATCTGTAAGTGTTTCCTGTTGTGGTTTAATTTTTGTGACAGCCTGGAGCATTGTGCCATACTTGTAACTATTCTCTGACCCTGCTTCAAGGGTCAGAGCAGGGTCAGAGAATAGTTGCAAGTAGGCAACAACTGCCGCTCAGGAAGCACTTACAGGGTTACAGCAGGTGCCCAATTTGAAGTTAATTTCTTTGTAACCATTTTTTAAATGGTTACAAAGAAATTAGCTTCAACTTGGGCACCTGCTGTAACCCTGTAAGTGCTTCATGTACTTCAGTTTTTTAAAATCCGTCCCGCAAGCGATTTCGCGGATTTTTCTGCAATTTCGCGAGATTCGCGGACCGCGAAATTGCAGAAAATCTGAAATTTCCGTGAACGGAACAGATTTTACGCCCATGCTTAGTTTTTAGGGTTCACAGATAAGTGGAGCTAGGGGTGGTGAAGTGTTTTTAGGGTTCAGGGATGGCTAGGGGTGGTAAAGAGATTTTAGGGTTTAGGATTGGGGAGAGTTTAGGGAAGCAAAAGGTTCTTAGGATACAGGGACGGATGAAGTGTAGGTGTAGAAATAGGTTTTTAGCTTTGGGGGATGAGAAAAGTTTAGGGGTGGTGAGGGGTTTTAGGGGTCTTGGATGGGCAGTGTTTAAGGGTGGCAGGGTTTTTTTTTAGGGTTCAGGGATGGTGGAGTTTGAGGTGGTGAGAGGCTTTCAGGTGCCAGCGATAAGTGGGGTTTAGGCATAGAATGTTTTTTAGGGTTCAGAATTGGGTGGGGTTAATGGGTTCAGAATTGGGTGAGGTTAAAGGGTTAAGATATGGGCGGAGTGTAGGGTTGGAAAGGGCTTTTTGAGGTTTAGGGATAGGTGTAGTTTAGGCATGGCGAGTAGTGTTCAGGGGACAGAGATGGTTGATGTTTATTGGATGTGAGGGATAAGGGTTGGAGTTTTTAGGGAATAGTGAGGGGGTCAGCGAATTAAACCTATCCGCAGAAATTGTTTGACAATATAATAGATCTACATCTGTAATAATGTCCTCTAAAGTAAAGCACAGAAATAAATACCAAAAACAAAACTGTTTCTGAAGTTAAAACCTGCAATCATTGCACTTAGACCTTTGAAAGTAAGCAAGCCAAAGCAAATTTCAAGCTAAAAATACATTATTTGATCTGGTTTCTATGAAATGGAGAACCCTTTTTTTTAATGAAATCGCATAGAATTCTGAAAGGTCTTAATTTTGGCAGTGTCCATAGTTTCAATCTCCTTAAAGACTATCTCAACTATCTCAATAGTATCTCAACTAGGACAGTTGTGAAAGGGGGACAAAATGTTGAGCTTACTCCAAGATTTGTGTCTCCGATTGATTCTGGAGCAAAATTAAATTCAGCAGCAACCTACCGCTAAAAATAGGTTGGTAAGTAGGTGTTCTTTATCCTCTCTAAGACTGCCCTGCTCTCCAAACCATCTTTAACCTTCACTGCTTTCTAGTCTCTTTTTACCAATAAATACTCTCAGTCTATACCCTGTGCTGCTGTCCCACCCTTCTGAACAATACACTGTCCGTCCGCTCCACCATATACCAGGCACTCTTCTCTCTAACCCCTGTGGACCCTGTGATGCTCTTTGCCCATCCTGCTGCCTGCCCCTCTGAACCCTATTGACAATTTGCGGCTTTCCGCTCGGAGTGCGCTGCATGTTTGAACCTGAGCTGCTTCAACCTGGATTCCCCTTAGGACCGGGCACAGGTCCTTACATCTTACATTCTGAACTACTCTCTTCCCCCCAGGAGTGTGACAACTGTTTGTCATTTGTATGATGAAAAATATGTACTAATCTTGACAAAAGGACGATTATGGTATTGATTGGGCAGCAGCAGTGTAGTATATGTAGAAAATAAGCATCCACCATGACCACCTACATGCTTCTGTGTATTATAAACCAGCAAACATATGTTCAATATATAAAAGGAAAAACGACTAGCATTAAAATGAGAGTTAATATAGTACTTTCCGCGATTACCCTGTTTTCTAGCACCCATAAGCATTCTTAAAAATTGAAACAGAGATATAGTAACATAACTCAACTGGCCAGGAAAAAACAATTTGATCATGTGGGATCAACAGCCAGGATCAGAAACCAAATTTGTAGATTTGCCGTTGTGAAGGTCCTGAAACAAACCAATCAGTGCATACACTCACATGCATAACTGTTTTATTTTAAAGGATATTACAAATCACCTCTGAGTTACATGACCTCAAAATGAAATTCTGCCTTCGGCATTGTTCCTCTATATGTTCAAGGAACTCCTTGGTGAATTGCAATACCCTTATAATGTTCAGCAAGGGCCAGTTTATCCCACATATAATACACAGTCAAGGTGGAGAGAAGTCCCTCCAGATCTCGAAACCTAAGCCCACCCCGAGTGGTTATAGAGCCTTATGTTACGCCCAGGAGATGCATATTCTATGGGCTGAGGTAAAAATCATGGGTATATGGTCTCCACTAGGGCGCTAGCTGCACGTCAGCCTCTTGGAGCTTGAAGCTATCCAGTTTGTCCTGAAAGTCTTCCTACCGACCAGCAAAGTGATGCTGGTGCAGGTTCTCACTCACAACACAACCACTAAATGGTAAGTTCAACAAAGGGTAACTACCTCCAGTGGTAGTGGATCAGCCAGGGATTATCCTGGTGACCAACCATCTGGCGGGGTCTCTGAATGCCAGAGCAGATGAACTGAGGAGATGATGTCGGGTGGTTAACAAATGACATCTTCATCTTGGGGGGGGCTCAGGATATCTGCAACCACTGGGGGCGTATGGCTGGATCTTTTTCCCACAGCTGAGAACACACAGTGCTAAGGCTAAGTTTACATTAGGAACATCATTAGAAGGCACATAACTCCTGCAATGGACCACTGCTCCAGTATACATTTCCACCAATACTTCTCCTGCCCCACGTTCAGAAGAAATTTACGACAGACCAGACCAAAGTCATCGTAATAGCCATGGATTGCACCAATGAAGTGTGGGACCAAACGCTCGGGGGCCTGAGCATTTTCCCTTCAATCCAACTAACCCTTCAGGAGAACTTCCAGTCTCAGCAATAGGACTGAGTCTCGCACCCTAATCTTCACTTCATGTGTGGAGACTGAAAGGTGATAAATGAGTTAGGATTTGTAGTCTGAAGTGGTGGATGTGATCCTCACAGCTAGATGCCCCTCAGTCAAATCCCTTTATTCATGTGATGGGAGAAGTTTGTGGCCTTGTGTTGAGGCTATCATCTTGATTCATTAAAGGCCATGTTAACAGCTGTAGTACTGTCCTGTTAGCCAAACAAGGTTTGCATGGGCATAATTAAGAATACATGTCAGCCTTTTGGCCTTTTATATGTGCCAGACCAGCCTTCTGGATCTAAATCACCTGTTATGATGAGTTTTCTACAAGGTTTCATTCATAGGTTTCCTCCAAATTACTTCATCATGCCTGAATGGGGCCTTAATTTGGTCCTCATGTTTGTAACGTGCCTGTAATTCAAGCCCATGCATATCTGTTCCCTGTAGTTCTTAAACATCAAGATATTTTTTTCTTATTACCATAGACCATCTTCTTTCCTGACAAGTTGGTAGTGAGAACTTGGGCCATCTTTCAATTTAAAGTGGTATACCTCTTTAACGTGGGACAATCCATTAACCTACCAGTGAATTTTTATGCTCGACATCCCTCAAAAGCGAAGATTCCAATCTGTTTGATCCCAAGGGAGCTTTCTAGTTTCTACATTGAACACAGAGAGTATTGTGTTGATGATTAGCACTGTGTGGTTTTCCGGTGCTAAAAAAAGAGTAGGCAGAGGAGTAATTTTTCAAAGCGGACCGCCCTATGCATAAAGATATACTACACTCTAGGCAAGCCACAAGCATTTCAATGGTCTAAGTCACATTCCAGCAGAGCCAGGGAAGTTCTTATCTTCAACCCTGACAAGCAGTAATAGGGGCGTTGGTGCACACATTCATCAAGCACTACTTCTTTGACTGCTAGGTGTACATAGAGGGTAATTTTGGCCGCTCAGTCCTGCGGAGCCGTTTGGTCTGAGCCTGGGAGGGTGTACATTGGTAGTCTAAAATTGAATAGGAGTAATCCGTGGTTCGAAGTAGCCACCAGAATAACAAGTTAATTACATTCCATAATGCTTGTTCTGTTGGATTGTCTATCCAACTGTAGGTGCTATATTATGCGGAAGCTAGGTAATCTATTGACTTTAAGGAACATTCATTTTCAGATAAGCGTGCTCAGTCACCCAACAAATGTGATGGCATTAGCAACAAACTACAGATCCATTTTTCTCAGCTTGGTTTGTATTAGCATTTACAGACTAGTCTTCTTCGTTCTTCACTCGGGTGGTAGATGTCCTGGCAGCTTGTCTGGTACTACCCTTCATGACAGATGACTAGTTCAGCTGCGCTCTTACTATTTGCGAGCCACCGCTGACTGTGCAGATAGTGTTTAGGCAGCACATCTGCTCCTGTCAACATCTCAGGAGACTGATCACATCACTGAGAACGGAGTATGACCTGAAACTGTATGACTGCATAAAAATCAACCAACACAACACTTTGGTTGTAACATTTAGGCTTAATCTCTTTCTGCACTGCATACTCATTTACACTGAAAGTTTGTCTAAGAGACACATTTATATGAATAAATGAATATATGAAGAGCGATTGCGATACTTACTGGAAATGTGACTGATGCATAAGCCTTACTAAACTTGCTAAGCATACTTTCTTATTTGCAAATAAAGATGGGTTCTTTCATATTTTTTCTAGACAAGGTCTTTTAGGATATTATCTTTATTAGAGATGGGTTGCTTCTATAGATCAAAGATTTGTTTTTAAAGTTTTAAAAGCTTATTATTCGCCTTGTTATTCATGTTGGACCTAATCTTGCCGATTACCCCACTTAGTGTGCCCTTTAGAGGCTCCCATCTAGGGATCACAGAGGATATGTCATGTTTGTTGTCTGCAAAAAGTTATGTATGGTCTCCTCAATAGTACGAAATGTTGGTGTTTAAGTATCTCATCATTAAATCTTCACTGTGTTCGTTTTGGTTCAGAAGAGGGGCCAGTAATGAACATAGTTATGCAAGAGTGATCCGATATCCGAATGCTGTTTGGTCAACCTTTCTGTTGGAGTTTCCAGAGATTAGTAAGCCATCAATACAGGAATAGGAGTTGTGTGGAAAGGAATAGAAGGTATGGTCCCTTTCATCTGGGTTTTGGGTTCTCCATTTGTCAACAGGATTAAATCTCAAGGATAGGTTATTAAGGCTTTTTCTAGGACAGTATTAAAACATTGGCCTCTTGTGGGATCCAAGAGCAAGTTAAAGTTGCCTGCAAATATGATGGTTGAGAGATCGGGATCCTTTTTAACTGTGACGAGCGATCATTCCAAAAAGATGGATCATCTTGTTGGAGCGTATACATTGACCACACAGAACTCGTTTTCAGAGAGTTTGGATATAATTCACCTTCCATGTTTGTTAAATTGGAAAGAATATTTATATTTGAATTCCTAGCAATCAATCAGGGTCAAGACTCAATTTTTCTTACCAACAGCATGGAGCACTCTACATCAGAAAAATCAATATTTTTGTATGCAAGTGATATCTGTAGAATCTGCCCTGGTTTTTTGAATAACTATATCCCCCTTGAGTTTGTATATGTAATCAGGATTTAAAAAAATATGTAATCAGGTGAATAATTCCCTTCACATTTAATGAAATTATTGGGATATTCTGTTGTGGATTAGGCATGACTAAGTTTTAAGCAATGTGGTTCCTAAATAGGAACTACTATTTTGTTCAGAAAGTTGTGACTGGGAAACTGTAAAAGTTTAGTACAGGGGCTCTTGCATTTGGACTATAGTTTGTTAAAGCAGCTGCGGAATAGAGGAAATGTGTTAATTGGCAAACCTCCTTGACTTTGTTTACTACCCGGATTGTACAAAATATATCTGTCTATAAGGAAAACACCTTCGCATCACACTGCACCATTTCTTCCTAGCACTGACAAACAAAAAGAAAAGAAAAAACGAACACAGTAAAGTAAAATTGAATGTGTGTACAGCCAGGCCCATCATTTTGGGACAACACCTGCCCCCTACCCCACAGATATCCAACAGGAACGGTGAGAGGAGAAAAGGATCTTCCACAGTAACGACAGAACAAGATCAACCATTAGGAAGTGTCTACACGTTCATAGAACCAACATGCTTAGCTGTTTCATGCATAGTGGAAACTAGCAATTTATGCTTAGCAAAATCTTCATTTAGTAGTGGTAAACTCTATGGGGAACTGGAAAACGACTGGATAAACTGACCATATCAGGTGTGGCATTCTATTGCGATTCATGTAGTCTAGAGCAGGGGCGGCGGGTGACATTTTAAAGTGGTGTGACGCAAACTGATTTGCGAGTGCGGGCCCCAGGCCACTCAGGCCGGCGGCGACCCCCCCCCACCCACGTACACAACACTCAAAGAAATATATTCACACACGCATGCACACAAACACATCCATTCGCAACACACTCCACCATGCATACACGCACGCTCGCACCAAACACTTTAAAATAAAAGAAAAACACACACTCTTACCTTGCTGCCGGTCCCGGTCCGCGCCACCTCTGGGCTCTGCTCCCCACACGACACAGGCTCACAGCGCCCCTGGCCAATCCTGGCGCCAGGGGCACAGGTACCTTCTCGCTCACAGCTCGCCCATTAGGGCTCCTAATGGGCATGCGCAACGTCGCAAAAACACAAGTGCGCATGCGTGGGCACGGGTAAAAATTCACCCTCCGTCCCCACTCATGCGCACTTGTGTTGCCGCCTGTACAATCATGTCAATCAATCAACAGGACGCCAGACCGCCAGGCAGGGCGGTCTGACGTCATGTTGATTCATTGACATGATTGTCACAAACGCCGAGGGAGCTGCAGGCGGCTTCGAGCAGGGGGGCTACGCCCCCATGCGCCAATGGACGAACTGCGCCTGGTCTAGAGATGTTACATGAAGGTAGCAGAACATTTATTAGAGCCTGAGGTGTAATCTAGGGAATAGTTGATTGTAATATGGTATTCAGATCGGAAACAGATAGGTATTAGACATATATCTGACATGTTTCTAATTTGTTTAGACAGGTATCTATTTATCAGCTAGATTATCAAACCACTGAACGCCCACGTTGAGGCAGGAGGCAACACAAGTCCTCAACGGTTCTTTACATTTAGTTAACACTAACATCATATACATCTTGGTAGAGTATTCAACTTCGCTTCATTTGCTGTACAACTGACATGCAGATATTAGCAATTGACTGCCCAGTAGTACAATACAAGAGGTACATGCATGTGAGTCAGTCGACTGCTGCAAGTCCGTTTGAAGCCTTGCTCACATTCTGGAAAGAGTTAAGTTGAACCAGGCTGTAGAACCTAATTGTGGTGGACACAGTTCCACAGTATGAGTCAATGCTTGCTTCCAGCAGATCCAGTCTTGTGTGTCCATAACTGCATTTTCTTTCTCCTCCAGGAATTTTGATGGCGATAGGGTCATTGAAGATGTGTGCAGACCCCAGTATTGTCAGTCTTTCGCAGGGCCTGTGAAGGTGAATTGATAGTTCATTGTCTTCAGTCAGGGTCCGAGAGCAAGGAAAGCTTTCCTGGTTTCAACAGTAGATTTAGGGTAGTTCTGAGAAACAAAGTCTTTGATGCCTTTCCATTGTATGTGGTTATATTTACTCATGAATGCAATAATTTTGTTTCTACATGTTGGCAGAGAAGCGACTTGCATACAATTGGACACTGGTAGGTCCGAATAGGGTATTTACTGGTTTCAAATTCCAGGTCTTTTTCAAAGATTAATTCAGTGTTTTGTATTACCCATTTTTCCAGGAAAATAATGCACAATCCGGCTGCGCATTTTTTCAGCATCCTTTGGGGATGCTGAACATGTGAAGGTTCCTGCTTCTCTCCTCCAGCGCAGCTAGCTCTCTGGTTAAAGTTTGGGTTGTGCTATTAAGGGTCAAGATGTTTTTGCGTTATTTAGTTACAGAATCTTCTAAATTTTAGATTTTTCTTTGCAAAGCCAACAAAGTTGGTAAAAGTTAAGCATACCTAAAAAGAGACTGCAAAGTAGGCCATTAAAGATGAACAAGGTGCAGTCTACACTAATCCTACAGAAATTGCGGAGGTGTTTAGGGTTTTTTTGCCAAACCCTCTTTAAAGGCAACACCACCGTTGGCCATAAGAAATGCAATGCACACCTACATAAAGTAAACGTGCTAAACTAACAGATGGAGAGTTAGAAACGAAAAAATGAACCAATTACAAAAGAAGAAATATCTTGTGCTATTAGACGACTAAAATCGGAGAAGGCCCCTGGCCCAGATGGATACACTGCATAGTCTTTAACGCATTGTCACCAACAATCATTTGCCTTTAGTGAATCTCTTTACACACTTCTGTAGGAAACTGGCTCTATATATATACTCCATCAAAATGAGGTATAGTGTGTATAGAGTCCAGGTGACCCCAGAGGTAGGTAGAGGTTAAAGATAGAAAGAACCTTACTCTCTATTTGTGGTAGATTGGTTGAGCAGTAAGGCAGTATCAGAGGACAGTGTTAAGCATTTGCTGTACACACTCAGTCAGCAAATGAATTCACACACCTAAGGACTGAACTTTAGACCAGTTTTTTTTGCATAAAAATATATACTGTGGTTTTATTTTTAGAACCAACCAAGCAAGCCTGGCACAGGTAAGCATTAAATACTTTACAGTAATAAGTTGCTGATTGTAGAACAATTTGAAAATGCAAAAGAACTGGTACTTTGTTTGATTTAATGGGGATGCAGTAGGTTGCAATACTTGGCAAATACAGTACATTGAAATGAATAGGCTTTTTCAGTAAAAAAAAGGGGAGTTAATTTTTACATTACTTTTCTAACTCCGTGCTGGAAACCTAGATTCAGTACTGGGACATTTCCTGGAAACAGTTAAGTAAATACGTTTTGGTTATTCGTGCAATTTTTAAAGAAAATATTTATATTTCAAAATTCCACACTTTTTGTCAATGTTATCCTAAGGAGGAAAAACAGATTATTGGTTCACAGGTAAGTTATCGACTGTGGGAGTTAAGGTTCTGGGGTTAGACTCAGGGGTCCCCCAGGTTCAGTGACGCACTCTTGCTACACCCTCGGAGACAGTAGGGCGGCCGACTGAAGAGTGTTGAGGCCCAATGTTATCCAATGGGGGATAGGGTTGGTGGTTGGTGGCTGCTGGCAAGCAGGCCACTGGATTGTGGGAGCAAAGCTCCTAGGGTTTAGGTCAGGGCAAATGGGGAAACAAAGCAGCACAATAGGTGCAACGTGAGCGGCACTGGGGCGGCAGGGTGCAGAGTGCTGTTTGGACGTCGGGAGTCCTGTGGTTTTCTATGGAGAACCTCCGGTTTGCAAAAGCACCGCAGGCAGGGAGACAAAGGACTTCTGGGTGAGACCACCACTTCGAGAGGTAAGTTGGGAAGTTAAGGGTTGGTTAGGCACGGTCGGTTTGGGTACACAAGTACGTGGGGTGTCGGGTGCCTTTTGGGGTCGGATCTTCCTACCAGATCCTGGTCGCAGTAAGGGGGGCCTTCTGGTTTAAGGCTGCAAGCGTCGGCTGGAGGCTTGAGGCAGGTCAAGAGTCACCAGATCTCGTGACAGGATCACCGGGGTGACCTCCTCGTGGTGTTTTTCCACTTTAGCTCGGGCCAGGTTCGACGAGTACAGAGTGGGCTGGATTCACGGTTTCCGACTGCTGCCAGAGGTTGCTGTTTGAACAAATCCGGTGTTCACGGGAGAAGCAGTCTTTGGAAGTTAAGGCAGGCAGGTTCTCTGGGGTTTTTGAGGTTGCTGGCTGACGGACACACCGGGATTTCGCAGTAACAGTTTCGAGGTGAGACAGGCCTGTGGGGCCGGGGCCAAGTCAGTGGGCGTCTTCCTCTTTGTTGGCTGGCTGCACAGCTGTTCGGTCCTTCTTTTCGTTTCTGGATCTGAGGAAGCAAGGTTCAGGGTGCCTCCTAAATACTAGATTTGGTGGTGTTACAGGTAGGTAAAGGGCAGGGACCAATGGGTCCCTTCCCTGGGGTGGGTACACCCCCTATTGTGCCACCCTCCAGTGGGAGGGGGGCAGGAGCCTGTCCCTGGTTGGTTGGGTCCCTCCCATCCTCAAGTTGGCGGGGACTCAGTTGTGTTTCACTTCGCCTCCCGCACCTGAGGGGTGGAGTTGGCAGAGGTGGGCACACCTCTTTCCCTCAATTGTTTTTCCCTCGGGCTCTCCCGCCCAAAGTGGGGGGTAGAACCAGTGAGGAACATTTGCTGAAAGCAGCAAATGGTCTGGGGAGACTCACAAAGGCGGCAGGCCTTTGAATCTTCCCCTTCGTGAACCCTGCCCATCCTGCGAAAGGAGGCTTGGCACCTCTTCCCAGGATGTGCATTGTTTCAGGCCCCAAGAGCAACAAGGTCTCGACCCAGGGGTCCAGAAATATGTCTGTTTGTAGCAGCCTAAGCAGCCACTCAGTCAGGTCACTAGTAGTTGGTAGAGTTTCAGAGGGCATCTGTAAGTTGCCCTCTGTCATGCATTTTAAATTAAATCCCACACTGGCATCAGTGTGGGTTCAAGTTTGATACCAAACTTCCCAGTTTTCAGTGTAGCCATTATGGAGCTGTGGAGTTCGCAATGACAAACTCCCAGTACCATATACTCTTAATGGCAGCACTGCACTTACAGTGCCCAGGAATGGACTTGGCCACTGTAGGGGTACAGAGCTCATGCACCTGTACCCTCACCACTGGTATTGGGCAGCCAGCTAGAAGGGTGACTCATCTATGCCAGGGTAGTGGTTTGTGGGCATGACGCACAGGGATGTGTGCCATGTCGACTCTTCACTTTGTTCTGCGCCAAGACACGCAGCCTACAAAGGCAGTGTGTGAGTGTCAGGGTACAGGAGCTCCTAGGGTGGCACAAGAAGTGCTGAAGCCCTTTGAGGCCTTCTCTGGTCACAGTGCCCTGGGGACCTGTGGTACCATTTACCAGGGGCTGACGTGGCCAGAGATGCCAATTGGGTTTAGGCTTCAATGCAATTTTAGGGAAGGAACATAGCCATGGGTACCTGATTAGCAGGAGCCCACTCTGTCAAAGAACATCAGCAATTCAGCAAAAGATGAGGGCATACCGTGCAGATAGAGGGCACTTTCTCACAACTTCGCCATCTCTGCACGAGTTACATGCACTCTTGTGGAAGCTATTATCACTGTTATCCTGACACGGAATGCTACACTACTCATAAAATAACAGACCAAACTCTTTGATTAATTTGGACTGCAAAATCTATGCCATGATACTCTCAGCCAGACTCCAAAAATACATATCTTCCTTCTCAGGTTGGGTTTCTGAAGACTAAAGTATCCACTGATAATACTCTGTGATGCCCTAGAAAAGGCAATGCTCTCAAAGTCCCCAACAGTTGCAATTGCACTCGACGCAATGAAATAGTTTGACAAATTTCATTGGAATTATTTGAAACAGGTTCTTGAGAAGTTCAATCTCATTAGAATGCGAATGTCACCATACCAAAAATCCAATAGCTAGAGTGAGAGGCGGCTTTATATTAAATGCATTTCCCTTGGAACAAGGAAGGAACAAGACATGGTTGTCCCCCTATCACCTCCTCGCTTTCTCTTAGCTTTAAAATTAGCTTTAAAACCCTTTCTAAAACACCTTCGTGAAAATAAAGGTATATCAGGGGTTTCATTCAGTAAGCAAAACCTAAAATTAGCTGCATACGCAGACAATATCTTTTTTTGTTCAAATAAATTTTGTATTAGTTACCTGGTGCACATCATCAAAACATAATATACAATAATCATAATACCACTATACATATATCACCTAATTAAAGACAGATATAAATTAATTTACCAAGAATGTACAAATACATAAGTAATACAAAAATTCAACTAGATCTGAACAAATAAAATCGAATACCACATCATAAAATCCCAGTCTTATATTATAGGCAAGACTCTCACAGACAATATCTTAATTGCTACCTAGGATGCCCCTCCTCCATTTTCGCACTGACATAATTTGAAGAAGTTGTCGAGACATCAGGCTACACCCTCAAATAGGGACAAATCAGAGGTTAAGCTCCATAACAATATAGGAAATAAAGATATCCTAGGAGACTCAGGCCTTGCATGGCAACCAGGATCCATTAAATATCTAGGAATACAATTCTATAACAACCTTATCACCACTTTAAAGTTTAACCACAACTTATTACTCAAGAAGATCAATAACCTTATAGATGGGTGTTCAACCAAATTTCCATCCTGGTGGGGTAGGGCAGAGACTATAAACATGATGATTACTCCTCTAGTCAACTACCTAATCAGTATGCTCCTTATGTCCCTTTCAGAAGTCTTTATCTAAAATAAACAATACTTTCAATAAATTGTCATGGTAAGACAAAAAGCCGGAAATGTCACTCAAAAAACATAGGCTAGCGAAAGGTAACAGTGGAATAGGCTTCCCTAACTTTAGTAACTATCAAACTACATTTTTATTTAGGCAGGGCACAAACTGGTTCCTTGAGAATGCAGACTAACACCTGTATGGGTAATTTTAGAAAAATCAATCCTAAACAACAAATCTATCCATGCATCCTTAATGCACAATCCTCACCATAAATATATCATCGATAACATCAAAAGAGCTTTCCTTAGGGTGGACTATCTCTGGAAAATCAAGATCCGTATATCTAACCTGGCATGCATGGCCTCAATCCCAAAATTAAACGCAATGGTCAACCTGTACTATGGTCCGATTGGTCGGGAAAAGGGATAAACTTGATCAAAGACATCTTCCATGATAACTTCCCTCTTCCCTTCTCCATATTACACCCTCGCTTCGGGTTAAATAACCTGGACTTTTGAAAATTTTCGCGATTAAGAGTCAAGATATTGAAACGTCCATCGCAAAACAGTATCCATACGATCCCGAATCATGTATAGCCTATAAAAAGCAGTAGATTGTGCAATCATCCGAGCCCAACACCAGATGGCGATCTATTCATAATGTACCATCTGCAGCCCATATGCCTCGAACACACTTTACATATTTCTCCCATGCGCAAATTCTCTTATATACTTTTGAGGCACCTTATATTATCAAATAAAAAAATAAGCAGTTAGAGACTTACTACACCTAATGTTAACTCTTGCCTGCAAGCTCATCCTCACTAATAATTATTATTAGGTTGCTAATTGGAATAAGTTCAGCATAGTCTCATTCCACATGTGCCGCAAGTGGCTCATATTTTTAAGAGGCACAGACAACATCTCTCTGTTTAGACCTCACTTGATGTCTGTACAAGCCACTTTGAACCTCGAAGAAACCGTACACCGCCTACAGATGACTGTCATTTCTTGTCACACAAGAGCGGTCATACATGCCCCTTACTTATGACCTTCACCAACCAAATCAAGTTAATTCCTGATCTGCATCTGATCCTTCTCACTTAACACAGATGAGACCTTAATTACCAAAATGTGCCTGTTTGTAACAGTCGTGCATGTAAGTGATACCAATATGTTTCCCTAAATGTCAACAATGAATCTCATGAAATGTTTACCCATCCAATCGGATACAATACCGTCCAAATGTGTAAATCCTTGTCTAGTATATTTTTAATTTGAAATATGTACTGAAAATACTACTTGGACATTATTTCTGTTGTGAAAAATAAGCATTCAAACCCACAACCCAGACAAGAGAAGGCCTGAACTACTCCACTTCACTGCCTCATAAAAGTTAAAGTCTAAGACAAGGTACAAAGGACCTCAATGAGCATCCAATGGCAAAGGATTTCCACGCTTGAATAGACGACAGCAACATACGTTAGAAGGGTTGGCTAATTATTCTTGGCACTTGAGAACATGTATGACAGATGTAACGAGTACTGCAATAATTTTCCACTGAGTTTATCTACTTTCACAGTACTTTGTTTCTAGCTTTGCCCCTACTGGCAGCCATAAAGGATAAATCAAGTTGGAGACAGAGGTCAGTGAAATACCTTTAGGGTAGTGGTTCTTGACTAGGTCTCTGTGGGTCCGCAACACTTACTCAATAAGTCTGCAACTCTTAAAAAAAATTATTAGCTTAAAAAAGTATATATACATACAGAATGTACATTTTTAAATTTTAAAAGAGAAACTTGAATCTAAGCATTATGATAGTAACCTTAGATTGAATCTTGGGAGCCGCACAGGTACAGTGACCAGTAATACGGACAGCTGGTGACCCCAATTAAAGCACTAATATGCACCAACAAAAAGAAAGCATACAACAGAAGCAAAAGAAAGCAATAAGCCAGAACTTATCATATAGCGTTCTCCTTTAGAAACAAATCTCAATTTTGTATTTCTCCAACCTTCCTAGTAAAAATATTTTCGTATAGGTTTTGTCTGTGTATTAACCAAAATATTTAATAATTTGTGTTTAATATATATTTGTTTCTATAGTGGTTTGTGTTATTTTGAGAGTCAAACTGTGGAAATTGCTTAGATGGGGGGCCTCTGTGTTCTAATGTTCAATGGGGGTCTTTAGAAATCAATAAATGAAGAACCACTGCTCAAGGGAAAGGCACCACTAGGGAGGAGGTACAGAAAGCTTGGCATAGACAGTCTGCAGCAGCTTGGAAATCTGTGCATCATTTATTCTTAATATGAGAAAAGTGAAAGTTTATATCTAAGCAATTTTGTAGCTCTTGAAAAGGGTCTGTGTGACAACTCCAAAAGCTTTCAAATGGTGCCTTTGTTAGTGGAGAAAGTAAAGGGACTTTCCGAGGTTACAGTCTTTTCTATAGCCTCACCCACCATCTTGTTAATGCTCTTTTCCTTAACTGATTAGCAATTGAGAGAAAATTAATCTAGTTAGATTACTTTTTAAGACTGTTTTTCATCATACAATTAATTTAACACATTTCCTTGCCCCATCGGCTTATAATTAGGACTCCCTTCGTTCATATAAAATGGTGGATCCTACCAAAAGGAATGGTTGCGGTTGATAGGGTGGAAGTGCAGAGAACAACTAGGTAAGGAAAAAGGATTTCTCAGAGTGTGGTCTGGAGAAGGAAAGTATACATCCCTCTGAACCAACTTGAAAATTAAAACGATTCCACTTCAGACAGAGAAGTTTACCTGAACTGGTTCACATGTTTCCATGCCAAACAATGGAGTAAACGGTGAACCGAATTTGACCAAGTTTTACATCACCACTCCACAGACTATGCAAGAGCATGGCTCACGTTCTAATCAGGCCACAGAAGCTACATAATTAAAATAAAATGTCGAAGCAGTGTTATGTCCATAGATCCAGAGTCATCAACACTACCTATGTTTGGGAGGGGGGGGAGGAGTCTGGGGGGGGGGGGGGGGAGCAGAATTATGAATAAGCAGGCAGTGCATTACCCACACACCACATGAGAAGCAAACAAGAGACAGCCTTAACACAAAACAGGTTCAGTCACTTCACACTGTAAGAGACTGCTATTTACCCCCAGGAGAGTGGTTACCTTTTCATTTAGCCAACCGCCTGTTAAAAGACTAAATTGCGTTTTCACATTGGATCTGGGTTATGGCGCCGCAGAATGGTGTTGTCAAATTACTACTAAAATGCCTAAAAACGTGGCCTTTTTTGCAATGTACGTTGAGTGCTCTAGCTGGTAACATTTTCTAATGCCTGGAACACCGCGAATCCTTGCAGAGGTTCTGGCACAATGGACAGCTCTTCGAGAAAGAGAGCCTTGCATGTCTGTCCTACTTAGCGCCAACTTAAATGGCATCTTACTTATAACAAAGAAATGCTTAGTTCCATCTCCACTGCTGTGTCACATTAGAGAATGCAGCATATAAGCTAATTGGGTCTCTTGGTATTACATGCATTTTGACTCTGGTCATATTCCTTTTCAGGAAGCAGAAATCTGAGAAACTCGGGTGTTCTGTGGAATCTCATGGGACTCCGAGCTTACCTTTTAAAAGCCAATTGTGCGAGTCCACTTAATGGTTCTATGCAAATGCACGCCTGAGGAACCCATATGAAATGTAATCACCTCTATACTTCGAGACTCTATAAAATTATAGAATTGATACAGCTCAGGAAGGAGCCTTTTCAATGTCTATAGAAACCTTTCTTTTAGTTTTTTTTTTTACAATCTCTAGAGCTGTTATTGTCGGATAGGAATACACCTACGAGGGTACACCCAATGGTTTACAATTTGGCTCTAATTAATTCAGCTTTAAAGTTGTTTATGCTGAAATGATACTTGTGCTTTGGAAACGATTGTAACTGATACATAAAACACATGAATTTTGCACACACAGACACACACACACACATGCACACACAGACACCCATATCCCACCTCTGTCTCTTTCTACTCTTAAACACCACCATACCAACCACTATGGAAATGTTGATAACAACACATTCTATGGATTGGTCCCTCAACAGGTTTCACCATGAGTACGTGGACAAAAGTAAAGCAACTGGTACATTTACATTCAGGTTTTTAGAATGTATTAATGCCTCGATCCTAATCACATGACCGTCAGATTTCTGTACTTGTTTATAGTTGGAACCTCTGTGCAAACAGATGTTTGTGCAAAGGTTGTAAAAATCTTGGACATTCATAAATAAGCATAAAGATCTTAAAGGCACCTTTTCTGTCATTGCAATACTTGGAATTTTGTCAGATGTTTTCAAATCATGCTCTTCGATGCATTGAACCAAAATGTGACACTTGTTATAATTTTCTTAATCCATTGACAAGCCTGGTGTTAGTCTTTCAAACTATCACATGAGCAGATGTTGTTCTTGAAGTGTGACACATGTACTGGTATTAAGTTCACTTTTGGTTAAACAACCCTATGACACCCATTTTTTAAAGGTAATATAATAACCTAGAAACGTATTTAGCTGCTTTTTTAAAAAGACAATACAATAGAGTTTTAGGTGCTCAAAAGGGATAAACAAACACAAAAACCTACGTATACAATGGCTCGCTTCATTTCCAAAAGGAACCGAATGTGATTTCTAGTATATATGCTTTGTAATTAACTTGACTTTACAAGCTGGCAAATATGCTATGTTCATAAATCATTGGAACAGATGCAAACATTTCAGGAGCACTTTTTCATGCCACACTGGAACACAGTTTTTCTCATGCACAGAGTGATTTGTAAAAGATGAAATTTTTATAGAAAATATCCACTATGAAAATTAGGCTAAAAGTAAATACCCTGTGTGGTTTTCAAGCCATAACAAAGTGTAATTTACAACTGTTAATCAGTTTGATGTCCCCGCTTCTTGCCATCCGATAGTGGCTGTTGCCTTAGGGCAGGTCTGGCTGAGCACTCCAATTACATCGGCTGTGCACTCCAATTACATCAGCTGCGCTTGTGTGATCCATAGGCTTGCCAGTGGCTGGCACCATTTTGTGCTCCCCATTTGTCAAAGGCATGTGTAAGTCATGCCTCTTCCATTCTGTAGCCCACCCAGAGAGCACTGGTCAACTACTGCTAAACATACGCAGCGGTCATTATCATGCTTGGCTTCCGCGCTACTTTAATATTTTTGGGGAAAATGGTGGGCCAGTTCTACCACAATTTGCCTTGCAATCTGCCACCTGGTCTTCCGTTGGCTGGGAATTTCGCCCTGTGGCTCAGCAATGGCAAGCCAGGCAATGTGCGGCAGGTCCAATTATTTTGTAGCACATGTGTAAAGCGCTGCAAGACTTGCCGGAGGCCGATGCAACTTGCGGTAGCGGTAAGTCATAGTCAATTTTCGTAGTGCTACTGAAAACATGTGTGGTGTAGACTTTAACCAATGTGTTTGCCATCTTGTAATGAAGACACAGCAAGTGCCTGTTGTAACCTTCAGTTTATTTTGAGAATAAACCCTAGCCACAGGAGCAGGATGTGGGCAACCACAAGTATCCTGCCTCTTCCGTCCAATTCTTACCGTTTGTAGTTAAATTCCTTCAAGGTATGCCTTCCTACTACATGCAACACCACATATTCTCGTTGGGCTTTAAATATCATCTTAATGAGCGCTTTATTTGGGATAACAATGCTACTGGCACTGACATCACTACCATGTTGTCTAGAGTGGGGGAGAAGGTGGAAGTGCAGTCTTGTATTTGCAATTCCTTGTTACTTTGCTGATAAACTGGTAACTGCAGCCCAACAGCCTCTGCTTTTAGGCGTTGAATGAAGTGTTCAGAGGTTAGAGGCCAAACAAATCTTCCAGCCTCAATTAGCCGCCTCCCCTCTCTCGCATTCAACTGCTTTCAGCATTATTTTTTTTATCAATTTATAATCTCCACTATGTTTCACCGGGACTGGAATTAGCACTCAAGCTCACGCACAATGGCCCTATTATTAGCACTCTGCTCTCGACTGTGCACATGCTGTGAAAGTTTCTAGAGTGCTAAAGATGTTTCACAGGCAACTGAACACCCAGGAACCAGAACAGTATGACCTAGAAGCAAGGTCCTTAACGACAAGTTGGCCACTCTAATACCGATCCAGGAAAAACAAGAGCAATTCCGTGATACATCCTTCAAAGCACACAGTCGCAAAGTTACAGAGAGGGCTGCCGAAGGGAATGAGGGACAGTACTGTGGTCATACAGATATATAACTGATGTGGAATGTGCATTTGAAAATAAATCCATTATTTGTAGTTTACTAATCTCTATATACATCTAGCAACTAAGTAGATTGCTCATTATTTAGTTCAGACTGCACTGTCGTAGACAAATTACTAAAATAGGGACTCTCCTAATGTCCCAATCGCTACTCAGGAAGTGTGTAATGTCATTAAATCACTAGCAAGTGGCTGATTCTCTAGATCAGATGGACTACTGGTGGAATTTTACAAAGAATATGCAGATATTGTAGCATCACCCTTTTTGAAAGTTTATGCAGATAAAATTGTGACAGGCCAATTTCTCTTCTTTCGACCGTGAGAGGTACTAATTATCTCCTTGCACAAAATGTTGGGAAATGCTCTTCCTACAGACCACTTTCACTGATTAACAATGAAAGCGTGCTTTTTACAAAAGTCTTAACTAGTAGACCAATGCCTCTTGTGCCTTTTTTGAAGCTGCTGGGTTAGTCAGATCTTATCCAGATAGATACACAATATATAACTTGCGCACTCTGGTAGAAATGTTTACACTACATTAACAGGACACTAGAGACTGTTGTGCTTTTCTGTGATGCTGAAAAAGCATTTGATTTACTGGAGATGAACGTTTCGGTAGACGTTCTTCTGAGATGTGTAGTTGGTATGTTCTTTTACAACTCTGTCCATCTTCTGTACTCTTATGTCGCTAGAATACAGATCAACAGGTTAATATCCGAACTGTTAATTTCCTGTGGTCCAAGTCAGTGTTATACTTTATCACATTTAATATTTGGTACAGCAATAGCTCCAAGGGCCTAAAGCTTCAGAACAGCATGCCCAAAGAGTACTATTTATAAGAGGTCACCCACCGATTGCTTCTCTTTATGCAGACTATGTACTACTAAATGTCCAACACCCTCACAAGCACTTATCATAACCTATGAGTGAGATGATCAGGTTTGGTGGATTGTCTGGTTAAAATATAAACTGTTATAAATTGAAAATACTTCCTCTCATGAAAGTGACAAAAGTATTTAGTCAGGAACATCCCTTCTGGCTGCATACAGGCCCATTCAGATATTTAGCCGTTCAAATAAGCATGAACATGGCGGAACTATTGAAAGATAATTATGATGCAACTATAGACAAACTAGAGACCCAATTTCATGAATGAATGAATTACCTTTAGCATAGTGCCGAATTGCCACATTAAAAACAGTGGTGTTTAAGTTTGATACTTGTATCGCAATCTGCCATGAAATTATCAAACACTCTTTTTCTCTTAGCAATGCTCTATGCTGCTGCTGATGAGCGCTATTGAGCAGGATACTGCTACCTCTAGGACATACAATTTAGGTGGACCGGTAATAAGAGATAACCGATTCTTCTACCTCAGGCACATGTGTCTTACTATCTTATTAAGTGTATTGAATGCACACTAAAAAAACTATTCTTGGGCACATCCCCACTTGCTGAAGACAGGTTTTTTATTTGGGCCATAAGCGAAAGAGGCTAACCTCAAATGTATAAACTTCTCAAGACCCAATAAACTTGGCATGAGCAAGGGCCTTGCAATTGCTGCTTATGTCAATAGCAGGATACATAATATTCACTTGATGCTTGAAAGTAGTTCTAAAAAGATCCTCCCTGTGCTGTAGCTGCACCAGAGGTGTAGCCTTTTGTTTTTACAGAGCTATTTGTTGACGCTGTACCTATTCAAATAGAGGGGTAAGTTCTTCCATATCATTTTTATTACACTGTAGACTGGTCCACAGATACATAGCACTGCATCCTTTAATAAAGAATGCACTTTCAGAATATGTAGCTCTCACTAGGATTACACAGCTACACACGAGGAACAGTCTTCTTCTTGTACTGACAAGCCATGCAGATCCATAATGTTGCTGTTCCCCAGGTTAGAATATACTGGAAAGGGGCTTGGGAGAAACAGTGACAGACGGGGCCGCTGACTCCTGTAATGTGGAAGAGTGTCAGTAGCATATCTTATTACAACACCAAACTCTTAAAAGCCTCTTCAAGTCAGCAAAGCTGCAAACAGTGAGTTTCACCAGCTTCCTGATGCAGTAGTGGACCAGGTTGTTTTCTGTGTTAATCATTTCCCAAACAGGATCGCAGCACTTGAAGAAAGGCCATCAACACTGAGAAAATTGCTTTCAGTTTCAACAAGTTTAGGTGCAGGGGTGGGTGGGGGGCATGGCCTGGCGCTGACTAAGATGGCCGCCTTAAGAAAGCGCTCTGCCGGGGCCGAGCCCTAAAACCCTGAAATCCAGTACAAATCCTGAAGGAGCAACACCGAAATACCTGCAGCGTTGTCGGAACGTCATCCAACCTGGTCGCTGCAAAATTCAGATCGAAATAGGACCTCTTTGGCCCGTTCCTCAACTCGGAGGAGGGGTGAGGATCACTAGGAAAGGCCCGCACGAAGATCGGGAGTGAAACCCTGGTCCCTGTGGACCCCGGGAAGTGGGACTGGGGCAGCAGACCACTGTTCAGTCTCCCATCCCCCCCCCCCCCCCACCTCGCCCCCCTCCTGTGGCCGCACCAACATCAGCTCCTCCGACCCTGGCAGCAATTAAGCTAAGTGACTACACCGACAAACACATTGCTGTAGCAGTTGGGGGGCGACGAGCCACGATCTCCCTTGTGCGCTAGTTCATGCGGCCTTTCACACACTTACCGGCTATAATTGAGATCCACCTTGGGAAGTGCATGCCCCGTCCATAACAGAGACAGACCAGTTTCACCGGGCGAACTGGTTTGCTGTGCCCGCGGAGGAGGCTGGTATCGGAAAGCGCTGAATGTTGGCCTAACACTTGGTCGACCAGTGGCAGTGGCAGCCGCCATCAGGAAAACCAACCGGGGTGCCCCCAGGGACCTGCAGGGAGTATCCCATCCCCCACGTACGCACTCGTCGTGCCCACTGCAAACAGCAATAAGGGGGTGCCACATCTGACACGATCCATTATCAAACACCCTGCCTGGCCAAATTGAAGTACCGGCAACGACAACGCCATAGGCGATCAGTGGGACTGACCGCACAGGAGAACTGCGTTGGGGTGTTCAAGAGCTACGGAACTATCCCTCCTGTGAGTGGGCCAGACGCGTACGCCCCTACAATGAAGCCCAAAAGTGGCACAGCGTTGCAAGCAAATAAACTTGACAAATACGCGGTTCCGAAGCAGGTTCCCCCAACGAAGGAGCACAAGAAGATGCCAACTGGAGACAACGAGCCATACCTCAGCTCAATAATGGCGGCCATCCAGGTGCTGGGAGCTACGCTCAATATATTTTCCATCAAAATTTACTTGTTAAGGGCAGACATGAATACAACCGTGACAGAGTTAAGGTAAATGAGACAAACGTTCTGGAGCTCCAAACCTCCACTAAAAAACTTGAAGAGCGGGTCCAACTGCTCGTCCACCAACACCACGAGATGGCCCTTTAACTCAAGGACCAGGAGGGACAAGCCACAACCCCGAAATCAAAGCTACACTCATCCGAACCCTTGACCATTACTTCCAGGACAACGAAGGCACAGTTGATTCCCCCACCACTCTCTGGGAGGCTTCAAAACGGTAATTAAGTTCACACCCTCTCGGCCATAGCCAGGTTGCGCAAAGAAAAAAATAAAGAGATGACTAGTATTGAACATGACCTCCAAAGACGGGGAGGATCAGGCTGCGCTTCATAATTTGCAACTTAAGGTGGCTAAATACAAGGCAGTGGCAACTGACGCTGCCAAAACCCTTGCGAGGGACAGGGATGGGTGCCTATACGACCAAGGATACACAGCAGGCAAGCTGATTGCTTGGTTGGACAAGAAAGAGGACGAAAAGGCTGGTGCCAGAGCTCAAGAGTAGTTCTGGTATGATATTGACAGAACCCCACGACATAGTGCTTGAGTTTGCTACCCACCTCAAACAAGTGTATCGGAGTAGTTCAGAACTACCGGAGGAGGACTCCTCCTCACTTCTTGAAGACGTCCAACTGCCCATTCTCACTGACTCCGATAGGGAAACATTAGATTGTGCACTGACAAATGATGTACTTGCCTCCGCGATTAGGGATCTCCGGCCTGAGAAAGCCTTGGGCCCTAACGGACTGCCCGTTGAGCTTTACAAACTTAAGCCTGACAAACTAGCCCCATGCCTCAAAAGCATGTTCGAGAACTGTAGAGAACTTGGCCTACTCCCGCGAGACCAATGTATCGCCACGCTGGTAGCCATACCTAAGGAAGGAAAGCCGAAAGATGAGTGCACCTCCTATAGACCTATTTCCCTACTAAATGCAGAGCCCAAAATCCTTTCTAAACTATTGGCGAACCGGATAAGGCAGGTATCAGACAAGCTGGTCAACCCCAACCAATCGGGCTTCATGCCATAGCATACCATAATACTGCGCTCAATTTGGGAAGACTTCATGGAGTATTGGGGCGTCAGGCCACCATCCAGGAAGACGCAAAAGTGGTCTCGCTAAACTCCATGATGGCGTTTGACGCGCTCAAATGGACGTATCTGATGGCGGTCCTCATAAAGTTGGGCTTCAGACCCAACTTAATCGGATGGGTGCGGCTCCTTTACGCAGAACCGTTGGCCCAAGTGGTGGTAAACAATAAAGTCTCAGAGGTGTTTACTCTGGGCAGAGAGACGCAGCAGGGATGCCCCCTCTCGCCCCTACTCTTCGCCCTGTCCCTCGAGCCACTAGAGGTCTGGATACGGCGGGATCCTTCTATTAGGGTACTTAAGTGGGCTGAGGGATGGAAGGATTGAATTTCCCTTTACGCAGACGACATCCTCCTATATCTTGCCACCCCCCAGAATTAACTGGAGCAAGTCGCTGTTATATGTCTTGCACGGAGATTCCCCCTATTCCGCCCCCCCCCCCGCCTAGAGATTACCCTATCCTGACAGCAACAGACGGATTCAAATACCTAGGTATTTTCATCATAACCGAGGTGCTAAACTCCGTTAGGAGCGCAATCTCCTCCCACCCCTAATGAGGGTCAAACAAGACTACTACCTGGAAGATGCTGCCATTATCTTTACTGGGACAAGCAGCGCTTTTTAGGTTTCGCCTCGCGATCCTCAGCGCAGCAGAATTCGCGCAGGGCGAAAACTTTTGTTTACCAGTATGGACAAAAGTCCTGCCTCTCTGTTCCATTGGCTAGCTCCATAAATGGAGGCTAGCCATTGGAAGAGAGAGGCGTCCGTCATTCTGCGAGGCGACTCGTGTGCGTTCCTGAGATTTTTTCTCATCCAGCCCCTTTTATCACGTCAGTGCGGCGGTAGGCGGGGTTTATTTTTTTGGTCGTCCATGTTTCTTTTGGTCATTCCGCGGCCGACCGCTGCCGGAGAAAGTCCAGGTCCAGGTGAGTGCTTTTGATTGTGGCCGTTCCCGCACCCCCTCCCGCTGTCCGTGCCTTTCCCACCCCCCCCCCTCCCGCTGTCCCTGCCTTTCCCGCCCCCCCTCCCGCTGTCCGTGCCTTTCCTGCCCTCCCTCTGTCCGTGCCTTTCCCGCCCCCTCCCGCTGTCCGTGCCTTTCCTGCCCCCCTCCTGCTGTCCGTGCCTTTCCCGCCCCCCTCCCGCTATCCGTGCCTTTCCTGCCCTCCCTCCCGCTGTCTGTGCCTTTCCTGCCCTCCCTCCCGCTGTCCGTGCCTTTCCTGCCCTCCCTCCTGCTGTCCGTGCCTTTCCTGCCCTCCCTCCCGCTGTCTCAGGACAGCTCTTGTTCATTAAAGTTGTATGACATGCATGAAAGCTCCAATTGGCAGCCCACTCTGGATTTATTACCATTCAAGCTGTGGCTAGTTGTTACTAGACCTACTTTAATTTTTGGGCCGGTCTATTCCTCCTTTTGTGTCGATCTTGGGGTCACAGTAGCCCCCGGGCCGGTGGAGCTGTTCCCCTCACCTGCAGAATCAGCGGGTCACCAGTGTGGACGGAGTGCCCTTTTTTCCTGCAACCCATCTCTCTGTTCAGGGCCCAGTTCCCCACGCCCCCCCCTCCCCGTACATGCTTCTCCTCTGTCATTTTTCAAACTCCTCCTTCCCTATTCCGCCCCTCTTCTTCTGGACCGTCTCCCGATTTAAGACTGCATCCCTCTCTGCTCTCTTCCCCTCCGTCCCTGCTCTCTTCCCCTCCCTCATATATTCTCGATTGTGGTGGTAACATGTCCTTCACTGGGACCACGCTTAAACTATTGTCTGTCAATGCTTGATTTTTTTTTCTGTATATGGAATGTTTCCGGATGCCATAATTTGAATGTTTCCGGCAAACATCTTGGGCTTTATCCACTTTACTGAGTCACTTGAGGCTTCCTTCGAAACATGCATACTCCACCCACTGCCCCAGGGAAAATGGTGGTAATTATTTTTGCTTACTAAATGACACTGACGTATTTCCCAAGAAAAAGGCTCATATCAGTTAGACGCTGCCGAAAAGAATTATTATGAAATAAGACGGGTATGAAGCCTTCTGTACTTAAATTTAAAATAAATGAATAATGTGAGTTGGATGTATCCATGCAGCGACTGTAAAATGAACACTTCATTTCCCTCTCCCTATTAGAGCTCTAACTCTGTGGTTGGATTAATGTGGGCAATTTATATTTAAGGCTCCAGCTTCAACACCGAAGCCATGGGAGAACTTAATGGCCGTAAACACTTAATGTTTGTGCAATGTATGGCCACACTGTTGTCTTTTCTTACAAGAAGGGAATGGAGACATTTAAACACAGTGATGTCAAGAACGTTGTTCCATAGCCCAGCAGCAAATTAGCTTGTCTCAAAGTTGAGCGTGCTACCTTTAAGGTCACAGGTTAAAATCCTTTTGAAGTCAGTTCATGTTTGCAAAGTATAAGAAGTGAGTGCATGGAGTGGGGTAGTAGAAGTTGTGTGTTTTTTCGGCATGAGGGGTTGATCGGATAATTGATTAATGCGTAGGTCAGATGTCCCCACTCCCCCCTAACCCCCCCCCCCGCTCCTATGACTATATGAAAGGAATCGGTAACTAGAGCAATTAATAAATAGAAATCAGTAGCTCTCTCGGCCTATTGGGTTTGACTAAAGGTTTCATAATCAATACGCCACTTACTTTAGGCTTTCACAATGGGTTGACACAATCGTTAAACTTCTGCCTATGTGCTTCAACAACAGGATTTTCAATAAACACTCCCTGCCTTCAGACTCTGAAATAGAGGATTTCACAAGCAATAAGCTTCGGCCTACTGGCTTTATCAAGATGTTCTCCACTGGCTATGTGCATTGACAACAGTTGTTTATATGACAGCAGGCAATTACAGAGTTAGTATTTACAATTCTTAAACGCTACTCGCGCACAAGGGCTAGAAGCACAGGTCTTAGTTACCAGACAGCTGGGCAAGTATGCATAAGGACAAGGGTGCACAAAGGGTGCCTTGTGCAAGACAACAGACAATTTTAGGGCACAGTTTTTTTAAAGTTTTGTAAAAAGGCATAATACCCAGTGTGTCGTGGGCCCTAGTGCAAGGAAGGAATGGAACCCGCTGGCAGCAGTTTCAACGGTGAAAGATAGGGTTAATCAGGGTTGAATGCACCCTCTCCCCCCACCCACCCCCCAGTCCAGGTGCCACTGCACCTGGTACACATTTGGAAGCTACGTCCTTGGCTTTGGATAAAAGCCACCTTTTTTCCCACCGTGTCTGGAGACAAACTTTCCGTGGCCGCAGGATCTGGCACCGTCCAATGCATCGCAAAATATTTGCACTTATAAGAACATTGGGTGCTGCTCGCTGTCAGCTGGAGAGTCACAAAAACAAGACCCCAGGGGTTCAGCTTTTATTTCCCTGCACACTAAACTCACTAAGGAGCTGTGCTTGCTTCCCTGCCCCCTCGCTGTGCTTGCTCTCCTGAGTGTGTGTGTGTGGCTTTGGGTGGGTGTGTGTGGCTTTGGGTGGGTGTGTGTGGCTTTGGGTGGGTGGGTGTGTGTGGCTTTGGGTGGGTGGGTGTGTGTGGCTTTGGGTGGGTGGGTGTGTGTGGCTTTGGGTGGGTGGGTGTGTGTGGCTCTGGGTGGGTGGGTGTGTGTGGCTCTGGGTTGGTGTGTGTGCCTCTGGGTGGGTGGGTTGGTGTGTGTGCCTCTGGGTGGGTGGGTGGGTATGTGTGCCTCTGGGTGGGTGGGTGGGTGGGTATGTGTGCCTCTGGGTGGGTGGGTGGGTGGGTGGGTATGTGTGCCTCTGGGTGGGTGGGTATGTGTGCCTCTGGGTGGGTGGGTATGTGTGGCTCTGGGTGGGTATGTGTGGCTCTGGGTGGGTGGGTGTGTGTGGCTCTGGGTGGGTGGGTGTGTGTGGCTCTGGGTGGGTGGGTGTGTGTGGCTCTGGGTGGTTGGGTGGGTGTGGCTCTGGGTGGTTGGGTGGGTGTGGCTCTGGGTGGTTGGGTGGGTGTGGCTCTGGGTGGGTGGGTGGGTGTGGCTCTGGGTGGGTGGGTGTGGGTCTGCGTGTGTGTGGGTCTGCGTGTGTGTGGGTCTGCGTGTGTGTGGGTCTGCGTGTGTGTGTGGGTGTGTGTGGGTCTGCGTGTGTGTGGGTCTGCGTGTGTGTGGGTCTGCGTGTGTGTGGGTCTGCGTGTGTGGGTCTGCGTGTGTGTGGGTCTGCGTGTGTGGGTCTGCGTGTGTGTGGGTCTGCGTGTGTGTGGGTGTGTGTGGGTCTGCGTGTGTGTGGGTCTGCGTGTGTGTGGGTCTGCGTGTGTGTGGGTCTGCGTGTGTGTGGGTCTGCGTGTGTGTGGGTCTGCGTGTGTGTGGGTCTGCGTGTGTGTGGGTCTGCGTGTGTGTGGGTCTGCGTGTGTGTGGGTCTGCGTGTGTGTGGGTCTGCGTGTGTGTGGGTCTGCGTGTGTGTGGGTCTGCGTGTGTGTGGGTCTGCGTGTGTGTGGGTCTGCGTGTGTGTGGGTCTGCGTGTGTGTGGGTCTGCGTGTGTGTGGGTCTGCGTGTGTGTGGGTCTGCGTGTGTGTGGGTCTGCGTGTGTGTGGGTCTGCGTGTGTGTGTGGGTCTGCGTGTGTGTGTGGGTCTGCGTGTGTGTGTGGGTCTGCGTGTGTGTGTGGGTCTGCGTGTGTGTGTGGGTCTGCGTGTGTGTGTGGGTCTGCGTGTGTGTGGGTCTGTGTGTGTGGGTCTGTGTGTGTGGGTCTGTGTGTGTGGGTCTGTGTGTGTGGGTCTGTGTGTGTGTGTGTGGGTCTGTGTGTGTGTGTGGGTCTGTGTGTGTGTGGGTCTGTGTGTGTGTGGGTCTGTGTGTGTGGGTCTGTGTGTGTGGGTCTGTGTGTGTGTGGGTCTGTGTGTGTGTGGGTCTGTGTGTGTGGGTCTGTGTGTGTGGGTCTGTGTGTGTGTGGGTCTGTGTGTGTGTGTGTGGGTCTGTGTGTGTGTGTGTGGGGCTCTGTGTGTGTGTGGGGCTCTGTGTGTGTGTGGGTCTGTGTGTGTGGGGCTCTGTGTGTGTGGGGCTCTGTGTGTGTGTGGCTCTGTGTGTGTGTGGCTCTGTGTGTGTGTGGCTCTGTGTGTGTGTGGCTCTGTGTGTGTGTGGCTCTGTGTGTGTGTGGCTCTGTGTGTGTGTGTGGCTCTGTGTGTGTGTGGCTCTGTGTGTGTGTGGCTCTGTGTGTGTGTGGCTCTGTGTGTGTGTGGCTCTGTGTGTGTGTGGCTCTGTGTGTGTGTGGCTCTGTGTGTGTGTGGCTCTGTGTGTGTGTGGCTCTGTGTGTGTGTGATTTGTGTGTGTGTGTGGCTCTGTGTGTGTGGCTGTGTGTGTGTGTGTGGCTGTGTGTATGTGTGTGGCTCTCTGTGTGTGTGTGTGTGTGGGTGGGGCTCTGTTGGTGTGTGTGGGTCTGTGTGTGTGTGGGGGTCTGTGTGTTTTTGTGTGGCATTTGCCAGAGATTAAACTATTGGCATTGTAAATGACAATGCCATTTATTTATCTGTTTTCAAAACCAACACATAAATACAAATTTTGTCATTTACAATGCCAATAGCTCAAACTTTTCAAAAGGCGAAACCATTGCATTGTAAATGCTTGTTAAAATTATCACATTGCCACATTTCCTCTATGCCCTCCAGAACTTCCCAGACCCAGTTCCACCCAGGTTCTTTACAGCCATCGAACGCACCCAAAGAGATCTACTGTGGGATGGTAAACCGCGCGTAGCACTTCACAAGCTAAAACTTGGTTGGTATAACGGAGGTATAGCACTCCCTGACATAAAAAGTGCAGGGCATCTTTCAGCCATCAACCATTGCACTTACTGCGGTGGGGACGACCCCGGTTACAGGATGGACAAATGGGTACTCCCAGGTGGTGGCTTCACTAGGGCACTCTATTCCAGGCCCAACAAATATTTACTGACAGGGCCAACACAACACAGTCCAGCTCTGGCACACGGTTAATCGTAGCCTAGGATGGGCCAAAAAATTCACGCTTGCCACTCCACTGTGGGACTCCGAGAGCTTGGGTACACTTGGGCGAACCAAGGGCTTTGACAAGTGGGACCTAATTCGGCTCTCCCGCATCGGGGATCTATGGGGAACAAACGGGGTGGTCTCATTTGCTTCACTCCAACAGACACATGAGCTAGCGGACTCGGAATATTTTAGATACGTACAAGTCAAACACTCCCTTCAATCTAACATCCCAGCAGAGTCCTCCCCTCCAGAGTCTCCTCCTCTAGAAGATAGATTGTTGGATGGGTACTTGACGGACAAAGCCATCTCCCTCACATACAAACAGCTCATACATAACACTCCGGACCATACCTAAGGAGAGAGAAATGGGGGCCAGATAGCCTCGAGTTGAACGACGAGGAATGGCAGGAGGCACGGTTCTCTCCTAAGGAGGTCGCTATTTCATCCAAACTGAGGCTTGTCCAGTTAAAGATTTTACATCTAGTCTATCTCTCCGGCCCCAGGCTGGTGTTGATGGGCAGGAATGTGGAAGGGCTCCTTTTTACATATTATTTGGGAGTGTGCGTTAATTCAAGACTACTGGAGAAAAGTGCACGAATGTAGGAGCACAGTCTGGGGAGTGGAAATCCGGCCTGAAGCCAAGAGATGTCTCCTAAATGTCTGGGAGCCCACGGACCTTCTTAACAAGATGAGGGGAGTAGGGATCGTTGTGATCCAGAGGGCTTTAATTACCGCTCAGAAGGGAGCGGAAGGTCCAGATACAGTCGGTGCCCAAGGTGATGAACAAAACAAAAACGGAGCTAGGCTGTTCCTAAAAGGTCAGACGGTCACCGGGGTGTAGGAGGGAGTGCTCTATGGAGAACTACCCCTGGGTATCCATTGCGTTGGATATAATGGCCTCACACACCCTTGCAGGTGTCATGCTTCATCATCGGCAATGCTCCTCGTTGGGTAGGCGGTGCAATTACCAACGGGCAACAGCTCTAAGAGGGGCTCTTTAGCGGAGATCTTTTCATCTAACTGCCTATGGGTGAAGTGCGGGTGTGGGGCCAGGACAGTGTAGACAATGTGAGTGAGGGTAAAATGAGGCAAGAGGTACCGGAAAGAAACTTTATTCTGGTGGTCCTTTGACTCAATTAAAACAAGGGTTAGTCTGTGCTCGCGGGATCAAAGTTTTCCGTATATGGGACAGTACTAAAACGTGAAAGGTATGGTCAACATGTTTCTCGCTCTACATTCAATGACATGCGATTCTTCAGGACCTAATAATAATGCTGAACTAATATCTACCAAACATGATCTAAATAAGTATCAGTTTCATATAACATACGTTAGAACCTGTTTAACATCCTGTCCTGCCTAGAAGTGGGAAACAAATAAAGCCATTATAACAGGTAAGTAACAATATGCGTTCCACAGGGTGACCTAAAGAACACAGTGACTTAGTGACTTGAAAGTAAAGGTGCAGCTAGAATGTAAATAAAAAAAGAACACTTATTTAAGAGACAATAAAACATGAATTGCCCCCTATGTAAGTATCTACAGAGAAGTAAAAACATCAGGAAATGCAGCAGTCATAGTGAGCAGGTAGGGATGAAAGAGCTACCATTATTCACGTATATATAGAATGGCTCACCTATTACTCAGGGTTTATGTGTGTCAACAGTGCCCAGCGGGTCAGACATCAGGGGTGAAGCCACTGTGGTTGAGGCTAAGGTAAAGTAAAAATAAAAGTAGAAATGAAATAGTATGGATAACCCCTATAGCGTGAGGTATGGTAGAAGTGCGCTGTTGTCATAAGTAGCGCAGATGTTGGCAGGTGGATATTGCCTGTAGCTGAGGTTGTGGAATAGGAACAGTGAGTATTGAGCACTCTAATATAGTATTAAAAGAGCTGGACCCACTAGTTGTAGTGTGTCGGTTCATTCTCGTGGCACTAAGGGAGATCAACCTGATCGACTAAATCAAGGGATTAGTACCATTGGTTAACGCATGTGTTACTATGTGATCTAGAAGCAAAATGCGACTCCATAAAGGATCACGGGTAAATCAGGTCGAATGGTACAAGTTACGCATCAGAATAACCGCATACTGAGCGGCACCAGGCAAAGCCCGGGGGATATCGGGGCACGTATTTCCCGTTATTTTTACCAAGAAACATGATAAGTGACTTACTTCAACTGCCTGTGCCTGCGTTAATACGCCTACCCATCAACGCCGGGTCCGGATAGTGAAGAGCCGGTCTTCCTGAGGTAATTGAAATTTTTATGGTCAAGTGTGTCCCCTAACGTGTACCCCAACGTCTCCATGTACGCGCTTAAAGTGCATGTAATTTCCCTCCATGACCGAATATGACGACGCAAATACATTTGCGTCCAACGTTAACATGTCCTCTTTCAGATCCACCATGAATGGATCGATAATTCAGTTCCTAACCATGCCATGCCAATGTCTTTACATGGTACACTTTTGCGTTTTTCCTGGCTCTGCCGAGCTAGGCCCTGATTTCTGTCTCCGAGCCCTTTCTGCCTCCTGCCCCTGAAAGCTGCAGCATGGACATGTATCCCTGACCCCTGCCTTACTTCCTGCCAAGCGAAGCGGTGCCTGGCTCAACCTGGCCTGCCTGCCAAGACAGTATTTTGCCTTCAAGTTATCTGTTCAGCCTCCTCGAAAATACATTCCTGTCTAGTGATATAGGTAAACATCTCCCCGGCTGCAGAGCAAAGAGCAAGCCGTCATGTCTCCATGCAAGTAATTTACAGTTCCCGTTGCCATAGTAGGCCCATGGCCCTGCACGTAGACACGTAGACACATATGCACGCACTAGCATTTGGTATAGAATAGCCTCTACCCGAGAGACCTTTTACTCCAGATAATACATCCTACAGGACGCGGATACCGCTATTACAAATCTATCCTGCCCACCCGGTTATTCTATGTACACCTTGAACAGGTTGTCTAGAGGTGGGGGTATAGCTTTAGTGGTAAGGTCCTCCTATTCCTGTGTCTGGAGTGCCCTAAACATCTCTGGGTGTGAAAGTGCCTTGTTCAAGGTCTCCGTCAGCCCTGAGTTTACGCTGTCCGGGATGGTCGTTTATCGCCCGCCCGGCAGCGATGTGGCGTTTAGAAATGCTTTTCCCGACATTGTTGGCCCTTTGGTCGCAGACTGTGCCAACTTTTCCATCATGGGCGATTTGAACCTGCATTTCGACACCCTCTCAGGCCTGACAGTGCGCTCCATCTCCTCTGACCTAGAGGCCTTTCAACTTCCCCAGATGGTCTCCCAGCCTACCCATTCGGGGGGGCATATTCTGGATCCCCTGTTTACCAATCTGCCGGGGATTACAATCACCTCTATCTCGCCGGTGGAATGGACTGACCACTTTTTGGTGTCCATCCTATGCCCGGTCTTAGCCACCCCTTCCATCTCCTCGGCTAGACGGGTTCAGAAGAGGGCCTGGAAGAAGCTTAGGTTAGAAGACTTCCATCGTCTTCTATTAGAGGAGCCGCTGGGCCCGTTGACGGAGGTAGAAAAGGGGTATGACCTCTTCTGTTCCTGGATTACTAGGGCCTTGGACTCTCTGATACCTATTGTATCTACTAAAATCAACTCCAGAGAGTCGAGCCCCTGGTACGATAGTGCCCTTCGGGCCCTAAAGGGTGCCTGTAGATGGGCTGAGAGGGCCTGGAGGAAAACCTATGGAGCTGATCTAAAAGCTGCATACGCCAGGTCCGTCAAGCTCTACCATCGGGCTATCTGTCGAGCTCGAGCGGCTTTTCATGCCGCGGAATTCCGGAACAGTACTAATCCGTCGAAAGCCATCTTTAAGGCCGTAAAAGATCTTATGTCAAAGCGGACTACCTCTACGACCGTAAGCTCTCTTTCCCACTGTGAATCCCTTGCTTCCTATTTTCTGGGGAAAGTCCAAGCTATTTATCGGACATTCCCTAGCATAGGGTCCGGTCGGGAAAGTATCAATGGGACCCACCATCAGTCTACTCTGCTTGTCTTCCCCCCCCTTACCTTGGACGGGTTTGATAAACTTGCGTTGCAAGTCAAATCTGGATCTCCATCCGATCCAGTAAGGCCTGCTCTCTTTCGAGATCAGGCTTTTATGGGACGTGCAGCTGTATGTTCCCTCGTCAACCTTTCCTTGGAAACGGGAGTAGTTCCAGCTAAGTGGAAGCAAGCTGTGGTGTCCCCAATTATCAAAAAGCCCTCCCTGGACCCGGCCAAGCCTGAAAGCTATCGCCCCATTTCGTTGCTACCTTGGCCAGCCAAGATTACTGAGGCCCATGTCAACTTGGCCCTGTCTGAACATCTTGTACGGACCAATGCCCTCGACCCCACACAAAACGGATTCCGTGCCGGCCACAGCACGGAAACCGCGTTACTTGTGATGGTGGAACATCTCCGTGCAAGGTTGGATGCTGGTCAAACGGCGGCGCTTATATTGTTAGACCTTAGCGCCGCCTTTGACACGGTAGACCACAACATCCTCCTGCATCGGCTTGAGGAGACTGGCATTGGCGGTCAGGTGTTGCAATGGTTCCACTCCTTTCTAGATAACCGCTCCTTCTGTGTTGCCATCCCTCCCTTCAAGTCCAATTTCCAACCGCTGGCCATGGGGGTTCCGCAAGGGTCCTCGCTGAGTCCCACGTTGTTCAATCTTTACGTGAGACCGCTGGCTGATGTCGCTAGGCAGTGGGGCCTAACTTTGGTCTCATATGCCGACGACACACAGCTGGCGGTTACTCTCAGCGGGGATGCGGAGACTGAGGCCCCCAGGTTTCAGTCTGGACTGAAGGCGGTGGCTAGCTGGTTTACAGGCAACTGCCTTCAGCTAAATGCCACAAAAACGGAGGTGATGGTTGTCGGTAAGGGAGTGGAGCTGTGAAGTGACCAATGGTGGCCCTCTGAGCTGGGACCCACTCCGACCCCGGTATCTGAGGTGAAAAACCTGGGGGTCTGGCTGGATGCGGGCCTCTCCTTTGTAGGGCATACTAAAAAAACTGCGGCCTGTTGTTTCGGTCTCCTAAGGGGCTTGAGACCTGTTCTCAAGTTCTTTGACGCCCCGACCAGGCAGCTGGTGATCCAGGCAACTATCATCTCCCGCCTGGATTATGCCAGCTCTCTCCTGGCTGGGGCTAACCAGGCCGAGCTAACCCGTCTGCAGCGGGTTCAGAATGCTGCGGCGAGGGCGATTGTCGGCCTGCCCAGATTCAGCTCGGTGGCAACTGTCCTTCGTACCCTACATTGGCTCCCTGTCAGGAAGCGCATCCTTTTTAAGGTCTTGTGTCTCGCTTTTAAGATTCTGAGAGGTATTGGCCCGGAAATCCTATCCAGCTGTCTTTCCTTTTATGTTCCCACCCGCACCCTCCGTTCCCAGGGTTTGGCCCTTGCGGTGGTCCCCAGATTTAGGCTTAGTCGCATGGGTGGCCGCTCGTTTAGTGTAAAGGCCGCGTCAGCATGGAACTCCCTTCCTGTTGAAATTCGTCTGATGGAGGACCTCTTGACTTTCCGGAGGGCTTTAAAAACTTTCCTGTTTTAGCTGCTTTCATGTTTTTAGTTTCCTGTTGTGTTATGTTCTACCTTGTCTCTGCGCCGGGACGCCCCTTGGCTGGGGTATCTGTGCGCATAATAAATCAATATAACATAACATAACATAACATAACATAACATCCTCCAAACATAAGATACCAGATATGTTATAGGTCCAGGTCGTTCTGACATCCCAGACTTCTGTCTCCTCTACTAGTGTTAAAGTTCTCCCCAGTTACACGTCTATGTCACGTCATGCTAGCTGCGCGCGCATCCGCACTTTCTGCTGATACTGCAACTTTCTCTATGCACACACCCACTCATGACACTTCCTGTGACGTCTACATTACGTTCACATTATACGCCCCGTGTACGCCTATTACACGCCTTCTTTCACGCCTCCTGTTACGCACATGTGTTCTTATCTTCTCCTTTTCACCTGTTACGCCTACTGTATTGGATTCAATGATGCTACTTTACTATATATAATGTGTAATGTTAATAAAACGTTGACTGTCCCTTCCCGAACCCTAGTATGACGGAACATGATCTCCAACCTCGAGGTTTATTTTTTCATTAAACCCCGTATGACTCAGATACCACGGACTCTGCCTCTCATTTGAATGAGCTGTCTTGTAATGATAATTATACGGAAAAATAGTCCAGGTAATTTATTTACCACATTCCGGTCCTGATAATAGAGGAAACCGGTGTGGTTATGCGCATGTTCGTTAGAACGCGCCTGATGACACAGGTCATGTGTTAAAGGTCGCGACTATGGGGGCCATTTTAGGGTGGTGTTGTAGGCTTCAACTAAAGTGGAACGGTACATTGGTATCCAGATAGGTTACTATAGAGAACGTACCAGCGGTGGTGATCCGACAGGAAATAAAGGGCAAGTATAGATCAATTCTCTATGGGTTATTTCACACTGTAGTGTCCAATACTGTGGGTGTAGAATGTATGACAGGGCTGTCACTTAACCAAAACGCTAATGTCGTGTCACAGTATATCCTAGTTTGGTAAACGAATTGATCCACGCAGTTTGGACGAGCCTAGTGAGGGAATGGTAACCCTCCATGTATTGTGAAGCAGTGATGGGTTATTCCATGTCAGGATGCGTACCTGTCCAGGGGGGGGAAGTATGATTGATCACTGTGATCTAAATGGCGTCAACCCAAGTAATACCCCCCTCTTTCGGTCGCTGGAGTCACTCAGGTGCATGATGTTATGGGGACATGTGGCCTAGGCTAGCTATGGTGTTAGCATGTACACGCTTTAAAGTGCACTCCATGGAATATCCTCATTCAGCCCCCGACTATCAGTTGATAGTCGGTGTACCCACCTTTGTTCTCTCAGAAAAAGGTTGTGTTTAGATTGGGGCGGCTTCCAACACAAGCCAAGATAATGAGTCAGGCGTGTGGTTCAGTTCCAAAAAATGTCTGCACATTTTTGTATTCGTTTTCTTGCAACGAAAGTTGCTCCTATGTTCTGAAATTCGTGTCTTTATGGGTCGAGTGGTCATACCCACATATTGTAGTCCACAGGGGCATTGTAGTAAGTAAATGCAATTAGGAGTATTACAATTGGTGTGACTACGTAACTCCCAAGTGAAGGTATCATTCAGTTGGATTGTTTTGTGAACCGACGTGAAAGGGCACACGCTGCAACCGCCACAAGGGTAGTGCCCCTTCACAGGGGGTAATTGCCACAAAGTTGTCTGCTTGGTTGTATCTGTTCTTCTGGGCCTGGTCTGGACTAATATGTCCTTAATATTTCTGGACCTCTTGAAGGCGAATCTTGGCGTCTCCAGATTGAGCATGCCTGTGTTGAGGATCTGCCAGTGGCGCTTAATAATTTTCTTGACCTCATTAGAAGCTGGTGTGAAGGTCGTAACACAAGTTATTTGGTCGCAATTCTCCGGGATTGAAGTTTTGTGCTCAAGTAGGGATCCCCTGAGATTATTGTGGGCAAGTTTTTGGGCCTTCGAAATCTCCCTACTGGGGTATCCCCTGTCTAACAGGTTCCTGGACAGTATGGAGGATTCGCTATTGTAGTCTACCAGATTGGTGCAATTACGCCTGACCCTCAAAAACTGACCAAATGGTAGGTTTAGCCTCAATGATTTAGGGTGGTGGCTCGTAAAGTGAAGCAGGCTATTGCGGTCAGTAGGCTTACGATACATGGTGGTGTTTACTTGGCCTTCTGTAAGCCTAATGGTGAGGTCAAGGAAGGCAATGTCTGTGGCAGCCCACGGACCTTAATACTAAGGGCAAACTCTGGGCAACTCTTGGTCAGATGGTAGCCTAGAGGAACATTGCCCATCTGTGGGGAGCAGCAATACCACCAACGCTGAATGCTTAGAAGGCAGATATGGACTGGTGTATGGTACGTGAGAAGACGTTATATGTGGCACATGGCTGCCACCGAAAATGGATAGCGATCTGGACTAAGTTGAATGTTTATCGTGACAATATTTGTGAGCCCCCAAATGTCCCCACCCTTGACACCTTGATATGTATACGTAGTGAATATCTTGTCATACCACACGTGACATCAAATGCTATAACTGCCTGACCTGCGAAAATGTGACGCTGCTGCAATTAATGACTAACTGTATGTGATGACCTAACCCTTTTGTTGTTTAATAAAAACAGTTTAAAAAACAAGTTTAGGTGCAGGGATGCATCCACTTTGTCCCACTCATAGATGGGGCAAGTCATATACCCCAGCACATAATCTAATGGAGTTAAGCTATCACTGGGTGAAAGCTGTTTAGGGCTTCTAATAGTCAGTATTGTCCTGTACTGACAGAAAAAAAACATTTCTATAAATCTAGAAGGTCTAGATTAAGCACAACATAAATGTCGGAAGCACAGTAAATAAATTACAGCCAATTTTCCAACAAAGGCTGTTAAGAAAAACTTAACACTGGGAGTATTCTTTTTGTTGTTTTTTTTTAAATAAAGATGTGCTGTTGGAGTTAGTCGGAAAAAAACTTGATAATGGCCAACAAAGAACCCAAAAAAAACCATCCTGCCAAATAAATATTGATTAAATGTGCTGCAATCTTTACACGGGCACAGGAAAAAAAGAGGTCCAAAGACAGAGTATCAAATCATACGGCTACATTTTCAAAACCTCCACAATTGGCACTTGCCATCAAGGAGCAATATAAAGATACATTTCATTTAAAAAATTGCAAAGAGAGAAAAAATATACAAACAGTAGACAAGGGCGGGGCTCACGAATACCTGTTTATATTACAGGAGTTTCCTTAGGAGAAATGTAAGGTAAATGAAATATTTGCTGAGAGACAAAGCCTATTTTCTTCGGGATGGAGATAAATCGGGTAATACTCGAGTACCAAAAATAACAGCATCAGTGCAATTAATTAACATCAGGAACACACAAGAAAAGCAAGAAAACTATTGTCAAATAAGTATTAGTTTCTCTTCTGGATACGATTTATGGCCTCGGTTTTTTTGGGAACAAATAATCATAGAGGGCAGATCCCGCAATCAAAGCCCTCGTTACTATAATTATACACAAACAGTTTTGGTTAAAGCAAGATTTGGATCGTGGGATTCCAATGCATTTAACAAATTTAAATTGAAGGCTGTTGGATTTTCTAAAATGAGACAAATGTAAAAGATTACAGGCATACAAATGCAGCTTTCACACATCAGTTGTCATACTAAAGAAACATTAGCCAAAAAATCTGCTTACTTTCAGATGCTGTATACAGCAAGTTCGGAGGTAAGGGAGGAGGTAGTCTTGCTCCCACTGGTGCATGAGTGGGCACCGTTGCTGTTCTAGGCTGTTCACGGTTACTAATTAAGTTTGACTGAGTTAATGGCATTCCTAAAAAAAGACGACATAAAGCTGTTGAATGGCCGTGTAATGCACACTAACACAGTTACTTCTAAATGTAATTTGCAATTTCAAAGAAAACATTTCGAAACACATTTGCATCACATTAATTACCAAATTGCGTAATAATACTACTACTTTCTGCCAATCCTACTTTTCCATCACAGGTGTTAGCTGTGTTGTCATTCACAGAAGATCATTGAACTTGGCTGGGAAACCAGATCACTTTTTTTAATGTGCAAAGCTGTGAAACAAAAAAATGCACTCACTTAAAAGCCTAGAGTTCCACATAGGAGGATATATTTCCACCTTCATCCAGTTCTCACCATGTCCTAACAGTAGATGAATCTAACCCCAGGTGAACAAAGAAACGCACAGAAACCACTTCCACATAGTTTCATAAACATAACATTTTAACTGGCATTCAGTAACGTTGTGCAGCCATTGATTAAATAACCTACGAAACCTCCGAAATAACTGGACACAAACATTTACTATAAGAGTTTCAGTCCCCCACATCAGGGTAGAAAAATTCTGACCCTCTCCTTACAAAGCTGCATACGCTTGTTGATGTTAAAAAAAAATATGATATATACATATATATATATATATTGTATTTTTTAATTTCTTATTACCAATACTCATGAGACCATACAGTACAAAACAATGTTTACATGCCATATTGGGATATATCACAAATGTCATCAGAAAAATAATCATCAGGGAAGGACAAGGACAATCAGCCATTCCCAATAATACGACCCCTCGACGAGTGCACCCGTTTCTCTGTATTTCCGCCAGGGATGTTTAAAAATATTCACGAATGCTTAGTTCTCAGTAAATCCTGACACTGTATCTCAATGGGTTGGGATCTGGACTTTGAAATGGCCATCCCAAAATTCCATTTCTTTTTGAATCATGGTCCTGTAGCATGATACACTTACAGCAAAGTGTTCGCTGATGGACATCTGGTTTTATATTTCCCTCTAGAATGAGCTGGTATAGGGAGGTATTCATGAAAGACTCTTAAGATAGTGAGGCATCCAGACTCTAGGGCTGCAAAACAGGCCTCAAGTCATAAAACCATCACAATGCTGTATATATGATATGAGGTTATTTTATTGATGCACAGTCTGTTTAATTTTAAAGTATTATTTTATGAATGTTTCACAAGAAAAACAGAACACAATTATAAGGAGATACAAGCACAAAACTAGTATCTTGTTCGAGCGATGTGTTGACAGATGCACATACTGTGGCAGAAGAATTCTGGTTAATCCAGGAGCTGTTTTGGAAACCTAAGCTGGATAAAGCCTTGATGTACTTCGCAATTTCGAGTAAAACCACTTATTGTGGCGAGTTGGCTGGATGCCCACTGCTAGACCGATAAATAACAGTCTTGAACGTTCTCAATTCATAAAACATCGTTCTCACTGTGGGATGATATACTTCGCATTGTTTGAAAAGGGCTTTCTAACCCTTCTCAGATTGATATGAAGCAACAATTCTTTTTCTGTGAACATCAAGGATATTTTTTCATATAGACATGATGCATTACCAAAACCCCAAATTCTGTAGATCAGACTGTCAGTTTCCGATTCTACATACAGGTGGTATCATTTCCCCAACTATCAATAACTCGTGTGCACACGTCTAACAGCAGCTAGTTCAAATTGCCTTCTTAAATAATAGCGCAACAGTGATGGTGTGCCCTACCAATGCTGGGACGCCCAGAGTCCGCTTCTACACCTTCGCGCTTGTGAGGCTCCACACCAAGTTTAACCCCTTCGATGCGGATGACAAAGCCAGCTCGTCATGGGCGTTACTGCACTGCGCGCATGACGAGCTGGCTTTGTCAAAAAGCCGTGATTTTCAAATTTCAGCGCGCAGCAGGAATACCCGCTAGCGCGCATGCGGTTAAGTAGACATGGAGACCGAGCCACTAGTGGATGGAAAGGAGCTAGCAGTTTTTCAAAAATATTAAGAACTTTCCTGAAAATCATGCTGCGATTTAGACACAATAGGAACATTGCCTGACCCGCAATCCTGGAGTATGGATCTGCACACACACGGAGTAATAGCATTGTGGAGTTGTGGGGGAGGGGTGCCTAGGACTAGTCCTCAAGATCAAAGGGTAAGGCTCCTTCACCTGTTATGCCCTCACTAGATGACTGGTCCCCCTTTACCCTTGGCTAATACACAGATTCCCATGGGAATTAAAAAATATTGGCCCGTGCCTATCCTTAAAGTGTTTCCACAACATCATTATTTTGTTCCACAAACAGTTAATATAATGCATATGTCCAGAAGGAGATCGAGAAAGAATCCATCTCATGGGATGAGCACCTGGCAAAAGTGATCAAATAGGCTCTAGCACCTCTGGAGAAGTTACTGGAGGTAGCAGCTGGCCACCCAGGACCCCTCCCTTGGAGGGAAGGCCAATTAGGACCATCTGGATGCAGAGAACCTCTAAGGCCTCCCAAACAGCTTTTAAAGTGAAATCAAAGTACTCCAACGAATATATCCCCCTGGAAGACGCATCTGACACCCTCAAAAAGCTTTTCTTGACCAGAAAACCCTCTTTTCCTTCTTCAGGGTCTTCTTTCAAACGACATCTCCAGTTATCCAGGGACTTCAGACAATCTCCTCTCCATATCACGCAAACCTACATAGATGGCTATGGCCCTCTAAATGACACAAAAATTAAACAACAGGGGGTGGTGATGGACAAAGTTTCTGAATTAAGCAGAATACTCCCACCCAGTCAAGAGATCAGGGCTTAATCCAACACCGTTTTTTAGCTCACTGCACCATCCCAGCTCAGAACCTGGCCACATGCAAATCAGTCTGTCCCTGGACCAGTGTATCATGGGAACAGGGCAAACCAAACTACCAAGCCAATTCTTCCACTGGGAAGGAAACAAGCTTCTGGGGACCGGTTTCTGGCATTTCAGCCATCCTCGACCCGGCTTGCTTGAATCCCGATGGTGCAATGAGCAAGGGACTCACGTCTAAATGACACTCCTCTCAATTCAGACAGCAGGTCGGAACCCGTTCAGCCTCAGCAGCCCAAATCAGTCCCACATGATCTACCCCCCCTCCTGATCAGTTCCCAAAGGACAATTGTGTCCAGCCCTCAGACAAATTAGAACCTGAGGATAGCGATCATCCTCAGAGTGGGCCCTAGAGGAAAAAGAAGCAGCATACCTTCATAAGGCTCTAGACAAGGAAGTCTGTAACAGACTGTAGGAGGAATGTCTCAGCTCACTTTCAAAATTGATGAAAAAATGGCTACCTTCCTAGCGAAATACCTTAAGGAACCCAAGAAGGGCAATGTGACTGCTTATCACGCTCTTGCCAGGACAGGTTGCTTGATACCGTGGGGCCATTAACAAACACATTAGAGATGGTGGAAGAAGCAAAATAAAACACTTCAGGCTTTTAAAGCAAGCTTTTTTTGAAGGACTTTGTTCATTTAAACACATCTCGAATGCCATATTCACTAAGAATCAAACGAGTAAAGTATTTTTTGAAAATTCCTCCTGATGCGAGTTTCACAATAAATCTTGACATGTACTGTGGAAAATAAGCAAAATAGCAATACCTCAAGTTGGGGCGTGCCAAACCACCTTCCTCCAAACCACACACACACACGCGCATCAAGCAAACACATGTAACCAAGTAGAAAGGCTCACCTTATTGAAATAAATAGCATTACATCACCTATCCAATAGCTGCGTCAGTGCGCTGTGTCGATTCCATTCAATAATGCTGCGTAAATGTATGCACATTTTTCCATACCGCAGCATGACAAATGTTCTTGAGAGGCACTCCAGCTAACAATGCAATCCAGAAACCCATTCCCTTTTGAAGGTGGGGAACATTTTCTATTGCTCTTTTACATAACATGGTGAGGGCTTTCTTCTGAAGTAAGTGAAGACTAGATGAGTGCGCTCCCTTTGGTGGAGTGGTGGGCGCTTTCTTGATGAATTCCAGAATATGACTCTAGGTCATGAAGTCTAATACTCCTCGGTCTGATGTTATTTGCCACCATTGATGGGAGAAGTTGGACATTTTTCCATCCCCAACTTGAATAGTATTGGATGCAACCGTCACTTGAGGGAGGTCACTATTTTCTGTTAGCCTCTCTTCCCTCCGAGGTCTGCTTTCATCAAACCAAATGCTTGCTATAAGCTGCTGCAGGTGTTGTTCGATGGGACTGCTGCTGGTAGGATGGCCAATCACCCAAGGATCACCCAATCATTCTCTCCCTATTCAACAAACCCAACACCACCAGACAACTTTCGAGAAGGCATGGAAGCCGTCGCAAATGGATGAAAAACAGCTGCCTACAACTAAAAACGAACAAAACAGAAGCACTCATCATGGGCCCAAACTCCAACGCCTGGAACACCACCTGGTGGCCCCCGCCCTCAGAAGCCCATCCACCCCCAGGATCCATGCACGCAACCTGGATATCATCCTGGACTCAGAGCTCAAAATGGACAGCCAGATCAACTCTGTCTCGTCCCTACGATCAGCCCAGCTCTCCTACGCCATAGTCCCCCGCACCAGAAAGACCAGATCGAGAGGCCGCTCCTTGTCCTTCCTCATGACCAGAGGCTGGAACTCCCTTCCGCTCCACCTCAAAAAGACAACATCGCTCCCCATCTTAGCAAGAAACCTCAAAACCTGGCTCTTCGACAGACCCCCCTCCTTGATGGACTGGATCCTGCACTCCCCTACTTCCCAGCGCCTTGAGACCCTTACGGGTGAGTAGTCGCGCTATAACGCCTGACTGATTGATATTGCTGAAAGCGGTTATAACCTCCTCTGTGGGATTTAAAGCCTCTTCATCGCGCTCCTTGAAAGGGCACTTTCTGAAATTGCAGAGAGCCCAACAATTTTGCAGTGTTGATTTCGGCCTTAATAACCTCTAAGGTGTCATCCATGATTTTTAAATAGGGCTACGCTATCATAGGACATGCCCAGATTCTTAGTCTGTACCTCAGCCCAGAAAGACGCTGCCTTCAACCACCCCTGCTGTCTTAAGACTGCAGCTCCTGCCAGCTGCCGAAACCCACTTGAGGCTATATCCATAGCACATTCAATGATCTTAGAAGATCTGCGTTTTCCCTCTTGTAGTATTCTATTTATCTCTGCTCTTTTGTCTTAGGCCGCGAGGTCTATGAAAGCACTAACGTCAGACCACATTTGCCCGTCATACCGCCTCAATATGGTCAAGGATGCGGCATCACAAACTGTGGTTACTTATATAGTGGAAAATCTTTTGCCAATGTTGTACAGGCGTCTGCCTTGTCTGTGCGGTGAAGCAAATATAGGCATGGAGGGATTTTTGGACCAGTGCTGAGCCACTTTATTAGTAATCCTGCAGCATCCCCTGGAGGTCCTAAAATAGGGTCAAAGGAACCTGGCCCATACCTTCTTATGAAGGGGAGTGTTCACATTGTGGCAATGTTCCTCATGCTGCTTGAGCCTATCTGATCTGCTGGGGGCCATAGTATTCCTCACAGTACTGTTCATCATCCTCATCCTGACATTTGACATGCAGCTCAGAAGGACTGTGGGCCATACCAAAAGGGCCATCATCATCTGACTCTTTCACATCAAGAAGGTGACTTGAAGGGAGAGGAGACACCTTACTTGGGAGAGCATGTTCAGGAAGCAGGGATTTGTTCGTCAAGTCTGTGGTTGCAGTATCCAGTTGCGAGTGCTTTTTGGTGACCTTCATGTCGACAAAGTTATCTTTGTCAACAGGGTCCCCGCCAACAGTGTCGTTTGTTGCACAAGTGCCGATGACGGAGCCTTTGTTAATGATATCTTTGCCTCCAATGTCATGGACGGCATTGTTGATGCAGCAGCCGTCAAGGTCAAAATAGTTGCTGTTGTCGACGCTGGCGTTCGGAGAGGCCTTCGACGTTGATATTTTTCAAGCGATTTTTTACTTTGGCTAGGATGGCTCTGTGGAGGACTTCTCTGGTCACACCCTAGACGTAGCAGATGAAGTGGTGCATTTTGACTTTGCAGTTTGAGTTTTTTGCAGTTTTCTCTTTTTGGGATTTGGCTCTGACAGACTAGTGTTAAGTCTTCTTTAAGGCCTTCCTAGACTCCTCTGATGTCCTTTGGTCATGTGATCTTTCCCTTTTGTTTAACCTTATGTAAAAGGTTGAAGAGGTGTCACTGTCTTCCTCATCAGAAAGAAGAGATCTTTCTGCTTTTGATTTTCGAAGCCAAAGATGAAGCCTCCCTATTCTTTATGGTCTTAGTTGAAAAGGTAAGACAGATATTCCATTCTTTTAACTTATGTGTAGAGTAGAGGTAGTAGATTCAGTCCTTGTGGGGATCTTCAGAGTAAATCCTTTTCTTACCACAGGTGGCAGAGGGCCTGAACAGATATTTCTTTGATGACTCTGACATGATAGAATGTAGTAGCAAAGTTCTTCCGAACTGCTTTAAGAAAACTGAGCAAAGCTCAGGGAGACTCCCTTTATACGACGTGCGGTAGAAAATCTGAGTGACTGCCTCTGTGAGGAGTGTTGTAGAGGGTGCTGTCGCCTGATTGGCTGGAGTATGGTTCCTTTTAAATGATATGGATTAGTCAATACAGTGATTGTTTCATTGGCATTATAGGCTATGGTAAAGCTTTGCACTACTTTATTGTGCTGTGGGTCTCTCACTTCGACGACAGGGAATTAATCAAGCATGTGAATTTGAAAAATCCAATACTGGAGAAGGAAAATGTTACTTACCAGTATGCATCTGTTCTTGGCATGTAGGGCTGATGACATTCATATCTTAGCATAGATCGCCGCCTAGTGTTGGGTCTGGATGATTGCACCTTGTTGTCCTGGAAGAGTCTTCGAAGTATCAAGAGATAGGTGACTCCTCCCCTGGACTACAGTGCGCATGGGCATCTTCTCCATCCTCAGATTGTTTTTCGCCATTGTGGCAAAGATGGAGTATAGTAAAGTAAGAGATGGCCATGCAAAAGAGAATCCTGCAGCTGCAACAGGTACCGGGGAGGAGGGTGGCCGATATGAATGTCAGCAGCCCTACATGCCAAGAACAGATGCATACTGGTATGTAGCATTTTCCATTCGAGGCATGTGGGCTGCTGAATTAATATCTTAGCATAGACTGTATAGAGTATCTCCTCTAGTGGTGGTCACCTGTACCAGCTGCAGCAGTCTAAAAAAGAGTTTTAAGGACAGCCTGGCCTACAGCAGCTTGCTGAATTGCTTGCACGTCTACACAATAGTGTTTAGTGAAAGTGTGTATGGTAGACCATGTAGCTGCCCTACATATGTCTTCAAGGGGAATATTCCCTAGGAAAGCCATGGATGCCCCCATTTTACGCGTAGAGTGTGCTTTTGGGGGAACTGTTAGAGTGCGTTTAGCTTTTTGATAGCATATTTGAATGCATTTAACTATCCATCTGGCTACTCCTGATTTTGAGATGGGATTACCTCTATGTTGTGGCGAAAAAGCAACAAACAGTTGCTTTGTTTTGCTAAATGATTTAGTCCTGTCAACATAATATAGCAGAGCTCTCCTTACATCTAGTGTGTGTAGGGCTCTTTCAGCTACTGACTGTGGGTTTTGGAAGAAAACTGGCAATTCTATTGATTGATTGATATGGAAAGTGGATATGACTTTTGGCATAAACTTAGGGTTGGTCCGAAGTACTACCTTCTTTGCATGTATTTGCAGGAAGGGTTCTTGAATAGTTAGTGCCTGTAGCTCACTTACTCACCTGAGGGAGGTAATGGCAATTAAGAATGCCACCTTCCATGTTAGAAATTGCAATTCACATGAATGGAGTGGTTCGAAAGGAGGTCCCATAAGTCTGGTAAGTACCACATTTAAGTTCCAGACTGGTGAAGGTGGGTGCTTTGGAGGGATTATCCTTTTAAGACCCTCCATAAAAGCTTTGATTGGGGGTACCTTAAACAGGGAAAGGTGTTTTCTGTTCTGGAAATATGCTGCTATAGCAGCAAGATGTAACCGTATAGAAGAGTATGTCAGATTGCATCTTTGAAGATGCAAGTGGTAACAGATAATGTTTTGGATGGAAGCATATAATGGATTGATTTGGTTATTGTTGCAATAAATTACATATCTTTTCCATTTAGCTGCATAGCATGCTCTAGTAGTTGGCCGTCTTGCCTCCTTGATGATGTTCATGCAATCAGGAGGTAAGTTAAGGTATTCGAATTCTAAGACTTCAGGAGCCAGATTGCTAGGTTCATCTGATTGGGATCTGGGTGCCTGATTTCTCCATGGTTCGGAGTTAAAAGATGGGGCGAGAGGCGCAGTCTTTGGTGGGGAACTACTGATAGTTCTAGGAACGTTGTGTACCATGGCTGTCTTGCCCATGTGGGAGCAACCAGGACCATTGTGAGTGACTGCTGACGTAGTTTGCGTGCACCCAGCGGAATCAGTGGGGCTGGTGGAAAAGCATACGCAAATCTGCCTGACCAGTTCATCGATATCGCTTTGCCCTGTGACAACGGATGTGGGAACCTGGCAGCAAAGTACTGGCATTTTGAGTTTTCGTTTGTGGCAAACAAATCTATCTCTGGATGGCTCCATTTTTTGGAAGAATGGCTGGAGAACTTGAGGGTGAATCTCCCATTCGTGTAGCTGTTGGCTGTGTCTGCTTAACAGATCCGCTATTTGATTGTCTTTCCCTGGCAGGTGTTCTGCTAGGAGAAAAATGTTTCTTGGAATTGCCCACCTACCTATGCTCTGTGCTAATTGAGACAGCTGAGGAGAGTGTGTCCCTCCTTGTTTCTGGATTTAATACATAGCTGTCATGTTGTCCGTCCGGATCAACACAGCCTTGTTGTACAAGTATTTCCGGAATGCTTTTAGTGCCAGAAATATTGCTAGCAACTCTAATTGGTTGATATGCAGTGTCTTTTGTTTGATTGTCCAGAGCCCTTGGACTGTTTATGGAAGTAAGTGGGCTCCCCAACCTATCAGTGATGCGTCCGCTGTTAGTACTACTTGTGGAACCGGCTACTGGAACAGTTGCACCTTGGAAAGGTTTTGTGGGTTCCACCACTGCAGAGAGTTGTAAGCGCGACTGTCTACCAACACTAGGTCTTTTAGTGGTCCTTGAGCTTGGTTCCACTGCCGTGCTAGGCATTGTTGCTGTGGACGCATTTGAAGTCGAGAATGAATATGCAGGAGGCCATCATGCCTATGAGCTGCATGAACACTCGAGCTGGCAAGTGTTGTGGCTGAAATTTTTGAATGAGATTCTGCATGTTGGCTATCCTGGCTGGATTTGGATATGCCTTTGCTACTGAGCTATCTATTGTAGCCTCCAGATATTGCTGTATGTGGGAGGGCTGTAGAAGTGATTTTGGGTAATTTATAGAAAAACCCAGGCTGTGTAGCAGCTGGGGTGTCTGAGACGTATGGCTTGCACACTGCGCGTACGAGTTGGCTTTTATGAGCCAATCGTCTAGGTATGGAAACACGTGGATGTGTTGCCTTCTGAGGTGTGCTGCTACTACCGCTAAACATTTTGTGAAAACTCTTGGGGCTGTAGTCATCCCGTAGGGGAGAACTTGAATTGATAATGTTGACCTATTGTGAACCCGAAGTATTTCCTGTGAGCTGGATGTATAGGTATGTGAAAATATGCATCTTTGAGGTCTAATGTAGCAAGGAAGTCACCTTGCTGGAGTAATGGGAGTACTGGTTGTAGAGTAATCATATGGAAATGCTCTGAGAGTATGTATTGATTTAGCGGTCTGAGGTCTAGTATGGGTCTGAGGGATCCATCCTTTTTGGGAATTAGGAAGTATAGAGAGTATACCCCTGTTCCTTGGTGTTGAAAGGGGACTTGTTCTATTGCACCTTTTTGTAGCATGGACGCGACCTCTTGTTGTAACAACGTGATGTGTTCTTTGGACATAGGACGGTGTTTGGGGGGTATCTTGGGAGGAGTAGAAGTGAGTTCTAGGCAATAACCATACTGGATAATTTGTCTCACCCACCTGTCTGTGGTAATGGAGTTCCAGACTGGTAGTAATTGTTTGACTCTGCCTCCAAATGGTGTTAGATGGTCTGGAGGGAGTGTGATGAAGTCCCTGTTTGGCGGCAGTGGAGGCTCTGGTGTTATTGCCGCCACGTCCTCTGCCCTTGTTATTGTTGCCCCTATAACCTCCTCTGTTGCAGCCTTTATTAAAGGAACTTTGGGTGTTGCTTTTGTATGTAGAAGAAGTCTGTGATGTGTTGCCTTGTGCGGTGCCTCTGTAGGAGGAGCGACAAAAGGAACCTCTATGTTGTTGAAACTGCAGTGCGCCCATAGTTTTAGCAGTTTCTGTATCTTTTTTCATTTTATCTAAAATGGTATCTACTGCAGGGCAAAACAGGAAGTCTTGGTTAACGGTTGAGGATGGTGGACTGCGCCTCATTCCTAAAACGAGAGAGGCGGAGCCACGCGTGTCCGCGTAGTAATACGCTAGTATTAATGGACCTGGCTGATGTGTCAGCTGCGTCAAGCGCACATTTAATGGAAGCATTAGTTATAAATTTGCCTTCCTGTATGAGGTCGTTAGCCTGAGCTTTGAAAGGTTCTGGCAGGTGTTGCAGTAAACCTTCAAGTTGATCATAATGTGCTCTATCGTAGCGAGCTAGTAGAGCTTGTGTGTTCGCAATCCTCCATGAATTAGCAGCCTGTGAGGCTACTCTCTTGCCTGAGGCTTCTAATATTTTAGAATCCTTATCAGGAGGGGGAACATTTCCTGTTTGTGAGTTAGCTCTCTTGCGAGCGTTTGCTACTACTAGTGAGTATAAAGGCAACTGGGATTTTATATAAGTAGGGTCTGTAGGGTCCGCCTTATATTTCTTCTCAATCCTGGGATTGAGTACACATGCTCTGGCTGGATCCTTGAATATGTCTGGCGCGTGTTTCAGTACCTCTTTTAGCATGGGAAGTGTCCTGACATTCTTCTCAGAGGTGGGAAAAATGTCAAATAGACCATCTTCTTCTATTGGGTCAGTGTGCATGTCGACCTTGTGGTATTTTGCTGCCCTATCTAGTAGTTGGTTAAAAACGATGGTGTCGTCTGTAGGCGACGGCTATGTAGGGTATGGGGAGGTGTCTGGGTTGGGTTGTGTGTCATACGGATCATTCTGGTCCTCCCATGTGTCATCCTGTGCATGAGGATCCTCTGGTTCATTAAAATCATCCTGAGGATCTTCCCCCATGTTATCCCCATCATTATAATCTGAATGTGTAGGAGAGTAGGGCACAAAAGACATATTAGGATAGAAAGGGGTAGGAGTAAAAGGCCTAGAGGGAGATGTCCAGAAGTCTTTTTTCTTTGGAGGAACAGGGGAAGGAGTGTCCGTGTCCAATGGTCTCTTTTTCGGGTGATTAACTGTAACTTTCCCTGTTTCAGGGTCTATATACAGTTTAGATTGTTCCTCAGTTACTGGATCAGGATGGAAGAGTTCTTCCTCAACTGTCTGTGGCGCCGATGTTTTTGGCTTACTGACTTGTTTGTGACCTTTTGGCTCGAGGGCCTTTGTTTGTGGAGTTTATTTCGGCTCGACTGTTGCTTTGGGGTCGGTAACCTTTTTTGGTTCGAGGTCCTTTGTTGGTTTAACAGTCGTTTTCGATTTGGCAACTTTGTTTGGGTCGACGACCTGTTTCGGATCGACCGGAGCTTTTGGTTTGATACTTTTTTATGCTAGACGGCTTTTTTCGGCTCAAGGTTTTTAGTCGAGTCGATGGCTTTTTTTTGATTCGACGGGCTTTGTGGTGTGATCCTGCTTTTGCTGATCAACACTCTTTAGGATCGACAGCCTTTTTTGGGTTGGGTGTTCTTTTGGATGGACGGCCTGTTTTGGTTCGAGGCTCTTTTTTGGCTCGATAGCTTTTGACTCGATAGCCTTTTTGGGTTGAGCGACGTTCTTTGGTTCGACCACCTTCTTCGGGTCGACGACCTTTGGTTCGACAACCTTCCTCGGTTCAACGACCTTTGGTTCGAAGACCTTCTTCGGTTCGACGACCTTCGGTTCGACAACCCTTTTGGGGTCGACAACCTTCTTGGGGAGAATGTTACTCGGTCCTGGGCTATCAGAAGGCTTGGTTTTGGGCTTCGGAGCCGAGCCAGAAGGCGGGGCTTCTGAAGAAGCTTGTCGATCTCAGCTAAGGCCTTTAGGCGATGCTTCCACCGGAGCCTTAGGTTTTGGGATAAGCGGTGTTGGGGGCGGTGTACTCACTGTTTGCCCTGTCGTGATCTGGTCATCGGAGTCAGACTGGTCCTCAGCGGTGACGATTTCTAGATCCGAGTCCGCCGCTTCTGGGAGGTCGTGTTCATCATCGAAGATGTTCTCCGGTTCCGGTGCCGGCCGCTGCATCTCTTGCCTAGCGGCCCGTCGAATCCTGATGGTCTTCTTCGAACGGAATTGGGCACACGCTGGGCAATTTTCTTCGTTGTGCTCCGGTGATAAGCACTTGTTGCATACTGTATGTTTGTCAGTATGCAGGAATTTGGAGTGGCATTGTGGGCACCTTTTGAACGGGCTCCTTTCCATCGACAGCAGGCCCACGTGGCGTCGAAAGGCCCAACTGCCCGCGTGGACGACCGGATCTAGATGGAAAGTTTGTTTGAGTCAAAAAGTACCGAACGAGAACAATACAGTCGAAGTCGAAGGCCTTCTGGCCTTAGAAAGTTGTTTAGTTCCGGTTCCGAAGTTGGAGTAAAGGAATAACATCCGAACCCAATGGCGCAAAAAAACAATCTGAGGATAGAGAAGATGCCCATGCGCACTGTAGTCCAGGGGAGGAGTCACCTATCTCGTGATACTTCGAAGACTCTTCCAGGACAACAAGGTGCAATCATCCGGACCCAACACTAGGCGGCGATCTATGCTAAGATATGAATTCAGCAGCCCACATGCCTCGAAAGAAAACAAGTTACTTACCTGTAACTTTGGTTCCCCAGTATTGGTAACTTTCATAGATTCCCATGCTTTTGTATCATTCCCCGTCGTCGGAATGGGAGTCTCTGTAATAAAAAATACCATAGTAGTAGGTGCAAAAGAGAAAGGAAAGGCCTAGGCCTCATTCCCTTTTGTAGCATATCAGCCTCTTTTTGTAAAAGAGACCAAATTTTTGGCATCAGCCAATCAGAAGAGCCTCACCCCTGGAACCTTCCTGAAGGAACCTCAGAGCCTCAGATTTTCGTAGCCGTTGTGTGCTAGACAGCCTACCTGCTGAAGGCTGAGCTTTCCCCGGGGAGGTGGGTGGGCGCATGGGAATCTATGAAAGTTACCAATACTGGGGAACCAAAGTTACAGGTAAGTAACTTGTTTTCTTGCCCCAGTATTGGAACTTTCATAGATTCCCATGCTTTTGTATCAGAATAGCAAGCAGTAAACCATCATAAACACATTTTGTAAATAAGTACCTTATAACAGTAAAAAATGAAATCACAAAATGTGTTACCAACGGAAGGTGGGATAGAAAGGAAAGCTCACCAATCACTTGAAGAGGTTCCTCAAGACAGCTTGGCCCACCGCCGCCTCATCCTGCTGCAATGACTCTAAGTAGTAATGCTTAGTGAAAGTGTGTACGCTGCTCCAGGTAGCAGCTCTGCAAATGTCCTTTATATGTACCCCCGCAAAGAGGGCTGTTGAGGATGCCACTGATCTCGTTGAGTGAGCACAGATCCTGCCCACCAGAGGTTTTCCTGCCATGTTGTGGCAATGCAGAGTAGCACTCGAAATCCATCTTGAGATACCCTGTTTGGACAGAGGGAGACCTTTGCTTGGACCACCAAAGGCAATGAACAATTGCGAAGTATTTCTAAATTCCTTGGTACGGTCTATATAGAATTTTAGACATCGTTGTAAATCCAGAGTGTGCAATGTCTTCTCCGCTGGAGTGACTGGGTTTGGAAAAAATGTCTTTAGAATCACTGGCTCATTTAAGTGAAAGTCTGTAGGAACTTTAGGAATGAATCTTGGGTTCGTCCGCAAGATGACCGTGTTTCTTTTGAACTGTAAAAACGGCTCTTGGATAGTAAGGGCCTGAAACTCCCCCACTCGCCTTGCCGAGGTGAGGGCTAAGAGTAGAGCCAATTTCCATGACAAGTATTTCAGGTCTGAGCGGTGAATCGGCTCAAATGGTTCCTTCATCAGTTGAGCCAGGACCAAGTTTAAATGCCAAGTTGGAGGAGGAGGAGTTCTCACTGGTGGATAGACCCTGAACAGGCCTTTGAGGAATTGCTTGACAATTCTTGAAGACCATAATGAAGGACCAGAGTCAGATCTCCTGAATCTTGAAATTGCCGCCAAATGGACCTTGATCGTAGAATGGGTCAGATTAGACTTTGCTAGCGAGAGTAGATAAGGCAGGAGTTGACGAGGTTTCAAAGTAAAAGGGTCAACCTTTTCCTTTTTACACCAAATACAGAACCTTTTCCATTTTAATCCGTATGTCTTGTTTGTTGAAGGTGCTCTTGCCTGGGAAAGGATGTCCTTGATCTCCTTTGAAAGAGGGCAATTCATGAATTCTCGCTGGTCAGGAGCCATGCAGTCAGGTGTAACGATCTTGGGTCTGGATGCCAAACCTGTCCTCCGGACATTGTCAGAAGATCCGGAACTTCCTCCAGCAGCAATGGAGGAACTAGCGACAGCAGATGCAGCTCCGTGTACCAAAATTGTCTCGGCCATGCCGAGGCTATAAGGATAATTTTGCTTGGTTCCGTCTTCATTTTCCTGATGAGGCGTGGAATCGGGGGAATTGGTGGAAACGCGTAAAGAAACCTCCCCGTCCAGGCTATCGATAGGGCATTGCCCAATGAGCCCTGAGGGTGGAACCTGCTGGCGTATGTTCGGCATTTCTTGTTGGTTGGCGTCACAAATAGGTCCACCTCTGGTGTGCCCCATGTCTGAAAAAGTAGATCTAGAACCTGCTGTTTTAGTTCCCACTCGTGACTGACTGAGGCTAACCTGCTCAGTCTGTCGGCGCCTTCGTTCAGCACTCCTGGTAAGTGCTCCGCCTTTAGTGAAATTCTTTGAAGAATTGCCCATTCCAATATCTGTTGAGCTTCTCGCGACAAGAGGAGTGATCTCTTTCCTCCTTCCTTGTTCACATAATTCATAGCTGTGGTGTTGTCCGTCCTGACTAGCACTTGTGAACCCTGGAGTCGCGGAAGAAAGGCTTGAAGAGCTAGCCTGATCGCTCTCAGCTCCAATAGATTGATATGCAGTTTTTGCTCGCGAGGAGACCAATGGCCGTTGATCTGCAGATCCTGCATCACTGCCCCCCATCCCTCCAATGACGCATCCGTCGTTAGTATTTGAGGCGATGGTATGCTTGCGAAGGATAGACCTTGGCACAAATTGTCTTGATGTGACCACCAAATCACTGCCTCTTTCATCTCTCGAGCGACAACCACCTTGTCCTCGAACGATCCGTGCACTTGTTTCAATTGGAGGTCCAGTTGTTCCTGCAGGGGACGCATCCGCAGTCTGCAGTGCGGAATTAGGGGAATACATGATGACATCACCCCTAGCAGCGACTTGTAGCTGCGTACAGAAAGACACCTTTTTCCTCGAAGGTTTCGTGCCAACCGTTGTAGTTTCTCTATCCTCTCGAGTAGGAAACGCCCTCGAGAGCTTTGAATCTAACACTGCTCCTAGGAAACGTGCTCTTCTTGAGGGCATCAGCGTGGATTTTTCTCTGTTCAAAGTGAGCCCCAGATTTTGGAACAGATTGGTGCAAGCCTGCACTGCGTCCTGCGCTAACTTTCTGGTCGGGGCCTTCAGTAACCAATCGTTCAGATAAGGGAAGACCTGGAAGTGGTTTCTTCGCAGAAATGCTGCCACCGGTGCCAGCACCTTTGTGAAAATCCTTGGGGCAGAGCGAAGACCGAACGGCAGAACTCTGAACTGAAAATGGCTCTTGGCTACTGTGAAGCGTAGGAACCTTCTGTGTGTTGGGTGAATTGGGACATGGAAGTACGCATCCTCCAGATCGAGTGTGGCCATGAAATCCCCCGGGCTGACCATCTTCAATATGTCCTGTAGGGATACCATCCGGAAGGATAGGGAGACGAGATAGGTATTTAGCTCCCTGAGGTCCAAGATGGGGCGCCATTTTTCCAGCGTTTTTCTCACCAGGAAGAACCTGGAATAGAACCCCTGGCCCTGTTGTTTGGAGGGGACCGGCTCTATCGCCCCTTTGCGGAGCATTTGTTGTACTTCGAGCCTGAGGAGACACAGATGTTTCGATGGAATGGCTGCCGGGGGCCTGGGTGGAGGGACTTCCATAAATTCCAAAGTATGTCCTCGTTTTATGATGTTGATCACCCTACGGTCCGATGTTATTTTGGACCAATTTTGAAGGAATTTTGACACCCTGCCTCAAACTGATGATTTCCTGGAGGAGGGAACAGTAGGCAGAGGCAGGAGGCCGCTATTGGCGTTTGGACGTGTCCCGTCCACGGGCAGCCTGCTTGCCCTTGTTGTACGGCCTCGAGTAACCTGAAGATTGGCTCTGTCTTTGCTGGTAAGACTGGCGGTTTTGGTGGTATCCTGAGCTGTTAGAAGAATAGCGTTGCTGCTGGTGTTGGTATGAACCTCTATAACCACCTCCTCTGCCTCTTGAACCTCTGAAGGGAGATTTGCGATACTTGAGGGTTCCTAGCGACCTGGCTGTTTCTGTGTCCTTTTTGATCTCTTGAAGAGTATCATCTATTAATTTTCCGAAAAGGCCGTCACCATCGAAGGGCAGATCAAGGACCTTGTTTTGAATTTCCGGTCTAAACCAAGTTGCCTTCAGCCATCCTTGGCGTCTCAACACTGCCGCTCCTGCCAACCCCCGAAAGGACGTTGTGGCAATGTCCATGGCACAGTCTATAATTTCCATAGAGACCGCCTCACCCTCTTGTAAAGTCTTTTTTGCTTCCGCCACTGACTCCGGTGGAAGCTGTTCGAGATATGGAGCTATATAACCCCATAATTGGCGATCATATCGTCCCAATATCGCCAAAGCATTTGCGGCACGTATTAGCAGGCTAGCCATCGATAAAAACCGCTTGCTCGTGTTATCAAGACGTCGTCCATCCTTGTCAGGAAGGGCCGTTAAGGGAGCAGAGGGGTTCCTCGACTTCCTCTGTGCTGCCTGCGAGATGACAGAGTCAGGCTTTGGATGGCCCGTTAGCGCTGCAGGTCCATCATCTGGTGCTTTATACTTTTTATCCAGACGCGGTAGTACAGGGACCACCGTCGCTGGGTTTTTCATAGCTTTCAAACCTTCCTCTCACAAATGATCCACAATTGGAATCGACCTTGTTGTCTTGCAGTGTGTTTCCTTGAAATCATATAAGAAACAGTCCGTGGTTTGAGCAGGCATTACCAGTTTAAATCTCCTTGCTGCACGTTCCATCAGCTGGTGAAAACTGCCAATGTCAACAGGATGAGGCGAAGCCTGGTCTGGGATGATGTACTCATCATATTCATCCTCATCATGATCCGTCTCTTGGTCACCATTGGATGATTCATCGTCATCATCCCCATCCGGGTCATCAGCTGGCTCTGACGGAGCCTGAGGCACCTGCCGCTGAGGTTGATGTGGCGTTTGTATCGGAAGTTCCGGACTAATTACAGATGAGGGGTTCCTCACTGGTGTCGAAGGAGCAGACTTACGTGGTGATGGTCTTTCTGCTTTTGACTTATAGTCCTGCAGCATATTGTGGAGGTCATGCAGGGATGTTGTAGGAACAGAAACCATGTGCTGTGGCTCATAGCTCTTAGAGTGGGCCATTTGGTGATATTCTCGTTCCCCCTGGTCATATGCCCCTTCTGAATCTGTCTCTTGACTTTTGATTAGTAGCTGAGACGGGCTATTGGCATAGTCATAAGTGTCATGTCCGTCTTCCTCAGATTCTCTCTGGTCCAACAACAAAGTTGGCGGTAAAGAGGTCACCCTTCTCGGGGATGTCATCTCAGGAGTGATTCTAGTTAAAGAAACCGTCACTCGTCTCTCCGTAGCCAGTATCGTCGATGGTTCCATCGACGCCGGAGATCTCCTCGTCGACGATATTGGAATGACAGATGTCGTCGTCGACACCACCGTCGTCGATACCGTCGTCGACGCCGTTGTCGTCACTGCCGTCGACGATGAGGGTTTACTCGTCGACGATGTTGATGAAGCCGTATGTGAGAAGTTGGCCTGATATATAATGTTCACTATTCTAGTGAGCACTTTGTATCAGTCCAAACAACCCTTATTGATGATTGGTTGTAAGTCAACCTTATAGACCAGCTATCCTAGTAGCGTGGATACGAGCAGTCTTCGGGCTTAACTCTAGAGGGCGTGTTAAGCCAGCTGTTATACCATCACATATACCCCTTGAACACCAAGTGAAAGGACACCACACAAGTGTTATGAAAATAAACAGTGTATTTATTTAGATCACAACAGCCCTGTACTCTTTATGAGGACAGGGTACTAAGCACACAACAAAACTTACGAAAATACTTCAAGTTGCACAATTTACACAAATGCCCGAGGGGCACAAAAAACCATATACTCTGAAAGTGGAATGCAAAATTACTAGCAGGTAAGTACTGTACTAATAGGCTTTGGAATCGCTAGGACTACGTTACTGAACCTTCAGATTACTAGTAGGAGGCCTAGGGGACTCGGGTGCAGAGTGTGCACTCTCACGCGGGATGCGGGACAAAGTCTATGGGAGCTAGTAAAAGCAGAGTTAGTGTTCTAGGGCGAACCCGACTAGGTAGGTCGAAAACGACAGTGGATCTGGACCCTTGGATAGTGAGGCTATGCTGGGGCACCGAAATGCCGAAGTTACCTAGCCCAGGGGCTGCAGCTGCATAGGTCTGAAAAGAAGTCGGGAATCCTCGTTGACGAACCAGGAGCCTGAAGAAGGAAGTTGCTGGCAGGCGACCAGTGAAGATTGTTCGAGTGATCCAAGCCTGGATCGAAGATGGATGACACCTGAAAGCAGAGGGGACCAAGCTCTTAATCACTAGCCAGTGATTGTGTGGGCACCAGGATGGCACCGGGCGAAGTCACCTCAACCAGGTGAGTGGGCGATGCTGGGCTCTGCAGTCTCACGGACCAGGAGGCGTTATCGGCGACCAGGATGGAGGTGCGAGCTGTCCCACGATGGTTGATGCGGTCGACGTCGCTGGACCCAGGATTGGGGCAACAAGTCTTGGCAAATTCAAGCCCATGCGGTGGACCTAAAATGGCGTCTGGAGTGGACCAGGAGGGTCCAGGGTGCTCCTCTTTTGGAAGGGAGCAAGGGCCAGTCTGGAGCAACCAGACCAGCAGAGTTGTCGTCGTTGATCGTCGTCGAGAAGGCCACAAGCCAGCGGGCTAGTAGCCAGACAACGCGGTGAGCAGCCAAAAAGCTGAAGGGCCCCACGCAGATCGCGGAGATGCTGGGGGGCTGGACTTCGGTGCTGGAGCTGCTCAGGGTCGGGGCTTCTCGGACCCGAAAGCACTCACCAGAGGATCCCTCGGCGGTCGTGCTGGATAGAAGTCGTGCAGTTCTGATGATGGCCGGTCCCTCGAGGTCTCGTCGCACCTACGGTTCTCAGCTTAGCTGTAGAGGTAGGTAGAGGTCAGAGGTGCCAGGGAAGCCGGGTCTCGTCGTGCTGGTCGGTCGGATTCCTGAGGAAGGACGTGCAGCAAACCGCAGAGTTCTTAGATGGTGCCTGCGGATGCAGGGTGACTACTCCTTAGCCACAAGGGAGAAATCTTGAGAAGAGTCGAGAGTTCCTTTCGTAGAAAGTAGTTTCTTGATTCAAAGATGATCTAATTTGGAAGGGTCCTCGCTCCTGCCTTTATCCTAAAGAAAGGGGTGGGTACGCGACTAGGTCCTGCCCTAGGGGTGGGACCAGGAAGGGGGGTGGTTACACCCTTCTCCCATGCCGGACTTTCCCCAGGCCAGGGGCTGGTGTGCCCCTGGAACTGTTTCTAGCCGGCAAATGCGTAGTGAGCACAGGGGTGCCACTTGCAGTCACCTTCCTGTAAAGCCCTGCCTACCCAGGATACACAAAACCCTGTCTGGGATGGTGCTAGCACCGCCCCTGACAGGAAACCCTTTGTCCAAGCTCTCCTCGCTGGAAGGACTCCCAGCAGCAGGAGGTCAGACTCGTGTCTGTGGTGGCAGCATCCATTTTGTGGAGCTGAGGCTTGAGTTAACTTTAACCGGGGTTCACAGTTACATACATGTCGTGTCCCTCTAGAAGGGTGGAATGCTAACCCCGTCGCCAGAATTGGCGAGGGGTTAGTATTCCAATTCGTATGACACCTTACTCGACATGTTTTGATAAAGCGATACCAAAGATAGCATTTAACCGCGAGGATTATAATGCACTTAAGAGTATATGGTATGCGTTATCATGGAACAGCTATTGGGACTTGGTTCCGCAAGCTGCAAACGGGCTCAGCTCATGCCAGAGCACCATCTCACACGATTCCAAGCACTCTGCCTTCAGGATTGTCAAGGCCTGCCATAGGAGTGACTGATAGGAATCTGTCTGTCCATTTTTAGGGTTAGATATAGGTATACTATATCTAAAGCAAAGGGTGATTACACCACCTTGCCCCAGCTGTCGTGCAGCCAGTTGTGTCAGATTTAGATGGCCATCCAGGGGTGGCATAATACATGCTTCAGCCCCTGGTAGGCCCTGGGTACACCTATGCCCTGAGTTACAGGGTCTGATAAGGTGGCCCAGTACCAATTGGTAAATGCACCTAAGGTACACGTTGTAATTTAGTGAGAGAACAGCTAGGCTGTGGGTCTGATTAGCAGGCCCACAGCCAGAGAAAGTCGTAAACCAGTAAAACAAAAGCAAAAAATCTGGGTGATCATAGGATTGCAGACCCTACTCTCCTACACCGTAGACGACGTCTTCGTCGACGATGTCGTCGGCATACTCCCCGTCGACGCTGCCGTCGACGATACCTTCTTCGACGACGACGAAGCTTTCGTCGACGATCCTCCCGCCGACGAGCCCGTCGACGGGACCAATTGGATTTTGGGCTTTATTTTCTTCATCGACGGACCCACCGTCGACGATGTCTTAGTCGTAGAGGACTTAGAACTCCTCTCTGAAGAATGTGAAGAGGGTTTTTTGAAGGCTGGGTCTGTCTTCTCACCCTTAGGAGGCGAAACCAGTTCTGCCTTATCCTCCCCACTGCGGTGGGGGGAACTTCCTGAACCCCGGCTATCAGACTCTCTGGGGGTCTTTTTAGAAGCCTTTGAGGGGCGCCCAACAGAGGAAGATGGGGAACCTCTACCCCTTTTCACTGACTTTTTTGAGGAAGCAAATGAAGACGATTCCTCCTCATCACTGGAAACTCCTTGTTTCCTCTCCTTCTGCCTCTGTAGCCATGTAAGCAGTCTTCCAGCACAATCTCTCAAGGTCTTGGTGGAGAGAGTGCGGCAAATTTTGCAGTCCTATGCCTTGTGATCCGGATAAAGGCAGTAAATACAATCCTTGTGTTTGTCTTCCTCAAACAGCCTTTTCTTCCCACAGGTGGACCAGGGCTTGAAAAGGGCTTTCTTTTTCTCAACTTCAGCCATCCTGATGAAAAGAAGAGAATTCTGAAGCAAACTGAAGAAATCCTGAAGTAATCCTGAAGAAAACACTGTAGAAGTCTACTTGGAGTTGAAAATAGAGCAGTGCTCAAAGGAGACTCCTTAGCACAACGTGCGGTAGAAAATCTGAGGCTCTGAGGTTCTTTCAGGAAGGTTCCAGGGGTGAGGCTCTTCTGATTGGCTGATGCCAAAAATTTGGTCTCTTTTACAAAAAGAGGCTGATATGCTACAAAAGGGAATGAGGCCTAGGCCTTTCCTTTCTCTTTTGAACCTACTACTATGGTATTTTTTATTACCGAGACTTCCATTCCGACGACGGGGAATGATACAAAAGCATGGGAATCTATGAAAGTTCCAATACTGGGGCAAGATAGAATTCCTGGGCTCTAGAGTGAACAACTTTACATTTGCCGACACGCAAAATTACTTCTTTCAAGAAGTAGGTATGTAGAGTGTTTCAATAAGACATCATTTCACTCTGATTTCTGGAAGATACAGTGTCCCTTTCAAAGTAGGTGAATACAAAGATTCAATGGTGGTTTTACCTCATGGAAACCGAAATGGCAGGGTCATCTTTGGTTTGAGCCCAAACATGGACATGAACTCACCCGGGGACCCTGATCTCTGATTTACGATACAGCGCTGACAAGGGCACAGCCATCAATGACCTTATTTTCAACTCCAGAAGAGCATCCGCATAGCGCACCTCAATGTACACGGAACCAGGAACATACTGTGTGGGACCAAACTCACGATAGTGCTCTCCGCAATCTTGCGAGCTGACCTCACCATCACCTAGTACAAAAACGTCATTGTCCTAAGCCAAACTACAACTAACAACCTAAATAAAGTTGCATATCTGTTTACCTTCCTCAAAAACCATGTGCATGACACCTGCAGGACAACAAACACCCGCCCCGACGAACCCCCAACTAGCATGCCCAGCTTCCCACAAACAACCCCCTTAAGCGCTCACTACTCTGATCAACCTAACCCCTCTATCACACCACCTAAACCTACCAACAAAATCGTTCCTAGACCTTTGGTTTCCGCCCAGCCAGCTCCTCCCTTTGACCTTGAGACCGAAATGCTCCCATTGGGACTCAAAGAAGAGAATAAGACCCTCCAAGAGCATTTGGAAAGGCTTGAGATGCAGGCCAGGCAAAATAATGTCCGCATTTTGGGGGTCTCTGACAACACAGAAGGTTTGGACATTAAAGGATTTGTGTGCAAGCTACTGGGAGAGCGGTTTCAGGACAGAATGGATATTGACTGGGAAAGAGAGCTTCAAAGGGTCCATAGACATCCTTATAGGCTTCATCCAGGGAGGAAGGGCCCAAGGAAGATATTAATAAATGTCCTTACTTTTTCGATTAAGGAGCTACCATTGTTTTTTTCAGTTATGGAAACCTTGAGATAAAATTAGCTTTATACGCTGATGACCTTATACTCTATACTTTGAATCCCGAGGGAGCTATTCCCACTCTAATGGCCAAAGCAGAAGCGTTTGGAAAGATATCAGGATATAAGGTAAATAGAAATAAGACTGAAATTATGGAATGCGTCCAACCAAAACAAATCCTGGAGGCAAAATCGTGTATGCACTACCTTGGTATTCTAATCACACAGAAATTAGCGGAAGTAACTATTGTGAATAGGAAAAAGATTAGCCAGGAGGTAGGGTGATTGCTGGTTAGGTGGGCAAACCTCCCTCTAAATTTGCATGGCAGGGTAAACCTTATTAAGATTATTATTTTACCAAAAATCACTTTTCATTTTAATTCTATACCATTACTATTTGACAAAAGGGAGATCGCTAAACTACAAGGATGGATAGGTAGCTTTATTTGGGCCTCGAAGGGTTCTCGCATATCTTTGAAAAGATTAAGGAGGAGGTTGGAGAAGGGTTGACTGGCACTACCAAATCTGATGATCTATGGGCATGCTTTCTATTTTAAGAACTGTTGGATGCTTTTGAATAAAGCTGACGGCTCAGCAATAGGAATCCTCTTTGGGGCAATGCTTAGTGAGTTGAAAGAGCGACAAGATACATTTATTCAAGTTTGGGGACCGGAAGTTTAAAAAAAAAAAGTGAGAATGGAGATTTTATTAGAGGCATTGAAAGAATGGGTCTTTATCCGGAAAAAGCTAGGAATATCCTACTACTCATCTCGGGTGCCGATATGGGCATCACCAGGGACCCAAGGGTGCTTGAAAGACTCACTCAGGCTTCCATTGAAGAACGCAGGGGACGCTTACCGGGTCTGCACTGCCCTTCATCCTGTGTGATCTGAGGATTCCCGTGCTGAGAGCCTGCTGCTGTGCCTGACTTGGACGCTATTCCTCGCCGGACCCGCTGCGCGGGTCCCGCTTCGCAGCGAGGAGCGCTGGGCACAACTGGTGTCTGCCTTGGGTGCTGGTGAGGAGCAAAGGGGAAGAGCTGCAGGGCTGCGAGCAGGCAGGGACTCCAACTACCAGGAGTCCCTGCACGGCCAATAGTCTACACCTGGCCCGCTCTCCCTGCAAGCCCCGCCCCCCAGCGAACGGACCTTCAAATTCCTACCTGTTTCCTGCATCGGTGGGACGCTTACCGGGTCTGCACTGCCCTTCATCCTGTGTGATCTGAGGATTCCCGTGCTGAGAGCCTGCTGCTGTGCCTGACTTGGACGCTATTCCTCGCCGGACCCGCTGCGCGGGTCCCGCTTCGCAGCGAGGAGCGCTGGGCACAACTGGTGTCTGCCTTGGGTGCTGGTGAGGAGCAAAGGGGAAGAGCTGCAGGGCTGCGAGCAGGCAGGGACTCCAACTACCAGGAGTCCCTGCACGGCCAATAGTCTACACCTGGCCCGCTCTCCCTGCAAGCCCCGCCCCCCAGCGAACGGACCTTCAAATTCCTACCTGTTTCCTGCATCGGTGGGACGCTTACCGGGTCTGCACTGCCCTTCATCCTGTGTGATCTGAGGATTCCCGTGCTGAGAGCCTGCTGCTGTGCCTGACTTGGATGCTATTCCTCGCCGGACCCGCTGCGCGGGTCCCGCTTCGCAGCGAGGAGCGCTGGGCACAACTGGTGTCTGCCTTGGGTGCTGGTGAGGAGCAAAGGGGAAGAGCTGCAGGGCTGCGAGCAGGCAGGGACTCCAACTACCAGGAGTCCCTGCACGGCCAATAGTCTACACCTGGCCCGCTCTCCCTGCAAGCCCCGCCCTCCAGCGCGTCACCTCCCATATAATCCCTACACCGGCTACCGCTGCGCGGGAGCGCGCGGAGGGCGCCGGGAGAAGCCCGGGACAAGGGCGGGACCGTCTGTGGCCGTCCGGGGCCGCAGGAGGCCGGGCTGGGCCAGGATATTTTCACCTTACCCGCAGTAAGCAGTGACTTTGCTCTTTGACATTTGGGATTGTTAGCATTGTATTTGAGTCGTTATTCCAATCCCCATATTCCGTTTTTCCTGTTAACATGAGCCATTCTGCTCCTCCAGGTGTTAGGGTCTCCGTCTTGGGTCCCCTTGATAAATTCTTCAAGAAATCTGCCAAGGAGGTCCATATGGACCTGCTTTTGGCCGAAAGGAGAGCTGAGCGTAGACGCTCAATTGAGCAGCTAAAGAGTATTCCACTGCCAGTCCTTAATCTTACTAAGGACCTCCCAGCCCAAGGTTTGAGCGTTATCGACGCTGACACGACTGATCTCAATCTCACCCCTAGCATATTTAGGTTCCCTGCTATCTCCCCGCCTTGTAGTAGTGCTACTAGTGGAGGCCAGCTGATCTGTCCCCCTATTAACCACTCTAGTATTATAGAAATAAATATCCCTGAGTCACATAGTAGGGAAGCAGATACTTCCCCTATGCGGCCCATTTTGTCTCTGGGTTGTATAGTCCCAGGAGAGACTATGCCGGAGGCGAATGGCCTATTGCCAGGTCGCTCGTCCAACATAGCTCTAGGGGTGGTTCACTCCCCTCCAAGGAAGAAGAGGCGTAAAGGGGGGGTAAAAAGGAAAGGACGTAGTCGCCACATCCTACCTCCACCGAAACCCACCACAAATAGTGTGTTGGGCCCACCCCCTACAGCAGAGTCCCGCACCACTGTCGCTGGTGAGCTTGCAGTCCCCGACGTAGTAACTTCTGAGTCTGTGTCCCTAGGGGTTAATGAAGCGACTCTTGACATCATGGGGAAACTTATCAAATCTTATATGCTTCCTCTGCTGGAACGTGTAAGGGTTATGGGCGAAAAATTGGATCGCCTTGTGGCGTCCCTTGAATCGTCTCATACCTCAGGCTTAGATAAGATCAAAGGCCCCCCCAGTAACCCTGCAAGCTTACCTCATGCTGCAGGTGCATTAACCAAAGCCACTAGTCATTCTTCCTCCACTACCACCAAAACACTCACTTCCAATTCCACCAAATCTGTTTCCATATCAAGCAAAGCACCGTTAGTGGTTGCGAAATCCTCAACATTACAACCTCCTGTGGCAGCTACCCCCAGTGTGGCATCTACTAAACCATTGGCCAAGAGGGCAGTACCAGCAAAAAAGAATGGGATGGGCAAATCTGCTGATGCAAATTGTAAACAGAAGAAACTTTTACCTTCAAAAAGAATTGTAGACCTGCCGCCCGATTCTCTAAACTATGTTATTGTCATGACAGGTGTGCCACCATTACAGGAAGGGGACAGGGAAAATGACGATAGTCTAAAAAATAAAGTCATCTTCTCGTTAAAAACAAACAGACCCCTTCCTCCGAACCTTAATGGTGACATCGTCACGGTTAGAAGATGTCAGTGGGTTGGGGTGCGTCCTAAGGATATTGAGGGGGATATTGTCATTATTAATTTTAGAAATCATAGGGTTGTATCCCACCTCACTGACTGGTATGTGGGGAACAATGAGGGTGGGATTTCCACAAGGAATCTAGGTTACTTCTACCCCGAAACCTTGACTAACCCACTCAAAAGTCAGCCTGGTGGTTCTATTAAATCCAAATACCCCCCCAAATGGTCCAACTTCACATCAAGCTTCCATGTTCCCCACTTCAACCCTGAAGCTCTATATCGCTCGTATATCCAATCCACCTATAACTGTCCTCCTCAAACGCCGGGCTGGGCTAAGCCTTATATCCAGCCTTCTGGTCCTCCGACATCCTTGGGAATGCCTTTTTCTAATAATCCCCCGTACCCCTTGATCCCCCCTACACCAGTTTTTACACAGGCACTGCAGCCCCCCCAGCTTATTTCCAGCCTTTTCTAATCCCAACAGGCCCCCCCATCCTAAAGATTTGTGGAACATCCCACTGAGAAACTTATACGATCCTCTTTCAGGGCTGTCGTCTAATGATTGACAAACTAGACAGGAAAGCAACGACGCCCAGTTTAATTCCCATGTGGGAGTGGTTCCGTGTATTTGCCCTCGCAATGCTGTAAGTGTAAAAGTTCCAGTCGTGGGTTGTGAGGAAGGTAACCCTGTTCACCCAACTGGGTGGGTCACTTCTCCTCCGTCTCATGACATTCTGCCCCCTTCTGTTGCTTCTGCTACAGGCTCACTTCCAGTACAGGCATTACAGGTTGGGGTTTGTAGGATGCCAATTGAAGGGGTTCCTGCTGAGGTTTCCCCATCCATAGTAAGTCTCCAACAATCCGGTGAATCCTCTCTTGTAGATGTCATTGTCCCGGGTGCACAAGTCCCTCTTAAGGGTACCACGCTGGGTTGCTGGAATGTGGCGGGTATAGATTCCTGCATATGTATACCTGAATGGGCTGACTTCATCAGACAAGGTGACGTCTGGTCCTTTCAGGAGACATGGTCAACTCTTCCGGTTTATCTCCCAGGTTATCTGAGTTTTAACAAACCCGCAGTCAGAGGTCAAAGAGGCAGGGCCATGGGGGGTCTTACTGTTTGGGTGCGCCAATCAGTAGGAGTCTCTGTTAAAGAAATTTATATTGACTGTCCTGATATCCTCATTGTTAGCCTGAAGCTCAATAGTGGGTTGGTTATTTTGTTGTTTAATGTGTATGCCAGAGGAACACCGGGTGGTCGTGTATCAACTACCCTAACACTCTTAGATGAATTTCTTGGCTCCTCACAGCTAGAGGGTCATGTGGTGGTTACGGGAGATTTCAATACTTGTTTCGAACCACTAAGCGGGGAGGATGGGATGTTAACGGAGGCCGAGGACTCGACATGGGGAATTCCTCAACTAGAGCCATCTCCGATCACTAAATGGTCCCAAAGTGCCATTTTCATCAAAGGCCTATGTCTGAATTGGGGACTGCGTGCCCTAAACGGTCGTACTAGATCTGACAGATTGGGCAACCCAACATTCTTTAATGGAAGGTTTAGTAGTCGCATCGACTACATTTTAGTCGATGTAACTATGTGGCCCCTAGTCTCGGATATGTTAATTAGACCTCGGCCCGAAAGCGATCACGAACCTCTCCTAGCAGAACTGAAGGATTTCAGTTTTGCCGGGCCCTCTGTGCACCCCTCCAATGTTGTACAAGAGGCCATGGTATTAACAAATGATATGAGGAGGGTTCGGTGGCCTAAGGTTGCCGTGGACGTGAATGCGCGCACTAAAATAAGATCCCTGGTTTCTGACTCCCTAAGTTTATTTGACCAATGTGATGACTCGAACCAAATATCTCTCAAAATTTCCGACATCCATGCTAGTTTGTTCACATCCCTTAAGACCTTATTTATTAAAATAGTTGCAAAAAAGGGCACAGGAAAGCCGAGGAAGCCCGCGAACTGGTTTGATGATGAGTGTGGCACATCTCATTCAAACCTGTTCAAAGCTCTAAAATCTAGGAACCCAGCCCTAATTAAATCTTCCAGGAAGGCCTACAATTTAGCTAAGAGGCGGGCTAAAGCCGCCTGGGATGAAGATCGCTGGGCTCTCCTTGTTGAGGCCTGTGGCTCTAGGAATCTCACGCACTTTTGGCACCTCCTTAAATGGGGTAAGTCCCTGGATGATCGACCTAGCCCTGCTTCTGTCGACCAACAAAAATGGGTGTCCCATTTGGAGGAACAGTTCAGGTGCCTCAGGGAAGGGGAAACACCCATTGGCTGGCCGCTGTCCTTTGACACCCTTGTGTTCTCGGCCAAAGAGGTTGAAAACGTCCTGAACACCATCCCCAGGGGCAAAGCGCCCGGCCCGGATTGTATTCCTGCGGATATTTTTCAACAGGATCAAGACCTATGGGTACCCTATCTACTGCACCTGGCTAACACGCTGGCCAGGGGAGCAAAGGTGCCTGTTTCATGGGCGGGTGCCGAGATTTTGCCCATCTTCAAGAAGGGTGATCGGTCGGTTCCTTCTAACTACCGGCCGATCAGCCTTATTGATGCTGTCCAAAAGATAGTGTCACGACTTGTCCTATCCAGGGTCCAGGCCTGGATTGAGGAATATAATATTCTTACCCCTCTCCAAGCAGGGTTTAGACCCCATGTAAGTACCCTGGATCAGGCTTTTCGGTTTATGTTACTACACTGGAAGACGGTCACTCTGGGCAAAGGTAACCTCTTTGCGGCTTTCGTAGACCTTCGGTCTGCGTTTGATCTTGTTCCGAGGGTTGGGCTCTGGAACTGCCTTCTGGAAATGGGTATGCCTCCCTCTCTGGTTCGTATCATTGTTAACCTTCATGCTGAGACCTACGCCTTTGTAAGATGGGGCAAACCTGGTGAGGTGACTAATAAGTTTCCTGTGTTGAAAGGTGTCAGACAGGGATGTGTTTTGGCACCAACCCTGTTCTCCCTATACATAAATAGAGTCACCAAGTACTTTGAGGGCTGTCCCACAGATGCTCCTAGTTTGGCTGGCATGAAGATCCCTCTGCTCATGTTCGCTGACGACACTCTCCTGATCTCGAGAACCAGACAGGGATTACAGCTAGCACTGTTGAGGTTTGAGAGTTTCTGTAGTGAGCATGAGCTGGAGGTGAACGTTGCCAAGACCAAATTTATGGTCATGAGGGGACACAAACAGGTTAAGGCTAGGGTCACTATGGGGAATTCCCCCTTAGAGCAGACCAAGCATTTTACCTATTTGGGTGTTTCATTTAGCGACACACTAAACTGGTCCCACCAGATCGAGCTCCTGACCCTGAAACACCAACAGTTGGGTGGAGCTTTGATCAAGGAACATAAAAGCTCATTTACCAAACCCATGTCACCGCTGATGAAGATCTATGGTGGGAAGGTTCTATCAGCGGTGCTATATGGTGCAGAGCTATGGGGTGGAAGCAACTTGGATTCCTTGAAGCATGCCCAAAACAAGTTCCTAAGGATGGCAACTGGTCTGCCACAATCGACACCTTTAATCCCCCTTCTATACGATCTGGGGTGTCATTCGGTGGTCGATTGTGCTAGATATCGACCGATCTCATTCTGGCGACGCCTGTGGACAACCCCAGACCTACACCACTATGCTGAAGCCTGTCTGGAGTTAAAAAACTCTCCGGGAGCCTTAAAAATCGGATGGTTCAGAGATCTCAAGGCTACTCTTCAATCTTTGGGCCTCACTGAGTTGTGGTTGTCGCCTGAGACAGCCACATTTCCATCTAAAAATGAGCTGAAAAAATGTTATTGGGCCTGGGTGTTGCTCAATACTTTTTCAAAAACAAGCCCAAGTAGTCTTTCAGGTTTATTTTTGGTACACAAAGATCTACCCAGGTTAGAAAAATTCTGGGAAACCATTACCAAACCTCTGGACCGTAAACTTTTTTTTCAATTCAGATGTGGCACACTCCCTATTGGGGACTTCACCAATAAATGGGGAAAAGCTAGTCTGGGGCTTTGTGCAAACTGTCAAGGTTGTGGGGAAAGTATATCTCATTTTCTGTTTGTGTGCCCCCTATACTCTGCTCCCAGATCTAAGTGGCTCAAACCAGTTTGTAGTCAACTAGGCACTCGCTCGTCTGCTGAGGCCCTGAGATTGTTAAAAACTAATCTGGATCCGCTCATTGTTGTCGGGGTTGCAAAGTTCCTTGGCTGGGCCTGGGTTATCAGAAGCAGGTTCATCAAACTAAATTAGCAGAGACTGTTTTATCTTGTATTATTGTGGTATCCGGTATTTGTAACTCTTTTAAACTTTTATATATTTCTGCATGAAGTTATTCGATGTCAATGATTTAATACTGATTTTATATATGTTATTGTGTATTTTGTATTTATGTCTTTTATGATGAATTAATCGAATAAAGACTTCTTGAACTTGAACTTGAACGCAGGAATTTCTCGCTGGGGAGACCTGAAGTTCGGAACTGAGTTAGGTGGGTGGGCAACGTTAAGTTTATTTACAGGGGGCCAACTAACCAGATTTGAATATTACCAACTTTCTGCGAGGTGGGTAAGTCAAGATTGGGACGAGGTGGATGATGATACCTGGTTGGATCAAGCAACAAAAACTGGTACTGTTAAAATGGTTGCTTTGTGGTATCACACACTGGTAAACGCATAAGACTATCTGGATAAAGACATCCAAAAGCTTTGGGGAGATGAAGTGACAAATACAAACCTGAGTGAAGTTTCATTGGGTTCCTTCGCAATGCTCAGCGAGACAGTTAAACTTGCCTATCTAAAATGCAATCATCTCTTCACTGTCTACAGGGTGTATTGGTCCACAGCTAGATTGGAAACATTTTCAGGAACTCATTGTGCATGCCCAAGATGTAGAGATCCCTCAGCAGATGACTTTCATATGTTCTTAACATGCCCATAGATTACGAAATTCTGGTCTGAAGTGTGTGAACTCTTAATGGAGGTCACAGGTATTTCAGTGAGGGTAAGTCTCCCACTTGTATTTTTGAGAATATTTCAAGATAATGCTACCTGTATTAGTAAGCTGGATGCAAGATTTATTTTTTATGTGATAAGACGGGAAATTTGTAAAGCGAAAAAGAACACTGTAACTATAAGTAAACAGGACATAGCATGTGATCCCAGCAGTCTAAAAAAAGAATCGGTTAAATTGGTGAACTGGATTAAAAAACCTGGGGTCCAATGATTAAGCCAAAGATTACCTGTCAGTCCCGTTCCCTTCTGTGTTACGGGCACACTAGCAAAGGGTGGAAGTGGAAAAAGCTTTTTACTCGAGTGGAAGGACTCCAATCCGACCTGGTTTACTGGAGATGGGAAGGGAGTATTGCCAACAAGTGAATTGGCAGACTGAGGTTAAAAAAAGAAAAGGAAGCCGGAATGGCAGGGTCATTTTTGGTTTGAGCCCAAACATGCACATGTACTCACCCAGAGACCCTGATCTTAGATTTACGATATAGTGCTGACAAGGGCACAGTCATCAATGACCATTCCGGCTTCCTTTTTTTTTTTTAACCTCATTCTGCCAGTGGAGAAGTGTGGCTCAATGGTTAGAGCGGCAGACCCTGATGCAGAGGTCTGGCCCGGGACCAGGGTTCAATTCCCGCCTCGGCGGGTCTTGGGCTCAATTTCCTCGGACCTGATAATTCTCGCCTCGGTGCCTAGTCTAATCGTGGGTCCCACTCTGCAACTCTGGGCAATAGCTTGCTTAATCTCCACAACGGCCCCAACAGCACTGGGATGCCTGGCTTCACCTTGGGGGTGCCCAGGAGTGGACATTTCACAGGGAAAAGCCAGGAAGGGTTCCACAGCGGTATGCGTTACAGCGCCAGGACACCCCAGTTGGGGTATTAGTGCACTTTACAAGTACAAATTACAAGTACAAATTAGAAATTACCTAATTTTCTACTCCAGAAGAAAATCCGCATGGCGCAAAACCATAGCGCACCTCCGCAATGTACACGGAACCAGGAACATAGCGTTTGGGACCAAACTCACGATAGTGCGCTCCGCAATTTTGCGAGCTGACCTCACCATCACCCTGTACAAAAACGGCATCGTCCTAATCCAAGCTACAACTAACAACCTCAATAAATTTGCGGATCTGTTTACCCTCCTCAAAAACCATGTGCTTGACACCTGCAGGGAAACAAACACCCGCGTGACAACCCCCCCAACTACCATGCCCAGCCACCCACAAACCACCCCCCTAAGGGCTCACTACTCTGATCAACCTAACCCCTCTATCACACCACCTAAACCTACCAACAAAATCGTTCCTAGACCTTTGGTCTCCGCCCAGCCAGCTCCTCCCTCTGACCTTAAGACCGAAACGCTCCCATTGGCCTATGACAAGTCAACCCAGCCCCTCGAACCACCCACCAATGCATGCCAATAGAACCGCTACCAAACCACTGTCCCCCTGCCTCCAAGCGCCTCCCTCTTGCACTACAGAGCAGCTCCTCCCTCTGACCCCGAGACAGAAACTATTCCATTGGCCTATGACACAAATCGACCCAGTCCCTCTACCCTACTACCAACGCCAACAAACCGCTGTCCCCCTACCTTCATGCACCTTCCTCCTATATCGATATCGAAACTCTGCACTACAAAGCAGCCAAATTAACACAGAGTATCCATAACTCCATTCTGGATCTAAAGAAACTTCTTCACCTTACTGAACTCTCCTTTTCTAAGTTCAAGCCTCCAGGGAACCCCACCCCCCTCCTTACCACATAGACCCCCCCAATCCCCCGCTTCCGCTATCCTTGAGACATCTTCGACTTCGCAAGCAACCATGCCACCTCTCGGAGGATGATATTCTAGCTCTCCTCCTCTCCTAAAACTCTCCCTTTGTCACCCCAAGTCCGCTAGACATTGCTGAAGAGGAAATTCTAGCCATCCTCCTTTCCTACAAATTTGCCTCAGTAGCCTCTGGTCCTCAAGATGTGAATGTCGAACACGCCATCCGCACAGTCGCTATCAACCCCTACAGATCAGCCACCCTCCGTAACAGAAGTGTGATTGATAACAACCTAGCGACAGTGCCATTGTCCACCCCATCGCACAACACTCTCTCCGAACATCCCCTATCTGGCCTTCTAATTAATTTCAGCTCAGCAGTTAAGCACGCTGCTATCTCAGAGCTCATACGAGCCAAAACTTTGACTTAACCATCCTGACGGAATCGTGGCTCAACGAATCCTCATCCCCATGCCTGGACCTCCTAGTCCCTCCCAACTACAACACTGCAAGGCTGGACAGGCAATCTAGCAAAAAAGGGGGCAGCATTGCCTGCATCTACTGCTCTAACCTCCTCGTCACAGAACACCTGGCAGACAGCACAGACTCCTGTGAATACCTTGCACTTTCCATATGTAGCAGCACCACCAAACTGCAATCTGCACATCTTTCACCACCCCCCAGGCACGAATGACGCCTTCACTGACCACCTCATGGAAATTATCACAGCCAAGGTTTCCTCCAAAAAGACATTTTCCTTGGGGACTTCAGCCTACCCTGGAACGACCCGCAAGGATCTTCAGGTCAACGCCATCAAAGATCTCCTGGCCGATCAAGCCCTATCCCAAGCCTGCACACTCCCTACACCCTCTAAAGGCGGCACACTTAGCTGGATCATCGCTAAAGAACCAATAGTCAAGCTTATAGCTATTGACCCCTGGCACTGGTCAGGCCACCACGCTATCTCCTCCTCATTACCTGGCTCCCACAAAACAAGGACACCGCAACAGGTGTTTCCCAAACGCTGGGTCAGAGACACCAAGAACCTTGATCCCAGGGAACAGGAAGTTCGCTGTAAGTTTGACCCCCCCTTCCCATATCACATCAATCAGTGACATCAATATCATTACTCTGCAACTATAAGAAATGCGTTACTTACCTGTAACAGCAGTTATCCAGTGTTGGTGTCTTTCATAGATTCACATGCCTGAATCATTCCCCGTCGCTGAGACGGGAGCCTCCGGTACATAAAAAAGTAATGTCCTAAGGACATACATAGAGAATATAGGCCTAAGGGCCTCCCCTTTTGGGGCCTTTCCACGTCCTTATGTAAAAGGACCGAACTCTCATCGTTAGCCAATCAGCTCCGACCTCCTTCTAGAACCTTCCCGGGAGGAGCCTCCGTCCCTCAGATTTTCGTACGCACCCAGCTAGGGTGTCGCAATGTAGACAGAGGTACGTGAGTCCTTACCGGGGAGGCGGGAGGGTTGCATGTGAATCTATGAAAGACACCAACACTGGATAACTGCTGTTACAGGTAAGTAACGCATTTCTTATCCAGTATTTGGGTGTCTTTCATAGATTCACATGCCTGAATCAGAGTAGCCAGCAGTTATACATGCATAGTGGTAAAGCACATTCTCACATCTAGCAGGCCTGCATAGATTACAGACAACATGAGAGAAACATGGTAATATACAGTCATGCATATAGCAGAGAAAACCATGAAGAATGTGCATACCTGGATGGCGGGACGAGGTAAGGCTCACCTTATTGGAAGAGATGGCGCAGCACCGCTTGTCCCACTGCAGCGTCCTTCTGCAGTTCGATGTCCAGGCAGTAGTGCTTGGAAAAGGTATGCGGGGACTTCCATGTCGCCGCTCGGCAGATGTCCAGGATCGTCACTCCAGCGAAGAGCGCTGCTGACGTTGACATCGCTCTGGTCGAGTGGGCAGCCACTCGGTCTGTCAAAGGCCGTCCGGCCTGATCATGGCAGAAAGCAATTGCTGAAGAAATCCAGCGTGAGATGCTCTGTTTTGTCAAGGGCAGCCCCATTCTCGGGTTGCTGTAGGCTACAAAGAGTTGAGAAGACTTCCTGACGTCTTTGGTCCTGTCCAAGTAGAATTTGAGACACCTTTTAATGTCCAGGGAATGCAGCGCCCTTTCCGCTGCCGTGGAAGGGTCCGGAAAGAATGACTTGAGGACAATTGGTTCGTTCAGATGAAAGTCTGACGGCACTTTAGGAATGAATTTAGGGTTGGGCCTGAGTACCACTCGGTCGTGCCTGAATTGGAGATACGGTTCCTGAATGGACAGCGCCTGAAGTTCGCTGACCCTTCTGGCCGACGTCAGGGCTAGCAGGAGAGCCGTTTTCCAGGAAAGATGCTTGAGCGATGCCCGGTGTATGGGCTCGAATGGGTGTTTCATCAATTGGTTTAGCACCAAGTTCAACTGCCAGGTTGGAGGAACTTTCCGAGGCCTCGGAAAGGATCTGTAAAGTCCTTTTAGAAATTGTTTCACCAGTCGACTGGACCAGAGGGAGGGTCCCGATGGGGTCCTGGTGAACCTAGAAATCGCAGCCAGATGAACCTTAATGGAGGCGTGAGCCAGTCCCGATTGAGCCAGGTGCAGTAGGTATGGTAGCAGCTGTACTGGGGTGACCCGGAGCGGGTGTAAGTCGTGTTCCGAACACCACACGCAGAACCTCTTCCACTTCAGCGAGTAGGTCTTGGTCGTGCTGCTCGCTCTCGCCTTGGCCAGTACTGCCCTGCAGTCCTGCGGTATGTCTAGCTCCCCGAACTCAAGGTGCTCAGGAGCCAAGCCGACAAGTTGAGCGAACGGAGGTTCGGGTGGTGTACCTGGCCTCCGGACATTGTCAAGAGGTTCGGGAGTTGTCGCAGGTGAATCGGGGGCCTGGTGGATAGGCGAAGAAGATCCGAGAACCAATGTTGTCTCGGCCAGTACGGAGCAATCAGTATCAGCGTGCACGGTTCCGTCCTCATCTTCCGGAGGAGCCTCGGTATCATCGGGAACGGCGGAAAAGCGTACGCAAACACGCTGGACCAGCCGATGGAAAAAGCATTTCCCAGCGACCCCCGTTGGGGATGCCAGCTTGCGTAGTTTCGGCATTTGGTGTTCTCTGCCGTCGCGAAGAGATCGATCCTCGGGGTGCCCCATTGTGAGAAGACGTGGGCCACCGTGTCGCCGTTGAGCTCCCATTCGTGGGAGAGAGAGGTCTGCCTGCTGAGGGCGTCCGCGATAGTGTTCTCCTTCCCTGGAACGTACTCCGCCTTGAGGGAGAGGCCGTGCGCCACCAACCAGTTCCAGATTTTTTGCGATTCTCGTGAGAGAGAGAGAGATCGCGTTCCCCCTTGTTTGTTCAGGTAGTGCATCGTCGTGGTGTTGTCTGTTTTGACGAGCACAGGGGAAGAGCCGATGCGTGGCAGGAAGGCCTGTAGAGCCAGGTACACTGCCCTCAGTTCCAGGAGGTTGATGTGTAGTTGTGTTTCCTGGGCGTCCCATTTGCCGCTGACTCGAAGGTCTAACAGTACTGCGCCCCAGCCTTCCAGTGAGGCATCGGTCGTGATGACCAGTGGTGCCGGCGGCAGGAGGAACGGCAATCCGGCCGTCAGGTGAGTCCTGTTTCTCCACCACAGCAGGGCCTTTATGATGGCCGGCGTGATTGTGAGAATGTCGTCGAATGAGCCTGAACACTGTTTCCATTGTCTCGCCAACGCTTCCTGTAGGGGGCGCATGCGGAGCCTGCAGTGCGGTACGAGGAGAATGCATGAAGACATCATCCCTAGCAAGGAGGTGAACGTCCGGACCTTGATGCGAGGCTTCTTGGCCACCGCCGTGGCCAGAGACAGTACTTTGCAGATCCTGTCCTCTGAGGGGAAAGCCTTCGCATGCTCCGTGTCCAGGGTTGCCCCTAGGAAGGTGATCCTCGTTGACGGAGTAGTGCATGATTTTTTGAGGTTGATCGTCAGACCCAGCTGTTGGAAAAGAGCGCTGCAGGCGTTGAAGGAAGCCAGCGCGTCCTCCGGGGAAGGAGCCTTCACCAGCCAGTCGTCCAGGTAGGGGAACACCTGGTGACCCTTTTGTCGCAGGAAGGCAGCCACGGGCGCCAAGCACTTTGTGAAGATGCGTGGGGCAGATTTGAGGCCAAACGGCAAGACCTTGAACTGGTAATGTCTGCCCGCTATTTCGAACCTTAGGTATTTCCTGTGCCTGACGAGGATGGGGACATGGTAGTAGGCGTCCTGTAAGTCTAGGGAGACCATCGAGTCGCCTCTTTCCAGTGCACCCAGGATCTCCTGGATTGTGACCATCCGGAAGGATTGACTCCGTAGGAAGGCGTTGAGCGCCCGGAGGTCTAAGATCGGCCTCCACTTGTCTCCTTTCTGTTGGACCAGGAAGAAGTGGGAATAAAAACCCTTCCCTTTCTGGGAGTCCGGGACCTTTTCGATGGCTCCTTTGACCAACATGGCAGCGACTTCCTGGAGAAGGAGGTGCAGGTGTCTGTGAGTACGCTTCAGTGGAGGGGTGTTGGGAGGGGTGTTGACCAGTTCGAGGGAATGTCCAAATTGAATTATTTGTAGTACCCACCGATCCGTAGTGATTTTTCGCCAATTGTGGAGGAAGTGGGTCAGTTTTCCCCCAATTCGAAAGGATTGAGACGGTGGTGGGACTGGCCGGAGTAAGTGGTCACTGGCGGCCGCCAGCGCCCTTCTTGGCGGATTTGCCTCTGAAGGACGATCTCCCATAGGATGACTGTCGGGACTGTTGTTTCTGTTGGGGTTGGTTCCTGTTGCCATAGGAATAGGACGACCGATTTTGGTAGGAACCTCTGTAGGAGTACTGACCTCTGGAGCGGCCTCCCCGAAAGGATTGGTTCCGGGACTGGAGGGAGCCCAGAGCCCTCGCCGTGTCGGTGTCTTTTTTGATGGCCTGGAGTGCCTCGTCTATCTTCTCCCCAAAGAGGAATTGCCCATCGAACGGCATATCCAGTACCTTAGATTGGACCTCCTGCCGAAAAGACGTCGCCTTGAGCCAGCCCTGGCGGCGGAGCACGGCAGCCCCTGCCAACTGGCGGAATCCCGTCATGGCTGCGTCGATGGCGCAGTCGATAATTTCAGCCGCGGAGTTTTGTCCTTCCGCCAGAAGAGCTTTCACCTCGTCCTGGACCGTGGCCGGCAGGCCTTGCAGGTAGGGAGCTATGTCTTCCCATAGCTGGCGGTTGTATCGGCCCAGGAGGGCGATGGAGTTTGCCACCTTGATGGACATGGCGGATGTGGTGGAGAACCTCTTGCCTATGGTGTCCAGCTTCCTTCCTTCCTTGTCCGGGGGCGCGGACAGCGGCGAGGAGGGGTTTCGGGATTGTTTTTGGGCCGCCTGAGTGACAACCGAGTCCGGTTTGGGGTGGCCGGTCAGGCAGGCAGGTGCGGAGTTCGGGGCCTTATATTTTTTGTCTAGGCGCGGAACCACCGCCGGCACCGAGGCAGGCGTGAGCATCAGCTTCTTGCCCTGTTCCCATAGAAAGTCTATCAGAGGAATAGACTTGGTCGATTTCTGTGTGTGCTCCTTGAAATCATGGAGGAAGCATTCCGTTTCCGCGGATTCCACCGCCATGTGAAACCTCCTTGCAGCTCTGTCCACCAGTTTGTGGAAACCTCCCACGTCCGCTGCTTCAGAGTGGCGTGGTCTCGGGGATGCCGGGGCAGACGAATGGTGTGATGACGCAGCATCGGCATCGTCGTCTCTGTGGTCCGAGGCGACGTCTTGCACCTCGCCTTCCTCTAAGTCCGTGTCATCCTCCTCGCTTTCCGATGAATCCTCCGCCTGTGTTTGCGGTCGGAGTTGGCTCCGAGGACGGGCCGGGGGAGCGGAAGGGTGCGAGGCCGACGGTTGCGCTTGGGTGACCGGAACCTGGGCACCGCTGTCTGCGTCCGGGAACCTTCGTTTATAGTCCTGCACCAGGGATTTCAAATCGTTGACCAGAGACAGTGGCAAACAGATCATCGGGGTTTTCACCGTGTCTACGGTCAGGGAGCTGCCTTGATACGTCACTCCGTCCCGGATCTCTTGGACGTCCTGGTGTTCTTCGTGAACCTCCTGTTCTTCGTCCGACTCCTCACTCTGTAGTGTGTCTTGTTCTTCCTCGGGTGCCAACTCCACCGTTGGGAGAACCGAGGGCGTTGGACTCGAGTGAATAGAGACTTCGACCAATCTCGATTCTTTCCAAGATGGCGCCGGGGTCTCTTCCGACGACGTGCGTGAAGATGGCGCTCCCGCCAAGCGTGCCGGTGATTTGGGCACCTCCGTCAGGGTTAATGGTACCAATTTTTGCGGGGATAAGGGTTTCGCCGCCTTACTGATGTTAGGGTCGTGGACCTGGGATATCTTTGTCGAAGGTGTGGTTCTTGAATTTGACTTCGACTGTTTAGGTGACGAGCCTTCGGTATGAGGTGTTTTCGGCGAAGGCGTACCTGAAGATTTAGACCTCTTAGGTGACGAAGAGGCGGCCTTCGTATTGGATGAAGGTTTCAGAGGAATGGTCGAGGAGACCGGTGCGCCTGAGGACGCAGTGGTGGTCGTCGTGGTCGCCGTGGAGGGCGATGAGGCCGTAGTAGTCGACACAGTGGTCGTAATTGAGGTGGTCCGCTTAGTAGATGGAGCGGGCTTCTTGAACCTCTGGCCATCCTTAACAGACACGGAGGAGGTGGTGGAGCGTGCCTCCGAAGGCTTCCTGTGCGCCTTCTTAGGAGGAGTGTCTGTCTCTCCAGGGGACTGCACCCTGGGTCTCTTCTTGGAGACTTTGGAGGTCGCGGAGACACTACCCTCGGAAGATTCCAGAGTGTCTCGGACCTTAAGCCTGTCGAGCCATTCGCGAAGGCGAGTTTCCCTTTCCTTAACCGTCTTCTTTGGGAAGGCTCTACACACCCTACACTTGTCAGTGACGTGGTCAGGGTACAGGCAATATAAGCACAGGTCGTGCTTGTCCTCCGCTTGAATCCGCTGCTTGCCGCAGGAGGAGCAGGCCCTCAGGAGGGCTTTCTTCTGTGAGTCCGCCATGGACGAAGTTTTCTTATTAGATTCCGACATGTAGTCGATGCTAGGATGAAATCCTTTTCGTACAAAGTGAACTTCGGTGAAGTTTGAGACTTCGAATTTTGGAAACCTGAAGAGCTCAGGTTGGAGACTCCCTAGCACAACGTGCGGTAGAAAAATCTGAGGGACGGAGGCTCCTCCCGGGAAGGTTCTAGAAGGAGGTCGGAGCTGATTGGCTAACGATGAGAGTTCGGTCCTTTTACATAAGGACGTGGAAAGGCCCCAAAAGGGGAGGCCCTTAGGCCTATATTCTCTATGTATGTCCTTAGGACATTACTTTTTTATGTACCGGAGGCTCCCGTCTCAGCGACGGGGAATGATTCAGGCATGTGAATCTATGAAAGACACCCAAATACTGGATAACTAACATTCTTGATGACCTTGCCCCACTAAAACTAAAAAGAACCCAAACCAAAGACAGAAACCCTTGGTTCAATGGGTCCCTCAACAGCGAGAGGAAAGCCCTCCGGCAGTCAGAAAGAAGTTGGAGACAACACCCGTCAGCCGCACATTTAAAACTTCTCCGCCAGGCAATAAATGCCTACAACAGGAACATCAACTCAAAAAAAGAATTCTTCAGATCAGAACTGGGGAACGCCAAGCACAGACCCCGCAAACTCTTCGAATTTGTCAAACACCAATCCAACAAACATCGAAAGAAACCCCCAAGTCACTGATATCATCAGAGGAATTCTCCTTTTTCTCAGACAAAATCACAGCCTTAGGAAACAAACTTGGTTCCACAACCCACTCTCAACCTCTTCCAGATATACCACCCTCCGAGCCGCCACTACAGGCTACACCCAAAAATCAAGCGCACTGGACAGACTTCAGAATCTATGATGAATACTCCGTCTCTAAAATCCTTTCCACCTTGAATCCGAACATCCACTTTAATGACCTACTCCCCTCCAACTGGCTAGCTGTCGCCGCCCAATCCATCATTCCTAGCTGGACTGCAATAATTGACCTGATCGATACCCGACTCTCTGAAAGCCGGTCAAGTCCTACCCATCCTAAAAAGGCAGGATCTTGACCCTGCCTCCCCTGACAACTTTAGACCTATCTCTAACATCCCACTCCTAGCTAAAGTCTTGGAGAAGTGTGTGCAACAGCAGCTGAGCCAACAGATCACCAACCTCCACCTACTTGATGACTTCCAATGGATGTACGTCGTTACAACGCATGCTGTTACAACGCATGCCATTACGACACAACTTTTACAACGCAAGTCATTACAACGACTTGCTTTGGGTGGCGCTGGATAGTGAATAGTTTAATTTACTATTCCAACTCCAGTCCCCGTGGATAGTAGGGAAGGTGTTGGATAGTAAATGAACCTATTTCCTATCCTCGAGCGCCCCCCAGCGCAAGTCGTTGTAATGACTTGCGTTGTAAAAGTTGCATCGTAATGGTAGTGCGTAATAACAGTCGCGTTGTAAAGGATGTTTCCCCTTCCAATCTGGTTTCAGGACACAGCACGGAAACCACCATTCTCCACATCGTGGATGATGCCCTCCAAGCCCTTGATCAAGGCAAAACCTGTCTCCTAATACTCCTAGATCTATCCTCCGCCTTCAACACAATCAACCATGAAAAACTACTCAAACGCCTCAAACTCAGGATGGGATTGGATGGCTCTGATCTTGAATGGTTTAGGTCCTTCCTCCACAACCGCTCTCAGAGATTCCTAATTAACGGCAACCTGTCTGCTCCTTCTCCGGTCACGGTTGAAGTGCCCCAAGGTTCAACCCTTTCCCCTACCCTCGTCAACTTTTACCTCAAACCGCTTGCAGAAGTACTACACACAGCAAATATCTCCTACCACATGTATGCTGACGACACCCAGATCTACATCAAAATCTCCTCCCTCAAGGATATTCTTTCCCTGAATGAAGCACTGAAATGAACTGTCCAATGGCTCATCTCCAATGAACTCAAACTCCATGCAAAGAAGACAGAATTCCTACTAACTTCCCCTCCCCAAACCAATCCTGAGACTCAGGTATGGATTAAGGCCATCACAGCCTTAAACTGTCCTTCGACCATCGTGGACTCGGCCAAATCCCTCGGAATAATCCTCGACTGTAACTTGACCTTGCAGGACCACATCAACGTGATGGCCAAATCAGCCAGATTCCACCTGAACTACCCAAGGAAACTCAAACCATTCCTTGATACTCCAGACCTAAAAATGGCAGTCCAGTCACTTGTCATCTCTAGGCTAGAATATGGTTGCTCTACCCTCTCCGGTCTACCCAAGATCTCCCTTGCACCTCTAAATGCCTGCCTCAAAGCAGCCGCTAGACTACTAACAGGCTCAAGGAAATTCAACCACATCTCACCACATCTGAAAGCTCTGAACTGGCTTCCGCTACAGGCCAGAATCCAACTCAAATTGGCATGTATCACGCACAAAGCACCATACTCAAACTCCCCTGCATATCTTGCCCAGAAACTTGTGACATCCAGAGGAATCAAACCCCCGGTCCACCCAAGACCTCTTGCTTCAACCTGCATGTTTTCAGAAAAAGAAAACATACAATCGGGCCTTCTCCGAGGCCGCACCAAGAATATGGAACTCACTCCTGCACGCCGCTTGCTTAAAAAAAGATGCCAAAACCTTCCTAATGGATAATTTCCTCGCCTAAAACTCTGCCTTCCAGTGACCTTGCTCTTGAAATAGCCCCCTTTTTTTTAATCAATCCTACACTGGTCGAGATACATCGACGACGTTATATTCATATGGGATGACAATGAGGATACTTTAAATGAATTTATATCATGGATTAATGCTTGTGACAGTAACCTCAGATTTACATCCCACATAAGCAACACAGAAATGGAATTTCTGGATAGAACGATTAAACACGACCAAGGCCAACTCTACATGGATTTATTTGGTTGGTTGGTTGATAGCTTTATTTCGATATGCAGATATCATAAAAGCATTACAAAAGTATATAAAACAGCACATCGTAAAAAGAACTGTTACAAGTTAAAAAAGAGAGGAATAAAAGTTCTATTTGTACATCAAATAAATTATTTAAAAAGGAATTAAATTGAAATAGACAGTCTTTTTAAGCGGATCAACCACTCTCATTTTAAAAATTTGGAAACGCCACAGACTATGGAGGAGGAAGTGTCAGTTAGTAAAATCCGTAAGGCCACCGTATGCTGGCGAGTTCCCAATTGTCTGCAAAGAGGTTTGAGCCAGCGTCTTCTTGGGCGGGAGTAGTCGGGGCACTCAAAAAAGAAGTGTGCCACAGTTTCAGGCCTAGTTGAACAAAGGGCACAATGTGGTGATACCTGCGCAGGCGTATTCCATCTTGAGAGCAGGTCTCCTAAGGGTAAAGTACCCACTCTAAATTTGATGTAAAGTGCCCGATCAACAGGTATTGTAATGAGGTCCAGGTAAGGCTCAAAGGCAACAACGTCTTTGAATTTCAAATAGGCTGCGGTGGAATTGCAGTGACGTGGATTGCTAATTAGCTGGGCAGAGACACACTCCCAATATAGTTTTTTTAAGGTTGCCTTCGGCGGGGCAGATTTTGTAGTCCAGCAAGACCCCAAACCCAAGTCCCCCCAAAAGGTTTTTGATGTCCCTTAACCACTTGATCTTATGCCAGCCGCCCATTCCCATCACCTCTGCCAGCCCATCCGCATACGTTTTCAGTTCGGGGACCCTCCACAGGAGGGCCCATAAAAGGAGGGGCCGGAGGCGAGCCTGGTCCTTAATTGATTTGCATCCCGTATCCAAAAGCACCGGGACTGTTGGGGTGCTCAGATGAATAGCCAGAAGGTCCTTCAGAAATTTATTCTCTGCCTTGGTTAGGGCCACCGGGTTACCAAGGCCCCATAACTCAGCCCCGTAAAGTGATGCCGTGACAGCTCTGGCTTTGTAGATATCAATTACTGGAGCTACACATTGCTTAGATGAGTTGCGATACTCCCTTAACATCCTCCCCCCACCCTTTTGTGGCTAAGGGTCATTTTATTAATATGGGGTGTCCAACTCATGGCATCACTCATTGGAATCCCCAAATAATCAAAATTCGGAGACTCTCTCGAGGGGAACAGAATTCAGGACTGGTGGACGACCAAGTTTTCGTGGAGGGTGCATGATCAAATATTTCGTTTTATCCACATTAATGACCAACCCTCTTTTTGAGCAAAAGTACTGGAATCGGTTCAAAAGCTTCTGAAGGCCCTGGGGAGTCTTTGAGATGAGGAGGGTGTCGTCGGCAAACAACAGTGTTGGAATCCGCACGCCCCCCAGGGAAGGTGCATCTGCTGGTTCGTCAAGCAGGTGCTCTACCACACCATTCACATACAGGGAAAATAGTGTGGGAGCTAATGCACATCCCTGTCGGATGCCCCTGTTGACCGGGATCCTATCGGTCTTTTCCCCATTCTGGCCCCATCGCACCTGTGCATAGTTGTCATTATGTAGTTTGATGAGGAGCATCAGAATGTAAGGGGGCAGCCCGAGACCCTGCAGGACCCTCCAAAGTTCCTCCCTAGGAACCAGGTCAAAGACAGTCTTTAAGTCTATAAATGCCAGATAGAGACTGTCTTTGCCCAGCTTCACCACCTTCCAATATAGAAGCATCAGTCTGAACACTTGCTCAATAGTTCCTGTACCGGAACGAAAGCCTGCCTGGAGGTCAAACAATATGTGGTTTTCATCCACCCAATGAAGAATCCTCCCCAGAATCGCCTTTCCCGCCACCTTCTGGGTTGAGTCTATGAGGCTTATCGGCCTATAGTTCCCCGGTTGGTCCCAACAGCCCTTTTTAAAAATTGGAACAACCTCTGCCCCTTTCCAAGACTCAGGGACAGGACTTCCCTCTAAGATTGCGTTCAGGAGAGCAGAAACCAGTATGCCCCAGTCACTCGGATAGGCTTGAAGTAAATCCCCTGGAAGCCCATCAGGGCCAGCTGCTTTCAGGGGTACCAAAGATTTAATAATGTTCATAACCTCCCGTGCAGTAAAGGGGTCAGTGGCTCTATCTGGTAGGAGAGGGGGAATGGCTCGTTGAGTGGCCCTTCTACTGCTGAGTATAGGGCCTTGAAGTGGTTAAACCACGACTGGGCTGGGATAGTACAAGTCCTCAGGGTGTCATCAGGACAATTCCTGGAGCCCACCAAGTTCCAGAATCCCTTAGCGTCCCTCTCTCGACTAGCGGCCAAAAGATCCTGCCAAAAGTTATCCTTCCACTCTTTTTTTGCCATTTTCATGTAGTGTGAGTATAACTTCCTGGCCTCCCTAGTCCTTGTTTGGGACTTAGATTTCACTGCTTCGATAAGCAATGTCTTGGATTCCCTACACTTGTGATTGAACCAACCCTGTCTTTTCCCTGGGCGTGTCTTCGCCCCGTTATGTTTAGTTGGGACAATAAACAGATTGCTTATGGCCAGAGTTAAATCGCGGAACCGGTCGCACACCTCCGCCGGCCTACCCTCAGGAGAATCCAGATTATCTAAGGCTGTGGCTAGGAGCTGCGTTATGATGGCCACCTTCTCAGCCGAGAGCGTGAGCTTAGCCCACTTTAGCCGTCTGCCACATTTCGAGACAACTGTCTCACCGGGGACAGTGGTGCGTGGAGGCGGACCCCCTATGCCCTCTAGTCACCAAGGAGTCAAGGCAAGGGAGAGCAGATTATGATCGTTCTCAACGGACGATATAATCTCCATATCCCTCACCGCGCTCCATAAGTGGACGTCAAGCAGAATGTAGTCAATTCTTGACGTGTGGTTTGGCCTATTAAACGTATGGGCTCCCGCTTTATCGGATCTTGTCCTACCGTTAAGAGCCCTCAGGTCAAAGTGAGAGAATTAATCTGGAGTGCCACTTCCGTCCATCTCTTGATTGGGCTTAACTCTAGAGCCGGTATCCCCCACCTTTGATCTTCCTCCTCCTGGTCTAGGGTGACTTCCGAGCAGAGGGGCTCGAACGTGCAGTTAAAGTCGCCCGCGACCAGGGTACATGATTTATAAGGAGACAACCTAAGCAATCTCTCTAAAAGGGCTATAGTGGGCGATTGTCTGCCTCCCTTAGTGCCTCGGGCATAAATATTGTAGATATTTAGAATAACACGACCCCTGGAATTTTTTTAAGTAATGTTGAGGAGATCCAGGCAGTTAGTTTGGTGCTCCTCTACATTACAATTTAGGGAAGAGGCTACCCAAATAAGGAGGCCTCCCGAAGGACGTCCCCTACCTGATTCCGGGTAGACGGCAGGAGTAGAGTGGGATGAATAACCTTGTGTGTGGGCTCCCTACTCCATGTCTCCTGGAAGACACAGATGGAATACTCTTCCACAAGGGCGTTCCAGTCAGGCAAAGCCAGCTTCCTATCTAGTCCAGCCACGTTCCAGCTGAAAACCCGGATAGGTGGGTCCGTCACAGCTATGGCGTTACTTGACGCGACGGTGTTGACCGGATCTGCCTCGACCAAAGTAGGAGGGCCATTATCCACTTCAATCGTGTTCAGCCCCACACCTGATTCCCGTCTAACCATTGTGGCTACCAGCTTCCCTGTAGGGGTAAGTGGGCCAGTCAGTGTTTGGGACAGGGGGAGAGCCCCACCAGATGAAAAATCCCCCCGAGCCTCCCCGAGGGAATCATCAAGTCAGTACCCCATAGGACCCCATCTTGACCTTGGCCATACTGCATGCGGCTGGAACTGCGGAATTACAGGATACCATTGGCTACCAGTGATGTTTTGGCAGGTATCCATAAAGGATGGGCCAAGGTATTTCATAACTGGCCGCGGGTAGAAGTATGTTAAATCCACCACGTCAATGCCTGGTCCACCTACAACCTGGTCAGAGTTGCAGATTGCGTGGGCAACTCTCGTGTCTTGAAAGTTGACGACCACACAATCGCCTTCAAATGGTTTCTTTCCCTGTCCAATCCATCCAACCCTACGCACTCCAAGAATTAACCCATCCACACCCCTAGGTAGGGGTTTATTGGCTTTTAGCCAATGCATAGTTTTATTCTTTATTGCCTGGTGTGTTTCCAACTGGGCATCCTTCAGAATGGGAACATTAATGAGGACAGCTACGTATGGGTGACACTCTGGGGGGAGATTAACTGGTAGACATTTTGGAACCACCTTCTGCAGTATGACCGCTGGAGAAGGAGCTCCAAGATGGCTCGCAGCTGCTTTTGCCTTTGCAGCTGAGGCAACTCCCCTGGCGTCAACAGTTGGCTTAGCCGGTTGTTTTGGCTTGGGTTGGGCCCCTCCCACTTGCAACTTCTTTTGATCTGGTTTAATCTTTGCATTTCTCGGTGACTGGGGGGTACTAACGTGGACCTGGGCAGTGTGAGTGATAGTTCCCGGTTTAACGGTAGCAGGGATCACAGGGGCAGTTGTCAAGTCCTTTCCTACTGCTGTCGTGGTTGCAGACGTTGACGGGGGAGTTGCCTGAGTTAGGCCCCCTATAGCCCCCTTTCCGTCATTCCCGCCCATATTGTCCTCCCTAGTTTTAGACTGGAGTTTGATAAGGGTTTTGAGGGAAAAAAAGTTATCTAGGGTAGTCTGTTCAAACCTATCTAACCTTTCCCCCAGACCCTTAACTTGATCAATAAGCGGGACCAGTAGGGACTTAACCAGATTCTCAATAAGCTTTAAGGAAGGCAGTTCATGTGATACTGCTGGTAGGGCAGGGGGGATGAGGTGTGCCTGTACTGCTTCAGCCGCAGCTGCCAGGGGAGCATTTCCTCCTATTGGAACAGGGGTCAATGTAGCAGAACCACAGCTGTTTATTGGGCCAGGGCCTCTTGGGACATGCTTCCTCGGGCGCTTGTAAAGTGTTGTAAAGCTACCCTTCCTAGTACTAGCAACCCTTTTCCTTTTAATGCGAACCAAGGAGTCATGTACCAAGCACGACAGGTTCGAGGCCGAAGGAGGGTCTTGAAGGGGTAATTGGCAGTCCTGGCCGATGGAAGGGCTTGGAGGTTCAATAGAATGTGGTCCCATGACTGCTGTACTAAAGCTAAGGGGCAAGGATTGTTCTACCAAACTTTCCAACCTATCAATGCTTGCCCCTATTGCTGCAATCCGTGGCTGCTCGGACACGATCCTAGGGGAAGGGGAGGTAGGATGGATAAGGGTTGGCGTCGGGGCCTGTGCCACTGCTCCCAACGAGGAGCGTCTAGCCGGAAAAGATTCTTGAGAGGCGGCGCTCCGTCATCACAATCTCTTTTTCAATAACCGCAGCTACTCTTGTGATGAATTTATCCATCGCACCTATCATAGTGCTCCCCGCAGCGCCCTCTCCCCCACCCCTCAATGCTTTCCCAGAGCGGGTAGACATTTAGGCGGCTAAGCCCACAAGAAAGCAACTAACTTTAGCGCAGAAGACAGTGGATGACAGGGGGGTGGCCCAGCCCAGCCTCTGACAGCCCCCGACTCCCACAGACTGCCCGCCCTTTGCCCGGGCTTCGCTCGGCGTCACGCTCGTGTCCCGCTGAGCGCCAGACGAGCTGTTAAATGGTAGCCGTTGCATGCGGGGTGCGTGTGTCACTGGGGGCGCGGCCGTGCATAGCTGAGCAGCGCAGGGAGTCCTGGTCTTCAGAGTCCCTGCTTGCACGCGCCCCCTGCTGGTTGTCCAATCCTCCTCACAGCGAGTATACCTGCCCAAGCTGCCTTCGCCCCTCGCTGCTGTCCGCGAAGCGGCACCCGCGGAGCGGGTGCGGCGAGCAGTTGCGGAAAGCGGCGGTGTATCCAAAGGATAGAGGGCAGGCAGGGCAGCTCCGTGAGTCCTTCAACAGCCCCCAGGTACGGATCAGCGTTTGGGCGTCCGCTGACGGAAGGAAACACACGCCTTTTGTTCTAGTCAGGCGGAGGGCGTGTGTCACTGGGGGTGCGGCCGTGCACAGCTGAGCAACGCAGGGACTCCTGGTCTTCAGAGTCCCCGCTTGCAAGCGCCCCCTGCTGGTTGTCCAATCCTCCTCATGGCGAGTATGCCTGCCCAAGCTGCCTTCGCCCCTCGCTGCTGTCCGCGGAGCGGGTGCGGCGAGCAGTTGCGGAAAGCGGCGGTGTATCCAAAGGATAGAGGGCAGGCAGGGCAGCTCCGTGAGTCCTTCAACAGCTCCCAGGTACGGATCAGCGTTTGGGCGTTGGATTTATTTATAAAGCCTACTGCCCGTAACACCTTGCTCCATTATGAAAGTTTTCATCCTACATCCCAAAAAAACAGTATTCCCTTTAGTCAATTTTTAAGACTACGTCGCAATTGCACCAAACTACAAGATTACGACAAACGCTCCATAGTCATGAAAAAGAAATTTGAAGATCGTGGCTACCCGCACAGGCTTGTCCGGGAATCATTTAAAAGAGCGCGATTTTTCGATCGTCAATCTATATTACAGGGCAAGGACACTAAAAAGAACAACCATCTAGTCTACTGAATGACAAGATAAGTCAGATAATTTATTCTAACTGGCATCTTCTAAATGTAAATAAATCAAAACAGGACCTCATTCCTAAACCAGTTTTTGCCTACAAAAGGAACAAAAACATAAAAGATCTAGTTGTGAGATCAAGAATGCCAGAGAAAGCGAAATTTGCTCAGAGAAGCATAATCAGTGTTAATCCAGTTACAGGCAATTTCAAATGCGATAACTAAGATCTGCCCCCAAGCGATTGAGTGTAAGGAGCTTACATTCAATATTGTAAGAATTTCATGTAAAACAATGACAAACTGCAAAACCCAAAACGTAGTATACCTTATACTATGTCCTTGTAATAAAGGATATGTAGGCGAAACATCTAGAGCCATCAACAAAAGAATAACAGAACACAAATCTGCAGTCCGCACCAAAAAGATTAATGCTCCGTTGGTATCCCATTTTTTGGAACATGGACATTCACCTGAGGACATAAGGTGGTATGTCCTTGAAAACGTGCTACCAAGGGTAGGTTTGTGCTCGGAAAAGATCTGAAAAAAGAGAAGTTTACTGGATTTTTTCCACTTGACACAGCTACCACGGGTCTTAACTCTGAGATTCCATGGGAGCAGGCAATAATTTATAGAGAACTAATTGACTGCATCTATTTGTTGTTTGGCATATATTAAATTGGTTACCACACAGGCTTACTCACCGAACACTAACTGGTCCAAGTGTACAACATAATATATATACAAGTATGATATTGATTCAACTTATTAAAACATACTCTTTGTACTTTTGAAATCATCTATTTGCACTTTATCATTTATGCAAAATCGTTAACATTAAACAACCAGACGCCTAATTGGGAATTTATGAAGCCCCATTTAATATAATCTTTACATAATCGTCAATAAATGACGCCCGATGCATAATTGGCAATATATGATGCCCAGTTTAAATTAAAACAATAACGCGTTCCAATATCTGGTAAAATTATGCCAAACGCGTTTCAATAACTGGCGAAACTTCTCCATACTTGTAGTTCCTTAGTTTGAACTACACGTTCAATTCTATTGGCCTATAATGTTAGACCGTGACTCACTGCTAAGATCGCAAGCACTGTGCGCCCGCGATGGCGTCCCTATTCAATAGACACACCTGGTTCATATGAACAGCGCCAGTTAGGATATATAAGGAGCGCGGCAATTTATAACCTAACTTTCCTTTCATTCATCATGGGCGGCGGACTCCGATTTTCAGAACCCCATTTAAAGCTACAACGACTGGCACTGCAAAGGTATGATGCGCGAGCATTAGAGACATCTTAGTAGCACTTTTGGCTGGTAATCAGTTTTGACTGAATTTTCGCCCTTTCCTTAAACCTTTAAGGTCTGTCAGGGTTCCCGGGTCTACTGTATCATTTACTAGAGCGACACAATTGTCTATCGGATTACCGGTGTATCCCTTCAAGATTCTTAATAATTGCATATATTGGTAAAAAGCCACCAAAAAACAAGGTAAATAGAAACATAGTTATGCCAATGACAACACTCTGTAAACGTTCTAGTTCTTTAACTGAAGTTATCTATTTATATATTTATTGATACTCTACTGTAGCAAAACTATTGATTATCGCATTACCAGTGTGCCCCCTTTAAGTCATTAAATAATCATAGACCATTGTGAAAAAGTAGTCAGAGATCAAGGCATATAGATAGTTATAATAATAATTTTACTCCGTTAGTGCTCTAGTTTCTAAATGGTAGCTTACATTTCTCTATCATCCATATTTAGGTTCTTACCACTTCTTCCTAGTCAGCACTAAAGAATACGCCGCCTATGCGAACAGTTCATGATAGATACTCAAATCATGTGCTGCCACATACTGTCAACTAGATAACCGGTAAACAATTCATCATACTTTAATATTACTATCCTTGTTAAAGTGTACACTCTCTTTCTAACAGATAATACACCCACTTATAATCTTTCTTTTTAAATTAATACGGTCACGGGTGCATTGTCCCCCCGCTGTAAAGCTTCTTGAACATACCTACGTAATAACCTTAAGCAGCTTGTGATCTTACCACCACGTAAGTGACAACAACAATATTATTTCGGACCTTCCTTTATACTTCTAGAAAGCATGCACTTCAAACACACCTTGTATTAGTTATCAAATTGATATTCAAATATAGTTCCACTGTTTGGCTCCATTTCACGTATTGACCATGGTTTGCAGACTCTTGTTTTCTTTTTTTATCCCCCTCTTCTCTACCACCTTCCCTTCTCTTCTTATGTATCTGTTCTCAACTATACTTAATGACAGTACATGGTTATTTTTGTTTGCTAATAGTATCAGGATCTATATACACCTTTGTTCGTTAATTACAACTAGACTATAATACCCCTGTCCAAATAGCGACTATGTAAAAGATGAAAGCAATTCAAATCAAATGTATGTATACAGCATCAATGAAGTATGTATCAGACCTTACTACTTGCAATCAACCTAAATGTTTTCTATAGAATATAGCTGCTCTATTTGTATTATATCTATTGAATATCAAATGTAGCATTTTCTTTCCCTTTTTTCGCTTTAATAATAATTACACCTTTTCCCAGGGTTTAAGATAATGAATTTATAATACTGTATAATAAGACAATATTACAGTTTGTGACATGGCCCTTTTATATGTTTTTCAGTGTTGTGTTTTATGTCCTGTTGCAAATGACGGACTCCTGAAGGCAATAGCCGAAACGTGCGTAGAGTTCCCATCCCCCGCTTTGCTAACTCCACTAGCCCTACTCAACAACTTAAGTAATTTGTGGTCCTCTTTCCCTTTGTTGTTTTTGACTTGTCTTCACACTTTTTTTGAATCATAATAATGTATGTTAATGAATCTTTTATTGAATATATGTATTTTTTATAAAAGAAATTTCCAACAAAAATGAAGAAAAGAATATAAATAAACAATAAATACTATTTTGTATACAAATAACATGTTTGGTTTCTATTAATATTGTCTACATGTCTCAACATTTAACTTAATAATTTGTGTGTGTTTTCCCTGGGTTTTTGGCTTAGTATTGCGTTCACTACTGTTTTGTTTTTCAAAAATTAGCTTACCTCAGTCCCTACTAGTAGTGAACTCATTAGGAGTAGGGGCCCCACTTTGTCCAAAATGTCTTCTTCAGTCTAATACATTCCACTGGAGTACCCAGACACCATCCACCCGCACCTCCGGGCATCCCACCATGGACCTTAGGACCTGGCTTCTCGTATATTGTAAATGTAAAATTTAATTACTTGTCCTCTTATCCCCCTTTGTATCCAGCAATCCCCCCATCCCAAGTTTTTTGGCTACTACTGCAGATTCCTGCAAAACGCTCAAGTTTGCGCTCTATAAAATAAAAATAAAAACATTTTTTAAAGCCAGACGGCAACATTCCGGACTGGGGCACAAGTTACAGAAATACCTATAGGAAATTATTCAGAGATTATGTTACAGAAAAACTGTTTAGAGCTCCTGATAGGGTTTTTCTTTATTTTATTTGTGATCAAGTCCTTAATTTTTTCTGTTTTATTTTTGTAGTAGTAACACATAACAACCATCTGAATTCACATGCATTGCACAATTGTCCATAAAATCATTATATAGGGGAGATAAAGATCAGTTTGTTACAGAAATGCTTATACTTCAAATTTGAACATATCCAAGTGCATATAATTTCCATATTACATACTTTAAAATCCAGACTGGGAACTTGCACTTTGGCATCATCTGGTAACATGTAGGAGATAAGTGAATTTATTAACCAACATATATATGAACTTTAGGCCCAACGGTGCTCAGATCCCAGTAAGAAATATTAAATGATACTGCATTATTACATGACCAATATTTTTCTGGGGCAGCATTCTACTGTTCATATAATATCTCATGCATCATTTCAAACCCCGCCCCCCCAGCCCAAAGCAGTAGATATCCAGTTACCCCATTCCGCCCACTGCCAATCCCAACTACTGTGTAATAGTGGACTCCTGTTCAGTGTCTAAATTTACCTGAAGCATCACTAGAATAAAGTTTCAGCTGTCTGATATGGGATATTTATGTAGCCCTAGGGTGTCTTCCCTATGTAGAGATATCTCCTCGGCCCTCGCCCAATTGAGGATTGAACAGGAGCAGTCTAGTATTAGCGGTGGGTAACGGGATTTCCAGTGTTTTGTTATAAGTCTTTTGACTACAACTAGACCTAGATCTAGATCTAAAAATCGGTTTGTATCACTGTATTTGTTGTCAATGATCCCAGTACACATACCTCCCAGGTGTTAGAGAGCTGCCTACTTGTGCATTCACATAAGTGTGATATTTCCTTTTCACCCTATTGTTGTAATCTAGGACATGCCTAAAACAGGTGTAGGATGTTCACATCAGGATGGAGACATCTAGGACACTGTGCACCATCTCTTGTAAAGTAAAAATTGATATTCTCCGGGGTGAGATATGCTTGATGTATTATGTAGAATTGCATTAATTTGAACCTAGCATTTCGGGTTAGGTATGTAAGACTCTCCAATATTGTGTTCCATTCTGTGTCTGTGCATGCAAGGCCCAATTCGGATTCCCAGTTTGTGTGCAGTGGAGTCAGGTCTGTTGCTGTGTGCTGATGGAGTGCGTCTCAAACTAGGGAGTGAGGGGCCAGCCATTTCCCATGACGTGTATATATTGAAGCATCAGATTAGTCTGATTTCTGTATTACATCCCCCCCCCCTCCACCCCCCATTTGCTCTGACTAATCCAGGCGGCATGAGTGAGGACATGCCCTGGAGGCAGTCCCTCCTCCTGCGCCAGATCCCGGAATGGCCGGAGCACACTGTCCGGGCAGAGGTCTCCCAATGTATGTATACCTACATTATGCCAGTTCACTAGATCAGTCGGTGCTACGAGTCTGGTTACCTTGGGTGTGCCAAGCAGTGGAATCGCTTGAGCGTAAGGCTTTATATGTTTATTAAGAAACATCAGAACGCCACTTGCATCAGCAGGGGGAGTAATGCATTTTTCCGGCCACATGGGTGAAACAGAGGATTGTGTGGATTGTTAGGAAAATGCTACTTACCAGTATGCATCTGTTCTTGGCATGTAGAGCTGCAGAGTCTCACACTGTGCATTAGATCGCCACCTGGTGTTGGGCTCGGATGATTGCATGTTGATGTCGTCTTGGAAGAAGTCTTTGTAGTCACGAGATGGGTGACTCCTCCATTGGACGATAGAGCGCTGATGTCCATGTGTGTGTATTTAATTAAGATAGAACTGGAACAGATACAGGCCCTAGGGAGGCGGTGGTCGTGTGAGACTCTGCAGCTCTACATGCCAAGAACAGATGCATACTGGTAAGTAGCATTTTCCGTTCGAGGCATATGAGCTGCAGATCTCACACTGTGCATCGATTGTACAGCAGTGTCTCCGCTAGCGGTGGTCACCTGTATCTGTTGCAGTAGTTTGAAAGAGTTTTGAGGACAGCTTGACCCACTGAAGCTTGCTGCTTGGCTTGCACATCAACACAGTAATGCTTAGTGAAGGTGTGTGTTGTAGACCATGTTGCTGCCTTGCAGATGTCTTCTAGGGAAATGTTCCCTAAGAAAGCCATGGAGGCTCCTAGTTTGTATGTGAAGTGAGCTCTAGGAGGAACTGTTAATGTACGTTTTGCTTTGTGATAGCATATTTGTATACATTTTACAATCCACCTTTCAATTCTAGCTTTAGAGATGGGGTTGCCTTTCTGTGGTGGAGAGAAAGCTACAAACAGTTGCTTTGTTTTACGAAAAGCTTTGGTCCTATCAATGTAATAGAGAAGAGCTCTTTTTACATCTAGTGTGTGTAGAGCTCTGCTATAGAGTCTGGGTTTTGAAAAAACACTGGCAAATCTACTGATTGATTTAGATGAAAAGGAGTAATTACTTTAGGAAGGAACTTGGGATTACTTCGTAGAAACACCTTGTTGCGGTGTAATGTAAAAATGGTTCTTGTATAGTGAAAGCTTGAATCTCACTAACTCTCCTAAGAGAGGCAATAGCAATTAGGAAAGCTGTTTTCCATGTAAGGAATTGCAGTTCACACTTATGTAAAGGTTCGAAGGGGGGCCCCATGAGCCTGGTAATAACAATGTTTAGGTTCCACACTGGAGAGGGTGGTAACGTAGGTGGAATTATTAGTTTTAATCCTTCCATGAAAGCTTTAATTGCAGGAACTCTAAATAACAACATATGTCGTCTATTTTGTAGATATGCTGCAATGGCTGCATGATGTAAACGTATAGATGAATATGCTAGATTACATCTTTGTAAATGGAGAAGGTAACGGATGATATTCTGGATGGAAGCATCTAGAGGATCAATTTGATTATTAGTGCAGTAAATGGCAAATCTCTTCCATTTTGCAGCATAGAAAGCTCTAGTAGTAGTTCTTCTGGCTTCTTTAACCCCTTCACTGCGGCGGCTATTCCGCCGCAGTGCTAAGGGGGTGGGGCGGCCGCGCGGCGGCCGCATGCTGGTGACGGAACCGCTCCGTCACCAGCGTCGGTGGCGCAGTGCTTATGACGGAGCGGTTCAGTCATGGCCCGCACCGCTCAATGGAACGCTCAGCGCAGGCGCGGAATTCGCGCCGCGCAGGCGCTCCGAGCGGGCCATGACGGAACCGCTCCGTCATCAGCACAGCGCCACCGCAGCTGATGACGGAACGGTTCCGTCATCAGCAGACAAGGGGTTAATGATATTCATACAGTCTGGTGGCAGGTTAAGGTATGTAAACACAAAATATATATCAGCGTCTAGAGATAAGAGAAAGAAAGGTAATACTTAACAAGATTCAATTTTTTTCCTTCAAAATAACATAAAATGTATGTGTATGGATTCCCATCATTCACCAAGCCTAGTGATTAGCTTCATCATTTGGGTATCCTTTTGTAGGGAATGACATTCCTACTCTAAAGATATCAGAGCTCTCGGATGTCAAAAGGTATGCTTACCAAGATGAGCAGGGTAGAGTATATGGGATCAATATATAAGTGCACTGCAAACGTGAAGTGAAAATATAAAATTGATGCGTGATCAGACTGTAAATTTTATTAGTGTCTGTCATGATCAAAGGTTAAAAACAGAACTCTAGGACCAGTTTTAACAAATAGCTGTCCTAAACAGAAGTGGTCAACATGTTTCAGCACTCAACGGAAAAGGTTAAACCATGTGCTTTCATCAGGACCTCCAAAGATAATAAAGCTACTGCTATTACAATAACCCCAAAGTTTCAAAAAACAAAGAAAGGATATGGTGTGAGTATAGAATCCCACAATCCAGAATTCCTCGCAGACTCAAAGATCTGTGAAAAAAAGGTGACAATACACAAATGAATCTTGAGAAAGATCATCCATTCGCTCTCTAATTATGCTTGGTACAAAGTTTTAAACCATCACACACACACCCAATCAAAGGGGCAAACTTCCATCTTACCTTGTTAGTATGGAGGACAGAACCTCACCCCACCTGGCAACAGCTCAGGATAAAGGAGGCACCGCTCTAAAAGGAAAAATACACCAAACTTAAATTTCTGTGGTGTAACATGCCTAATCATTAAAAACAGAATCAATTGCCAAAGGTATGTTACACAACAAACCCGGCAGATACAATTACACACTAACTCTCATCAATGGGCAACACTAGTTGTTATTTGCATTGTCCAAATATGTTGCTTGCCAAAGGGTAATACAGTCCATAGCATCGAAAATAGTGGCCATAAACCTCATAGAAATGTTTTTGCCCCGGAACAGGGTCAGCCATGATCATGATACATAGTTCGTCCCTCATGTGATGTTAGAGCTAAAGTACAATGACATTTTTATGCAAACATGAACGAAGACTCCTGATAACATCTGAGCCCATTTGTTTGCAATGTATGCTTAGCCACCGATATACTGGTAGAATTAGAATTAAACATTTTTTTTTAAATACAAAGCCTAATGATAGCCCTAGACTGAAAACTAACCTAACATGGTAACCACCGATGTCTGAAAAGATCGTAATGCGGCAGCGCATAAGAGCGCTATCTATTACCTATCCGTCGGTACCTCAAACGGTCTTCAGAGCCGTCGGGGAGGTACCGTACGGGAAGTAGAAGGTGGCTAAATACACCTCTCTCACCCGGGCATTCAAACGCGGTCTTCCGGGTTCTTTGGTGAAGTCTTGGTATCTTCAAGATCTCGAGAGACTACACGAAAACTACTGAGTGTCACAGGGAATCATGGGATGTGTAGTCAGCCACCTTTATGCTGATATGGAGGATATATACTCAAACCATGGGCAGTGTACATTAATAACTTGTGTGATGACATATTACGTTTATATTGAAATGTTGAATTAAAGATTAACATGGAGTAATTTCAAACAGGTAAGCTCTCTTTATTATATACAAGTCGGTAAAGTCTCAATGTAGACGATGGTCCGGCAAGAGTCTTGCCAGTTGCAAATATAAATACTGGTATATTATACAACAGCTCCATGTCTGTTAAAAAAGCATATAATGATCAATGGACAACAAGAATACTATCAATGCGTTCTTGATGCTCTCACTGCTTATTTTGGATCATAAATTTTAAAAGCACAAAGATGATCATGCTAGTAATGCCCAGGTAGATTATCGACTATAACTTGGAAATGTATCCATTGTTATATGGACTCTTGTCGCCAGGTCCTCTAATCATTCCACCAGGTATTGACGGACTAGTTTAAATACATCGCATCTACATCCATGCATGTAAGAAAGGTGGAATGCCTAGGTGCCGTGTGACAGAGTGGGCATATTAGAGGACCAATGAATAGTCATTAAGTCCTTGTGTGTCACTCTTGAGTCTGAAAACCCATAGCTGTTCTCTAAGAAGTAGAAATTTTGAGATATCAGCGACATGTTGTGGAATGTAAGGTTGTTCTAAAACAGTCCAAAGCATGTCCTCTGGTTTGTGATTAAGTTCAAGGAAATGGGCCTTCAATCTAGTGGCTTGTTTCTTGCACCTCACGGTGCTCATGTGTTCCATGATCCGTAACTTAACTTTGCGTGTCGTCATACCCACATAATTAGGTTTGCAGGGGCAAGAGATCAGGTAGATCTCCCGCTCGCTATTACAATTAGTCAGCCTCTTCTGCACCCATGGGCGATCTGTGCCTATATCTACTATTTTAGATTTCTTAGTCATAGGACACACTTTGCAAGTGCCACAAGGAAAATGTCCTTGCAAGGCGGCTGTACCCCAGATAGTGTTTTGGGTAGCTGCTTCAAAGGCATGTGGTCTGCTGTTTCTTTTAAAGGCAAACAGGGGGGCAGGTAATTTTTCTCCTCCAACATTAAGAATTTTCCAATTCTTCCGAATTGATTTTTTTACATTGTTAGACACTGTACTATATGTGTTAACAAATGTCAGTCTTGGGATCAGGGTCTGTTTAGTGTTGACTTCCAGTAAACTTTCTCGGTTGTTGTTACTGGCACACTTGACCGCTTGCTTAACCAATTTTTTGGGGGTAGTTTCTATTAACCAAATTGGATGAAAGGGTCTTGGCGTGTCTTAGGAAACTCTCCTTCGTGGAACAGTTCCTTCGTAAACGAAGAAACTGCCCATAAGGTAAGTTATCATTGAGAGCTACCGGATGATGACTATTGTAGCTTAACAATGAATTTCTAGCCATAGGTTTGGTATAGAGTTCAGTCTCAAGGCCATCAGGAGAGGCAGTGATCAGAAGATCCAGAAAAGGCAACTTGTGTTTGTCCATCTCTACAGTGAATTTCAAAAAACTATTTCTGCTGTTAAGCCACACTAGGAACTCGTTCACACTTATAGCATCCCCTCTCCAAATGACTAAAATGTCATCGATATACCTGTGTGAAATTACTCCAAGTTAATCTTTAATTCAACATTTCAATATAAACGTAATATGTTATCACACAGAAGTTATTAATTTACACTGCCCATGGTTTATGAATATATATCCTCCATATCAGCATAAAGGTGACCGACTACACATCCCATGATTCCCTGTGACACTCAGAAGTTTTCGGTGTAGTCTCGCGAGATCTTGAAGATACCGAGACTTCACCAAAGAACCCGGAAGACCGCCTTTGAATGCCCGGGTGAGAGAGGTGTATTTAACCACCTCCTACTTCCCGTTCGGTACCTCCCCGACGGCTCTGAAGACCGTCAGAGGTACCGACGGATAGGTAATAGATAGCGCTCTTATGCGCTGCCGCATTACGATCTTTTCAGACATCGGTGGTTACCATGTTATGTTAGTTTTCAGTCTAGGGCTATCATTAGGCTTTGTATTTTAAAAAAAATGTTTCATTCTAATTCTACCAGTATATCGTTGGCTAAGCATACATTGCAAACAAATGGGCTCAGATGTTATCAGGAGTCTTCGTTCATGTTTGCATAAAAATGTAATTGTACTTTAGCTCTAACATCACATGAGGGACGAACTATGCATCATGATCATGGCTGACCCTGTTCCGGGGCAAAAACATTTCTGTGAGGTTTATGGCCACTATTTTCGATGCTATGGGCTGTATTACCTTTTGGCAAGCAACATATTTGGACAAAGCAAATAACCACTAGTGTTGCCCATTGATGAGAGTTAGTGTGTAATTGTATCTGCCGGGTTTGTTGTGTCACATACCTTTGGCAATTGATTCTGTTTTTAATGTTTAGGCATGTTACACCAGAGAAATTTGAGTTTGGTGTATTTTTCCTTTTAGAGCGGCGCCTCCTTTATCCTGAGCTGTTGCCAGGTGGGGTGAGGTTCTGTCCTCCATACTAACAAGGTAAGATGGAGGTTCCCCCATTGATTGGGTGTGTGTTATGGTTTCAAACTTTTTTACCACGCATAATTAGAGAGCGAATGGGTGATCTCTTTCTCAAGATTAATTTGTGTATTGTGTCACCTTTTTTTTCACAGATCTTTGTTGAGTCTGCGAGGAATTCTGGATTGTGGGATTCTATACTCACACCATATCCTTTCTTTGTTTTTTGAAACTTTGGGTTTATTGTAATAGCAGTAGCTTTATTATCTTTGGAGGTCCTGATGAAAGCACATGGTTTAACTTTATCCGTTGAGTGCTGAAACATGTTGACCACTTCTGTTTAAGACAGCTATTTGTTAAAACTGGTCCTAGAGTTCTGTTTTTAACCTTTGATCGTGACAGACACTAATAAAATTTACAGTCTGATCACGCATCAATTTTATATTTTCACTTCACGTTTGCACTGCACTTATATATTGATCCCATATACTCTACCCTGCTCATCTTGGTAACCATACCTTTTGACTTCCGAGAGCTCTGATATCTATAGAGCAGGAATGTCATTCCATACAAAAGGATACCCAAATGGTGAAGCTAATCACCAGGCTTGGTGAATGATGGGAATCCATACACATAAATTTTATGTTATTTTGAAAAAAAAATTTTAATCTTGTTAAGTATATCTCTTATCTCTAGACGCTGGTATATATTTTGTGTTTACATGTCAGTTTGGGGCTGCATATTCCAGTTAGTCTTTAAATCTTGGCTTCTGACCCTATCAAAAATCTTTTTGTGTGTCTTAGCAGGTTAAGGTAATCAAACTCTAAGACTTCAGGAGCCAGATCGCCAAATTCAGTTGACTTGGATCTGGATGTCTGATGTCTCCATGGTTCTGCGTTAGCATGGATGCTGTCACAGTCATTGGTGTGGAACTAGAGAGTTCTAGCAGTGTGGTGAACCACGGTTGGCGTGCCCATGTGGGAGCTACCAGGATCAATTTGAGAGATTGTGGTCTCAGCTTGCGTACTACTAGTGGTATTAGCGGGATTGGAGGAAAAGCATTCGCAAATCTGCCGGACTTGTTCATCCATATCGCATTGCCCTTGGACAGCGGGTGTGGAAACCTGGTGGCGAAGGTTGGGCATTTTGCGTTTTTGTGTGTGACAAACAGATCTATGTCTGGATGACCCCACTTGTGAAAGATCTGCTTCTGATTGGGAACTCCTGGTAGGTGTTCTGCAAGCAGATATCTCTTTTGTGGAATGGCCCATCTCCAAATGTTCTGTGCGAGCTGGGACAGTTGCAGGGAATGTGTGCCTCCTTGTTTTTGAATATAGTACGTGGCTGTCATGTTGTCCGTCCGGATTAAGACAGCTTTGTTCCGTACATGTAATGAGATGTAAGGAATATTGCTAGCAGCTATAGGTGATTGATGTGAAGCACCTTTTGATGAGCGGTCCATTTTCTCTGAGTTGTATGGTGTAACAGATGGGCTCCCCATCCTGTAAGGGATGCGTCTGTTGTCAGTATTATCTGTGGCACCGGTTCGAGGAACGGCCGCCCTCTGGACAAGTTTTTGGTGTTCCACTACTGCAGAGAGCGATTTGAGTGGCTGTCCACCAACACCAGGTCTGCAAGTGGTCCTTGAGCCGGATTCCATTCATGTGCTAGACATTTCTGCAATGGGTGCATTTGCAGTCTTGCTTATGGTACAATAAAAATGCAAGATGCCATCATGCCTATTAGTTGCATGAACACTGGCTGGGAGAGAGTGTTAGTTTTGAAACTTTGTGACTAAGGCTTGAATGCTCTGTATCCTGGCTGGACTGGGATAAGCTAGAGCTGTATCAGTGTTTATTGTAACCCCTAGGTATTGATGTACATGAAAGGGCTGGAGATGTGACTTGGTGTAGTTGATTGTAAACCCCAAGTTGTGCAGTGTTTGAATTGTTTGAGATGTGTGTTGGACACACGGATTGAATGACTTGGCTTTTATGAGCCCATCGTCTAAGTTTGGGAAGATGTGGCTATGTTGTCTTCTGAGATGTGCTGCTACTACTGCTAGGCACTTTGTAAACACTCGTGGTGCAGTTGTGACCCCAAATGGAAGGACTTTGAACTGATAATGTTGTCCTCTAGTACAAATCTGACATACTTCCTGTGAGAAGGATGTATGGGAATTTGGAAGTAGGCATCTTTGAGGTCTAGTGTGGTTAGGAAATTGCCTTGTTGCAATAATGGGAGCACTTGTTGTAAAGTGATCATGTGAAAATGATCTGAATGTATATACTGATTGAGAGGCCTTAGGTATAGAATTGGTCTTAGTGTTCCGTCCTTTTTAGGTATTAGGAAATAGAGTGAGTAAACCCCTGTTCCTTGATGTTGCAACGGAATTAGCTCTATTGCATCTTTTTGCAGTAACGTGAGAACTTCTTGTTGGAGTAGCGTTAGATGTTCTGTGGACATTGGACGCTGTCTGGGTGGAATATGTGGAGGGGTAGCTGTAAGCTCTAGGCAGTAACCATACTAGATAATTTGTCTTACCCACCTGTCTGTTGTGATGGAATTCCAGACAGGTAGGAACTGTGTTAGCCTGCCCCCTACAGGAGTGGAATGCTGTTGGGGAAGCAGAAGGAAGTCACCGTTTTGTGTTGGGAGAAGTTCGATTATTGTTATTTCCTCGACCTCTTCCCTTGTTGTTGTTGCCTCTGTAGCCTCCTCTAAAGTATCCTCTAGTAGAGGATGTTTGTGTATTGGCTTTAAAGGAAGCTGAATTGTCTGCTCCAGCTTGTTTGGAGCCTCCTCTGTAGAAGGAGCGACTAAAAGATCCTCATGCTTGGGTGGATTGCAGAGCTCCCATAGACTTTGTTGTGTCAGTGTCTTTCTCCATTTTTTCAAGTGCTGTGTCTACCTCTGGGCCAAACAATTCTTGTTGATTGAATGGTTGATTTAAGATAGTAGTTTGCACTTCTTGCTAAATCCTGAAATGCGTAGCCATGCGGGACGTTGAAGGAGGACACTGGTGTTTATTGCTCTGGATGCAGTGTCTGCTACATCAAGTGTGCATTTAATGGAGGCATTTGATATAAGCTTACCCTATTGTATGAGGTCATTTGCTTGTCCCTTATATTGGTCAGGTAGGTGTTGTAAGAGCTTACTCACCTGGAAACCTCGTCACGCCACGGACCTCCGCACTGTTTGAAACCTGCCTGCTGAGCCGCTGCTGCTCGCCGGACCCGCTGCGCGGGTCCCGCTTCGCGGACTCAAGCAGCTGTGGGTAATTTGCTTGGGGCCTCGTTTGGACACCGGCAGGGCTGCGAGGGTAGAGCGGGTGGACTCAAAGTTCCAGGAGTCCCCGCGCGCCCGTTGTCAGCTGGGCTCCTCTCCCTGCCGGCCACGCCCCCTAGGTCATTCTGTACACTTTTAAAAGGAGCAGTCTCTCCCGCTGCGCGGGAGCGCGCGGAGGGCGCCGGGAGAAGCCCGGGACAAGGGCGGGACCGTCTGTGGCCGTCCGGGGCCGCTGGAGGCCGGGCTGGGCTAGGATATTTTCACCTTACTCGCAGTAAGCAGTGACTAAGTTCTTTGACATTTGGGATTGATAGTACTGTTTTTGAGCCTTTAATCCAATCCCCATTATTCTGTTTTGTCCTTTGTTAACATGAGCCATTCTGCTCCTCCTGGTGTTAGTGTCTCTATCTTGGGTCCCCTCGATAAATTCTTTAAGAAATCTGCTAAGGAGGTCGATATGGACCTACTTCTGGCCGAAAGGAGAGCTGAGCGTAGACGTTCAATTGAGCAGTTAAAGAGTATTCCACTGCCAGTCCTCAATATCTCCAAGGAACTCCCTGTCCAAGGTTTGAGCGTCATTGATACTGACATGACTGATCTCAATCTCACCCCTAGCATATTTAGGTTCCCTGCTATCTCCCCGCCCGGTAGTAGTGCTACTTGCGGAGGTCAGTTGGTCTGTCCCCCTATTAACCACTCTAGTATAATAGAAACAAATATCCCTGAGTCACTTAGCAGGGAAGTAGATCCATCCCCTATGCTGTCCAACTTGTCTCTGATTTGTATAGTCCCAGGAGAGACCATTCCAGAGGCGAATGGCCTTACGCCAGGACGTTAGTCCAACGCAGCTTTAGGGGTGGTTCACTCCCCTCCAAGGAAGAAGAGGCGAAAGGGGGGGGTAAAAAGGAAAGGACGTAGTCGCCACTCCCCACCTCCACCGAAACCCATCACAAATAGTGTGTTGGGCACACCCCCTACAGTAGAGTCCCGCCCCACTGACGCTGGTGAGCATGCAGCCCCTGAGTTAGTATCACCCGAGTTAGTTTCCCTAGGGGTTAGTGAAGCGACTCTTGACATCATGGGGAAACTTATTAAATCTTATATGCTCCCTCTGTTAGAACGTGTAAGGGTTATGGGCGAAAAGTTGGATCGCCTTGTGGCGTCCTTTGAATCGTCTCATACCTCGGGCTTAGATAAGATCAAAGGCCCCCCCAGTAACCCTGCAAGCTCATCTCATGCTGCAGGCGTATTAACCAAAGCCACTAGTCATTCTTCCTCCACTACCACCAAAACACTCACTTCCAATACCACTAAATCGGTTTCCACATCAAACAAAGCACCGTCAGTGGTTGCGAAATCCTCATCAATACAACCCCCCGTGGCAGCTACCCCAAGTGTGGTAATTAGCAAATCACTGGCCAAGGGGGCAGTACCATCGAAAAAGAATGGGATGGGCAAGTCTGCTGATGTAAACTGTAAAAAGAAGAAATTCTTACCTTCTAAAAGAAATGTAGACTTGCCGCCCGATTCTTTAAATTTTGTTATTGTCATGACGGGTGTGCCACCATTACAGGAAGGGGACAGGGAAAATGACGATAGTTTAAAAAATAAAGTCATTTTCTGGCTAAAAACAAACAGACCCCTTCCTCCGAACCTTAATGGGGATATCGTCACGGTTAGAAGATGTCAGTGGGTTGGGGTGCGCCCTAAGGACATTGAGGGGGACATTGTCATTATTAATTTTAGAGACCATAGGGTTGTATCCCACCTCACTGACTGGTATGTGGGGAACAATGAGGGTGGGATTTCCACAAGGAACCTAGGTTATTTCTACCCCGAAACCTTGACTAACCCACACAAAAGTCAGCTTGGTGGTACTATCAAATCCAAAAACCCCCCCAAATGGTCCAACTTCACATCAAGCTTCCATGTTCCCCATTTCAACCCTGAGGCACTTTATCGCTCGTACATCCAATCCACCTACAACTGTCCTCTTCAAACGCCGGGCTGGGCTAAGCCATTTATCCAGCCATTTGGTCCTCCTACATCCTTGGGAATGCCTTTTTCCAACAATCCCCCGTACCCCTTGATCCCCCCTACACCAGTTTTTACACAGGCACTGCAGCCCCCTAGCCTATTTCCAGCCTTTTCTAATTTTAATAGGCCCCCCCATCCTAAAGATCTGTGGAACATCCCACTGAGAAACTTATACGACCCCCTTTCAGGGCTGTCGTCTACTGATTGGCAAACAAGCGAGAAAAGCGACGACGCCCAGTCTAATTCATATGTGGGAGTGGTCCCGTGCATCCTCCAACGTAATGCTGTAAGTGTCAAAGTTCCAATCGTGTGTTGTGAGGATGGTAACCCTGTTCACCCAACTGAGTGGGTCATTTCTCCTCCGTCTCATGTCACTCTGCCTTCTATTGTTGCTTCTGCCACAGGCTCACTTTCAGTACAGGCAACACAGGTTGGGTTATGTAGGACGCCATTTGAAGGGGTTCCTGTTGAGGTTTCCCCTTCTGTAGTAACTTCCCCACTTTCCGGTGAATCCGCTCTCGTAGATGTCATCGTCCCGGGTGTACAAGTCCCTCTTAAGGGTACCACGCTGGGATGCTGGAATGTGGCGGGTATAGATTCCTGCATATGTATACCTGACTGGGCTGACTTTATCAGACAAGGTGACGTCTGGTCCTTTCAGGAAACATGGTCAACTCTTCCGTTTTTTTTCCCAGGTTTTCTGAGTTTTAACAAACCCGCAGTTAGAGGTCAAAGAGGCAGGGCCATGGGGGGTCTTACTGTCTGGGTGCGCCAAACAGTAGGAGTCTCTGTTAAAGAAATTTATATCGACTGTCCTGATATCCTCATTGTTAGCCTGAAACTTAATAGTGGGTTGGTTATTCTGTTGTTTAATGTTTATGCCAGAGGAACACCGGGTGGTCGTGTATCATCTACCCTAACACTCTTAGATGAATTCCTTGGCTCCTCAAGGCAAGGGGGTCATGTGGTGGTTATAGGAGATTTTAATACCTGCTTCAAACCTCTAAGCGGGGAGGATGGGATGTTAACTGAGGCCGAGGACATGACATGGGGAATTCCACAACTAGAGCTATCTCCGATTACTAAATGGTCCCAAAGTGCCACTTTCATCAAAGGCCTATGTCTGAATTGGGGTCTGCGTGCCCTTAACGGTCGTACTAGATCGGACAGACTGGGCAACCCAACATTCTTTAATGGAAGACATAGTAGTCGTATCGACTACATTCTAGTCGACGTAACTATGTGGCCCCTAGTCTCGGATATGTTAATTAGACCTCGGCCCGAAAGCGATCATGAACCTCTTCTAGCAGAACTGAAGGATTTCAGTTTTGCCGGGCCCTCTGTGCACCTCTCCAATGCCGTACAAGAGGCCTTGGTAATAACTAATGACATGAGGAGGGTTCGGTGGCCTAAGGTTGCCATGGACGTGAATGCTCGTACTAAAATAAGATCTCTGGTTTCTGACTCCCTAAGAATACTTGAGCAATGTGACGACTCGAACCAACTATCTCTCAAAATTCCCGACATTCATGCCAGTTTGTTCGCATCCCTAAAGACTTTATTTATTAAAATAGTTGCCAAAAAGGGCTCAGGAAAGCCGAGGAAGCCCGCGAACTGGTTTGATGACGAGTGTGGCACATCTCATTCAAACCTGTTCAAAGCTCTAAAATCTAGGAACCCAGCCCTAATTAAATCTTCCAGGAAGGCCTACAATATAGCTAAGAGGCGGGCTAAAGCCGCCTGGGATGAAGAGCGCTGGGCTCTCCTTGTTGAGGCCTGTGGCTCTAGGAATCTCACGCACTTTTGGCACCTCCTTAAATGGGGTAAGTCCCTGGATGATCGTCCTAACCCTGCTTCTGTCGACCAACAAAAATGGGTGTCCCATTTCGAGGAACAGTTCAGGTGCCTCAGGGAAGGGGAAGCCCCCATTGGTTGGCCGCTGTCTTTTGATACCCTTGTGTTTTCGGCCAAAGAGGTTGAAAACGTCCTGAATACCATCCCCAGGGGCAAAGCGCCCGGCCCGGATTGCATTCCAGCGGACATTTTTCAACAGGACCAAGACCTATGGGTACCCTATCTACTGCACTTGGCAAACACGCTCGCCAGGGGAGCAAAGGTGCCTGTTTCTTGGGCGGGTGCCGAGATTTTGCCCATCTTCAAGAAGGGTGATCGGTCGGTTCCTTCCAACTACCGACCGATCAGCCTTATTGATGCTGTTCAAAAGATAGTGTCTCGACTTGTCCTTTCCAGGGTCCAGGCTTGGATTGAGGAATATATTATACTTACTCCTCTCCAAGCAGGGTTTAGACCCCATGTAAGTACCCTGGTCCAGGCTTTCCGGTTTATGCTATTACACTGGAAGACGGTCACTCTGGGCAAAGGTAACCTCTTTGCGGCTTTCGTAGACCTTCGGTCTGCGTTTGATCTTGTTCCGAGGGTTGGGCTCTGGAACTGCCTTCTGGAAATGGGTATGCCTCCCTCTTTGGTTCGTATCATAGTTAACCTTCACGCTGAGACCTATGCCTTTGTTAGATGGGGCAAACCTGGTGAGGTGACTAAGAACTTTCCTGTGTTGAAAGGTGTCAGACAGGGATGTGTTTTGGCACCAACCCTGTTCTCCCTATACATAAATAGAGTCATCAAGTACTTTGAGGGCTGTCCCACAGATGCTCCTAGTTTGGCTGGCATGAAAATCCCTCTGCTCATGTTCGCTGACGACACTCTCCTGATCTCGAGAACCAGACAGGGATTACAGCTAGCACTGTCGAGGTTTGAGAGTTTCTGTAGCGAGCATGAGCTGGAGGTGAACGTTGCCAAGACCAAATTTATGGTTATGAGGGGACACAAACAGGTCAAGGCTAGGGTCACAATGGGGAATTCCCCCTTAGAGCAGACCAAGCATTTTACTTACTTGGGTGTTTCATTTAGCGACACACTAAGCTGGACCCACCAGATCGAGCTCATGACCCTGAAACACCAACAGTTGGGTGGAGCCTTGATCAAGGAACATAAAAGCTCATTTACGAAGCCTATGTCACCGCTGATGAAGATCTACAGTGGAAAGGTTTTATCAGCGGTGCTATATGGCGCAGAGCTATGGGGTGGAAGCAACTTGGATTCCCTTAAACACGCCCAAAACAAGTTCCTAAGGATGGCAACTGGTCTGCCACAATCGACTCCTTTAATCCCCCTTCTACTCGATCTGGGGTGTCACTCGGTGGTCGATTATGCTAAATATCGACCGATCTCATTCTGGCGACGCATGTGGACAACCCCAGACCTACACCACTATGCTGAAGCCTGTCTGGAGATAAAAAACTTTCCGGGAGCCTTAAAACTCAGATGGTTCAGAGATCTCAAGGCTACTCTTCTATCTATGGGTCTTACTGAGTTGTGGTTGTCGCCTGAGACAGCCACATTTCCTTCTAAAAATGAGCTCAAAAAATGTTATTGGGACTGGGTGATGCTCAATACTTTCTCAAAAACAAGCCCAAGTAGTCTTTCAGGATTATTTTTGGTAAACAAAGATTTACCCAGGTTAGAAAAACTCTGGGAAATCATTACCAAACCTCTGGACTGGAAACTCTTCTTTCAATTTAGATGTGGCACACTCCCTATTGGGGACTTCACCAATAAGTGGGGAAAAGCTAGTCTGGGGTTTTGTGCAAACTGTCAAGGTTCTGGGGAAAGTATGTCTCACTTTTTGTTTGTGTGCCCCTTATACTCTGCCCCCAGATCTAAGTGGCTCAAACCAGTTTGTAGTCAACTAGGCACTCGCTCGTCTGCTGAGGCCCTGAGATTGTTAAAAACTAATCTGGATCCGCTCATTGTTGTGGGGGTTGCCAAGTTCCTCGGCTGGGCCTGGGTTATCAGAAGTAGGTTTATTAAACAAAATTAGCAGAGATTGTTTTATCTTGTCTTTACTGTGGTAACCGGTATCTGTAACACCTTTTAAACTTTTGTATATTTCTGCATGAAGTTTATTCGATGTCGATGATTTAATACTGATTTTATATATGTTATTGTGTATTTTGTATTTATGTCTTTTATGATGAATTAATCGAATAAAGACTTCTTGAACTGAACTGAGCTTCTCTAACTGATCATAGTGAACCCTGTCGGATCTTGCTAGGAGGGCTTGTGTGTTAGCTATGCGCCATGTATTGCTAGCTTGGGCAGCTATTCTTTTCCCTGGAGCATCGAAGATCTTTGATTCTTTATCAGGAGGTGGTGTTTCACCTGATGTTTGGAAATTAGCTCTTTTCCTAGCGTTTGAAACTACTAGGGAGTCTAAGGGTAGCTGTCCTTAAATGTAGGCAGGATCCGCAGGAGCTGCTCTGTACTTTTTCTCTATCCTTGGGTTTATGATTCTAGCTCGTACAGGATCTTTAAACACTTCTGGTGCATGCTTAATGACTCCTTTAATCATTGGCAGTATTTGCACAGATTTTTGAGAGTGTTCAAAAGTGTCTAATAAAAAACCTTCCTCTGCCTTATCTGAATGCACGTTGATATTGTGATAGATGGCAGCCCTATTAATTAAGTGTCCAAACCTAATATTGTCTTCTGGAGGAGAAGGTTTAGATGGATATGTATGTGGGTCACGAATATCTGGTACATCCTGTGGGTTTGGATACTCCCAGTCTAGTGAACCTGTTGGGTAGGGAAAAGGGTCATCTGGGTCTCTACCTCGCCCCATGCTATACTCATCATCATCATCATCATCAACATCCTGAGGAGGTGTATTTGGTGGAGAATGAGGAGGAGAATTTTGAGGTGAAATGTTTAAAGGAAGAGGAGGAGAAGGAGATGCAGGAGAAGAAGGGTGCATAGGAGGTGTGTCAGAGTCCTTCTTGACAGGCACTGGAGGTGTAGGTGCTGTATCTGACTTCCTCTTCCTGTGTGGTGTAGTGGAAATATGTCATGTTTCTGGATCAATGTAGATCCTTTTCTGTAAAGGATCTGGTTGGAACAGCTCCTCTTCTTGAGGCACAGCCTTCGGCGCCTATTTTTTCTGTTCCGAACCAGTTTTTTGCTTGTCTTTAGCCTTAGGAGCTGATGTGGAGTCCTTTGGCCTAGATTTCGGCACTGAAGATATTGTCTTTGGAGCTGAAGCCTGTTTCGTGGACTTGGAAGCATCAGAAGCAGGCTTTGTCTGTTTCGGAATCGAGGGTAGCGGCTTCAGAGTGGAAGCTGTTTTCAAGGCGTCGGAAACAAGCTTCGTTGTTTTCTGAGCCATTCTGTCTCTCGGAGTCAACTGTTTCGGAGTTCGTTTCGGAACCGGGACTTTTTTGTTTCGGTGCCAAGGGAGCAGGTGTTATTGGCACATGCGGTATGCTCGGTATGGAGCTACAGGAAGGCTTCATTATTTTCTTCTGAGCCGGGCTCGATGGCAGGGCTTTCAAAGTGTTTTTTCGGGCTCGACTGGGCCCCGCAGGCGGAGTGTTGACCTTTGCCTTCGATTTTGGCGTTTGGGCTCGGGAAGGGGCAGTGGTACTCACGTGTTGACCCTAAGGTATGGAGTCATCTGCCTCGGATACGATCTGGAGATCATCGGAATCTTCTTCTGGGACGCATAGACCTTCGTCGAAGATATCCACCAGTTCCTGAGCTGATCTGTGCATGTCGCGTCGATGGGCCCTCCGATCTCGAATGGTCTTTTTCAATCGAAAGGATGCACAGGCTGTGCATCTGGATTAGTCGTGTTCTGGCGACAAGTACAGGTTACAGACCTCGTGATGGTCTCTGTGCGGAAATTTTGGTCCACACTCTGGGCATCTTTTGAATGGCGTCCTTTCCATGAGGTGTAGGCCTCAAGGCGTGGGTAGGCCCAACGGCCCGCGTCGACGACCCGAATCAAGCTGATGAAGTCAAGTCGATGTTTGTCGATATTGAAAGTTGTTTGGTGAAGTTTGAAGAAAATGTTTACGCAAAGTACTTGAAAAGTTGATTTAGAACCGGACCCAGTGGCGGAAAAAACCAATCTAAGGATGCGGTCGACGCCCATGAGCACTATCGTCCAAGGGAGGAGTCACCTATCTTGTGACTACAAAGACTTCTTCCAAGACGACAACAACATGCAATCATCCGAGCCCAACACCAGGTGGCGATCTAATGCACAGTGTTAGATCTGCAGCTCATGTGCCTCGAACACAATGTTTCAGTTCCTGCCAAGTCTGATAAGTATCAACCTTCCACCCAGCATGCCACCCATTGCAGCTGGGATGCCAGATAGTAATGTTCCAGGTTAAAAACTGCCAGTCCCCCTTGTCCCGTCTGTAGGTATAACTTTGCAAGCGCCACTCTACAGGGAGATGTATTCCGTATCAGGCTACTGAGGAAAAAGAAATTTTACATGGCCAATGTGTCCCCTGCTTGTACCCCACGTTTAGTGTATGTACATGTCACCCATGCATTTTCCCTCTATGGCCTGCAATAATGATGCCTCTGCATTTCCGTCCCACATTAGAATGTCAGTTACCAAGCCTTCCATGAAAGAAACGTTAATTCTGCACTGAGGCCTATGTTGCCAATGTATTTGCATTGTGCACGTTTAATAAAAGTCGAGATGAACCAGTTTTGTGGCTCAGCCTGAGCCAGGACCCGAATTAAGGTTTTCATGCCTCCAGACACTCTGAGGGCTGCAGCTACGTATCCCTGACCTCTCGCATACTTCTGGCTCAGCCGAAAGGGGCCCAGCCAGGGGTGCCAAGACAGTATTTTGCACACAGTTATCTGCTTGCTCCACAGAAACACATTCCTGCTTAGTGAAGAAGGTAAACAGAACCCGTCTGCGGAGATAGGGCCTAGCCTTTCTGTCTCCATTTAAGTGATTTGCAGAGCTCGCATCCATAGAAAGCCCATGGCCCCCACGCAATGCACGAAGAAATATATGCCCACACCGGCTCTTGGTGATGAGCAACCTTTGCTTGAGCGACCTTTACTTCAGACAATACATCCTCCAAACTTAAGATATCAGATAATACCAGACGTGCAGGTCGTCCCGACACTGAAGGCTTCTCTACTAGACCGAAAGTCAGCTCCCCCCAGCTACACGTTAATTGCACGTCATGACCAAGTTGCGCACACAAGTAGGGTAAAGGTTCCAGCTGACCATGCAGACCCCCTCCATGTATCCACCCACCTATGACTCACCTATGACTCCTCTTGCACGCCCACATGCTCTCATCTCTCTCTTTCTCTTGCTCTGCCTGGTGCGCTCCTCCTTCTCTATGCAATCCAATGTATATTCAATGTATAAATATTGTACTCTGTGAATAAAGTTCAGAAGACCCTTCCTGAACCTCAGTGGTAATGGAACCCGATTCTCCCTTAACTCGAGTTACTGAAATAAAGCCCTTTTGAATCGGACACCACGGACTCTGCCTCTCATTATATGCATGACCCTTTGTTTAAGTATAGAAATTAAGACAGGGTAATATTTAATTTACCACATAATTCTGGCGCCCGATTAGGGACAAATCCCCTTCCCCACGCGCCGGTGATGTAGGTCCAGCCCTTGCCCCCTTCTACAGCCGTGGCGGACTTCAAAGTGTACACACCAGCGGGACTTCCTGCTTACTCCCTCAGGCCCACGGAGGAGACGGACTGCGACCAGGCATACACACGAGGCGGTGAGGATCGCGGATCATCCCAACCAGAGCCCAAGCCGTGAGAGAGCAAGGTCCGAGGTTTCCAGAGGTCCACCTGTTCCGAGGCGCATGCGCAGTATCGAGTTCACGCAGTATCAAGTTTCCGAGGCCTTCAAGTTCTGCTTCCCGGTGAGTACCGCTATTGGGAATGCATAAAGATGGGTTCATTTATTTGAGCTCGGTAAAGACGGGTCTCGTTCATAACGGCACGGTAAAGACGGGTCCATTTCGGTGGGCACAGTAAAGACGTGTCTCTTATGAGACCGGTATGGTTGTACTGTATTCCAGTGCATAAAGTTAACTGTTTTCAAGTTCATGTTTTTCCCCATGTATCAGAATGTATCTGTTTTAGTGTTTTAGTGTGAATGGTTGTTTCAGTCAGACAATTTTTTGTGTATTGTGTTTTCGTTAAGTTGGTTGATAAAGCTGAAACCAACGTTTCAACATGTCACTGTTTTCGAAATTACGTCAGATAGGGACCAGGAAAGGAATACTTGAAGAGTCAGTTCCCGTCCCGCCTAGAGACACACCTGGTCATTACATGTATAACAAGCACGGGCTAGATGCCATATTGTTTTTAGACTTATGGGTAGATTACACGAAGAATTTAGAGGAGAAGTACAGATGGCCTGCCTCAGGAACATGGGATTCTGAATGCATTATGAAAGTAGAGGAAGCGCTATGGAAAAGGAAAGCAAGACCGTCTCAGAAAGATGCCATTGAGTTATGGCGTAAGGAAGCGCATAGGAGAGCAGAGAAAGAATTCCACCAAGCAGAGAGAAATAAACAAGCAGCGGAAAAAGCCAAAGAAAAAGAACTGCGGGAGGAGGGGGAACGGGTCAAGGCAGAACAGGCTGATCGAGAAAGAAATGTCCTCGTTGCTGGTATTTATCCCGTTCTCTCAGAAGAACTAGCTAGAGTGACCCCCTCAGAAATACCCCGTAGGTCGCGTACGCCACTACCAGTACCCTTTAGAGTACGTAGAACGAAGCCGACAGCCTCTGAAGCTTTTATTTCCTCCTATCTAGAGGAGCCCGCACCGGACTATGTAAACGCAGATTTTCCTCTGCCCCCAACAGCGGCTCAGCTCCAACAGCTCCAGCAGACCATGAAAGACGACGTAGGGCAAGGGGCCGTAGGGGGAGGGGGGCCACCGCCAACGCGAGTGCCAATGCCAGCGCCGTTAACGCCTACGTCAGCGTCAACGCCATTTAAGTTTTCTGTAGATGTAGCAATTCCACGTTGCATATACGATCCAGTACCAAGAAAGGGTCCAATGCTCGTGTTTTCACTAAGATTAAGAAAAGCCGTCGACTATTTGGTCACATTACCAGACATGAAGGAACACCTGGATAAAATATACCATTTCATTAGAACGGGGGAGGGACCCGAGTGTATAGAAGAGGCCATGGAACACAGAAAGGTGGAGGTTAAGAACTACATCCTACGTTTTATGATTAACTGTCTGATCAGGGAACAAGACCAACCAGACGGAGATGTTAAGCGAGGTCTGATAGAATGGAGTGACAACATAGATGCCGGTCGGCATGATAGACAGGGACAGACAGACAGTATGTACAAGAAAATACAAAAGGAAATAATAGAAATACACAGAGAAGCTTTTGAGTCATCAACTGAAGATTTAGAGCCAGAAAATGAGGCGAAGGACAAAATGAATTATGTAGGCAAAGCACGACAGTTTGACAGGCCCAAGTGCCTCGACTACCGTAAACAGGGACAGGCTATAAAAGAAAGATATTCCCTTGAGAATCTATTCCAAGCTACTGAAAAAGCCCTGAAACGACGGGTAGAGAGCGAGCGATCCCACACCCCACACGAAAAGGAATTAGTCCGGTCAGCCGTTCAGTGGGTGTCCAATTCTAACATATATAGCAATGACATAGTGGCTCAGACTTTCTTGAGCCTTCCGCCGAACGAACAGCGTTTGGCCGGTATTTACATGGTCCAACATTTGATAACGTTGTATGAGAGTCAATATTCTGATCCTGGTCACTTGTATAAATTACTGGACGACATAGTTCTAGACAGATGGACAGGCCTAGGTACTGATTTAATTAATGTCATCTTGGATCAACGACATAAGTACTTGAATTCTCAGACCACATGCATGCTTCCCGCCCCACACCACGACAGAAAGAACTTGTACATAGACAGACAGAACCCCCTACGAGAGGTACATCCCGTCAAAAATGCAGCGGTTGAGCTTCAGCGAGTGTATGTTTACACACCCTTGACGAAATTAGAAATACTGGAAATGAAAAAGATGCTGCCCTGCCATGATAAAGACCCGGGGGGGTTTCACCGAGAATTAAAGGACATTCTCTGCATCGGAGATTATACGTACGCTGACATTCTGAAACTATTGAAAGTACTGTTGCCTGCTGGTATTTATGAAAAGCTTAAGGAAAAAGACTGGGAGGTAGGAGAGAAAAAGATAAGTTGGGCAGAATTGGAAACAGAGGATAAAGGCAGGCACCCGGGGGTTGGTCTTGGGGACAAAGCTAATGCACTACCTGAACTCCTGATACAGGTTTTGCCGAGACTATTGATTACTAAAAAGGAAGACTGGGATGCTATTTCAGCCTGTAAACAGAAACAAGACGAGGACACAAGTGATTTCTATTCTAGATTTGAGAAATGTTTTTCTATTAATAGTGGCCTTAAGCCCAGTAGCGAGTCATATCCTCATCTTTTCGTGAGCAAATTAGTAGAGAGTTCCTTACCCCAGATCAAGAATAGAGTACTGAAGGTTGAGAGTACTTGGCAAGCAAATAGCCCTTCACAAATGTTGCAAATGTTACAGTATCACCAGAACAGAATTAGAGAAGAGCAGGATCAGGAAAAGAGACGCATGAAAGAGACGAAAATGAAAGTGCTGGTTGCCCAAACGGTGCCGGCAAATACGAACAAAAATGGCAGGACACTTGTTAAAGGGAACTGTAATTATTGCAAACAGCCAGGTCACTTTGTAAAAGATTGTGCTGTCCTGAAACACAATATAGCTACAGGCAGAACCAAAGAACGACCACACGTTCCTAGGCAGAATAGCACCCCACAGAACACACAACAGACAGTAGCGAATTTTCCACCCCCACCACCGCCAGTTCATGCAACACAGCAAATGTATCAGTACACGTAGTCAGACTATCCAGAATACCAACAGTTCTCATGAAATAGCCTAGAGAGGGAAGTTGGCTTGCCCCTTATTGAGGTTCCTGTAGATCAAGAGGGTCCCTATGTACATAGTCGTGTATTGGGAAAGGACAGAAAATTTCTGATTGACACAGGGGCGAGCAGAACTACCATCACCCATGACGAGGTCCCAGGGGCACCCCTTTCAGGCTCACAGAATGTTTCCCTGGGATTTTCAGAAAAACCTATTGTTAATGAAGTATCAAAACCAGTCTCCCTAGGAGTTGGTCCATTGTCACGTACCACAGACTTGTTACTTACTAAATCATGTCCAGAAAACTTGCTTGGTATAAAGACATTAAAAGAACTAGGAGCAGTTATATGTTGTTCTCCGGAAGGAGTACGACTGTTCTTACATGATTTTAAGGGACATTATGTGTTGAAGGATTTCGACCACAGACTCCAGAATGTACCACAGCAGTTATGGGCACAAGGTCCGACTGACGTAGGTTACATGCACATTACACCACACCGTGTCACTCTCAAGACAGGAGTAGTACTACCACGTATCCGACAATACAAGTTACCACCTGATGCCGTAGTAGCCTTATTGAAAATTGTTGACGAACTCATTGCACAAGGGGTGGTAGTGGAGACTGACTTGAATGTATGTAATTCACCTGTCATCCCTATTCTTAAACGAACAGACCCTAATGCACCACCTGTTTACAGACTAGTTGTTGACCTTCGAGAATTGAATAAATGTGTAGTCCTTCAATACCCAGTGGTCCCAGACATTTCCTCATTACTGACTGCTATTGATTCTAAGGCAACGTTCTTTACTGTCATTGACTTAAAGAATGCCTTCTTTAGTGTTCCAATTCATCCAGATAGTCAGTATCTCTTCGGATTCAGTTTAAATGGACGCAGCTTTAAATTTACGAGAGCTCCCCAAGGTTTTACAGAGAGTCCTAGCATTTACAGCCAAGCATTAAAAAGACAGCTGGACAGTATTCATATGCCTACCAACACTGCACTGCTCCAGTACGTAGACGACATCCTAATTACAGCTCGATCAGAACCAGACTGCGAAAATGCATCACTGACAGTTTTACACTTTCTGGCAGACAAGGGGCACAAAGTGTCCCCTTCGAAGTTGCAATTCTGTGCACAGCAAGTGGTGTACCTTGGACACTTGCTGTCCAAGAGGGGTAGACAGCTGACACAATAACGTATTCAGTTAATTGCTAACCTTTCACAGCCCAAGACACAAAAGGAAGTACGGGCCTTCATTGGCCTCACTTCATACTGCAGACAATGGATTCCCCAGTATGCCTATCTAGCCAAACCACTCATACAGTTGACAACACAGGAGGCAGAGTCTTCGACTGTCCTCCCTTGGACACAAGAACATACCTTGGCATTTGAAGAATTAAAAAGAGCCTTATGTCAAGCGCCAGTTTTAGCGACTCCTTGTTACAGCAAACCTTTTATGCTTTTCGTCACTGAACGAGATGGAACAGCATTATCTGTCCTCACACAAGATCAAGCAGGAAAACACAAGCCTTGCGCTTATTTTTCTAGTACACTGGATCCAGTGGCCCAGGCTCTGCCTGCGTGCCTGAAATCAGTTGCAGCAACAGCCCTAGCCATAAGACAAAGTGACTCCATAGTGCTGGGACACCCCCTGACAGTCCAGGTTCCACATGCAGTGGAAGTTCTCTTGAACAGGACACAGACACAGCACTTGACTGTAGCGAGACTGACAGGATATGAACGGACGTTATTTCAGCCACACATAGAGATCAGACGATGCAATATTCTCAACCCTGCTACACTTTTGCCCTCAAGTACAGTAGACACTGCACCACATGACTGTGTGGAAGTAATGAATACAGTGACGAAACCAAGACAAGACCTGACAGATATTGCACTGCCAGACCCTGACCTGACACTTTATGTAGATGGTTCATGCATGAGAACGAGTTCGGGAGAGTTAGTGGCCGCATATGCCGTGACCACTGATACTGAAGTCATAGAGACACAAAGAATAGACACACTGTCAGCACAAGCAGAGCTCATCGCTCTGACACAAGCCTGCATAAGAGCTAAGAACTTGAAAGTGAACATTTATACAGATTCACAGTATGCATTCGGTGTTGTTCATGACTTCGGAGTATTATGGAGGGAGAGAGGTTTCTTGACCTCTCATGGGGCTAAAATTCAGCACGGTCCGCTTATTCAGGCTCTGTTAGAAGCGATACATTTACCTACAGCCATAGCCATCCTGAAATGCAAAGCACACACCAAAGTTACAGACACCATTTCCCAGGGTAATGACCTGGCAGACCGAACTGCTAAACTTACAGCCCAGACACCAGCAGACATGACAAAGACAGAGGTACCATTACTGACAAAAAGCATGACAGTCAGGGATCCTTCACAAGATGTACTCGACATACAGACACATGCCACTCCAGATGAAATAAAGAAATGGACTGAACAAGGAGGGGTCCAGACTGACCAAGGTTGGATGACTAAAGGCAAAGCTACATGGTTTCTCCCAGACTCTATGGTACAAGTGATCATAAACACAGCACATAGTCCAGCACACTTAGGAGAAAAGGCAATGCTAGACAGCTTACAGAATATCTGGTTTAACAAGCACCTGCGTGCAACAGCGAAACAGAAAGTACGTACATGTATGATCTGTTGCCAGTTCAATCCAGGCAAAGGCATTCCGGTGGAACAAGGCGGATTTCATCCTCCTGACCCTCCATTTGAGGTCCTCCAGATGGATTATATCCAGATGGGCAGATGTAGAGGTTACAAGTATGTCTTGGTAGTTGTGTGTGCACTATCTAGATGGACAGAAGCGTACCCAGTCCCAGATTATACTGCTGTGACCACCGCCAGGCAATTGGTGCGTGAATTCTTCCCCAGATATGGATTGCCCCGTGTCGTGTACTCAGACAATGGTCAGCCTTTTTCTTCTGAATTAATGAAACAAGTGTCCCTTCTGTTAGGATATCAGTGGAAGTTTCATTGTGTACGACACCCTGAAGCAGCAGGACTCGTAGAGCGCCATAATCAGACACTTAAGACAAAATTAGCCAAGATCTGTGCAGAAAAAGGCGTGGATTGGATGGTAGCCTTGCCGGTTGCCCTCTTTTACATGCGTATGGTAGCTCATTCCAGAACAGGCCTATCTCCTTATGAAGTGGTTTTCGATAGACCACCGAATATGTGGGGTACGCCTATACCTAAGAAAATAACTGATGTTGACAGTAACATGCTGACAGATTACCTGGCTTCCTTGATGTCTGCACTACTCTCTTGTCGTTCACAGGTTGCCGCCGCCTTCCCTGACAACACCCAGGTCAAGGAGCATGCCATAGTCCCTGGAGATTTTGTTTGTGTGCGGAACTTTGATCGATCAAGTCCCCTTGAGCCGCGCTGGAAGACACCGAAATTAGTATTGCTCACCACGAGGACAGCCGTCAAGGTCGAAGAAAGAAAAGGATGGCTTCATGCCCATCATTGTAGAAAATAATTTGGAGATTCTGGAACTTTGATAAAGACAAAAGACAGTACAGACAGTACAGACTTTAAGCCCCCTTTGCTAGAAAAGACTCCGCAACAAGAATACAGGTCCAAGTTACGGTCTAGTAAGTCAGACAGCGTTTAATTGTTTAAGTCCACTAGGTGGTGAATAGGTTAGACAGGTTCCTGACATGTATAAGATCGTAGACCAGAATAGTAAAAAGAGCGAAATGAAAGAAAAATACTGCAAGATATTACGCAGTAGATGTATAGTAACTGACTTTTATGTCTCTTCTGTGCATCACTATCATATGTATTGGCTTGACACTACATGTCTTCTTTCCTCCTATTTCCTCACGTATACACTTTTTCTTTAATGACACTGTAGAGCACACATTTAGTGATCTGCCACCCCATGAACTGTCATATCGACTAGACCTGCGCAACAATACTTTTATTCGAATGTTGCACCATTCTCATCAGACCAGCAATGTAACAAATTGCTGGGTATGTGGCCGACTCCCACCTTATCAGAAGACGAAGGGAGTTCTGCCCCTCTTCCCTTTTCCGTTCTCGCACAATGGTTCGTGCGGAGCATGGTTTGCTTTAATGTCATCACTAGACAGAAAGTCCGCAGTTTCCCAGGGTGTCTGGATATGGGGAAACTTGAATACAGTAATGCATGAGGCATGTTTTCCAGACAAAGACGGTCTTCCCCAAAGGAAGGGGACCGATCTGGAAAATGAAGAGTACGAGCAAGGAAATGTTTCCCTTAGCTTTATGATTCTGAATGTTCAGCCCGAGCAAAATACAGGTCCACCGTTGTGAATTGTGCGTTAGAAAGAAAGGATCGGTACATTTGGGACACAGCGAGTGTAATACTGTAGTCAATTTAATGATAAAGGAAAGTCTTCTTTCAAAGCTTCCCGCCATTCCCATTTCATTTGCGGTCAGACAGCCTATGTACATCTGCCCTTAGACTGGGGTGGGACATGTTATATAGCGTTCCTGCTGCCACCTGTCTTTCTAGCCCCATCCCATTATCATCGAGATTCACGACTAGAGCATGTTAGACACAGGAGGGAGAACGATTCCCCAGTGGTTGATCAGACTGAGACAGCTTGGGAGCAATATACGGATTTCATTAAAGGATACTTCTGGTTCATAGGTCCCGTCCATAACAGTAAACTCATACGCAGGTTAACAAGAACTCTAGAAGCAGTAGTGAATGAGACTGCATCTGCCCTGATGAACTTGACCCAGGAGCAGTCTGCCATGCGACTTGTTGTTCTTCAGAATCGCCTTGTTCTTGACGTCATCCTGGCAGATAGGGGCGGGGCTTGTAGAGTGATCGGCTCCAGTTGTTGCGTGTTTATTCCAAATAACGCGCCATCTGTGTACGCAGCAATAACAAGGCTCCACAAGATAGCTCACGAGATACATCAAGACCCATGGACTTGGTCCAGTTGGCTCTGGGGTGTAATATCGGGATGGGGATGGACAGTGTTGTTGTTCCTAGGAATGATACTGCTTATGATATTCGGCTGCTGTCTCTGTCTGCAGTGTGGCCCGGCGATTTGCGGCCTGTGTGCCACTGCCTGTATTCCACATCCATGTATACAAAAGAGAAAGGACGAACAAATGATGCTGTATGATCAGATATACGGTCTCATGAATATAGATGTGTCCTGAAGGGTAACGTAGGGGACAAGGAGGGAATGAGGAAAAATAATTTTTACATGGCCAATGTGTCCCCTGCTTGTACCCCACGTTTAGTGTATGTACATGTCACCCATGCATTTTCCCTCTATGGCCTGTAATAATGATGCCTCTGCATTTCCGTCCCACATTAGAATGTCTGTTACCAAGCCTTCCATGAAAGAAACGTTAATTCTGCACTGAAGCCTATGTTGCCAATGTATTTGCATTGTGCACGTTTAATAAAAGTCGAGATGAACCTGTTTTGTGGCTCAGCCTGAGCCAGGACCCGAATTAAGGTTTTCATGCCTCCAGACACTCTGAGGGCTGCAGCTACGTATCCCTGACCTCTCACATACTTCTGGCTCAGCCGAAAGGGGCCCAGCCAGGGGTGCCAAGACAGTATTTTGCACACAGTTATCTGCTTGCTCCACAGAAACACATTCCTGCTTAGTGAAGAAGGTAAACAGAACCCGTCTGCGGAGATAGGGCCTAGCCTTTCTGTCTCCATTTAAGTGATTTGCAGAGCTCGCATCCATAGAAAGCCCATGGCCCCCACGCAATGCACGAAGAAATATATGCCCACACCGGCTCTTGGTGATGAGCAACCTTTGCTTGAGCGACCTTTACTTCAGACAATACATCCTCCAAACTTAAGATATCAGATAATACCAGACGTGCAGGTCGTCCTGACACTGAAGGCTTCTCTACTAGACCGAAAGTCAGCTCCCCCCAGCTTCCCCCAGTTACACGTTAATTGCACGTCATGACCAAGTTGCGCACACAAGTAGGGTAAAGGTTCCAGCTGACCATGCAGACCCCCTCCATGTATCCACCCACCTATGACTCACCTATGACTCCTCTTGCACGCCCACATGCTCTTATCTCTCTCTTTCTCTTGCTCTGCCTGGTGCGCTCCTCCTTCTCTATGCAATCCAATGTATATTCAATGTATAAATATTGTACTCTGTGAATAAAGTTCAGAAGACCCTTCCTGAACCTTAGTGGTGATGGAACCCGATTCTCCCTTAACTCGAGTTACTGAAATAAAGCCCTTTTGAATCGGACACCACGGACTCTGCCTCTCATTATATGCATGACCCTTTGTTTAAGTATAGAAATTAAGACAGGGTAATATTTAATTTACCACACTACGGATTATGCGTTCAATGGGTCGGAAAAAGGAGGGCGCTAAGTATAGTTGCAGGTTTGTAAAGTAATAAAGGAGTCGAGGGGGGACCACCATCTTAATAAGCGAGAACCTACCTGCTACTGAGAAAACAAGCATCTTCCAGAAAGTAATCTGCGATGACAGAGACGAGAGTGCCCTAGTGAGATTGCCATCCAGCAGATAATGGTCACCATGATACCCAGTTAGCGAAACATGGATGGCTGCCAAGTGACTTGGCTTCCATTAACAATAAATCTAGGGTCAGAAGAGTTTGGATCTCAGACCTGAGAGGCAGGCAAAGAGAATGAGCCTATTGGGTAGGACTTCTAGTACCCCACCAACATCTCATATATAAGAGACGGTTGTCCGCATATAGAGAGATTGCATGCATTTCTCCTCCCACATGGATGCCCCAGTGGTCTGTAGATGCTCGTATGGCCAGTGCTAGAAGCTCAATGGCCAATGCGAAAAGGACGGGGGAAAAGTACATTGCTGCCATGTACCCCTGCATACCAGTATTGGTTGTGACACTATGTTGGCTGTCCTGACCCTCACTACTGGATTGGCATATAAAAATTTTATCAACGTAGTCAAATATGGCCTGTGACCATATCTCGGTAGCACTCTAAAAGCAAACAGCTACTCCAGCATGTCAAAGGCGTTCTCCAGGTCTATCACCATGCATTCGGAACTGGACCAAGCCTGAGGTGCATATCGCATGACTCTGAACAGGTGGTGCAGATTGAGGGACGTGGAATAGTCCAGTACAAATCCATTCTGTCCATGTGTATTAAAGAAGGTACTAATGGTGCCAGCCGCCCGCAAGAATGCTAGCCAGTATCTTCTAATCAGCATTCAGCAGTGCCAGCGGACGATAGGAGCCCAGTTGTATAGGACCCCTATGTGGCTTCGCACATAGAACTTGGTAATTGGGACAGGTGTATCGCCTCTTCATAAACCTTCTGAAGAGTAGACTCCAAAAGATCTGCGTATGTTTTATAAAACTCTGATGGGAAGCCATCTGGTCCTGGAACTTTTCCTGAGGCTAGGCATCGAATTGCTCCTTGAATTTATGCTATTGCTATAGGTGCTTTAAGTTCCATGCGCTTATCAGGTGCAAGCTGAGGGAAGGTAAGTTAATCCAGAAAAGTGTTTATTTCAGAACCAGGGGCTTCCATAGTAGACCGATATAACGAGGTGTAATGGTAAACTAATTCTGGGTGTATTTCATGTTGCTTGTATTTAATCAGTCCATCTGGAGAATGGAGTGCCATGATGTGACCACGTGGTTTTTCTCGCCTAATTAGCCATGCGAGTAGAAACCCAGATCTATCTGCTAGGGCATGCATTTTTTGCGGGATGCATTGCATAGTTGAGACACCTCAGCCTCTTTATCAATCCAGAGTGCTTGGCCCTCACCTCCCCCTGCACTCTAGAGCAGGAGGAGTCTGAAGCCAGGCGTGTTTCTGGTAATAATAATGTGTGCTCTAAGTCTTGAACTCCCGCTCCACTAGTTTTCGCATGCCGCAGCCCAAACTCATGCAGTGATCCTATAGAGTCACCTTAAAATGATCCCATTCCAATAAGATTGATGTCGATGGGTCTGTATTGTATAGAAAATAATCCTCTGCTGTGGTGCGAAGGGGTTCACGAAAAGGTGGTTCCTCCAGCATGTTATGTTACAAGCGCCATGCTGAAGACACATTATGGTGCATGTCCCATGCTTATGTTATGTAATGCAGGTTGTGGTCCCCGTGTGTGCGTCCCAGGTATACTGCATGTGTCACATTTGTGAGCAGATTGGGCGTGCATAGTACCATGTCAAAACAGACAAGTAAGGTATGAGGCACAGAATAGAATGAGTAGAAGGAGTACACTTTTGTGAAAGGGTTACAGTGTTTCCAAATATCTATCACCTCAGCAGACACTGAGCAGCATTAAATTGCTCTCAGTACGTACCACAAAGCACCTCACACTAATCAGGAAGAACTATAGAGCTCAATAAAGTAATCAGTAGAAAGCTCAAAATCTCCAAACACATGTAGCTCAATCCCTCTTATACTTCCACCTGACATACCATTTAACCCTACAACCCCTAAAACGTAATTGTGTTCTCCTTCATGCAAACATCTCAAAGTAGGATACTGGGATCACCTATGTTCAGTCAGTGTAAGAGGAGACCACAGAGTTATGAAGCAACTGCTAACTATTCCTCCCTGTAATGGAGTAAACAAGGACATCATCTTCTACAACCTAAACGTGTGATCCATTAATCTCCCAGTTTATGGGTACATCAACTGAAAGAACACAGAGTCAAGGGTGGCATCCAGTACCAACGGCTAGACCACTACACACCATTTCTGTGGCTTAATAGTAAACCTCCTTTGTCACACATGCTTACTTCCTTTAGGAATTTTAGGGAGAAATAAACAAAACATCAAACTATAAAATAAATAAAGGACAGTGTTAATCAAAACAGATAAGTTATATGAAAGCATTAATAAAAACAGATAAATTATATGAAAGCATGAACATAAACGTTGCTAAAAAAAAAAAAAAAAAAAAGAGTGGACATTAATTTAAAATCTAGTACCTAGCAACATTGAGAAAAGCAGATGAAGGACTTGCTCCTTACCTGCAACTCCTGTTTTCCAGTATTGGTATTTTTCATAGATTTACATGCTTGAATATTCCCTGCTGTTGAAGTGGGAGTACCACGGTATACAGTAAGCAGTGTGTATTAATAGAATAGGCTGTAATTTAAGGTTCAGCTTAATAGCCTATGTCCTTTTTAAAATAAAGGACCAAAGTTGAACAAAGACCAATCAGGCGACAGCACCCTTCAGAACACTCCCAACTGAGGCATCGTCCCTCAGATTTTCAAAGCACTAGTGGGAAGACCTCACTGGCCAAGAAGGAGAGCCTCTAAGGGGAGGAGGGTGGGTCGCATGTGAATCTATGAAAGTTACCAATACTGGAGAACGGGAGTTACAGGTAAGCAACAAATTCTCTCCCCAGTATTGGAGAATCTTTCATTCAGTCACATGCTTGAATCTAAATAGTTAGCAGTGCAACATATTGACAATAAAATAGTATATAAATATGATAGCGGATGGTGAGTACAACATTAGACATAGTATGATAACAGGCTTACCTTATTGGAAAAGATGCCTGAGTACCACCTTAACCATGGCTGTTTCAGTGCTGTGCACCGAATCCAGACAACAGTGCTGTTGAAGGTGTGCTTGCTCTTACAGATTGCAGCACAGCATACATCTTCGATGGGCACCATAGCAAACAAAGCTGCTGTTGCAGAAACTGCTCTCGTAGAGTGCACTTTAGTTTTTTATTTAAAGGCCTGTCGCCTTAGAATGACAGAACTGAATGGCTGTGAAAAAGACATTTTGTAATGGTGGCTTTGGAAACTGTTCCACCTATGTTATTGTTGCCATAGGCTATAAAAAGTTTAATCAGTAGTACGAATATGCTTAGTGCGATGCAAGTAAAATCTTAAATACCTCTTGACATCAAGAGTATGAAGAATTGTTTCTGCTGGCGTTAGAGGACTGGGAATGAAAGTCTTTAGCATAACCAGTTGACTTAAATGACAATTGGTGGGAACCTTGAGTATGAACTTGGGATTAGTCCGAAGAATTACCATGTTGTCCTCGTATTATAAGAAAGGCCCCTTTTGAGGGTACCTGTTGGCGTAAAACTGCCATTACTTGTTCTTTTGGACTGAAAAAAGATCCAGTTTGGGCTTGCCCCATTGTTGAAATATGGCATCCAGGACCAGTTTGTTCAGTTTACATTCGTAACAATTTTAGGACCTTCTGCTCAAGGTATCCGATAATGGGTTGTGCACTCTTGGGAGTTGTTCTGCTCTTATGGTCACTTGATGAAGTAGTGCCTATTGCCAGAGAATCTGTGATTCTTGAGCTAGAATCTTGGATCTTGTATCTCCTGGTTTGCTGATGTAATGTATACTCAATGTGCAGTCTGTTCTTATTAACACGGAGGACCCCTGAATCCTTGGCAAGAAAGCTTGACAAGCCAGAGAGATTGCTCTGAGCTCGAGGAAGTTGATATGCATTTTGGACTGCTCTGGAGTTCACCTGCCCTTAATTTGTAGGTCTTGCAGGTGAGCTCCCCACCCTTCTAGAGAAGCATCTGTTGTAATGAAGTATTCCGAAAGGGGGGAAAGGAATGTCAACCCTGAAGAGAGATTGCTGGAGTTTGTCCACCAGGGAAGGGCTGTTTTCATCAGAGGTGTGATCTGGATGATGTCGTCGAATTGTCCTTCCACCTGGAGATACTATGCGTCTAGTTCCTCTTGAAAGGGTCCCATTTTGAGACAAGCATGAGGTACTAGGAAAATGGCTGAAGACATCATGCCAAGGAGATATTTGATCAGGTGAAATGAATCACACTTTCTTTATGACAGAGAGCGGGCCAGAACATAGAGTTTCTGTTGCCTGTCTGTAGACAAGAATTCCTTATAGAGTATAGTGTCTACAGTTGCTCTTGTTGAAAGCAAAAGGAGAGACTTGAAAGTTAACTGAGTCCCAGGGTTTGAAAAAGGTTAAGGCCTGTGGAAGTATCCATTAACACTTGCTGGAAGGATGGAGCCTCTATCAGCCAGTCATTGAGGTAGGGAAAAACTTGAAGGTCTTTGTACTGCAGGTGGGGGAAGATATTTCGCAATTATCTCTGGAGCGGATCAGAGACCAAATGGGAGCACACTGAACTGGTAATGAGTACCCGCTTCTGTGAAGTTGATGAATTTGCAATGGCTGGGATGGATGAAAACATGGAAATAGGCATCTAAGAGATCGGGCTAGTTAGAAAATCTCCATGGTTGAGAAGGTGGAGAATATGCTGAAGGGAAATGGAACTGAAATATTGCTTCTTCAGGTACTTGAGTTTTCGGAGATCGAGAACGGGGTGCCACTCCCCTGATTTCTTTATCACTAGGATAAAAACGGGAGTAAAATCCCATCCCTTTTTAGGAATGTGTAACTTGTTCTGTGGCCCCTTTTGACAACATGGCTAAAACCTCCTTGCAAAGAATATGAAGGTGAGATGGGATGAATTTTGGGGGAATTTGATGTGGGATCAGAGAACTCCAGGGTATGGCCAAGCACAATGAGATCCAGGTCCCACTTGTGTGGTGATTTTGCTCCAGTAATGCAGGTATTGGAATATTCTGGTGCCAGCCAAGAGATGAGAAGGGGGTGTAGCCGGCACCTCAAGGTTGCCACTGCTTCCTATCCGTATCCCTGGCAGAAGCAGCCTGTCTTCTTGGTTGCTGCTCAGCACTGGCTGCTGACGGCTGTGCTCGATAGTGTTAATGCGGTTGATAAACAGCCGAAAAGGACTGCTGGAAAAATTGTGGTTGCTATCTTTGGTATCCTCCACGATAGGTGAAAGCGCTGCAGCCAGGCGATCTGGGAAAATGGGTCTTACGGAACTGGAGAGTCCCTAGGCCCAGTGTCCGCATTTATGGCCTGCAGGGAGTCATCAATGTGCTTCCCGAAGGAAGAATCCCTGTCAAAGGCCATAGCAGGGATCTTAATCTGCCTTTAGCCAACCCTGGTGAAGGGCAGCAGATCCCGCAAACTGCTGGAAGCCTATAGATGCAATATTCATTGCACAGTTAATAATTTCAGATGCCGCCTTTTCGCCTTACAGTAAAATGCATGTGGCTTTTGCTCTTTTGTCTTCCAGTAAGAGGTTAAGCTATGTGGCGCTGTCTGACACATTTGGCAATCATAATGCCCCAGAATGGGGTGAGTGTTTGTGGCACAGAGAGTTGCACCCAATATTACTGATAATTTTTCCCCCGATATCATCTAGTCGCCTGCCATCCTCGTCAGACGGAGAAGAAAATTGGGGAAAAAGTATTCTTAGAGCAGCACTATGCAGCTTGAACAATTGCTGAATCAGATCTTGGATGTTCGATCAAACAGGCAGGTGAGTCCTCTGGCGCCTTATATTCTGTACCTATCCTAAGAAAAACAGCAGTGATGGTTGTTGTGTCTTCATGATGTTCAATCCTTCCTCCCAGATATAATCGACAATCGGTATTGCTCGGACTGTTTTCCTGGAGTGTTCTTTGAAATCGAACAGAAAACAGTCTGATTGTTTAACAGTAATGGGAACCTGGAAACGCTTGGCTGCTCTCTCTAGCGTGTGAAAACCCTCAATGTCTTCCGGTGGAAAATCTACTGGTTGTGGAGCTGGAGGGGAAGGTGGAGGGATGAGGCAGTCATCCCATTCATTGGTAATGGTTTGAGAGTCCAGTATTTCGCCTTCCTCTCTATCCCCATCACCCTCATTGTCTGTTGTAGACAGATTCTCCCAAGGAGGCATGGCGATGCGGGATTGTGTCGTCAATCTTGGTGTAGGTGGAGGAGGTATATGCCCCAGTGATTTAGGTGCAGGTACCACTGCAGGTGGTTGCTGCACGTCAGCTGGAATTGGGAGACGCTTGGAATAATCCTGAAGCCTGCTTTGGTGGTCTTGCACCAGAGCAGCCGGCACCTGGACCATGCCTGGTGGAGGTGGAGCATACCGATGATATTGCTCCACGAAGTGGTGGCTCGGATAGACAGGCTCATAAAAATTCTCTTCCTCCTCTTCATATTTGATGTGCAGCACCGATGGGCTGTGGGCTGCACCAAACATTCCATTCTCTGACTACTGAAGATCCTACAAGAGGCTGAGTGGAAGAGGGGACACCTTGCCAGGAGATCAATATTCAGGGCAAAATGTTTTCTGGAAATGGTAAAATGCTAGTCAACCAGGTTAGCGACCGTATCTTTTGCACTGCATGCAAAAGCAACTTTGGTGGGTTTTTTTGTTTGAACTTCGCCGACGATGACGAGAAAGACTTTTCTGATGGCTGTCTCGTTGACATAGTAGTCGTCGACGGTGGTACTTCTGCTGAAGCTGTGGTCGGCGGCGTTGGTATAGTCTGTCGACATCACGGTCATCGACAAGGTAGTCTTCATCGATGCGGATACAGTCGACAACGGGATGGATGTTGATGGAAAAAGCGTTCACGCTCTCCCAGTTGACATCAAAAGTTTGCTTTTAGGTGCATTGATAATGGTTTCTACGACGTTTCAGTGAACTTGGTCTTTTTGTAAACCGGTTCAGAGGAGGATCTAGGTTTTAATGAAAGGGCTGTAGATGGCTCAGATTTCGAGTCTGAGGAAGCCCGTTTTTGTTTTTCCTTATGAGAGGAGCATTGAGTAGATCTATGATGGGTCTTTTTAAATGTGTTCTTACTTCTGAGGACACTTATGAGATCATTAAGTTTTTGTAACCAGAATAAAAGTCTTCCCTCACTCAGGAAGACTCCCTCACACACAACGTGGGGTGAAAATCTGGGAGAAGATGCCTCTGTTGTAAGTGTTTTAAAGGGTGCTGTCGCCTGATTGGTCATTGTTCAACTTTGGACCTTTTTCAAAAAGGACATAGATAGGCTATTAAGCTGAACTGTGCATTCCATTACAGCCTATTATATTAATACATACTGTTTACAATAGACCATGGGACTCCCTCTTTGAAAACTGGAATGATTCAAGCATGTGAATCTATGAAAAATACCCAAATACTGGAGAATAGTATATAGAACACAGCGCCACTTATCCAGGAAAGGAGGACTTTACGCACAGAAGAATTTTACATATTGTAAGTGGAGAGGTTAAAGATTTCAAAGGCGGCACATTTAAAGCACAGGATTACTTGATAGACCAAAGAGATAAGCCTTTGTACTTCTAAAGTGGTCTTCTGCTGGTGCTTAATGTTTAATATGAAAATGTATTTGAGCAACAAGTAAAAACAAAATAAGTACAATCAACTCTCCTAAGCAGCTGGGTACGAATAGGGTATAAATAAGTGGATATAAACAGACATGTAGAAGAGAAAAGAAAATATCTACATACATAAAGATGTAAATCAAATGTTTCCTTCCCACACTTATATGAAATGAAATTGCTTTAAAGACATCTCTAGTACTGTGACTTGGCACGGTTTATGTTCCAGTTTTACAAAGAGTTAAAAAAAAAAAGGTACTCTTGGCACATCCACTCACCAGGCATTGGGGGCACACCAGGAGGCGGTCCCTGATTGTGCGGTACTGGCATTCTCATGTTGGGAGGGGCTGGTAATGGAGGCAAAAGCATACCAGGAGGAGGTAGTCCAGGAGGTGGGGGAAAAGGAATAATGCTTGGCAAAGCCACATCATCTACAACTAAAGGGTCATTTCCATGATCGAACTGGCAAAGATCCCCACGTACGCAAAATCCCATCTCTGTAAATTAAAAGAGAATATAGATTAGCTCTCATTCTGCATAATTATAAAGAAGCAGGTGTAACAATATACAAATGCAGCTCAAAGCAGGCCTGACCCAAACACCATGTTATTACTATAGAAATCCATTTAGAAGCCAATAAACTGAGCTATATTGTTTCAATGCCCCAGAGAGTTAGGGGAAGTTTTTGAAGGCAAGCAAACCATGTAGCTAATTCTGAACTTAAAGGAGAATGTGTCCTGTAAAACATTTAGATATTTTAGTGGTGGTGTTAAATAAATATAAAAAAGGTACTTACCTGTACCATCAGGTTTGGAATCCCGAATGAAATGTTGGATACAGGACTATTAAAACAAGCATTTAACTTGTTTGGTTCCATCAAGGTCATCGTTTGGATTACTAAACGCATGATATGGTGAAATGGCTCACAACCCCTCTCCTGTGTTGCCAATTTCAATTACAATTCAGTAGCAAAACTGTAGAAGGAACGTATGCAAGTCTCAAAGAAGGGGTAAGTAGGTATACAGGTATGCATTTATCTAGCATTCCTATAGGGCTCATCTAGCCAATAGACAGCAGAGCTCTGACAGGAGCAAAGACAATTATAAAGTCAATGAGTAAGAGAAGAGGTAGCTGGCTTGTGAACTGCCAATGTACTGTTATATAAATTTCTTTAAATAGGGGAGTATTAATCTCTTTCCTAAACTGCAACAGTGTTGGTGCAGTCTTGTTGGATACAGGGATGTTGTTCCGGACCCTTAATGCACAGATGGAAAAGACCTGCTGCATCGTTTTACTTTTTTTACACTTATTTATTTAATAGAGTTTTGTAAAGTGCAAACATGACCCTGGGATATCAGAACTCTGCAGATGAGAATATATGAAGGCAAACGCAATGAGAAAGAATATAATGGTTAACAATAATTATTTGAGCCTCATGCTACAGGCAACAAAAGAAATTCTTGTGCAAGGTTTCAGGATGTCACAGCTATCGCATATGACAGGTCGGAATGTAGCTATGTGAGCGAGGTCTGTGATTACTAATCTTGCTTGGTCGGGTCCTATCAGTGCATTAAGTATCTTTCAATTAGTAGAGATTTCATTCTTTTATTAAAGGCCCTAGTAGAGGTGATTATGTGCATCTCTGGCGGTAGAGAGTTCGAGATCCAGTAAGCACTTCCAGTAGAGGCGCAAGAGTAGGTTCTCTCTTTCTTGAAACTGGGCGGCTCTCGTAAGAGTTTGATCGAGCTTTTCAGTGCACAGCTACCACCTAAAATGTTGAGTTACTGAGGCAGATATTTCAGGGTCTCACACTGGAGATCTTAGTGTGTGAGGCAGGCTATCTTTAGTGTGCCGCACACTTCGAAGGGTAAGCTGCATCTATATTAATCTGTAGTGTGATGGTGTTCTGGGTGTGCTGAGAACCACCAGAGTTTGTGAGTTTGTTTAGAAGTTAAGCAAGGAGCAAAGTTGTAATCGCTTTGTAAATGATAAAGCTGGTTTTGAAGATGGTGCAGGCCAGCAAGGGGAGTCTACATAGTCCCACCCAGGTGAGGGTGATGTGATCATAAAGAAGTACAATTGGCCTTGCGTCATATATTCCCACAAAGCCCACACCCTTGCAAAATGCCATGTTTCAGACCAGGTACACTAAAAGAATTAGCAGAAACCCAGTTTGAAAAGATAGCAGGGAGATAAATTAAAAATACTTTAAACAAAATTCACTAACAAGGTCATCTGGATCACAGCTTGAGACATGGCCAAGCATTTATGGCAAAGTAATAAAGTCAACTTTCATGCAACGCAACATGGAAAAACATAAATGAGAAAATTTTGAGACAACGACAACATTTGAAACCTACAACACGCTACAAGTCTATAAAAGAGTGTGCTACTTGAGTGGTGAGATAGCAGTTATATTGATCATGCACTACTAAAAGGTTATGCTACGAAGGGTAAATATACTATAAGCAGGATGACAAAGTTGACATTTTGAAATCCAAAGCCTTTGCATCCCTTCTACAGTCAACTGACAATGCTCTCACATGCTCAGTGACTGCATACCTTATCTCACTTCTACGCAAGTAAACCTTGATTTCATATTAGCTTTTGGATCCAGCAGCTTTGAATGCTTGGGAGGCTGAAGGGAAGGTAGGAGTGGTCAGTAAGCCAATACAACTTTAAATTTCGACAAACAGTTTACCAAAAGACATCGCATCACAAGCAGATATTTCATTTAGCTGAGAAGGATAATTTTTAAAACCAAAAACAAAAGGCAAAGAATTGGCAAAAGTGAGATTGAAGTCCAGGGCACCATAAATCTTACCCATATAGAGTAAGCAGGCTGTTTTAAACAGGACATTTATCTTGAAACTAGTACTAGACTACGGCTCCTCTGACAGCCATAAAACTATGATGCGACAGAATGAGGAAATGTACTTAGAGACCATGGGAGTAGTGGGGTAATTTCAGGAAAAAGTCAGTAAGTTATTCACAGAGCCAGTGACTGTCAACTGTGCCTTCACTGGTACTAATGTTGTTAAGAGACAGTGAATGATCTATGGTGGCTTTGTCATTAACAAGATATATTTATACATAAAAGGTAACGTTTTTTCTAGAAAGTACTCTTGAATCAGGTTAAACAGAGAAGAGGGATCACATTTCTGATAGATACATAAGCAGTTTATTTTGGTTAAGGTGATTTACCTCATATATACGTCTTGATACACAAAAAGTTATCGCAAACTTTCAAACAAGTTTGCTTGGTGTTGTCACAAGCTTGCAAACTTTTTGGAGGCGACTTCAAGCATAAAATATAAAAATAAATGAGGTAAAAGTATTCGCTATGATTAAAGACAAGATGGGACAACCAATGTACGAGACGATTTTCAACACTTATCAAGAAATATTATATTCATAAACCAGTTCCCCTACCAACAATGCTTACAAATTGATGGTATGGGTGGATCACAAAATCACTGTTTGCAGACTATCTTCTCCTTATGTTGTCTAGGCCGCACTCCTCTTTGCCTGCTCTCCACACGTTACTCCAGACTTTTGAACTAGCATCGGGCCTTAAAATCAATCATGCAAAATCGTGGGCCTTGAATCTTACCATTCAGGCACCTGAGATCACCATGCTTCAGTCTCCTTGTTCCATATCAGTGGGCCTCGCATTCCATCCGGTATTTAGGCCTTAACTTGACCGCTGACCTCACCATGTGGTCGCAAGCTAATTGGCAAGAGTGTAAACTGTCTGTGGTGGACGATTAACGGATGTGGAAATCTCTGTCTCTTTCCTAGCTGGGCTGTCTCAACGCCGTTAAGATGTCTGTACTAGCGAAAATATTCTATTTATTCCAAACTCTCCCCACTTCTTTCCCGCCATACCAGATTCAGACTCTTCAGAGCAAGCTTGCCAATTTTATCTTGGGCGGGAGCAGGCCCCGTTTTTTTTTTATAAAATACCTATGCTAACTCGGGAAGGGGGGGCAATTTGTCCTAATTTAATGGAGTATTACTGGGCCTCACATCTTCGTTTCATTTCCGAATAGGTCACGAGGGAGAGAGCGCAAAGGTTTGGTTCCATATAGACAGGGCATTGGTTTGTAGACCTATATGGGATCTCGCTTGGCCCTCATGGGAGGCGCGGCCACGCAGCGCCTACATGGCCATTCCGACGAAAACTGTCTTGGTCATCTGGGACAAGTTGGCTATCTGTAAATGTAAATGCGTTTGTATTTATATAGCGCCTTCTACCCAGAGGTCTCGTAGCGCTGTATTCATACCGCTATGGAACCCTTCCTGGCTTTCCTGTGAGATGTCCACTCCTGGGCCCCCCCCAGGTGAAGCCAAGCATCCAAGCGCTGCTGGGGCCGTTGTGGAGATTAAGCAAGCTATTGCCCAGAGTCACAGAGTGGGACCCATGATTAGACTAGGCACCGAGGCGAGAATTATTTGGTCCGGGGAGACGGAGTCCAAGAGCCACCGAGGCGGGAATTGAACTCTGGTCCCGGGCCAGACCTCTGCATCAGGGTCTGCCGCTCTAACCATTGAGCCCGCTTCTCTGCGAAGGGGCCTCACCTCTTACCAGTCCCCTAACTCCGATTGCTCGAAATTTACATTTTCTACCTGCCCTGCAGCCACACTCCCACCAAGCCTGGTCCGAAGGGGGGTGTTGGACGCTTCGGGATCTCTTCGAGAGAGACACCTTTTAATCCTTCGATCAATGCAAGTGGGATTTCCAGCTTTCCGAGGTGGCTCTTTTACAGTATCTCGAACTTTGGCACTGGGTTCAGGCGTAGTCTTCTGCCTCGGGAGCCACTTGCCATTTTACCCCCTTCGAACGGCTTGTGTGTTCATTTGAGGAGTCTCTATGCCGGATATCCTGCACTTATCAAATCCTCCAACATGGCCCTCGTCTCTCCCCCATACATACCAGTCACAATGGCAGTCCGGCACTTCCGTTGATATCACGCCCAAACAATGGGTGCAGTTATAGCGCGACATTCCGAGGGTCTTTCACTGTATCTCTCAGAGGGAAACCGCATACAGGATTATGACAATTGTATTACAGCCCTCACTGCACGAGCGCTGCGGGAGATTTTCTTAACATTTGGAGGAATTGTCCGCTTTTGACCGCCTACTGGAAAGAGGTCCTTAGTCACATTAAACACGTGTGCCTAAAACCCCTGCTACACTCATTTTAGGCATCAACCCCCCGAACCTCCTCGCCATGACACACAGGGACTTGCACCTTATTTTACATATGCTTGGCACAGCTAAACAAATAGTAGCGTTATATTAGAAAAAGGCTGAAACACCCCCAGTCACCATATGGTTTACCCACATTTGGCCTACCATGCTGTGGAACTACTCACAGCACAACTACAACTCAGCGACACCAACTTCACAAAGCTTTGGCAACCATTAATAAATTATTTTTGCAAACATGCCCACGCTCTTCTTCAGACTCCGAGGCTTCGAGCTCTGCACCTTTTCGAGGACAAAGTGTCACTCTCTGATGCGGATAGACTTTGGGGGCCCAATAAAGAAGCTGCCAAGTCCCTCCCCTGATGGGCACTGTTCAGACATATTATGCCTTAGCTTGGGCCCTCCCTCCATATGGTTCTTCCTCTCACAGGGGCTTGACTTTTTATTGTGGGGTATCTCATGTACTTTGCTTATACTTCCTACAGCCACACCCCCTAACAGGATTTGTTACCATTTGGCCCATCTTGCAGTTTGGCTGCCTTTCCTTTTCCAGTGCACTGTCCTTTATCCACGACTGCTTACAATGCACATGGTCTTCTCCGCTTTGATTTCACTGGTCAATTTTCCTCTTTCCTCTCTTTTTAGGCATTGTTTCCGCTATGCACCTCACCTCCCTCTCTCTCTCTCTCTCTCTCTCTCTCCTCTTCCTTCGTCTGTTCCTTTTTCTCCTCTTCTTCACCATCTTTTCTCTTTTTCTCCTTTCTAATGACTACTTGTTTGTTGTATTGTTCCTTTTGTTTTTTCTCAATAAAACAGATTTGAAACGAAAATGGAAGGTACTTTAATGGTAAATGAATGTAACATTTCACAGCCAAAAGTACGTATGTAGCAAAGCCGTCATGCTAGTTACCACATTGGAGCAATAAAAGTGGGTGTGGCAATTTCAAATTATTTGTTTAGTTTGTGATTTATTGGGTTCTTTTTTAGCATGAACCTCTGTGCCCGTTATTCCAGGTGGACATTCTCTCTTTGGTGGGAATGCTGAAAATTGTAGCATGGAAAGTTACTAAGAGGCAAACCAACATTGTTATGGACTGCATTTACCACAATGCATCTGGACAAATTAGGTGATGGTATGTCAGGCAGTGAACTTCCTCCTCCAATTTTTATTCGGACGAGCTTCCCGGGATGCACTCTCACTCTGGGAGTGGTACAGAAACCTGATATGACTGAGCAGTGATTCCAACACACGCACATCTAAAGCGGCATTCTCAACTGTAACAGGTTTCTAGAGATACACCGCAATGCCTGAGTCAATAATGGTGAATACCTCAGAAAATTTCAACTAAAGTGAGTGTTAACAAGTACTGCCTTTAACACAAAGCATCTGGTAGAATTTTGTGATGGTATGCCATGCAGTGTTTTACCTCCCCCGTTTAGGGGGTAAGAGCAATAAGACTATGATCTATGTCTTGTTGACAGCAATCTTCCTCACACTCTTATAGTAGCTTGCCCAAAGTTGTTGCGAGGCCAAGGACATGGCCATTTCAGTATCCAATCAGATGGTTTATAGTGCTTTATAAGGAAAATGCTACTTACCAGTAGGCATCTGCTCTTGGCATGTAGAGCTGCAGAGTTACACACTGTGCATAGATCGCCACATAGTGTTGGGCTAGGATGTTTGCAGTTTGTTGTTGTCCCGAAAAGTTCTTTGGAAGTCACAAGATAGGCGACTCCTCCTTAGGACCACATTGCGCATGGGCATCGGCTCCATCCTCAGATTGTTTTTTGCCATTAGGGAAATGATGGAGCTTTGCAAGAAAAGGAAGGATGTCCATGTAAGCTGTATCTAATTAAGATAATACTGGAACAGACAAGGGTAGCCGGGTGGGCGTGTGTAACTGCAGCCCTACATGCCAAGAACAGATGCATACTGGTAAGTAGCATTTTCCGTTCGAGGCATATGAGCTGCAGATTACACACTGTGCATAGATTGTATAGCAGTACCCACTCATAGGGCCGACCACCCCTATCTGTTGCAGTAGTTTGAAATAATGTTTTGAGAACAGCCTGGCCCACATTAGCTTGTTGCTTAGTTTGCACATCTACACAGTAGTGTTTTGTGAATGTGTGCGGTGTAGACCATGTAGCTGCTCTGCAGATGTCACCTAGGGGAATGTTACCTAAAAATGCCATTGAAGCCCCTATTTTCCTTGTAGAGTGGGCTTTAGGGGGAACAGATAATGTACGCTTAGCTTTGTGGTAACAAATCTGTATGGATTTAACAATCCATCTAGCTATCCCAGATTTTGAAATGGGATTACCCGCATGTGGTGGTGAGAAAGACACAAAAAGTTGTTTGGTCTTACGAAAGGGATGTGTTCTCTCGATGTAGTATAGCAATGCTCTTTTGACATCTAGGGTATGAAGAGCTCTTTCTGCTACTGTCTGTGGCTGCGAGAAGAAAACGGGCAGTCCACAGATTGATTGAGGTGGAAGGGAGAAAGGACTTTGGGTAGGAATTTTGGATTAGTACGGAAAACGACCTTCTTATGATGCACTTGCAAAAAGGGTTCTTGAAGGGTTAGTGCTTGTAGTTCACTAACTCTCCGCAGAGAAGTAATAGCTACTAGGAACGCAGCTTCCATGTTTAAAATTATAGTTCACATTTATGTAAGGGTTCGAAGGGAGGTCCCTTTAGCCGTGTGAGAACAATGTTTAAATTCCACACAGGTGAAGGTGGTAGTCTGGGAGGAATTGTTCTCTTAAGGCCTTCCATAAAGTGTTTAATAGCAGGCCCTCTGAACAGAGATGGATGCTGTCTGTTTTGCAGATATGCTGCTATTGCAACAAGGTACAGTTTAATAGATGTGTAGGCTATGTTACATCTTTGGAGGTGCAGTAAGTATCCTATGATGTGTTGAAAAGACACTTCTAGAGGATTAATATTATTGTTGTGACAATATATTACAAAGCGTTTCCACTTAGCTGCAGAACATGCTCTAGTGGTTGGACGTCTAGCTACTTTTATGACATTCATGCTGTCAGGAGGAAGGTTAAGATAACCAAATTCTAGGATTTCAGGAGCCAGATCGCAAGGTTGAGCTGAGCTGGGTCTGGGTGTTTGATCTCTCCACGGTTCTGTGTTAAACGGCGTGGAGACAGGTATCATTTTTGGTGTGGTACTACAGACAGTTGTAGCAGTGTGGTGAACCACGGTTGTCTGGCCCACGTTGGAGCAACTAGGATGAGGGTCAAAGAATGCTGCTGTAGTTTGCGTACTACTAGTGGCATGAGTGGTAGAGGTGAAAAAGCGTAAAAAAATGTGTTTGACCAGTTCTTCCATATCGCATTGCCTTTGGACAGTGGGTGTGGATATCTGGCTGCGAAGCTTGGGCATTTGGCGTTTTCGTGGGTGGCAAAGAGGTCTATCTGAGGTTGTCCGAACATCTGAAAGAATGGTTGAAGAACTTGCGGATTAAGTTCCCACTCGTGAATCTGTTGTGTCTGCAGACTTAACAGATCTGCAATGGTATTTTGTACCCATGGGACATGCTGGGCTAAGAGGAATATGTTTTGAGGTATAGCCCACCTCTATATGTTTTGTGCTAGATGAGAGAGTTGCAGGGAGTGTGTTCCACCCTGTTTCTGTATGTAATACATGGCTGTCATGTTGGCCTTGCGGACTACCACAGCTTTGTTTGATTTCTTGTTGTTGGAAAGCTTTCAGTGCTAGGAATATAGCTAGTAACTCCAGATGATTGATGTGGAGTAACTTTTTTTTGGGTGTCCACCTGCCTTGCATGGTGTGATGCAGTAGGTAGGCCTCCCAGCCGGAGAGTGATGCGTCTGTTGTCATGATTATCTGAGAACCTGACTCTAGGAACGGTCGCCCCTTGGAAAGATTTTTGGTGTTCCACCACTGCAGAGTGCGATTAGTTCGACCGTCTACCAACACTAGGTCTGTTAATTGACCTTGAGCCTGGTTCCATTGACGTGATAGGCATTCTTGTAGAGGACGCATTTGAAGTCGTGCATGGGGGGTGGGCTGTGGACTATGAAAATGCAAGATGCCATCATCCCTATGAGCTGCATGAACACTCGTGCCAGAAGGGAGTGTTGTGGTTGAAACTTTGTGAGAAGAGTTTGCATGCTGGCTATCCTTGCTGGAGTGGGATAAGCTAGCGCTGTTGGGGTGTTCATTCTAGCACCGAGGTATTGTTGTACTTTGGATGGTTGCAGATGAGACTTGGCGTGGTTTATTGTGAACCCCAAGTTGTGGAGCAGTTGGTATGAGTGGGTTCTACACACTGGTTGTATTAGCGAGTCGTCGAGGTACGGGAAGACGTGGATGTGCGGTCTACTTAAATGTGCTGCTGTTACTGCTAGGCACTTGGTGAATACTCTTGGCGCTGGTGTGACTCCGAATTGGAGTACTTTGAATTGATAGTGCTGCCAGTCTATTACAAATCTGAGATACTTCCTGTGAGCTTTGTGAATGGGAATGTGGAAGTGTGCATCCTGGAGATCTAGAGTAGCAAGGAAGTTGTTTTGTAACAGGAGAGGAAAGACTTGTTGGAGTGTGACCATGTGAAAATGGTCTGACTGTATGTATATATTTAGCAGTCTGAGGTCTAGAATAGGCCTTAGAGAGCCATCCTTCTTTGGGATAAGAAAGTATAGGGAGTAAACCCCCTGTTTTGTTGCAGAGGAACTGGTTCTATTGCACTTTTTTCTAGCAAAGATATTACTTCTTGCTTTAACAGTGATAGATGAGGGGGGGGGGGTGAGGGGAGGAAAATCATTGGGTAGGGGTGGAGGCAGAGCGGGAATTGTTGGTTTTGCCTCTGCCTTTGTTGTGATTACCCCTGTAACCCCCTCTCTGGTAGCTCCTAGTGAATGTGGATTGGCTAGGGGTCTTGTAGGAAAAGGAAGGGCTTTCGGAGGAGTAGCCTCTTGCGTTGCCTCTATATGATGAGCGACAAAAAGAAAGTCTGGGAGCTTGCAGCTGCAAGGCTCCCATAGATTTGCTGTGTCGGTGTCTTTTTTCATTTTCTCTAAAGACACATCGACATTAGGGCCAAATAAATGTTTTTCATCAAATGGCTGATTGAGGATGGAATTTTGTACCTCAGGTTTAAACCTGAAATACGTAGCTATGCATGTCTATGCAAAAGGGTACTGGTATTAATTGCCCTTGAGGCAGTGTCTGCAGCATCTAGGGCACAACAAATTGAAGTATTAGTAATATTTTTACCTTCTTGTATGAGTTCATTGGCCCCATTTTTATACTGGTCTGGTAGATGCTGCATTATGGACTCCAGTTCATCATAATGTGCCCTGTCATATCTTGCCAACAACGCTTGAGTGTTGGCAATGTGCCATATGTTGTCTGCCTGTGACACCGTGCGCTTACCAGAGGCGTCAAGAAGTTTAGATTCCTTATCTGGTGGTGAGGCCTCCCCTGATGTCTGTGAATTAGCACGTTTACGTGCATTGGATACTACTAAAGAATCTAATGGTGCTGGACCTCTAATGTAAACTGGGTCTGTAGGGGCAGCTTTGTATTTTTTCTCAATGCGAGGGTTGAGGACCCGAGCCCTGACAGGATCTTCAAATACCTCTATTGCATGCTTAATGACCCCTTTAAGCATTGGCAAAATGGCAGTGGACCTTTGTGTGTTATCAAAAGTGTCCAATAGGAACTCTTCCTCTACAGTCAACCCCATTGTACTGGGCAGCTCTTTGGACTAGTAGGTTAAAACCTATAGTGTCCTCTGGTGGGGAAGGCCTGGAAGGATATACATCGTCTTGGGGGACGTAAGGCACATCAGGGGTGTTATAATCATCCCATGGGTTAGGTGACTGAGGGGGCACTATTGGTCCCTGCTGGGTCATGTGCACCCCCAGCTGTGACATCAGAGTCTGTATCTACATCATCTGGGTTAGTGGATGGTGTAGGCGAATGATGTGGTGGAGGAGGTGTAGGAGGAGGAACAGTATGGGGAGGTGGTGGAGAAACGACCCTTAATGGAGAGGTTGCAATGTCCCTCTTCATTAGGGGAGGAGGAGATGCAGGCGCCTCTAGTGGTCTCTTCTTGGAGCTAAGAGCTAGTTGTCCAGTCTTAGGATTCTTTACAAGAGTTTTTTTAGTAGCATCTGGTGTAAAAAGCTCTTCTGTATCTGGCAGATCCTTCGGCGTCGAAGCTTTCGGATCCGGAGTTTTCTTCGGCACCGACTCGGTAGCTGGTCTAGAGTCTTTTGGCTTAGAAGTATGACCTTTTGAAATTTCTTTTACCGGAACGTGTTTTTTCGGTTCCGAGTGTTTTTTCGGCTCCAAAGCGTGAGAGTCGGCGTGGTTGAGGAAGATGGCTTCTTTTTCGGTGTCGGTATGGGATCCGCACCGGGAATAGGCTGACTCAATCTGAGCCGACTGAAGGCTGAATAGGCTTCTTTGCCGAGCCTGAAGGCAGGGCGTGGGAAGCAGTCTCTAAGTGTGCACCCGGGCCTGAAGGTGAGAGTGTGACCGAAGCCTTTTCTGAGGGTGTCGAGGAAGGGTTGGGGTTGACGGTCTTACTTACGAACCGTTGAGCTGGAGTGATGTCCTCGACGTCCGAGTCTTCGGCATCAGAGGAGCTGGCACTTCCTTCGGCCTGCTGGTGTTCTGGCACGTCGATGTCTTCTTCGAAGATGTCGTCGGGAATCAACGCTGACGAGCAAGCCATTGTTCTTCGAGCTCATCTGTCCCTAATGATCTTCTTGGAGCGGAAAGAGGCACAGGCGGAACAGTCTTGGCCTAGTGCTCCGGTGAGAGGCAAAGGTTGCACACATCATGTAGATCTGTGTGGGGAAACTTCGACCCACATTGAGGACACTTCTTGAATAGCGTCCTTTCCATGAGCCAGAGAGTAAGGCCTAGGTAGGCCCGAAGGCCTTCGTCTACGACCGGAATCGAAGACTTCGAGGTGGTGAAGAATCGCGTCGATGTGGAGCGCGATCGAAACAATACCGTCTAAGTGGGTGAGGATTGCGTGCCGAAGGAAATTCAATCTCAAACCGGAGCGCAGGAAACACATCCGAGCCCGTTTGCGGAAAAAAACTATCTGAGGATGGAGCCGATGCCCATGCGCAATGTGGTCCAAAGGAGGAGTCCCCTATCTTGTGACTTCCAAAGAACTTTACAGGACAACAACAAACTGCAAACTTCTAGGCCCAACACTAGGTGGCTATCTATGCACAGTGTGTAATCTGCAGCTCATATGGTTTCTGAAACAATGCTTAGACCAAGGGCATATTCTAGTATTTTTCGCGGTACAGACAGCTTGGATAGCCAAACAATCTCAAAGCAGATCCCTTGCCCAGCAGAGTAAACCAGTGGTAAGGCTAGCAAACTTTAAAATTGTGGGAGCAAACAGCCATATCATAATCAGCCAAGAGAGCAGATTCTGGTATGGTTTCTACTGCTCCATCCACCTTCCGACAAACAAATTCATAAGAGAATGGGTCCAGGTGCCGTACCGTACAATATCATTTTGACAAATGTCTGCAAAAATGTCACTGGTTTTACATGTAGCTCTGAATAGGCAATTATGAAGTATTTAAATACCTTCATGGTACAGCAAGTACATCTGACACTTCCCAACAGTGCCTGGGAAATAAGGGGTCAACCCGCAAAAAAGTGTGCATTGTTCAGCAAAATTTTCTCAAAAAGGTCTCAAAAGCAATAGGTTGAGGCAGGTCAAATAATCTGGGTTGAGCTATTGGAATAGCCTACTATCATTTAGCAAGATGTATACAACTTTAATCACATATACCCTTCACATAATTGTATGTTTCCATCCTGTCCATCATAAATATGTTATCAGTTGTTGTTAGAATTTGGGGTCTCTGGTTGGCGCAGTGAAGCACTGGCGACAAGCAGGGACCCTCTCCTCTACGTCAGGGCAAGGGATTACTCCCAGAAATAACCCCTACTCACCCTCTAGGTAGTGTGGCGCAAGCAGTCTAGGCTAAACTCTGGAGTGCATAGGGTTAAACATTTGCAGTATCACACACAATAATCGCCAACCCACCACACAATGACACCAGACTGTATTAGTGTGAAAATATAACTCTTTTATATTTCAAGCAGGCTTATAAATACAGTCTTATCAGTTAACACGGGCTCCAGTTACTTGTAATTAGGTTGCCACAGTTCTTTGTTCAGCTTTTCAAAATAGTTCTTAAACTTCCAAAAGGGGTTAACCTCTCCCAATACTTCCATGGTAATGCAGGCAATAAAAACAGTTTAAAGAGAGGTAGCCCGGTCCTCACCAGGCTCCTCCGTGTTGTAGATGGTGCCCCAGGCGTTGCGGAACGGTTTGTGGGTTCATGTGCGCTTCCTGCTTGCACTACGGGCCCGCCTGCCAAAGCTCACGCTTCTCGTGTGGGACGCGTACGGCACGGCCGGGTCTGTCAGGGCGTACGAGTCGTACAACAGGGTGCGACTCGTACCAGAGGTAAAAAATGCTTCGCGAGCGTACCAGGCGCCCAGGGGACTCAGAGCGGTGCGAGCCTTGCTGTGGAAGCGGCTCGTACCGCGGCTGGCTGGGGTCTCACTCTGCGGGGCTGCAAAGGTCAGAGGGCGGTGCGAGCTGAACAGGGCAGGACGCTCGCACCGCGGGGGCAACACAGTACCTTGGAAGATGCGAAGAGGGTCGAGGCAGCAATGCCGGGGGTCGGCTCGGAGTCCTGCGTCGCGGTGTCTTCCTTCCTGGGCAGATGAGAGCGACGGCTCGGCTCGAAGGTTGGCGTTGCGGCGCGGGCCGGGTGACTTGGGCAAAGCCCCTCAGGGTCCGTCAAGAGGGGGGCACACGCTGGGTGCGGGCGAAGCTGCAGGGCACGTCAAGGGGGTCGAGACGGGCTTCTCTGCACAACGCGCCGCAGCCGCTCACAGACAGCGGCAGGCACTATCCCGGGCACAGGTCACGAAGGGGCAAGCAGGCGCAGGGCGAGGCATCTCCTCACGATGCGAGCTACGGCTCGTTTGGGCGACAGTCACGGTGCTTGGGCCAGCGAGGATGGTCTTTGCGGTGCTTCTGGGGCCTTGGCAGGCAGCAGTCACGGTGCTTATAGGGACGGTAGTGCCCTGGGCCTCTCAGGGGGCACGGCGGTTGATCACGACGCGCTCCGCTGTTCCCAAGTAGAAGTGCAGGGGGAACGCAGCACTCACAGCGGTTCCTCTATCAGGGAGGGTAGCGCCCAATGTTCCTGGGGCGCTGTTCAGGAGGCAAGTTCCACCGCAAGCCCTTGGAGATCTTTGTAGGAGTTTGGCACAAGTTCAAAATAAAGCAAAGTCTTTCAGTCTTTCTTCTCCTGCTCTCCTTCAGCAGCAAGGCACCCACCACAGGCCAGTCTCTTGGGGTCAGAGTCAGTACTTCTCCATGCAGCTTCCAGGGTCCTCCTCTTCAGGCAGAGCTTCTTCTTTGCGCAAACAGGATCTAATTTACAAGGAACAGGGCTCCTACTTTTATACAGAGTTTTCTTTGTTCTCCCAGGCCAGGGGGGCCTTTGCATAACTCCATTCAGGCTCTGAGCACTTATTGGGTGTACTCTGGTGTCTTCTTTCAGTGTGAGGGGCAGGCACATCAGAAGCTCCGCAGGAGGTGGAGCCAGCATTGTGTGGACAGGGGCAGCCAGGAGTTCCTTGATGACAGTGCTTCGCCCTTCCTGGGCCAGGTGCCGGCTGAGTCATCAGTCGCTCCCCAGGGGGCGGAGCCAGCATTGTGGTGGCAGAGCACAGCCTGATTAAGTTTGTGAGTGCTCCTCTAGATTCTGTTTGGGAATAGTTGTCGTCTTTGAGGAAGGGATAAGCCCTTTCTAATGTGAAGGATTTAGAATCCCGTTCGTACTGAGCGGTCTTACTGTTGATGGTGTTGTCTTTGAAGGTCTGTATTTCCTTATCTAATTTCTCTAAAAGAGCCTTAGAGTCCGGAACCACCTGACTGTCCCTGATAGCTTTAGATATCCTAGAAATCTGAGGGCAAATTTGCCATATGGACAACTTCTCCGCATTAGGAGAAATTGTTCGGAGCTGGGACAGTTTGATCAACATGGGCAAAACTTCTGTGAAGAACTGATACAACGCGGTTACCCCAAAAAGCTATTAAAACATTCTTTCAAGAGAGCACGGTATACACCCAGAGAGTGCCTCCTTGAAATTAAAACTAAACGTGACCTTGAAAACCTGGTTTGTGTGACGACATTTTGTGCAGAAACCCACAAAATACGACAAATGGTGGTATAACACTGGCACTTGTTAGAAGAACTGGAAACACCAATTCCCCGCCCAATATTTGCTTTTAAGAGAAATCAAAATATTGGTCAGCAAATAGTCCGTGCAGACATCAGAATAGCTAAACCAAAAAGTGATTTGTTGTCCCAATGGGGCCTCAAACCGATTGAAGGACACCACAGATGTGGAAATTGCATTGCGTGTGACACGACGATTGAGGGTAAAATCTTTCAACATGTCAACACAACTTGGTCACATACAGGTTTCACTAATTGCAGGACGAAAAATGTCGTTTATGCAATTATTTGCCCTTGCTCTAAAATCTATATAGGCAAGACCAATCAACAGGTGAATACACGTATGACACAACATAGGTCACGCATCAAGAATAAAGTTCTAACTGCGCCCTTGGTCCAACATTTCTCTGACCAACAACATGGAGAAAATGATTTTAAATGGACTGTTATTCAGCATAAATCAATCTAAATCAGGCATCAACACTGAACAAATTCTATTGAGATAGGAGGCCTATCTGATACTCAAATTTAATAGTACTCAAACGGGTTTGAATTCACTGTCTGAAATTTCGCGTCTTTAAACTTATAGCGTGATCTATTCCCGAATGACTACAACACCCACAATGCCGAGTGTGGTGTTCACTGTGATGTAGGAGCCCCACATGGCCACTTGGCTGCCAATGTGTTCGCATTTCCTGGTCTGACTACGCAAGAGAGAGGTGAGTGTTAGCGAGGTCCCAAATAATGTCATGAAAACCGTAGCTTTTTTCGCCCCAAACTAAGGATTTCCTTATCTTGAATCTAGCGCGACTGAAATACGTCTTTGCGAACAACGCGGAGGAGCTTAATCTTGGTCCCCGCGATTGACTAAAGCCTCCCATTGTGAAAGACACAGAGAAACGGCATTGCGACCGACGATCTCCGCTCCACCTTGAAACAACAACAGGTATGTTTCTCTTCACTCCCTCGCCAAAAACCAATGCGTATATGTTTTAAACATAATTCAATACTGAGCACAATTATTGTGCCTTACAGATATCACCGGAATTGTACCACGATTTAAGTGACCACAGAGTGAATCTATTCATAGCCTCACCGTTACAACAGATTGAGGTAGGAAATTTGAGTCTTTCTGGCGCGGAGCCAATCATACTGTGCCGACTCAGGTTGTTCAGTAAGCATGCTACTTTTTCACACAACAGGTCATCTGTTACATTGAAATATCGTGACTTACAGCCCTTCGTGAATAATTGGACCGCGAGACCGCGCCGCCCATTTATGAAGGTAACTAGTCTAGCGACTTCCAGCATCCATAGGGGGCCTTGAATGTATTAGTTTCTAGTTATTGAAACGAACTTCCATTATATTTTCTATTCATATAGATCATCTGCAATGAAAGAGCCCTGAGGAGAATCTGCGATTTTTGACAGATTCGAAACGCGTCGGCAAACGGCAAACAGGCAGCATAAATTATTAGCTCTTGAATAGATTATTCATTAACTTTGAGTTAATTGCCAAACAATAAGGAAAAATGTAGTTCTTGTTGCCATTTTTTTCACCTTGTGGGTACGATAGTGGTTTGAAATTTCGCAAAGAGTAATTATTTGTGGATATATAATCACTATATTCTTTTGTAAAAGAAGTTTGTGTATAAATGTTCACTTATTTGTATATATGTCAATTGTATAATAGTTGTAAATATGTGTAAATGTTTTTTGTAAAGTATTCTTCTCACCTATGAAAAAATATATAAAAATTATTGAAAAAGTTTAAAAGGGTTCAAATAAAAGTACCCATACAAACAGATGATTCATTTTTGTTTGTATTCTCAAAACTTTGAGAGAATAAATCATTGGGAGGGCCAGCAATCCTCTTTTTTGCACGTAACTTTCTAAAAGTAGCATTTGCAAACACAGGATATTAAAAAAAACTTTACTAAAATAAGTATTTTATTATTCTGAGTTCAGGCATACTAAACATTATTTTCTACCATGTTCCCTGAGCCTGCTGGGATTATAGAGTGTAATAATTCCAGCAGCCCATCTGGCCTAAAGGGAACAGGTAGCCTTACAATAGTGAAAAACGATTTTGGCAGTAATTCAATATCAGGACATGCCACACACATCAGAGCATGTCCTACCTTACACTTACAATGCACCCTGCCCTTGGGCCTACCGTAGGGGTGACTAATATGAAGTCAAGGGAAGGTTTAGGGGCAGGCAAGTGTGTGCACTTGCCCAGCCAGCATGACAGTACCAGACTGCACGCAGGTTCTGCAATGGCAGACCCTAGACACATTTTAAAAAGGCAGCTTCTGTGGGTGGCGCAACCAGCGCTGCAGGCCCACTAGCAGTATTGGCATTTACAAGCCCTGGCACTCCTGGTGCACTCTGAGGACTGATAGTAAATCCAATGACCCAATCAGGAATATCAATCATAGTTACACTTTACATAGGGAGCACTTGCACTGCTGCACAGATTGGCCATGGCGCAGTGCCCTGAGCAGCGGACACCCGCAAAAACATCTGAGGCACATCATCAAAAAGTGGAAGGGAAACTCACGCAAAGGTGCCAGGTCTAACACGTGTCCCCTCCAGCTGAAATGTGGGGAGAACTACCCTTACCCCGGGAGTTCCTCATCACTAAGGCGGAAAAACCTGGACAGACCGTCAGCATTGGCGAGATCTGTGCCAGGGCGATGTTCCACTGTGAAGTCCATACCCTGTAGGGAGATGGACCACCTCAACAGTTTTGGGTTCTCACCCCTCATTTGCACTAACCACCTGAGGGGCCTGTGGTCTGTCTGAACCCGGAAGTGAGACCCAAACAAGTAGGGTCTTAGCTTCTTCAGCGCCCAGACCACAGCAAATGCTTCTCGCTCAATTGCACTCCACCTACGTTCCCGGGGAAGTAACCTACTGATGAAGGCTACAGGTTGGTCCCAGCCCTCCTCAGTCATCTGTGAGAGAACAGCCCCTACACCATGCTCTGAAGCGTCTGTTTGCACTAGAAATTCCTTGGAAAAATCAGGAGCCAAGAGCACGGGCGCCGTGCACATGGCAGTTTTCAGGGTGTCAAAAGCCTTCTGACAGGTGTCAGTCCAAATCACATTCCTGGGCTGCTTCTTAGAAGTCAGCTCTGTCAAGGGGGTCACAATAGTGCCATAGCCCTTGACAAACCTCCTGTAGTACCCAGTGAGCCCCAGGAAGGCTCTCACTGCAGTCTGGGTCTTGGGGGGCTCCCAAGCCAGGATGGTCTCAATTTTGGGTTGCAAGGGGGCCACCTTGCCACTCCCCACTTGGTGTCCCAAGTTCACCACTGATCCCTGTCCAATCTGGCACTTGCGCAGGGCCGTCAACACTTCCCAGAGGCGTCGCAGGTGTTCTGGCCAGGTGCCACTGAACACTGCAATGTCATCCATGTAGGCGGCACTGAACTCATCCAGCCCAGCCAACACCTGGTTGACCAACCTCTGAAAGGTGGCAGGGGCATTCTTCATTCCAAATGGCATAACCCGGAACTGGAAATGCCCATCTGGTGTAGAGAATGCTGACCTCTCCTTTGCCCCATCGGTCAAGGCGATCTGCCAGTACCCAGACGTTAAATCAAACGTGCTGAGGAACCGGGCAGCCCCTAGCCGATCAATGAGCTCATCAGCTCTGGGGATAGTGTGCGCGTCAGTCTGGTGACTGAATTGAATCCTCTGTAGTCCACACAGAACCGGAGTTCAGGTGTGGCTCCCGGCGCAGCAGCCTTTGGGACCAAGACCACGGGGCTGGACCAAGGACTGCTGGAGGACTCAACCACCCTAAGAGCAAGCATCATGGAGACCTCCTCCTTGATGCAGGCCCTGACCCTGTCAGTTACTCTGTAGGCCTTATGCCTCACAGGTAAGCTGTCTCCTGTGTCCACATCATGGACGCACCAATCTGTGACACCAGGAACAAGGGAGAACAGATCTGGAAACTGCCCCAGCAATTGGCGGCAGTCTTCCTGTTGCTCAGGCGTCAGGGTGGGTGAGAGGTTAACTCCATCCACTGACCCAACTTTCTCAGAGGCTACCAAGAGGTCAGGAAGAGGCTCAGACTCCTCCCCCATTCCATCATCAGTTGCCAACACATGCCCACTTCGGACCTCTTCAAGTGGGGCTTAAGGCAGTTAACATGTAGGACCCTCAAAGGGTTCCTGGGAGACTTCATGTCCACCAAGTAGGTGACGGACTTTTGCGCTCCACAACCTCAAATGGACCTGTCCACTTATCCTGAAGTGCACAAGGCTCCACTGGGGCTAAGACCCACACCTTTTGTCCTGGCTGAAGCTCTACCAGAGTGGCATTCTGGTCGTACCACCGCTTCATCTCTTCCTGGCTGGATTCTAGGTTTGCCTCAGCAAGTTTCCTGAATCACCTGGTCTGGTTTCTGAAGGCCTGCATGTAACTGTATACATTCTGGGGAGGTTTCCTGGGAGATTGCTCCCAGCCTTCCTTTACCAAACTCAGAGGTCCTCTCACTGGGTGAACGTACAGCAGTTCAAAGGGGCTGAACCCTAGGGACTTCTGTGGCACCTCACGGTATGCAAAGAGAAGGCATGGCAAGAGGACATCCCACTTACACCTCATTGGACGTTCCAGGCCCATGATCATGCCTTTTAGGGTTCGGTTGAATCTCTCAACCAACCCATTTCCTTGGGGGTGGTAAGTGGTGGTGAACTTGTATGTTACACCACACTCTTGCCAAAGGTATTTCATATACTTGGATATGAAATTAGTGCCCCTGTCGCTCACCACCTCTAGAGGGAATCCCACTCGTGAGAAAATTCCCATCAGTGCCCGTCGCACCACGGGGGCCGTCACTGTCCTCAGAGGGATGGCTTCAGGGTACCGGGTGGCATGGTCCACCAAGACCAGGATGAACCTGTTGCCCATGGCGGTCTTGGGGTGCAGAGGCCCAACAATGTCAATACCCACTCACTGGAAGGGAGTACTGACCATGGGGAAGGGTTGGGGAGGAGCCTTGTGCTTCCCTCCGCTCTTACCACTTGCCTGGCAAGTCTGACAAGATCTACAGTGAGCATCTGAGCTCCTGTGCATTTGGGGCCAATAAAAGTGGGTGACAAGCCTGTCATAGGTCTTGTCCATCCCCAAATGTCCTGCTAACGGCACATCATGAGCCAGCCCCAGTAGGAAGGCTCTGAACTTCTGGGGTACCACCAGCACATGGGCTGACCCAGGTTCAGCAGCCTTAGGCTCTGAATACAGGAGGTCATTCTCCCAGTACACATAATGTGTCTTGGCCTGAACACCATTGGCCTGGTCTGCAGCCTGCTGCCGCATACCCATGAGAGAAGGGCATTCTTTCTGCTCCCTGCAGAATTCCTCCCTGGAAGGGCCGCCTCCTTGCTGCCAATGGGTCAGCTCAGGCAGGTCCCCCAGTTCAGCAACCTGTTCCCCTGTAGGCTCCAGGGCATCCCCCTCAAGGGCTGCTTCCTCCTGGACCGTGGGAACTTCAGGGGCCGGTTTCCCGCGCCCCCTTGTGCCTTCTCCCTAAGGCCGGTTCCTGGGCCTCTCCTTCAGACCCCAGGATCTCTTGAGCACCCCTACTGGCTGCCATCGACCAGGTGGTCACGCACGCCTAGTCAGGCAAATCCACCATCCTCAGGTGAGTCGTCTTCTCCACGTTTTCCCAGGGGAGCTCTCCAAGTCATTCCCTAGAAAACAGTCAACAGGCATGGTTTTCCTCACACAGACCTGCAGAGTACTAGAGACCCCCCCCCCCCACTCGAAGGGAACTTGAGCCATCGGACACTGACTCTCTGAATTATCAGCATTGATAACCCTACAGTAGGCATGGGGTACAACCTGCTCTTGAGACACCAGGTGCTGCCTCACTGCAGTCACGCTGACTACTGCATCTCTAAGAGCCTCAGATTTCTTTCCATTGATGGTCACCACCTGCCCATATTTCTTAGTGTTAAAGGGCAGGTAGTTCTCAGGGACCATCTCACTGTCTCCTAGCGAGACTAGGGTCATCTGAACAGGATCTCCACCCCCAGGGACTACTACTTCTTCCCCCAAATTAACACTAGTTACTTGCCGGGGTGGAGCACCAGTGGGTGCTGGTTTACCAAACAGGCGACACTTGGGGTCACTGGCAATGTGCCCCGGGTCACCACACCTGTAACAATTGAAGGGCCCCTTTGGAACAGGTCTCCCTGTCGGGGCCCCGTTCTGCTTCGGGGGTGGGGGAGGCTGAGAACCTTTCTGCTGGTTCCCTTGGGGATTACTTTGGGGGCCTTTAGGGAACTCTCTCTGTTTACCCCTGTCACCCCCCACTCTTCTGCTGAGGACCCTGCCCACCCTTGGCGGAGTCTCCCACTGGACCCTTGTGGACCCTGGTGCTGAGCCAGCGGTCCGCCTCCTCAGCAAGCTTCCTCGGGTTGGACAGTTTGCTATCAAACAGGTGCTGGCATAGCTCTGGAAAACAATGATCAGACAAGTACTCCCATGCAATTAAATCAAAAATCCCCTGAAAATCATTTACCTTTAGCCATCCATCCAGTACATATGTACTCCCAGGACGCTTTTCACTCCCCCTGAACTTCTGTCTATACATTTCAGGGGTAAGCCCATACCTGGTCATTAAGGCCTCTTTCATGCGGGGATAGGAACTCTGTTCTTCAAGGGGCAAATCTAGCAGGGTGTCCAGCCCTTCGCTAAGGAACCTTCCCCACAACCCCGCTCCCCAATCCTGGTCAGGGACCCGGTGGGAGGACATGGCTACTTCATAAGCCCCAAACCAGTGTCATATGTCATCCCCCCTAAAGAACTCCTTAACTACATCTCTGGGTATGTACACCCTGGACTCTACCTGCACCGGCGTTGTGCTGCCATCAGAGGGAGGATGCTCTGAACTTTTCTCCTTTAGACTCATCTCCCTCAATTTCACTTCATGATCCATTTGGATTTTTCGCTCTTCCAGAGCCATTCTTTTGCTCTCAAGCTCCAGTTAGCCCTTCAATTTTAACTCTGCCAGCTTCATTTCATGATCCCTGGTTGCCTGTCTGTCTGCCAGCTCCTCTGGCAACAGGCCTCTGCCAAAGCTATGGACGCTGTCTGCTCTGTCAGGTACAATATCCTCAGGTGACTCCCTTGATTCAATCCAGGCTTTTAGGGCTCTGTGGAAATCCTCCTTGGTTTTGCACCCCACAAGTGGAACCTTGAATTTCTTGACAAAGGAAATTAGCCCCATTTTCTTGTAGTCGTCCAACTTTGACGCATCCCATTCTATCTCCAACACATCAGAGGCTACAGATTCTGCCCTCCCTACACTGTTGGTGCCAGGCATGGCTTCAAACAAAAGGGATCTTCTTCCAGCAAAGAAAAAAAAATTAAAAAGTCTGTAGCTACGTTACTGGACGGTATTCAATGTGCCAGAGTCAACAATCACTGCATGGACACTGCAAATTTAAATTCGTGATCCTCACCGCTGCGTCCAATGTTAGAATTGGGGGTCTCTGGTTGGCGCAGTGAAGCACTGGTGACAAGCAGGGACCCTCTCCTCTACGTCAGGGCAAGGGATTACTCCCAGAAATAACCCCTGCTCACCCTCTAGGTAGTGTGGCGCAAGCAGTCGAGGCTAAACTCTGGAGTGCATAGGGTTAAACATTTGCAGTATCACACACAATCACCAACCCACCACACAATGACACCAGACTGTATTAGTATCAAAATATAAATCTTTTATATATTTCAAGCAGGCTTATAAATACAGTCTTATCAGTTAACACGGGCTCCAGTTACTTGTAATTAGGTTGCCACAGTTCTTTGTTCAGCTTTTCAAAATAGTTCTTAAACTTCCAAAAGGGGTTAACCTCTCCCAATACTTCCAAGGTAATGCAGGCAATAAAAACAGTTTAAAGAGAGGTAGCCCAGTCCTCACCAGGCTCCTCCGTGTTGTAGATGGTGCCCCAGGCGTTGCGGAACGGTTTGTGGGTTCATGTGCGCTTCCTGCTTGCACTACTGGCCCGGCCTGCCAAAGCTCACACTTCTCGCGTGGGACGCGTACGGCACGGCCGGGTCTGTCAGGGCGTACGAGTCGTACAGCAGGGTGCGACTCGTACCAGAGGTGAAAAATGCTTTGCGCGCGTACCAGGCGCCCAGGGGACTCAGAGCGGTGCGAGCCTTGCTGTGGAAGCGGCTCGTACCGCGGCTGGCTCGGGTCTCACTCTGCGGGGCTCCCGTGGCTGCAAAGGTCAGAGGGCGGTGCGAGCTGAACAGGGCAGGACGCTCGCACCGCAGAGGCAACACAGTACCTTGGAAGATGCGAAGAGGGTCGAGGCGGCAATGCCGGGGGTCGGCTCTGAGACCCGCGTAGCGGTGTCTTCTTTCCTAGGCAGATGAGAGCGACGGCTCGGCTCGAAGGTTGGCGTTGCAGCGCGGGCCAGGTCACTTGGGCAAAGCCCCTCGGGGTCCGTCAAGAGGGGGGCACACGCTGGGTGCGGGCGAAGCTGCAGGGCACGTCAAGGGGGTCGAGCCTTGCTTCTCTGCACAACGCGCCGCAGGCGCTCACAGAGAGCGGCAGGTCACGAAGGGGCAAGCAGGCGCAGGGCGAGGCCTCTCCTCACGATGCGAGCTACAGCTCGTTGGGGTGACAGTCACGGTGCTTGGGCCAGCGTGGCTGGTCTTTGCTGTGCTTCTGGGGCCTTGGCAGGCGGCAGTCACGGTGCTTGGAGGGACGGTAGTGCCCTGGGCCTCTCAGGGGGCACGGCGGTTGATCACGACGCGCTCCGCTGTTCCCAAGTAGAAGTGCAGGGGGAAGGCAGCACTCACAGCGGTTCCTCTATCAGGGGGGGTAGCGCCTAATGTTCCTGGGGCGCTGTTCAGGGGGCAAGTTCCACCGCAAGCCCTTGGAGATCTTTGTAGGAGTTTGGCACAAGTTCAAAATAAAGCAAAGTCTTTCAGTCTTTCTTCTCCTGCTCTCCTTCAGCAGCAAGGCACCCACCACAGGCCAGTCTCTTGGGGTCAGAGTCAGTACTTCTCCATGCAGCTTCCAGGGTCCTCCTCTTCAGGCAGAGCTTCTTATTTGCGCAAACAGGATCTAATTTACAAGGAGCAGGGCTCCTACATTTATACAGAGTTTTCTTTGTTCTCCCAGGCCATGGGGGCCTTTGCATAACTCCATTCAGTCTCTGAGCACTTGTTGGGTGTACTCTGGTGTCTTCTTTCAGTGTGAGGGGCAGGCACATCAGACGCTCCGCAGGAGGTGGAGCCAGCATTTTGTGGACAGGGGCAGCCAGGAGTACCTTGATGACAGTGCTTCGCCCTTCCTGGGCCAGGTGCCGGCTGAGTCATCAGTCGCTCCCCAGGGGGCGGAGCCAGCATTGTGGTGGCAGAGCACAGCCTGATTAAGAGTCCAGGGGCACTCCTACCTCCCACTAAGATGTAATCCTTGCATTCACCACCTGTCATCCCCAGCCCTGTCACTCACACATCCCAGACAGTCAGATACACATCCAAGCAGAGGCGGGCTGAAATGGTTAGGCAAGCAAATGCTAACTTTCTAAAAGTAGCATTTGCAAACACAGGATATTAAAATAAACTTTACTAAAATAAGTATTTTATTATTCTGAGTTCAGGCATACTAAACATTATTTTCTACTATGTTCCCTGAGCCTGCTGGGATTATAGAGTGTAATAATTCCAGCAGCCCATCTGGCCTAAAGGGAACAGGTAGCCTTACAATAGTGAAAAATGAATTTGGCAGTAATTCACTATCAGGACATGCCACACACATCAGAGCATGTCCTACCTTACACTTACAATGCACCCTGCCCTTGGGCCTACCATAGGGGTGACTAATATGAAGTCAAGGGAAGGTTTAGGGGCTGTCAAGTGTGTGCACTTGCCCAGCCAGCATGACAGTACCAGACTGCACGCAGGTTCTGCAATGGCAGACCCTAGACACATTTTAAAAAGGCTGCTTCTGTGGGTGGCGCAACCAGCGCTGCAGGCCCACTAGAAGTATTGCCATTTACAAGCCCTGGCATTCCTGGTGCACTCTACTGGGGACTGATAGTAAATCCAATGACCCAATCAGGAATATCAATCATAGTTACACTTTACATAGGGAGCGCTTGCACTGTGGCACGGATTGGCCGTGGCGCAGTGCCCTGAGCAGCGGACACCAGCAAAAACATCTGAGGCACATCAGCAAAAAGTGGAAGGGAAACTCACGCCAAGGTGCCAGGTCTAACAGTTGTATATTATCAATAATGTCTTTGGAAGAAAGCGAGACAATGTAAACCAACACACATCACAATTTTAAGCTGAAGTAAGGTCTCCCTCGGGTTAGAAATGTTTTGAAGGCTCAGTCACTTCAACTACTGAATCAGTATAGAGATACCTTAGAGGTGCAGATGATAGACTGATGCTTTAGCTTATATCAATCTCACAGGCTAATACACTTGACCCACCCCTCAGGGGAGAGAGGCAAGAGAGGTGCAAACAGACCTATTCATTCCTTAAGTTGCATTAATTTAGAGGCCCAGGCCTCAAACTGCAGTAGTAATTACACTGTCCCAAAAATCTACGTCAATCAAGATGATGAAATACTTCCATGAGATCCATGAAATATGAGACACAGCAGCAAGTTGCATAATGCACAAAGTAAATTTCCTTGGCAATAAAAGAACTCAACGTAGAAAAATAAGTTATTACCTTTCCTTACCTTCTGAATATTCCCCAGACACCGTTCTGCTCAGTAAAAGATGTTTGGAGGCTAGATAGTCACCATCATTGCACGCTGTGAGTTGCTCTTCAGACTGTCGGTGCCCTTAGAAGTAGAGTCCCAAAAGCAAATTGCTTGTGACCAGTGTGCAGATTTCTAGACTTTAGATTTTAAGAGAAGGATGGGGAGGAATCTGTGGCTACATAGAGTCTCTACCAAAAAGAGAGTTACCGAAGGGAAGTAACTTGCTCTTCTGATTAAGACTTCTAGGTGCAAATTCCTCACTTTCTGAATTGATACCAAAGCAGTAACTATTTGGAACCTGGTCTATGAATGGGCTCAAACCTGAAAATCCGGAAGGAACGAGTGGGCAAAAAGTCCATTTCGGCAAAATAGACTATCCAGACAATAGCACTTTGTAGACATATTGAGGAGCGCCCACCTAGCCTGGCAAATGTCTAGGACAGGAACACCATGTGCGAACACAGTGGTAACAGCTTTGTTCCATGTAGAATGAGCATGCAGCCCTTCCAGATGATGCTTTCTGACCAACTGCGTAGATCATAATTCAGAGGGAGATGGTTCTATTTTGCCCCCTTTCCTTTTTTTGCTCCAGAGAACTTCAGAGCAATCATTGTAAAACCGGAGCGCTATTTTTGAATCCCAGGGATGGAATCTCTGCTCCTCCTTAGAGGGGTGAGGCGGAGCATAGAACGCTGGCAGGGCGACAGTTTGACTGACTTGGAACGTCATCACAACTTCATGTACAAATGATGCTTGCGTCCACAGAACCAATTTGTCTGGGAAGAAGGTTGTGAGTTTATGGTGGTTGACACAGAACCTTCAGCTCACTCACACACCGTGCTGAGGTGACGACTGCAAGGAACACAGTCTTAATAGTAAAGAGTCATAAGGGACAGCTGTGGGGCAGCTCAAACAGAGTGCACATCAAATAAAAGAGACCCCGATTAAGGTCCCATTGGGGCATTAAAAAGGGATAAGATGGAAGCATCTATTGTAGCCTTTTCAAAAATTGCATCACAACTGGTGACTTAAACAATGAGGGCTAATCTGGCAACCGTAAAAAGGCAGAAAGCAAAGCCTTGCCAGGCAAGGGACACAATAAAGAGAACGTAAGATAACATGGCCTGGTGGGGGATCAATCAGACTTGTGCCGCAGTAAACCACAAATTTGTCCCAATGACAGAAATATGCAATTTTTGTCTAGGGATTCCTGTCTGCCAAGATGACCTCAATCACATCCAAAGGCAGGCTGAAGGCGTTCAGCTGTCATTGCTCAATCGAGAAGCATGAAAGTGGAGATTGTGTAGGCCCTGGTGCAGAAACCTGCAGCAGAGGTTTTCATGGAGGGGCAGCCTGATTGGAGGACAAATGTTCAAGACCAAGGGTTTTGGATTCCATACTATATGCAGCCAGGCCAGAGCCACTAGGATGCCATGGGCCTGAGTTGGTCCTGATCTTCTTGAGAACTCGACAGGAGTGGTATTGGCAGAAAGGCATTGAAGAGACCAGAGTTCCACTCGAGGCAGAGCAGGTCTCCAAGCGATAGACACTTTGGAAACTCCAACATGCAGAAATGTGGACATTGTGCTTTCTCGGCCTTGGTGAATAAATAGAGGCAAGGGTTTCCCCATGTGCAGAAAATGGCTTTCACCATGTCCAGGCATAACTGCCACTCATGATCTGCTAGGTGCCGACAGATGATTTGGCCTTCCCGGACTCACCATCATAAAAATTTCCTAGTGGTGCAGCCATTTCTAGAGGCACAGAGCCTCCTGGCACACAGTCCAAGACCCCAGTCCGCCCTGTTTGCTGCAATACCACAAGGCAGTAGTGTTATCTGTGAGCACCTGAAACATCACTCCCATGATGGAGGGCCAAGTCGACATCCCTCAGTTCCACCACAGGTCTCAGACCTTCACTTCTCCTATTGGCTGCTCCAACCCAGAAGCGAAGCATCAGTCACCACTCTCACCTCTGGTCGGGATAGAAAGGGGCCTGCTGCTGAACCAATCACAGTGCAGCACCCACCACAGATTTTCTACCACACGTTGTGTGCTGAGGGAGTCTCCACTGGGCTTTGCTCAGTTTTTCTTCTACTACTTTAAAACAACCTGTTTTCTTGGAAGAATGTCTGATAAGGAAAAGAAAGCTTTGTTCAAGGCTTGTGCTACTTGCTCTAAAAAGCGTCTGTATGTAGATGACAAGCATACAGATTGCATTTATTGCTTGTACCCGGACCACAAGGCTACAGAGTGTAAAATCTGCAGGACCTTCTCTACAAAAACGTTGAGGGACAGGGAAGGACGTTTTTTGACCTGGCTCCAAAAGATGAAATTGAGGAAGTAGGTAGTTTCCAGTGATGAGAATTCTTCTTCGGCTTCCTCTTCAAGGAGATCAATAACAAGCATTGGCATAGCCAATAGGTCTCGCCTTTGGGACCTGGTAAGTGTTTAGCCACAACAGTTGATGTTGTTGCACCAAGGATATTGTGCTGCATAACTAAATACCTAAAAGGTCCCAAAAGCGAGACCTATTGGCTATGCCAATGTTTGTTTTTGTCATGCACCGGGAGATTAAGTGATTCACCCAGAAACACAGGATGTTGAACGCCCCTTCCGACACCGAACCCGGTTCTCCAGCTTCGAGGTCTACCTCTCTATCCGTTAGGCAACATCCACACAACTTTAAATCAATTCTAGAATCGGTTCAAAAATTCTGGCCAGTTTGTATGCATGTATGTATAAACATAAGATGCCACACACGAACAGACTTTAAACAGAGTCATACTTTAACATTTCAAGAAAATGTGTACTGATTAATTACATTAAGCTACTTAAGTTCCTTGCGGTTTCATAATGAAAAAGTTACTTACCTTCGGTAACGATATATCTGTAAGAAACAGTAGTTAGTATTAGATTCCTTACCTTAGAATATCCCCAGGCGTCAGACTGGATCTGGAAATGTTTGCGTAGCAATACCCCTGCACGTCATCAGGCGTCGTCTCTGGCTCCGCGTCAGTCGTCGGTGTCGTCTGCGCCGGAATGACGTCGGAGTACTTAGACGCCGTCCCATGCGCGCTGACGTCAGTTCTTAGCCACAGCTTTTCCGCGCCAGATACGCAGAGCCATGCTAGAACCAACACTGGTGCCAAGAATCTAGGGCCCTGAAAGGGGAAGAACCTTAACCCTAGGCATCAGTTCGCAGAACGGGGAGGATAGGTGGGGCGGTAAGGAATACAAACTACTGTTTCTTACAGATATATCGTTACCGAAGGTAAGTAACTTGTTCATCTGAAAGAAACACGTTCGTATTAGATTCCTTACCTTAGAATAGATACCCCAGCAATACCAACCCCGGTGGTGGGTCTGCGAACCAATACTCACACCAGGAAGTCCTGGAGGACGGAACGACTAAAGAAGCCATCCCTTCGGACCTGACTGTCCAGGCAGTAGTGTCTCGCAAAGGTGTGCAGCGAGGCCCACGTAGCCGCCTGACAAATGTCCTGCAAGTGGACTCCCCGGCCCAGGGCAGTAGTAGCCGCCGTGGCCCGAGTAGAATGGGCACTCAGCCCAACTGGAGGCTCCTTTCTAGCCAAGGAGTAGCACGCCTTGATGCATAAGACGACCCACCGAGAGATGGTCAGTTTATGCACCGCCCGTCCCTTCTTCGCGCCCATGTAGCCAACAAAGAGTTGGTCGTCCACCCGGAACTGGCGTGTGCGATCCACATAGAATGAAAGCGCACGTTTTGGGTCCAGACGATGGAGCCGCTCTTCATCCTTTGAGGGATGCGGAGGCGGGAAGAAGGAGGGCAAGGTGATGGACTGCTCGATGTGGAAAGCAGAGACTACCTTGGGCAGGAAAGATGGTTTGGTACGTAACACCACTTTGTCCGGATGCACAGACAGGAAGGGAGGTTTGCAAGAAAGAGCCTGGAGCTCACTCACCCGTCTGGCAGAGGTGATGGCAACCAGGAAGGCTGTCTTCAAGGTGAGAAGACGGAGAGGACAAAAGTGAAGTGGCTCAAAGGGAGCGCACATCAGGAAAGTAAGAACTAGGTTCAAGTCCCACTGAGGCATCACAAAAGGGACAGGTGGAAACATGTGCGTGATGCCCTTCAGAAAACGAGTTACTATAGGGGACTTGAACAAAGAAGGTTGATCAGGTAGCCTTAGGAAGGCCGGAAGGGCGGAAAGGTAGCCCTTGAGAGTGCCCAGAGCAGAGCCCTGCTGGGCAAGAGAAAGAAGGAAGAGAAGAACTTCAGAAAGAGGGGCAGAAAGGGGATCCACAGCCTTTGCTGTGCACCATGCCACAAATCTGTTCCACCGGCAGGCGTATACAGTCTTAGTGGAGGGACGCCTGGCTGCCAGAACATCACAAACTTCAGGAGGCAAGTCAAATGGCCTCAACTGCTGCCGCTCAATCTCCAAGCATGGAGGTGGAGACTGGACAGGTTCGGGTGGAGGACCGTCCCCTGCTGCTGCGACAGAAGGTCCTCCTGAAGAGGCAGACGGATCGGGGAACCGACTGACATGTTGAGTAGCTCGGGATACCAGAATCTTCGGGCCTAGTCCAGAGCCACAAGGATGACCTGGGCCCGGTCGCGCCTGATCTTCTTCAGCACTCTGGGCAGAAGTGGTATAGGCGGAAAGGCGTATAACAGACCGCAACTCCACTCGCGACGAAATGCGTCGCCGAGCGAGTGCCGCCTTGGAAATTCCAAGGCGCAGAACTGATGACATTGCGCGTTCTCTTCGGTGGCGAATAGATCTAACCAAGGCTCTCCCCACTGCCGAAAGATGCCTTGCGCCACGTCAGAGTTCAGACGCCATTCGTGATCCATCGAGCACCGTCGGCTGAGTTCGTCCGCCCTGGCATTCAGGGAGCCTGCCAGGTGTTGAACCACCAGGGTCACGCCCTGATGTTCCAGCCACTGCCAGAGGCGCAGAGCCTCCTGGCATAGGGTCCACGACCCCACCCCGCCCTGCTTGTTGCAGTACCACATGGCGGTGGTGTTGTCCGTGAACACCTGCACCACACTCCCCCGGACAGAGGGGAGGAATGCTTTCAGCGCTAGACAATTCGCCCGCAGCTCCAGAAGGTTGATATTGAGCCGGGACTTCGCCGGAGACCAGAGGCCTCTGATCTCCGCCTCTCCCATGTGGCCTCCCCAGCCCTGGAGGGACGCGTCCATCACAACTACGTGCTCCGGTTGGGGAAGGGAGAGGGATCTGCCGTTGACCCAATCGCGGTCCGTGAGCCACCACTGCAACTGCCTTGCAGTGCCCTCCGAGATCAGGACATGGTCAGACAGGTTGCCCTGATGCTGGGCCCACTGAAACTTCAGGTCCCACTGCAGAGCTCGCATCCGCCACCGGGCGTGATGCACCAGAAGGATGCAGGAAGCCATCAGCCCCAGGAGCCGCAGCGTCAACCAGACCGAAACCTGGGATAACGGCTGGAAGATGGGAATCAAAGCCTGAATATCCCGGACTCGCTGCTCGGGAGGAAAAACTCGAAACTGCACCGAGTCCAGAACAGCTCCGATGAAGAGGAGCTTTTGGGAGGGGCACAGGTGTGATTTCGGCACATCGATGGAAAGCCCCAGCAGGTGCAGGAGATCCGCCGTAATCTGGAGGTGGTTGACGACTGTTTGGGGCGAGCCCGCCTTCAACAACCAGTCGTCGAGGTAGGGGAAGACTGAAACCCCTAACCTGCGCAGATGAGCTGCGACCACCGCCATCACTTTCGTGAACACCCGTGGGGCGCTGGTAAGGCCAAAGGGGAGCACGGTGAACTGAAAATGCTCGAGGCCTACCGTGAACCGCAGGTAACGTCGGTGGGCCGGCAGGACGGGGATGTGAAAGTAGGCGTCCTGCAAGTCCAACGCCACCATCCAGTCTTGCGGGTCTAGGGCAGCCAAGACTTGAGCCAAAGCCAACATTTTGAACTGCTCCTTCCGGAGGAAGCCGTTTACGTTCCGTAGGTCCAAGATAGGGCGTAGGCCCCCTTTGCCCTTCTTGGGTACCAGAAAGTAGTGGGAGTAGCAACCACACCCTACTTCTGGCCTAGGAACGCGCTCGATGACCTCCTTGGCCAAGAGGGCCGTAACTTCCTCCTGCAGAAGTTGCAAGTGGTCCCCCGACACGCGGTGGTACTGCGGTGGCATGGCTGGAGGGGTCGACTTGAAGGGGAGGGAGTAGCCCCATAGGACAATTTGCAGCACCCACCTGTCCGATGTGACTGTGCGCCAGTGGAAGAGGTGATGGCGGACCCTGCCTCCCACTGGCGTCACATGGGCCTGAAAACTGGGACTAGGAAGGTTCTGAGGCGGGTGATGCGGGAGCGGGTGCGGACTGGCCTCGCCTTGGACCCCGACCGCCTCCCCGGCGGTTCCCACGGCCGCCACCGCGCTGGACATTCTGCTGTGGCGTGTGGCTGACGGTCCGTGTTGGGGCGCCCCTTCCTTGGCCACGAAAGGAGCGAAAGGCACCTATTTGCTGGCGCGGGGCCGAGAGGCCCAAGGACTTGGCCGTAGCCCTGGAGTCCTTAAAGTGCTCAAGAGCGTGGTCTGCCTGGTCGCCAAACAGGCGACGGCCATCAAACGGCATGTCCAGAAGCGTGCCTGGACATCGGCCGAAAAAATTGGCGCACCGTAGCCAGGCGTGGCGTCTGACCGCCACTCTTGTGGCCATTGCCCTGCCTAGCGTATCAGTGGTATCCAGTCCGCACCGGATAGAGTACCGTGCCGCATCTCGACCCTCCGATAGGGCTTGGGCGAGTTTAGCCCTGACCTCCTCAGGGCATTGTGGCAGCACGTCCGCAACCGTGTCCCACAGGGTGTGGGTGTAGCGGCCCAAGAGGCATGCGGTGTTGACTGACCGCAGTCCCAGACTAAGGGACGACAACACCTTCTTGCCAAATTGTTCAAACCTCTTGGATTCCCTGTCGGGAGGAGCCGACGGGAACGTGGTCTGAGAGTTAGAGGCCTGGATAACCAGACGCTCGGGGGTTGGATGGGTCGACAGGAAGCTTGGGTCACCCGGAGCCGGGCGGTAGCGTCTGGCCACGTTCCTGTCCACAGGCTGTCCTGAGGCGGGCTTGGACCAAGTGCCCAGCAGAACGTCACATAAGGCCTCATTGAACGGCAGCAGAGGCTCGACCGAGCTTGACTGCGGTTTGAGGACCTCGGTGAGGAGATTAGTCCTCACGGCCGCTGAGGGGAGCGTAAGGATTAAGGCCTTAGCCGCCCGTATCAGAACTACGCAATAGGCTGCCCCCTCCTCCTTAGCCACGGTTGGAGGGGAGACAAAACCAGTGTCTGGAGAGAGATCCAGGCCGCTGGCTTCCCCAAGCTCCTCTGTCCAGTCCTCTTGGTCCTGACACTCCTGTGTCAGAGGGTTCTCAGACCCCTCACAGTCCTCTTCGTCACCCAATGCCTGGTAGCCAGGATCAACAATTGGGGTCCGTTCATTAAAGTAGAATGTACCCAAAGCCGTCTCGTACGACGCCCAACGAGGCTGTGTCGACGGCTGAACGGGATTGAGAGAAGAACTGGGGCTGGCGTCGGCCGAAGTCGTCGCCGGTGATGACACCCTTGGGGTCGACGCCGGTGAGGTCGTAAGGTCGACCGGCGTCGACCCGGATCCGGATCCGGGTCGACGCCGGTGAGGTCGTAAGGTCGACCGGCGTCGACCCGGATCCGGATCCGGCCGGGGCCTGCGGCGCCAGGACCGAAGTCACCGGCGGCGCCGAGGCCAAAGCCGTCTGCGGCGTCGGTGCCGAAGCAGGCGACCCGCCAGGCCCCGGAGCCGGACCCACTGGGCCCGAAGGCGCCGTGGGATCCGGTGGAGAAGAGAGCGACCTCATGGCCATGAGGTACCGCTCAATCTCCTCCGGCGTCGCACCCTGTTCAGGGACCCGAAGGTGTGGGGCAGGATGCGGCGCTAGCGACTGCTGCGGAGCCGCGTGGGTGGTGCCAACCAAAACCCCGGCCGCGTCGGGTGAGCGTCGGGGGCAGTCGGAGGAGCGATGACCCCGCTCCGACCTCTCATGCCTCTTACCTGAGGAGGAACCAGAAGACCGATGCAGACTTCCGGAGCTGCGAGGGCTCCGTCCCTGCGACCGATCCCTCGACCTCCCATGGGACCGGTACCTCGAATGGCGCGGGCCAACTGTCTGAGCTCGAGCCGCTTGCGGGACCGCTCCCGCCTAGCCTTCGACGTCAGAGCTCGACAGTCGGAGCAGGAACGGTCGTCGTGGTCGAGGCCTAGGCACTGCAGACACCGGCGATGGGGGTCAGTACAAGACCTCAGTCGACTACATTTCGAGCAGGGTTTGAACCCGGGCATCCCTACCGGCACCTGAAAAGTCGAGAGCGACTCGAAGAAGATCAAAAATGATAAAAAAAGTTTTAGTCAAAAAGTGACTAAGGGGTAGAGCTTCTCCGGATCTGCGCTAGCTGGCGCGGAAAAAAGAAGAACTGACGTCAGCGCGCATGGGCGGCGTCTAAGTACTCCGACGTCATTCCGGCGCAGACGACGCCGACGACGGACGCGGAGCTAGAGACGACGCCTGACGACGCGCAGGGGTATTGCTACGCAAAAATTTCCGGATCCAGTCTGACGACTGGGGATATTCTAAGGTAAGGAATCTAATACTAACGTGTTTCTTTCAGATATTGGCAACGCAATACTCGTTTCTGCTAGTTAGACGAGTATTACCAAATGTTTCAAACTCTCATATACAGAAGTAAAAGATTCGGGTTAATTGTGGAAAAATTATATTATTAATATTGCATAACGTATTTGATCGTCTTGATAACCTTGACTACTACAATATGGCCGCTGCCATCATCGGAACTCTAAATATAGGCTTGTTTCAATTCTGACCCTCAAAAACATGGCGGCGCTGCGGTCACCTCTTCTTTTTTTCACACCTGTGTTACTTTGAATTCTACGCACAGTCATGGCGGCGATAAGATGGAGCTCTCGTGTCTACAGTACGGTGTTAAGAGGTGAAGTATTCAGAGCATCTCTGCTCCCTCCTGCATGTATGGTTTTGAATGTTTTTAATTTGTTCTTGCGCTGTTTTCAATAGTTGTTAAGCGTGCTGCGCATCGTATTGCCTGCCTTGTATATGGGAGCACAAGGTTACTGCTGCTATTTGCCTTGACAATATAGCAAAAACGCTCTCATCTAGGGATTTCAGGGCGGGCTTTTGGCAGAGACATGTCCTTCGCTTTCTGCAGTTAACCTTTGTCAGTCTTTTCTGCCACCAACCGATTTCCTTGCCTCCCTACGATATGAAGTTGTAATTGTGAATTTTCGGGGGCAGAGAGATGATCATAGCCGCCGTCTTCATTAAGATACACTTCACAGAAATATATTTTGTCAGAGGGACGAGGGCGAAAATATATTTAAAACAAACACCGCCTCTCCCCTACCTCCTCCACCGCCCAGCACAGGAATGACGGAACAAACGAAACAAAAAATAAAAAACGGGGCGGAAACAGGATACTGAATCCCGCCCCTCCAGGACTCCCTGATCTGCCTCATGGTTGCCAAGACAATATATCAAAAAATATTGTCGTGCTACAGTAAGGCAGGTCATGGAGTCCTCGAGAGGCGGTATCCAGAGCAGACAAATATGCTAAACAGGAGCTTTTTCCAATGACAGGTCTCCGTTTCGAGAGGCCTGCCAATGGAAAAAAGGGGCGTGGCTTCACGCCATACTGAAATCCCCTGATCACAATATCTTTGCCTGCAGCAGCGCATGTGCTGCAACGCAGGCTTCGACCTAAAAAGGGGTAGGTCATCCCCTTCAACCTCTACTGAGCCTCCTTCTAAATCCACTCAAAAGAACTGATAGGTCTGGTGGTTCTGGTCCCCTAAAATCTTCTCACCGAGGTGTAAAGGAGAATGTGGGATTAAGTGCTGAGGTGATTTCTACTCCGAAAGGTCTCCAGGAGCCTGCTGTGGCCTCTCCGCCTTCAGAGAAACCAAAAGGTTTTCAAAAACCTGCTTCTCTACCTCAGGACAGGAGATCCATGAAGAAAACCTGCGCGTCGACGGTGACACCATCAGGTACGTCGACGACGACGAAAATCCATCATACTGCCAGTTCTGCACCGTCGACGGGAACGGCGAGGGGGCCGTCGACGACAGCAGCTTCAACGTCTATGATTGGACTATCTTCCTCGTCGACGAGATTGGTATCCTCGATGCCGACTAGGATGACGCCGACGATTAAATAGACGACAATGGCTATGACGCCAACAGCCTTGATTTTGACGACTAGCTCGTCGACGGTGGCGTCGACCGTTACACCTTCGTCGACGACGACGATGACTAGTTCTCCGTCGACGGTGCTCTCGTCAACTGCGTCCCAGTCAACGGTGGAAAAAGTACGGATTGTGATAAACTGACAGCAAATTACGCCTGAGACGACGTCCCTGCGAAGGGTGACGCCCCTACCTCCTGCTTTACTTTTTGATGGCAATTCAGAGGAGGTAGAGGACAATGCTGGTCTTTATGGAGATGCTTACAGTCCTTCACAGCTCAATGTGAAATATCAGGACTCAGATTCTGATTGCTATTATGAAGAGGTGCGTCAACCTCCTCCCAGAGAGAGACTACAGGAACAATCCCAGAAAGGTATGGTGGCAATGTCTTTTTCGCTTATATCAGACCTGCAGATGATGCTCATGGACTACAGGAAACGGTTTCCTTCACAATCTATGGAAACCATTCATACGCCTCCTCCTCCTGTGCCACCTCCCACTTTAACAGAGGTTGAAGTGGGAGGTGAAGATGATCCAGTAGATTCACCACCTGCAGAAATAGGTAGTTTCCATAACCTCATGGAGCGAGCTTCCAAACGGTTTGGTTTGCCAGTTACTACAGTTCAAACGGACTCTTTTCTGTATGATTTCAAAGAGCCATACAAAAGATCTGTACGCTCTATTCCCATCATAGAACATGTGTGGTCGGAGGGAGTGAAAGATATGGATATGCAATCACCAGCAACCGTCATCCAGGTCTTACCGCGACTAGAAAAGAAGTAGAGAGCACCTGTCTGGTTGGCCATCCAAGGCCGTGATTTCCCAGGCGGCACAAAGGAAGTCCAAGAACCCGGCAGCTCCTCCGACCTCTCCACCGGACAAAGAGGGTAGGCACCTGGACAATGTGGGGAAGAGGTTTTCCTCTATGTCAAGTCTCCTAGTTCGTGCCTCCAATGCGTTGGCGATCTTAGGCCGCTACGATCGCCAGATGTGGTGCGATATGGCTCGGTTGATAGACCAGTTACCGGAGCCCACTATGATGGATGCACGGAAAATCTTTGATGAAGGAGAGTGGTCTTCGGCAAAAATAATTGACTGCGCCACTGACATAGCGACAACGGCTTTCAGAGCCCTTGCAGGTTCGGCTGTCCTTAGGAAACAAGGCTGGCTTCGGGCGACCTGGTTTCGCCCTGAGGTGCAGAACAAAATATTGGATATGCCTTATGACTGACATGCTTTTTGGAAAGCATATCGATGAGGCCTTACAGGATGTCAAAAAGGACACAGACACAGCAAAGTCCTTAGGCACTCTTCAATATCGTAAAATGCCATTCCGAGGAGCGAGGGGAAAAAATTGTAACAGAGGAGGATACCAACAACGTTACTCCTCATATTCTTAGTCATCGCAGTCCTACAGACCACAGTAAACTCAGAGGCAAGGCCAATCTGCTTCTCTCTCAGCAGCAAGGCAAAAGCCGCCAAGGTCGCCAGGGCAGAGACAATGCTAAGCGTCAATAGCGGCCTCCTGGCTCTTTCTACTGTTCCTACTTCAGCTTAAAAAAAAACTACGGCCCACCACCACCCGCAACAGGTCCCCCGCCGATGCTGAAGCAAGATCACCGCCGAGCAGCTCACCGCCTCCCTCAGCCAGAACACTCCCACCAGCACAACGGACCCCAGCGAAGCAGCCAGCAACCTCACCAAGTGGCTGACCGCCTGCGCCGATGACCTCGCACCACTAAAGAACCCTCCCAGCAGACACAGCAGCAAGAAAACCCCCTGGTTCACCGACGAACTAAAGGAATCCAAGAAGAACTGCAGCACCCTCGAGAAAGCCTGGCTGCTCGACCACACAACAGACAACAGGACTGCCCTCAAGCACGCCATCGCAAACACCATCAGCTGATCCGCGCCACCAAGAAGACAGCACTCAAAGAACGACTGGACAACAACACCCACGACAGCAAGGAACTCTTCAGCATAGTCAAAGAGTTCTCCAACCCCAGCGCCGGAAACAACGACATCACTCCCTCGCAAGACCTCTGCAACTCACTCGCCTCGTTCTTCCACCGCAAGATCGCCGACATACACAACAGCTTCGACGCACAGACCACGCACCCTACCACAGAACCAACGCCCGCCACCACCACCCTCTGCAACTGGTCCCCGATCAGCACCGAAGACACCACCCACACGATGACCTCCATCAACTTCGGATCACCAACCGACCCGTGCCCACACCACGTCTTCACAAAGACGACGCCACCATCGCACCCCATCTCTGAGACACCATCAACTCCTCCTTCCACACCGCCACCTTCCCGGAGAGCTGGAAGCACGCCAAGCTGACCGCCCTCCTGAAGAAACCATCGGCGGACCCCACCGACCTCAAGAACTACCGTCCCATCTCGCTCCTTCCTTTTCCGGCCAAAGTCATCGAGAAGACCGTCAACAAACAGCTGGCCGCCTTCCTCGAGACAAACGGATCCCTCGACCCCTCGCAGTCCGGGTTTCGGGCCAACCACAGCACCGAGACCGCCCTGATCGCAGCCACTGACGACATCAGAACCCTGATCGACAACGGGGAAACAGCGGCCCTCATCCTCCTGGACCTCTCTGCGGCATTCGACACCGTCTGCCACCGAACTCTAGTGAAGCGCCTCAGCAACATCGGAATTCGAGAAAAGGCGTTGGAGTGGATCATCTCGTTCCTCACCGGAAGAACCCAGAGAGTCCGCCTCCCTCCGTTCAGATCAGAGGCCACCGAAGTCATCTGCGGCGTACCACAAGGATCATCACTCAGCCCAACCCTCTTCAACGTCTACATGAGCCCCCTCGCAGCCATCGCACGCCAGCACAACCTCAACATCATCTCCTACGCCGACGACACCCAGCTCATCCTCTCCCTCACCAGCGACCCCACCACCGCCAGAGCCAACCTACACGAAGGGATGAAAGACGTCGCCGACTGGATGGGGTACAGCCGCCTTAAACTGAACTCTGACAAGACGGAAGTCCTCATCCTGGGATCATCACCCTCGCCTGGGACGACTCCTGGTGGCCCTGGGCACCGCTCCCAAACAGACGGACCGCGCACGCAACCTGGGCTTCATCCTGGACTCCTCCCTGTCAATGATTAGACAAGCAACGCCATCTCATCCTCGTGCTTCAACACCCTGCGCATGCTCCGCAAGATCTTCAGATGGATCCCCACGGAAACCAGGAAGACCATCACCCAGGCACTCGTCACCAGCCGACTGGACTACGGGAACACCCTCTACGCCGGAAACCACAGCGAAACTTCAAAAAAGACTCCAACGCATCCAGAACGCCTCCGCACGACTCATCCTCGACATCCCCTGACACAGCCACATCACCGGACACCTGAGAGACCTGCACTGGCTCCCCGTCAGCAAGAGAATCACGTTAAAGACTCCTCACCCACGCACACAAGGCTCTCCACGACCTGGGCCCCAAGTACCTCAACGACGCATGACCTTCTACACGCCCACCCGCCAGCTACGATCGACCAACCACACACTTGCCACCGTACCATGCATCCGCAGAGCCACCGCCGGAGGAAGATCCTTCTCCTACCTGGCAGCCAAGACGTGGAACTCCCTCCCAACCAACCTTTGGCGAACCCAAGACCATCTCTCCTTCAGGAAGCAGTTCAAGACCTGGCTGTTCGAGCAGTAACTTTCCCCTCCCCCAGCGCCTTGAGACCCTCCCGGGTGAGTAGTGCGCTATACAAATGACGTGATTGATTGATTGATTCCTAACCCTCCATCAACATCAGTGGGGGGCAGGATCTGCCTGAGAAACTGGAAAACGATTACATCAGACCAGTGGGTCTTGAATATCTTTCGGTGTGGCCACACCTTGGAGTTTCAACAGCTTCCTCTAACCTTAGTTCCGGGCGCCAGCGAGTCGAAACATCTGCGGCTCTTATGTCTCGAAGCCCACTGTCAGGAAATCCCTGCACCGACGGGACAAAGACATCCGCGACTTCAGCGGACTACAACTCCCAGAAGGCAAAGCGGGAGGAGCGTTATGCAACTCTGAGTAGTGGTTGCATAACGCAATTACAACACGCCTATAAAGGCGGTACTTGGTGAAGGAAAGGTGTCGGATATTCAGTATCTACACGGCCTTCCACCAAGCTGTTCCGGCGCTCCAGCAGAGAGAAGACTTCCCAACAGGATTCCTAGAACAGAGACGGATGCGGGTCGAGAGAGTCTCCCCGGGCCGCTCTTTGTAACTCTGCCCTGTTTCTACTCGTTGAGCCGACAGGAAAGCTTTCTTGCCGCTTCTGACTCGGACGAATCAGGAAGCCTGCCATTGTTACCCGACGCGGTAAACATTACCGCCGCTGACTCGGAGGAGTCGGGAATCCAACTCAGGGGCAGACGCTGGTGTGAGCCGTAGCTCCCAGCCTGTCCCCTAACTACGAGAGACTCCAGCAGGTACGCACACCGGGAGGTGTTTGCCGCGTACCAGCTGTAGAGTTTCTAAGGACGATAGAGCGGCTGCTCTCGTCACCAGCCTCGGGCGTTTTTGGGACAACGGTGACGCATCACCAGGAGGTGAAGCCGCGTCCCGTTGTAGAAGGGGAAGAGGTCGAGCGGCTGCTCCCTTCAGGTAGAGACCCCGGCTGGGTGTCTCCCTGTCTCCTCTGTAGAAAGGGTCGAGCGGCTGCTCCCTACAGGTCGAGACCCCGGCTGGGTGTCTCCCTGATTCCACTGTGAGTAACTGCTAACTTCCACGGGCCTCTCGAGACACATCGAGTGGCATTGCCGGCTACTGTGATATCTGCCCTCCGTTGGCATAAGTCGGGACCGGCGTATATGCAGAGGACAGGGTAACTTATACCGACTGGAGGTTACCAGTGACTAGTTACATTCTTGTTTTCCGGTATATTGTAACTACTTACAATAAAGAACCAAACCTAGAGTCTTGTTGTGTTCTGATTTGCCGTGTCTGTATCGACCCCGAGACCCCCAGGTGTTACAAAATATCCGACCTTCATCACCTTAACAGTCTCCTGGCCGGTTACGGATATGCAACACTAGACGACGTATTGGCCGCATTGGCTGCGATGCAAACAGAGCTCACGGCCTCACGGCAGGAAACCGCGGATGTGCGGGCTAGGCTGGATGCCATACAACAAGACCCTTTAACACCAGGCGCTTCCCACACTACACAGAGCACAGCGGTGGTGGTGGAAATGCCGGTTGCTATTCCCTTGGCAACACCGGAGAGGTACAATGGGGACCCCAACACCGTGCAAGTGTTCCTTACACAGGTGGCGCTTCACCTGTCCTGCAAACCAAAGGCGTTCCCGACGAGCCAGGCCCGGGGGGCTTTCTGATATCCTATTTGGCGGGTAACGCTGCACAGTGGGCTGTACCGTTGGTGAGCCGTGACGACCCCATCCTCTGCGACTGGGGAGCATTTCGCGAGGAATTCCTCAAGGTATTTGACCGAAGGGCTGACTCCTACACAGCGGACCGCGAGATGCTGGAATTAAAACAAGGTTCCAACGATCTGGTACAATACCTCAATGAGTTTCGCAGGCTGGTGGCTGAAACCAAGTGGCCAATAGCGAAACAAACCGCGCTGTTTCACCAAGGGCTGTGTGACGAGCTAAAAGATGTGGTTGCTCAAATTGACCCACAACCCAAGACATGCGAGGGCCTTATCAACCTGGTGTTGAGGTTGGATCACAGGCTAAGCGAAAGAAGAGGCGACACCAGAAGAAAAGGGAAATCTCTTCTGTCTTATTCAACAGTGGGTAGTCCTGAACCCACAGCCCCAACCAAGGGTGAACCCATGGACATCGGCGCGGTGAGGGCGAGTCTCACGGACACGGAGAAAGAATCCCGCCGCAAACAGGGGCTGTGCCTTTACTGCGTCAAGAAGGGACATTATGTCCGGGAGTGTCCGGCCAAGCCAAAAAACACAAGGTATAGAAACAACCGGTCGGTAACAGCGGTGGTGGACGACCCAGCGGAAAACTAGAGGACTCCCAGACCAAGGAAGGGGCATCTAGGAGTCACAGTTACATCCCTTCCCTGTCTAAATCCGTGTCCAAGGGACAAAGGCACTTGTTCATCACGGTGCACCTGGGAGTGCACGACCAGTGGGTACCCGTGGTGGCCATGGTGGATTCGGCGGCAACAGGCATGTTCTTGGACATTAACGAAGCGAATAGGCTGGGGCTGGTGCTGCTTCCCAAGGATATTCCAGAAGAAGTATACGCCGTGGACGGAAGACGATTGGTGACCGGGCCCATTGGGCAGCACACAGGGGGTTTACTGATGAAGTACGGACAGAACCATCAGGAAACGGTAGACTTCAACATCATCAGAGCACCCCAATACGGAGTCATCTTGGGTCTTCCATGGTTACAGAAACATAAGCCTTCAGTGGATTGGCAGACACATACCATAGAGATGATGTCCCCGTTTTGCCGGTTGCACTGCGGGATGAGGCAAGACCAGCCTTTCACAGGACAGAGCGGTAGCCAGACGGTAGCCACGGCAGCGGAAAAGGATGTTCTACTCCCCAGAAACTATCACAGCTACAAAGACGTTTTTGATGAAGTAAAGGCGGAGGTACTCCCTCCTCATCGAATGTACGACTGCCAGATCGATCTGGTCCCAGGAGCCAACGTGCCCAGCGGCAGATTGTATGCGTTGACAGAACCGGAAAACGTACATCTCAGAGGGTATCTGGATAAACTCTTGGGGCTGGGTTTCCTCAGGCCGTCCAAATCCCCCGCCGCCTCGCCGCTTTTCTTCATTCCGAAGGCTAACGGGGAACTGAGAGCCTGTGTGGACTTCAGGGAGTTGAATGCCATCACCATAAAGAACCGCTACCCCTTACCACTCATAAGTGTTCTCCTGGAGCAGGTCAAGAAGGCGAGGATTTACACCAAGTTGGATCTGAAAGGGGCTTACCATCTGGTGCGCATGAGGGACGGCGACGAGTGGAAAACCGCATTCAAGACCCGGTTTGGCTTATTTGAGTACCTCGTCATGCCGTTCGGTCTGTGCAATGCGCCGGCCGCCTTTCAGTATTTCCTGAATGAGGTATTTCGGGAGGAGATGGATAGATACGTCGTGGTACACATCGACGATATCCTCATTTATTCGGACAATGAGGATGATCATGTAAGGCACGTCTTGGCGGTACTCCAGAAACTGAGGGAGAACATGCTGTTCTGCAAACTCAGCAAATGCGATTTCCATGTCACATTGGTGGAGTTTCTGGGTGTGATGCTAAGTCCGAACGGACAGGAGATGGCGGAACGCAAAATCAAGGCGGTGAGAGAGTGGCCAACCCCCCAAGGAGTCAAGGACGTCCAAAGCTTTATTGGCTTCGCCAATTTCTACAGGCGGTTCATCGACGGCTTCTCGGGGCTGGTGGCACCGATCACACAACTGCTACGGAAGTCAGCGGAGTTCATGTGGTCCCAGGAAGCTCAGAGCGCCTTCGAGGCTCTGAAAGACGCCTTTGGCAAAGCACCGGTGTTGGCACACCCGGATCCGGCCCTTCCATATGTGGTCGAAGCTGACGCATCAGACGTGGCCATAGGGGCTATATTGTCACAGCGCAATCCAGATACGGGACTGCTGCATCCCGTAGCATATATGTCCCGCAAACTCAACGACGCTGAGCGCAACTATCATATCGCGGAAAAAGAGCTTCTTGCGATCAAGGACGCCTTCGCTGAGTGGAGACATTGGCTGATGGGGGCCAGGCATGTGGTGACGGTATACACTGATCACCGGAACTTGCAGTTCATGACGGCGGCACGACCCCTTTCTCCGCGGCAGTTAAGGTGGATGATATTCTTCGCTGTTTTCAACTTCCACATAACCTATCGTCCAGGGTCCGAAAACCGGAAGGCCGACGCACTGTCAAGACAGTCCGCTATCAAAGACCCTCCTCAAGAGGCGGTACATTCAATCATTCCCCCTCAGATAGTGCTGGGGGTGATTCAACCGGACACCTTCCTTAAAGGGATCCAGAGAGGGATCCGTTCGTTCGCTTGGAGGAGGTGGCTGCATAGCCACAAGGAATGGCAGGTGAGAGACGGTATACCTGTAAAAGGCGGATGCCTGCTGATACCCACGCCCAGACTGCGAAAACAGGCATTTGAGTGGTGCCATGACTCCCCCTGTGCGGGACATTTGGGGTACGCGAAGACGATGGCCAGCATGGGACGCCATTTCTGGTGGCCAGCCATGAGAGCGGATGTCAAGACGTGGGGACAGGCATGCACCACATGTGCAACCATGAAGGCAGATCACAGCAAAATCCAAGGGCTCCTCCGTCCCCTTCCTACCCCAAATCGACCATGGGAGAACATTTCGTTGGACTTCGTGGTGGGGTTGCCAAAGGATCAAGGAATGACGGCGATTTTAGTGGTCGTGGACTACTTGACTAAGATGGGGCACTTAATCGCCTGCAAAAAAGTACCTACGGCAGGAGAACTAGCAACGTTGCTACTAAAGAACGTGGTAAGAATCCATGGACTGCCCGAGATGATCGTGTCGGACAGGGGGTCGCAGTTCACGGCACAGTTCTGGAAGACTTGGTGCTCTGCGTTGCTCGTCCAGACCGCTATGTCCACCAGCTACCACCCCCAGACGGACGGCCAGACTGAACGCCTCAACCAAACCCTGAAACAGTATCTGCGCTGTTTTGCGGAGCAGGGTAAGGAAGAATGGGTCGATCTGCTCTGGGTCGCGGAGATAGCGTATAACAACGCCACTCACAGCTCGACTAAGTCATCCCCATTCTACAGCAACTATGGTCACCATCCAAGATTCTTGCCCTTTGTCCATCCTCTTCGAGAGAACAAAATACCTGCCACAGCAGAAAGGGTATCACGCATCAAGGACGTCTTGTTGCGCTCCAGGGCCTTCCTGATCGAAGCTAAACAGAGGTACAAGGCTACCGCGGACAGAAGAAGGAGGCCCGGACCGTTATATAGGCCTGGGGACCACGTTTGGATTTCTACTCGGAACATGAGGTTCCGTAAGAATAGCGTCTTCCATCCTAAATTCATGGGGCCTTACAGAATCACCAATGTATGGGTCCATTGAATGTAAAGGTGTGCCTATCACAGACCTTGAGAATCCATCCGGTGTTCCACGTTTCGCTGCTCAAACCAGCATCTACCAAAACGAACACGAAGCCCAGGCGGATAGTGGTGGAATCTGAGGTGGAGTAGGAGGTTGCTGGTATCTTGGCTTCCAAGTGGCTAAGGGGAAAGATGTGGTACCTGATAGCATGGAAAGGATATGGACCTGAAGAACAATCGTGGGAGCCGGCTGAAGGGGTGCACGCACCGCGCCTGGTTTCATCGTTTCATCGTCGCTTCCCTTCCAGCGCGGGCCCCGTGGGGAGATGCTGAGGGAAGGAGGATGTACTGTCAGGAAATCCCTGAACCGGCGGGACAAAGACATCCGCGACTTCAGCGGACTACAACTCCCAGAATGCAAAGCGGGAGGAGCGTTATGTAACGCTGAGTAGTGGTTGCATAACGCAATTACAACACGCCTATAAAGGCGGTACTTGGTGAAGGAAAGGTGTCGGATATTCAGTATCTACACGGCCTTCCACCAAGCTGTTCCGGCGCTCCAGCAGAGAGAAGACTTCCCAACAGGATTCCTAGAACAGAGACGGATGCGGGTCGAGAGAGTCTCCCCGGGCCGCTCTTTGTAACTCCGCCCTGTTTCTTCTCGTTGAGCCGACAGGAAAGCTTTCTTGCCGCTTCTGACTCGGACGAGTCAGGAAGCCTGCCATTGTTACCCGACGCGGTAAACATTACCGCCGCTGACTCGGAGGAGTCGGGAATCCAACTCAGGGGAAGACGCTGGTGTGAGCCGTAGCTCCCAGCCTGTCCCCTAACTACGAGAGACTCCAGCAGGTACGCACACCGGGAGGTGTTTGCCGCGTACCAGCTGTAGAGTTTCTAAGGACGATAGAGCGGCTGCTCTCGTCACCAGCCTCGGGCGTTTTTGGGACAACGGTGACGCATCACCAGGAGGTGAAGCCGCGTCCTGTTGTTGAAGGGGAAGAGGTCGAGCGGCTGCTCCCTTCAGGTAGAGACCCCGGCTGGGTGTCTCCCTGTCTCCTCTGTAGAAAGGGTCGAGCGGCTGCTCCCTACAGGTCTAGACCCCGGCTGGGTGTCTCCCTGATTCCACTGTGAGTAACTGCTAACTTCCACGGGCCTCTCGAGACACATCGAGTGGCATTGCCGGCTACTGTGATATCTGCCCTCCGTTGGCATACATCGGGACCGGCGTATATGCAGAGGACAGGGTAACGTATACCGACTGGAGGTTACCAGTGACTAGTTACATTCTTGTTTTCCGGTATATTGTAACTACTTACAATAAAGAACCAAACCTAGAGTCTTGTCGTGTTCTGATTTGCCGTGTCTGTATCGACCCCGAGACCCCCAGGTGTTACACCCACCAACTCTTCATCAAGGGGGCAATAAAACCGGTCCCTCTCACAAAAAGGGAAAGGTTTTTATTGCAGGTTCTTCATGGTTCGCAAAACAGAAGAGAAATGGCGTCCAATATTAGATCTACGGGAGCTCAACACCTATCTCATAAAACTTTCCTTCAGGATGGTCACCCTGCAAGATATTCTGTGTCTACTGAACCAAGGGGACTACATGGCGACACAGGATCTGGAGGACGCATACTTCCATGTTCCAATCCATTCAGCTCACAGGCAATACCTACGCTTCACGGTAGGCAAGAGCCATTTTCAATTCAAGGTGCTTCCGTTTGGTCTCAGGTCGGCACCACGGATATTTACCAAAGAACTTGCTCCAGTAGCAGTGTTTCTCAGAAAGCAATCTCTAGAAGTATTTCCCTATCTAGACGATTGGCTTATAAAAGCTCCGACCTTTCCAGCAGCTTCCAGGGCAGTCTCAAGTTGCATCCAACTTTTCAGCCATCATGGGCCTCCAACTCAACAAGGAAAAATCGATCCTTTACCCATTCAGGTCAACAAAGGTTCTAGGATCGATCCTGGACATGGATCAATGCAAAGCTTTTCAGACGGGAGAGCGTAAGAACAAACTTCTACTGTTAGCTCGTCTCTTGCAAAAGAGGAAATCGCTGTCTGTCTGTCTTTACAAGTACCTACTAGGATCGATCTCATCCTGCATACCATTGATTCCGCACTGCAGGCTTCGAATGCGTCCACTGCAGGAACAGCTGGACAAGCAGTGGTACCAAGCGGAGGGCTCGTTAGACGACAGGATAACGGGGACACCAGCAATGAAAAAAGCGTGCAGCTGGTGGCTGGTAAAGGACAACATTTCAAAGGGTTTGACCTTCACGCTTCCTCCGTCTCCCATGGTTCTCATCACGGACGCCTCATTAGAAGGTTGGTGAGCTGTTCTGCTGGAACTACATGTGAGTGGTCATTGGAATCCAGATCAGCGCAGGTTCCACATCAACCTATTGGAACTCAAGGCTATTCACTTGGCCCTACAGGCCTTTCTGCCACGGATTCAGAATCGTGCAGTGCTGGTCCGCACGGACAACACAACAGCCATGCACTATATAAACAAGCAACACTTTCCAAAGAAGCTCAAGAGATTTGGGACTGGGAGGTTCTCCACAACATTGCTCTTACAGCAGAGCACCTCGCAGGGCTGCTCAATACAACAGCGGATGCGTTGAGTCGCCAAAGATCGATCAGTCATGAATGGGAACTGAACCAAGCCATTCTCGACGAAGTCTTTGCATGCTGGGGAACCCCATCCATAGACCTGTTTGCGACTCCAGAGAACGCCAAATGCCAGTTCTACGCAAGCAGGGATCACCATCGGGGATCCTTGGGGAATGCGCTTTCGATTGCCTGGTGCAGCGCATTTCTCTACTCCTTTCCACCAATACCCCTGATCCCGAGACTAATCAGGAAGATCAAAGCGGAGCCTTGCCGGATGATCTGGATTGCACCAGCGTGGCCCCGACAGTTCTGGTACACAGAACTCCTTCTACTTACTCGAGATCAGCCAATTCGTCTGCAGCCGGTTCCGTCTCTCTTGATGATGTCTCAAGGTCAGGTGCTCCATCCAGATCCGAGCTCACTCCACTTGACAGCGTGGCCCCTGAGTACCGAGAATTTCAGGATCTGAACCTCACCAAGGAATGTAAAGATATTCTGTCTCAGGCCAGAGCCCCAAGTACAAATAAGACCTATCAGGCTAAGTGGAAAAGGTTCTGTCTCTGGTGTCAGAGACAGGGTCTTCACCCATAGACTTCTGCTCCGCATCAGATTTTGCCATATATTCTTTCTCTGGCTAAATCAGGTTTGGCTCATTCATCGGTCAAAGTACATCTGGCAGCCATCTCTAGATACAGACGGACATCTTCCGGTCCTTCGCTTTGGTCTGCGAGAATTGTGAAAGAATTCCTGAAAGGCCTTTTTCAGGGTTTTTCCTCCGGTCCAGCCTCCTCCACCAGTATGGCAGCTTAATTTGGTATTGGCTCATCTGATGAGAACCCCTTTTGAGGCCAATCATAGGGCGGACCTTAAATTTCTATCATGGAAGCTGGCTCTGCTCTTGGCTTTGACATCAGCTAGAAGGATAAGTGAGCTCCAAGTGTTTACAATTGGAGAACCTTTTCTACAGTTTAAAAAGGACGTTCTGATTCTGAGGACAAATCCAAAATTCATCCCAAAGGTTCCATCTGAATTCCATCTGAATGACCTGGTCATTTTAAAATCTTTGTTCCCACGAACTTCTCCACTGGCTGAGAGGTCTTTGCATTCTTTGGACGTTGAGAGATGTCTGAAATTTTATCTGGAACGCACAAAACCTTTCAGGTAGTCTCCTCAACTATTTGTCTCTTATAGTGCTCCGCGGAAGGGATTTCAGCTGTCAAAGCACAGTATCTTTTGTTGGATTTCCAATGCTATCCAATTTTGCCATCAAGAAGCGGGCAAGCCGCTGGAAAGATGAGTTCATGCTCATTCAACAAGATCTATGGCATCGTCAGTGGCACTATTTTCAGGAGTCCCTATCGAGGACATCTGCAGGGCAGCTACGTGGAGCAGTACCCAAACCTTCACGAAGCACTACTGCCTGGATTCTTCTATGAAGAATGATGCAGCTGTTGGACAGGCAGTCCTGAGAAATCTTTTTCAATGAGAGGTGAGCTTTCCCTACAATCCCTCCTTCCTGTATTGCATATTTTGTATCACTTGTTGTATTCCTGGCTATGGTAACATTTATGGTTTGTTTCCTGTGAGGATAACTATGTACCATGTAATGCTTTTGTACAAAATGTGCTTTTATGGCTTACTGCTAGCTATTCTGATACAAAGCATGAGAATCTATGAAAGTTCCAATACTGGGGTAAGAAAACAAGTTACTTACCTGTAACTTTAGTTCCCCAGTATTGGTAACTTTCATAGATTCCCATGCGCCCACCCTCCTCCGCTGGGAAAGCTTGGTCTCTTCATGTTATGATTGCTGTTACACAACGGCTACGAAAATCTGAGGCTCTGAGGCTCTCTCAGGAAGGTTGCAAGGTGTGAGGCTCTTCTGATTGGTTGTTGCAGAAAGTTTGGTCTCTTTTACAAAAAGAGATGGATAGGCTATAAAATGAAATTAGGCCTTGGCCTAGTTTTCTCTTTTGTACCTATTACTATGGTATTTTTTATTTACCGAGGCTCCCACTCCGACGACGGGTAATGATACAAAGCATGGGAATCTATGAAAGTTCCAATACTGGGGTGAGCAGAGCGATCTCACGTGACAACTTGTTGGTTGAATGGGGAGTCAGAACAAGGCTTGGCCAAGGCACGCATAAAGGTATCAATCAGTGCCTCATTAAATGGAAGAAGGGGCTCAGAAGATCTTTGCTCCGGTTGGAGGACATCTGTCAATACATTGGTTTTAACCTCCAAGGTGAGGAGCAGGAGGTGTACTTCGGTCACCCTACACACTAACATGGCTTAGGAAGCTGATTCCTCTGTGGCCTGTCTGGAGGGCAAGAGTAGGCCCATTCCAGAGGATATATAGAGACCACTAGCCGGCAGTAAATCTTTGTTCCAACTGTCATCCTGGTAGGGTTGCCCAAACTCATCATCCAGGTTATTTTAATTATCCGAGCATGTACCGAAGGCAAGATGGGCTCGGAGGATCCAACTCACGCCAAGGGCGAACCCACCGTCAGTACTCCAGATGAAAGGTCTCGGTTCCTTGGGGGATTGAATTTGCGCCAGAGGAAGTTTGTAGGGATCCAGAGAGCTGGAGGATAGCTACGAGGAACTCTTCGAACTGACATGGTGCAGCTTTTGACCGCAGAAACTGGTAAGGGTGGCGCCTACATAGGCTCCACATGCCATTTCCAGTGCGAAATATGTTCAAAAGGTGAGAAATCTGCTGCTAGACATCTATCAGAACGAACCTATACTCAAACATCAGTTTTATATATATTTTGGTAGCCCAATAAATGTAGTCAGTCTAACACCACGCGATTCTCCAACGACATATTTTTACTGTCAAGCATGTTTTTCATTTTGTGTAAATAAGACTTCTAAACAAAAAAATGCCCATTGTCTGTAAATATTTTGAGCTGCATGTCTGTTTTTACTCTTCGTATGGGCCCCATATATCAGGTCATTATTTTCATAGTTTAGGAACATGACTTAATTTTTTATCCAAAGGGAAGGACTGATAGCTGGGTTTATGAGGTCCTGCACACAAGCTCCCAAATGAGACTAGTGTTTAAAGAAGGTGTGCAGTTCCTATGTGAGTAGTGGGGGGCCGGGAGTGGTGGGGGGGGGGGGGGGGGGGGGGGGGGGGGGAACAGGTTTTTCTTTGTGATGCCCTCACACCCCCCAAGAGGTGTCATGCTTCATCATAGGGGGTTGCTCCTCGTCAGGTCAGCGCTGCAATGCCTGACAGGCTCCTGAAACCCGGGCTCTTTGTCGGGGATCTTTTGAAGAGGAAGCAGTTAGGTGCGTGCGGTTGTGGGTGCTGGGTAGTGCACAGTGAGGTGAAGTAGGATAAAATAGGTATAGAGCAGTCCTCTAGAATCAAGTTTTAAAGAAAAGGTAGCTCTAGCCTAAATAAAAACGAGAGTGGGCCCTTATAAGGATGTTAGTGTTCCTAAGGGGCCGTCTAGGTGTGGAAGGTCAATAGGTTTTGTGCCTAGTCTTACCCCTAACAGGTCAATTGGTACTTCTTCAGGACCGTAGTAAAAAAGGTGGATGGTGTTGCCGTTCTCCTACCCTAGCTCCAGGGGCCTGGAGCTAGGGTAGGAGGACCGCAAGTTGCTTCCCTAGGCCTACCACCGGAGTAACGACGTGCTCTTGCCACCACCGTCAGCCTTTGACTGTTTACTAGGGGTCTTTCAATTCCCCAGTTAACGTCAACTAGGGTTTCTCTACAGCCCCTGGTAATTCACAACCACTAATTGAATACCAGGCGGTTGTGCACACAAGCCACATTTTTTACTACGGTACTGAATAAGTGCCAATTGACCCGTTAGGGGCAAGACTAGGCATGAAACATGTTGACCTTCAACACCTAGACTGCCCCTTAGGAACACCAATATCCTTATAGGGGCCAAACAAAAGATGCTATGGGTAATGGATGAGGGAGGTTCTCTCATTATCAAATGAGAAGTCAACAGGATACATAATCAACAATTACCTTGCTGATGTAAAATAAGGCCCCTTGATCAAAGATAAATTGAAGATGCAAAATTAGTCTACAGGTGACTCCTACCTGGACTACAAAGGCCTAATAAATAAAGAGGCTGCTGGTAAAGTAACTGTAGTTTTAGGCAACACAGAAGGTTTGGTTGCTGTTTGAGAGGTAAATTCCAGTGCACTAGAGGTAAGTACTCTAGGTAGGGGAAGGCAAAAAAGTTGCAACAAGAAACCCCAAGCCTGATTTGCACTTTTCACATTATCACCAGATACAGGACATCCAAAAAGTTCAATTTGTATGCCTTTTTAACATCACAGGAGTCATTCAAAAGACTCTACCACTAGAGGAATCCATCCAATAGAGAGAAAATCGGATGGCTTTATCTTGAAAAGAACATTTTCAGTTTTATGACAAAGAACAATTGTTACTTACCTGTAAACAGGTGGTTCTCCAGTATTGGTGTCTTTCATAGATTCACATGCTTGAATATTCCCCGTCGTCGAAGTGGGAGTCCCACGGTAAATAAAAGAGCAATAATGCTAAATATATATAATATACATGTACATATAATACATGATAAAGAAAGGAAACATAATAGAAACCTCAAAAAACTATTCCTAAATAGGAAAGCATGGTAAAGAGAAAAAACTACTTGTAACACATTAGTGTCATTATGTTAGTCCAAATTACAGCCAATCAGGCGTCAGCACCCTCTAGAACCTTCTCCTCAGAAGCTCAAGCCCTCAGATTTTCGTAGCACAAGTAACAGAGCGCATGAGGAGAAGAGAGCCTCTGAGGGGAGGAGGGTGGGTCGCATGTGAATCTATGAAAGACACCAATACTGGAGAACCACCTGTTTACAGGTAAGTAACAATTGTTCTTCTCCAGTATTAGGGGTGTCTTTCATAGATTCACATGCTTGAAAAGAATAGAAAGCAGTAACCTCCGAAAACTAAGATTGCTAGGTAAATATATGGAAGAAAACCAAGACAGTACCAGGATAATACAGTCATGTTACACATCATAGCAATCACAGTAAAACATCAAGGAGGGGGGAACAGAGGCTCACCTTAATGAAACAGATGGCGAAGCACTGCCTGTCCCACTGCAGTATCCGCTTCATTGATGGCATCCAAACAGTAATGCTTGGTGAAAGTGTGCCTGCTGGACCATGTCGCTGCACGGCAAATCTGATGAAGAGGCACACCAGCAAACAAGGCGGTGGATGAAGACATCGCCCTCGTAGAATGAGCTCTCACTGAAGACTGCAATGGTTTACCAGCTTGTTTGTGGCAGAAGGCAATGGCTGAGGAAAGCCATCGAGCAATAGTTGGCTTGGACACTGGATGTCCCTTACGCAGTCGTCCGTAGGTAATGAACAGCTGGTCGGACTTGCGGAAGGAGGCAGTTCTGGCAATATAAAATTTAAGGCATTGTTTGATGTCCAAAGAGTGCAAGCGCTGCTCCGCCGGAGACTTAGGGTCCGGAAAGAAAGTTCTCAGGAACACAGGCTCATTCAAATGAAAGTCTGTAGGTACTTTAGGTAGGAAAGAGGGGTTGGTGCGGAGAGCCACTCCGCTAGGCCTGAACTGAAGGTAAGGAGGCTTGATAGTGAAAGCCTTCAGGTCGCTCACGCGACGAGATGAGGTCAAAACCAAAAGAAGCGCAACCTTCCAGGTGAGGAATTTGATATCCGTTTTATGGATAGGTTCAAATGGTGACTTCATAAGTTGGGATAGTACAACATTGAGGTGCCAAGATGGAGGAGGGCGCCGAACAGGTGGGAACTTGCGGAAAAGTCCTTTGAAGAATTGTCGTATGATTCTGGACAAGCAGAGGGAAGAAGAGCCATCGTGTCTGAAGCGAGAAATAGCAGCTAAGAAAACTCTAAGGGTAGAATGAGAGAGTCCTGACTGAGCAAGGCTTAAGAAGAATGGAAGAAGCTGCTCTAGAGTGGAATGGATGGGATGGACATTGGCTGAAACACACCAATGGCAGAAACTCTTCCACTTGAGTGTATAAGTTTTGATGGTAGACGGAGCCCTAGCTTGAGCAAGGATGTCTCTGCATTCCTGAGATAAGTTCAAATCTGCGAATTCAAGGTGCTCAGGTTCCGTGCCCACAATTGTAGCGTGGAGGGGTCCGGATGGCACACTATGCCTCTGTCCATTGATAGTAGGTCTGGACGAGGGCATAGAGGAATGGGCTCGCATTGGGACAACAGAAGCAGTTCTGAAAACCATGCCTGCCTGGGCCAACGAGGTGCGATCAACAGGATGTGGCAAGGCTGTCTCCGCATCTTCCACAACACCCGCGGTAATAATGGAATCGGCGGAAAAGCGTAAGCGAATAGATCGCACCAGTCTATCAATAGGGCATTCCCGCACGACCCGGGGTGGGGATGCCAACTTGCATAAGACTGGCATTTCCGATTCTCCGGTGTTGCAAAGAGGTCTAGATCTGGGTGACCCCATTGGTGAAAGACAAGATCTAGAGTTGGCTGGTGCAGTTCCCATTCGTGCGTTGAGGAAGTGGACCTGCTCAGAGAGTCCGCCAAAATGTTGGACACGCCCGGAAGGTGGACGGCTGTCAATGTGATCTGGTGGCGGAGAGCCCAATCCCAGATCGACTGGGCCAAGTGAGACAGATGAGGAGACTTGGTTCCTCCCAGTTTGTTCACGTAGTGCATACTGGTGGTATTGTCCCTTTGGATCAGCACTGACTCCCCGTGAACTACTGGGAGGAATGACTTGAGCGCTAGGAAGATCGCCATCAACTCCAGCCTGTTGATATGCCACTTGCGCTGGGGCGGAGTCCACTTGCCCTTGATGGATAGGCCCTGGAGATGAACGCCCCACCCCTCCAGGGAGGCGTCTGTCATCAGCGTGAGATCTGGTGCGTGAACGAGAAAGGACGTTCCCATTTGCAGATTTGTAGGTTGTGCCCACCAAAGCAGGCTCTTTCTCATGCGTGTTGTCACTGCGACAATGTCGTTGAAGGACCCGGAGACCTGACGCCACTGTAAGTCCAGTTCTTCCTGCATGGGACGGGCGTGCAAACTGCAATTTGGGATCAGTGCGATGCAAGATGAAGCCATTCCCAAGAATGATTTTAACGTTCGAACAGAAACGTACTGTTTTCTTCCAATGAGGGAGACAAGACGAAGGATTTTGTGACGCCGCTTGTTGGAGACGAACGCTTTTGAGAGCTTCGTATCTAGGATCGCTCCCAAGAAGGATCTGGTCTGCAGAGGTGCAAACTGTGACTTTTTGACGTTGATGGTCAACCCCAGGGACTGAAACACCTGCTGGCAAAGGCAAGTGTCCTGATGTAGCTGATGGTGGGATTGAGACTTTAGAAGGCAATCGTCCAAATATGGAAAGATTTGAACGCCTTGGAGGCGTAGGTGAGCCACCACAGGGGCCAGTACCTTCGTAAACACACGAGGAGCTGATCGCAGCCCAAAGGGCAGAACTTTGAACTGAAAGTGCATTGGCCCAACCTTGAAACGCAGGTACTGGCGATGTTGTTGGATAATAGAGACATGAAAGTATGCATCTTGAAGGTCTATGGTGGTCATGAAATCCTCGCTGGATAGAAGACGAAGGATTTCCTGTAACTTCAGCATGCGGAACGATTGGGACTTTAGGAACTGGTCGAGTGCCCTCAGATCCAGAATGGGTCGCCAATCTCCGGTCTTCTTGAGTATGAGGAAGAATCGAGAGTAAAATCCCTCTCCTCTTTGATGTTTCGGGACCACTTCGACTGCACCTTTTAACACAAGACGACAAACCTGCTGGAAAAGCTCCGCGAGGTGTGGAGGAGGCAGGCCACGAGGCGGAGTACACGGAGGAATCTCTACAAACTCTAGGGTATGACCCCGTCGTACAATGTCCAAAACCCAGCGGTCCGAGGTGATCGAGGACCACTGAGAAAAAAACAGAGAGATTCGACCTCCAACATTTTGATGGTGGGAAAAGTCATTGGCGTTTAGAGTTGGATCCCCGGTAAGAGGACTTTACTCTGTAAGGCCTGGAGGACTGCTGGCGAGATTGATGATTGGGCGTGAAACGCTGGCCGCTCTGATTGTATGAGCGGTATTGCTGCCCACCTCGAGCGTTGGAAGAAGTGCAGCGTCCGCGCGCACCTCGAAAGGACTGCTTCCGAAATTGTAGCGTGCCCAAAGACTCTGCCGTATCGGTGTCTTTCTTAATGGACTCCAGGGCGTCATCAATATGGGATCCGAATAGCGATTCCCCATCATAGGGCATGTCCACTATTCTGGATTGGACTTCCTGCCGGAAGGATGTGGACTTTAGCCAACCTTGTCGTCTGAGTGCAGCCGCACTTGCAAGCAGACGGAATCCTGTGTTAGCAACATCGACTGCGCAGTCGATCATTTCTTCTGACGTTCTCTTTCCATCTCGAAGGATCTGTAGAGCGTCAGCCTTGGAAGCATCAGGTATGAGTTCTATGAGATCTGAAATGTCTGACCACATTTGTCTGTCATAGCATCCAAAGATGGCTAAGGCATTGGCTGCCCGGACAGATGTGGAAGCCATCGTTGAGAACTTGTGGCCAATAGCATCCAGAAGTCGACCCTCTCTATCCGGAGGGGCTGTGATAGGAGCCGCTGGGTTCCGGGTTCGACGCTGTGCGGCCTGAGTCACTACCGAGTCCGGTTTGGGGTGAGAAAGCAGGCAAGCCAGAGACCCAATCGGGGCCTTGTACTTTTTCTCAAGGCGCATGAGCAGAGCTGCTTTATCCATTAAAAGATGGAAACTGGAGATATTCACAGGAGGTGAATCTCCCGAGTTCCCTGGCTGAGGTGAGGGCGTCTGTGCCCGATAATCATCCCAGTCCGCCATATCTGGTTCTCCTGCTTCATCCGAATTGTCTGGGACTTCTCCATCCTCACGCTCCGAGACCGCCTCATCCGCATCCTGTGGATAAACTGTGGTATGGATCCTAATAGACGTCTGAACCTGAGACGAAGTTGTAGGTGATAACACAGGCGGCCGAGAAGGTGGAGGCAGTGCCGCGGTAGCCGGAGATGGTGCCGGTGTACTTTGTGGCGTAGCTGGGAAACGGCGGTTGTAATCATCCAGCATATGTTGGAGATTTGAGATCAGAGTTAATGGAATGGTAGCCATAGGGACTTGGACTAGCTGTTCCTCAGATTGAGACCGTTGATAACCGTCACCTTCTACATAATCCGAGTCCTGACACTTAATTATTAAGTCAGATGGACTTTGTGCCGCTCCAAAGGTATCCCCTTCTTGTTCTGAGTCAGTGTCAGGCTCAGATGTAGTGGCAAACATTGGAGAAGGTGGTTGCAGCTCTAGATCAGAGAGCTGGTGACACTGAACCTTGTCGCGACGATGAGAAGATTCTGATGTCTTCAAAGACACTAACGGCAACGAAGCAAAGGAAAGTGGTGTCGCCATCGACGGTGTCGCCGTCGATAACGTCGACCATACTGGCTTGCTCGTCGACGAAGATAGTTTTGGAGAAATCATAGTCGACGGTACGGCCGTCGACGGAATCGTCGTCGGGGCCACTGTCGACGGTCGATCAGCTGTAGATGAGGGCGTCAACGAAGCAATAGTCGATGAAACGGTCGTCAACGCCAGTGTAGCCTCCGTAGACGGAGTCTTCGTCGACGAGGCTTTGGTCGACGATGTCTTCGTCGAGGAGTCCTTGGTCGACGGAGTCGCCGTCGACGCCGACGAAGACTTCTTGTAGACTTTCGTCGACGAGGATTCTTTCTTCTTCGTCGACGAGGAAATGGGAATCGTCGACGGAACTGGCTTGGAAGGGAAGGCAACCCTCGTCGACGTGGATGCTGTAGACGATACCGTCGTCGACGAAGAAAAAGCTGAGGTAGTAGTCAGCGTCGTCGTCGAGGATGTAGCAAATGCAGTTCTCGTCATCGGCGCGCTAGTCGACGCTCCCGTCGACGGCAGAACTTTGAGAGGCAGCAGAAGACGCCTGAGAGCCAGGTCTCGTGGGGGTAAAGGTGGTAGGGGTGGCTGAAGACGCCACAGAAGCAAGAGGCAAGGCCAACTTCATTTTCTTGAGGAAAGGAGATGGAACATCCTGTAAACTACCACGCTTGGATGCTGCTGAAGAAAGTCCTGAATGTAAACTTTCTGCGTCTGACAGGGCTGAATCCTTGTTTTTTAGGCGTTGAAGCCAAAGGAGAAGGCGGCCTTCTCTGTCCTTCAGAGTCTTTGTAGAAAAAGTTCTACAGAACTTGCAGCTGCTAGCCTCATGATCAGGGTATAAACAGTATATACACTTCTGGTGGGGGTCCTTTTCAAAAAGAGGCAGCTTCCCACAAGAAGAGCAAGGTCTAAATAAAGACTTCTTACTTGACATGTTGTGAAAAAACACTGGAACTAGATGAGTAGAGGTGAAAACTGAGCAGAGCTCAGGGAGACTCCCTTCACACGACGTGCGGTAGAAAATCTGAGGGCTTGAGCTTCTGAGGAGAAGGTTCTAGAGGGTGCAGACGCCCGATTGGCTGTAATTTGGACTAACATAATGACACTGTGTTACAAGTAGTTTTTTCTCTTTACCAAGCTTTCCTATGTAGGAATAGTTTTTTTGAGGTTTCTGTTATGTTTCCTTTCTTTATCATGTATTATATGTACATATATATTATATATATTTAGCATTATTGCTATTTTATTTACCGTGAGACTCCCACTTCGACGACAGGGAATATTCAAGCATGTGAATCTATGAAAGACACCCCTAATACTGGAGAAGCAATATGTCTTTGTCAGGCCTATTCTCACACAATTACTTTGAGCCCACAAGTTGTTCAAGGCCTAAATGCATACTTTCTACCATTAAGAGGCAGAACAGCCACCACTAAGAGGAAAAATGTTCGATACACAGTAAGCATAGAAGAAAGTCTTTTCAACTGGTCATGCTACCCCAATGATCGGTCATGAGGGAGGCCAAAAAGGCTGAAATTGGGAAAGGAAAACCTAAGTAAAATGAGCTCCGCCGAACCAGGCGGTCTTCTGCAGTAGAAGTAAATAAATGGGAGCTCTGAGGCTGTAATACTTTGCGCCTTCAATTTTGCTATGGAAATTGCCCATCAGAAATGGCCTCAGTTTAAAAGAAATTATCCTTGCCACGTAAATGGCTGACTGTCAGACTCAAACAATGAGGTAGCTGTGCTGTTAGCACCAGTACCTTAAATTGCATGTGTTTTAACACTGTGTACAGCATTTAATAAAAATCACTCCCAGCCTTACAATAGGGAATCAATTAACACACATTAATCTATGAAGGATCCAATGCTGGAGAACTTACAGAAACACAAACCAGTCCAAGATTCAGTGCCTCTGTATTTGAGACGCTAGTTCATAAAGCAGTTCACCACTGTCCAGATTTATTTTTTGTCCTCATTCCACCAAAAGCTGTGCAAATAAACGTTCTCAACCCATTCCGACGTCGTGGGCACCCAGGGTTGGCGTTCTTGCTATAGCCTGGGCCTGCCTGCCCTGCCTCTTTATACCGAGGCCTGGTGTAATCATTGGACAGCCAGGCCTTAGATCAGCCTTATATGTCTTCCCCAGTCTAATAAAGGACCCCATATCGTGCTATTTACATTTTGTGTCAAACTAGATTCTAACCGTGCAGTACTCAAAATCGCCCATAACCAGTTTTCATATGTAGGAGGGCTAGTATCTTTCCAAAGTTTGCAGATCTCCCTACGCCTTATTATGATAAGATTGAAGAATAAGGCCACTTGTGCCCCCCATAAACTAAAAAGCTGAATATCAATCCCAAAAATGACTAGCTAAATTTCATGTCAGGGACCCTTGTGTTTTAAAAATGCCATCTAAGGCCTTCTCGACCATAGACCAGAAAGAACCCAAAGAAGGACAATCAAAAAAGAGATGTATGTCATCTGCCTCCACTAACCCACATCTTGAACACGATGGAGGGTGAGTCACGAACTTTGCAATTTTCTTTGGCGTGTAGTAGAGCCTATTGATGGTAAAATAGTGATTCTTCTTCAGGGAGGCTGATCTGACATGTTTATACAAGGTATTATGGGATCTGTCGTAGAGAGCAACCGATGTCTCCTCCAGCCCCGAGGCGTTCCAGATTTGATACATTGGGGGGGCCGTTGTTTCCTCCTCCTGCAACATTTTACCGTACCATAGTCCCACTTCCTTCTTCATTGGGCTAGGGGATAGAAGTGCAGACTCAATAACCCAGTTCCCGCCGATGTTCTCTCTCTCTGCGGCAAACCAAGAACAGATCTGAATATACTTGAATCTGGAGAAAGAATCCCCTACCTTCGTTCAAGACTTCCCATGGGAAAACTCCCTCTGATGTTACTATATCTGCCCATACTGTTATGCCTGCTCTCCTGATGGGAAGGGAAAGACTGTCCTTAAAGCATGTTGGCAGGCCCGGGAAGTCCCAAATTGGGGCAAGATCTGAGTAATACTTTATGCCCCATCTCCCTTTGACTCTGGTCCATACTACAAGTGCATGCTCCAGTATCTTGAGACGAACCTTTTTGTAAAATTTTGGAGCACCAAATTTGTAAAGGAAGCCGGGTCCGCCCCTCTCTTGAGCCACCATTGTGTTCAGTATCCGCCCCCAGTTGCAATCATCAGGACTGGTAAGGAGGCATCTAATGTTTTTCAGTTGGAAAGAAAAGGCATACCAGAGAATGTCGGGGAGCGCAAGACCTCCCTTCAACAATCTTCTTTTCATCTTTTTTCAAGAAATCCTTGAATTTTTATTTGCCCATATAAAGCTGCCGATTTTCCCTTGGATTCTGGCTAAGACCTTAGGTGGAAAATTCAGTGGTATCATATTAAAAAGGTATGTTAATTTCGGTAAAGTCACCATTTTAACCAAGTTGATCCGACCATAGATTGTAAGCTGGAGGTTCTGCCACCTCAGAAAAAGGTGGTCGATATCCTTGGTCACTCTTTTTATATTGATCAATGCTACAGTATTAAGGTCTGGTGTTACTATTATGCCTAAGTATCTAAACTGAGTGCTTCGGGCTCCCCCCCAGTTGTCTACACCCCAGCACATTATTTCAGTTTTTTGGTTATTTATCAAATACCCAGAATGTTTACCGAAGTCTTTCATTATTTCTTCCACTCTAGGTAAGACCTCAGCGGATTGCTTGTGTAGATTAGCAAGTCGTCAGCATGTATCACCACCTTGCAGCTAAAACTTCCAGCAGTGAAGGGTGTAACTTGATCGTCTAATCGCAGCGCATGTGCCAACGGCTCGATATAGAGATCGAATAAGAGGGGCGAGATAGGACACCCCTGCCTGGTTCCTCTCTTTACGCTGAAGCGTGGAGTCAACCTGCCATTCAGTAGAATTGCGGCGGATGCTCCTTCGTAGCATCCCCTCAGTGTCTGAATGAAAATTGCATTGAAGCCCATCGTGCTCAACACATCCCACATAAAACTCCAGTTGACGCGGTTGAAAGCCTTTGCCGCGTCAAGCCGCCACTGCCAGGGGTTCCGACCGCGTCTTTGCAAAGTCTATGCTTCCAAACAGCTGAAGGGTTAAGTCGTGTATGTATCTTCCTGGCACAAAGCCTTTTTGATCAGAGTTTATAAACTGAGGGATTAGCCTTGCCAATCCGCTAGTAAAGATCTTGTAATCCGCGTTTAGCAGGGAGATAGCCCTAAAGGAATCGGCCTTTAAAGGATCCTTCCCCGGTTTTAATATTAACACAATTGTGGACTCCTTCCAGGAGGGAGGTATCTTTCCCTCCGGGCTGTATATGTAATTAAACAATTGGCAAAGTCGCGCCACCAAAGTGTCCTGTAATGTTTTATAGAAATCCCCGGCTTTATTATTCTTTATTTTTTTTATATAAATGCCAATTTCTTCCTCGGTGATTGGACTGTTGAGGATATCTAGACCTTGGTCCGTTAATCTGGGAAGTGCCTTGCTCTCTAACCACTGTAAGGTGTTACCTGAATCGGGTATAGGCTCTTCCTCGTCATATAATTCGGAGAATAGTGAGAGTAGATGCCTTTCCATGTCCTCCTGTTGGCAAGATGTTGTTCCATGCTCGTCAATCACTAAGCTATTTATATTATTCCTGACCCGGTCCGCTCTAATTTTACTGGCCAATATGGCTCCGGCCTTTTCTCCATATTCATAATTATCCATTGCATATACAGCCCATTGTGCCTTCACTTTTGAGTCTAACAGCCCACGATATTCAAGCCTCAGACGTTCTAAGTCTTCCAAAACTTGTGGCAGGCTATCAGTATTTACACTGTGCCTTATATTCTCCAGTGCAGAGATTTTGCCTTCCAAGTTTTTAAATTTCAACGCCTTCTCTTTGTTGTTGGAACTAATAAAGCTATGGATCTGTCCTCTAATATAGGCCTTATATGCGTCCCATACAAATTCTATGGCGGCAGAACCGACATTATCTATAAAGTAGTTATTAGTTGCGTTGACAACTGCATCGACTATGTCTTGGTTATGCAGTGCAGCCCTTTTTAAAGTCCATCTAGGGACAGGAGTACGAGTGTAAACATAAAAGGGGCGTGATCTGAAAGGATGGTGGGTAGCAATTTGATGTCAGAGATAGCCTCCAAACCCTGCCTATCCACCAATATGTAATCTAGTCTTGAGGCATGTCCATGTTTTTTACTAAAATACGTAAAGCCTGATCCCGCCCCCCCCTTCATTCTCCAAAGATCCATAAGGCCTACCTCGTGCATCATGTTGACCGTAGTTCGTCTAGAACGTGGGATAGTGATGTGCTGGCTATAATTGGAACGATCCTTCTGAGGATCAAGAAGTACATTAAAGTCCCCTCCTATAATAATGTGGGAGGTATTCTCTATTAAGTTGGACTGAACTTTAAGTAGCCATTTGGGGTCATCTATATTTGGGCCATAATGCGAAACAATAGTCTGTTTGAAGCCACTAAAATCAACTTGTATTAATACCCATCTCTCTGACTGGTCTGTAGATGTTGATTTTATAATCCCCCTGGCTTCAGCCTTGATCAGAACTGCAACACCCTTATTTGTTCCCGCCTGCCCAGAACAACTAAATGCGCCTATCCATTTGGTCTTCCCAAAGATCTCTTAATTTTCAATTGCACTTAGGTGTGTTTCCTGGAGGAGAATTACTTTAGCCGGAGATTGCTCCAGAAAGCACAATATCAGTCTCCTTCTCCTGGGACACCGGAGCCCATTTACATTCCATGAAATAGAAGATATATTTATTATAGTGTCTTCCCCCCCCCCCCCCCCCCCCCCCCACTTTTTACCTGTCCCCCGTACCTCCATCTGCACTTCTGAAAGCCTCTGGAATTTATAGTTGGAATGAGAACTATTTTTGTCTTTTTTTTCCCCCTGCATCCCCCTGTGCTTCCTTCCTGACCCCCTACCCTTACCTTCTCCCACCCTCCTTGGGGAGCCCTCCTTTCCTTTTTGGGTGTGTGCCCTTATCGGATGCCCCCCACCCCGTGTGTGCGTCTGAACAAAGGTGAAGCGCACACCGGTAGAGCCGGGGAGCATGACGGCCGGAAGCTAACGGCCATAACGGAGCTCCACCCCTTGTGTGCAGTTTGAGCTTGCAGGTTCGGCAGGAGAATGCATGAGCCGGAGCGGCAGTGAGTTCACCTGTGCATTTCTTTTGGGGTTTTGCATCTACTGCGGTTTCTTAGAAGTGTGCTAGAGTCGGAGCGGCAGTCAGTTTACCCACGCATTTTTCGGGTTACGTATCTACCGCGTCCCTTCTCTGGACGCAGTGGAGGCCGTAGCGGAGGCAGCCTCTCCATAACACTCTTTTTTACTATTGATTTGGTCTGGACTTGGTTTCCTGCTTGAAAACGCGGAGCGTGAAGTGAGTGCATAACGAGGAACGCGGATGGTTGGTGAGAGCCCGGTGTGGTTCCGAGGGATCGGTGCGGCCAGGAAGTGGCAGAGAGATCCGAGGCGAGTCTCTCTCACCGGATGGGAGACACTACTGATACGGTCCCATACCGAGGCGGTAAGGTGGTTGCCCAGTAAGACCGGATACACAACAGATACTGTCTCTGGGGGCGGAGACCTACAGATTACAGTGAGGGAATGTAATGAGGACATAAAGAACAAGGGAAACATTGTTACTGCCGCAGATAGTAAAGAGCAAACAGGGGAAAGAGTGGCTCTTAAGGATTACTTAGAATGGGAGGGGGATACCAGCCTGGTTTCTGTGTGCACGCTACTCGGTGGAACAAAGGTTTACTGCAGCAGGAGCAGTTTGGGGTGTCTTGTATGGAGGAGAGGGGTATTAACGACGACGACAGTTTTAGTGCAAGCAATGCTTCCCCCCCCTTGAAAATACCTGTTGCTAAAGCAGGAGTAAGTCGTTACACCCTACGGAATCGAGCTGCTAGCGTAGCACCAGCCCCCCAGAAGCTCTGTCATTATCAACCGCAGACAAAGCGCGGAAGATGGCCTCCAGTACCACTCCAACCAGTATACCACTAAGTATCGGTGTTGATAGAGCGACTGTTCTTTCCCCCTCCATGCCAGATCCACCACCCCAGCACTCATTTTCTCTGGCGGAAGATAGGGTTCATCCCTCAATAGAACTCTCAAACAGCTTCTCCGCTTTGGAGATACAAGACTCTGTACAAGATCCTGCACAGGATGATGCGAATAAGGAGGAGTCCGATGGCTCTCATACAATGAGGGAAGGGGCACACACAATTACAAATATTACTTCATCATCAGCGATTAATCCCATCTCCTTGGCAGACATTTTGCTGGGGATAAAGGACGACATGGGGAAGAGATTCGAAGAAATGGGGAAAAGATTCACAACTTCAGAGTCCAATCAGGTCGCTATTCAGGCCTCCTGCGAGGTGCTGGCCAAGAAGGTGGAGGAGGTCTCACTACGGACGGAGGCTTTAGAAGCAGAGATGCCTAGGATCAAGGAGGCACTTAGTACAACCTCAGCCCACATGAACAAACTAGCGCAGCAAAATCAGGAAATGAAGGATGATATAGAGAGGCTTGAAAATCATGCCAGAAAGAACAACCTAAGACTCTTGAATGTCCCCGAAGATATGGAAGGAGGAGAAAGCAAGAAATTTGTGGTAGCATTACTTAAATCTACAATTCTGAAGGACTCGACTGATGAAGAGGCTGTCCTCATACAGAGAGCACACCGGGACCCATATAGACGGAATCCAGAGAGAGAGAGTCCCAGAAAGATTCTGGTGAACTTTCTGACATATTCTATCATAGAAAGGATCCTGTCCGCAGCGCTAAAAACTGGGCCTATAAAGTCTACCTCGTTCTCCAGACCTTTTTCCTTCACAATCCGCTCTGATATTTCACACACAACTGCCACCAAGCAATGGGAGATGGGCAAGAGGCTTGCAACATTTAATTCTCTAGGAGCACGTGCACAGATGAAGTTTCCTGCAACTCTCCGCATAATGTGGCAAAACCACATGTACAATATACGACAGATCGATGAGGCAGACTCCCTTATAGAAAAGATTAGGATGGATGGTAAGGGGGAGGCGGAGAAGGTGCGGGCTAAGCTTAGTAGGAAATTCTCAAGAGGGAAGGGCCCAGAGAAAAGGAAAAGAAAAGGATTCAAACAATAAAAGCACTTGAGATTACACATAAATTAGGTAGAAAAGCAGAGTTCACTTCCCAAAGGCAAACTCAGTTTGAATTTAACACTGTTTCGAACCTAACATAAGCACATTTAAACAGACCACTGTCCAGATTACACACCAGCTCACACAAAGTGCTGACAAAATGGCTTGGTATGGAATACCTTTCCCTAGCTTGGCTGAAGCAGCGCATGTTCTCACAACAGTAGGAAGACGAGAGCATATGCAGGCTTACCATCATAATCTCTGCATCTTTGCTTTGGGGGCAGTGTATTTCTGCTAAATGAGTTCCCAGCACCATGGTTATTGTAGTAATTAGACCAGCTCTCCTTGGTGTTCTCAGAGTGGTGAGCTGGAGCAACCACTGTGACCGCGCTAGGTATTGCTTGCCCACTAGAAGAATACTGATCAGAAGGCTTGCTAGATGGCATGGAAACTGGATTATAGGTACTCTCCAACTCATTCCTTTCGGACTCAAACTTCGTTCTCTCACGGTGCTCTCCTAGAAAGAGGAACAAATTAACTTTGTTAATATAAATGGCAGTGTATTGCATGAGTCTAACCAGTGCATGTAGTAAATCAAGACATAGAAAAAGAAATCAAAACTTGACATATAGAATGTTGTAATTAAAGTGTCATAAGGCTTGAAATGAAGTAGTGTTGGTCAAAAATTGCACATTTCCTACTACGCCGGCCACAATTAATGGGGAAAAATATTACGTCTTAACTGGATTTCCTATAAAAAATAAATACATCTGCAAAATCTCTACACTCAAATACCATGGAAGGTCTATTAGAACAGCTGCAGCTCCATTCAACATGCTCAAGTAAAAACCAACGGCAAACACTGCAATACACTTGTGAATACATCAGTTTTATTCTAGCTGTGGTCCCTCGACTATGCTACTCCACGGACTGGCATCAGAATGCCTTAATGAAGCTTGTGTTAGGTTTCCAAGCACAATTTAAATATTTTCGTTAGACCAAGTAAAGAAAAAATATGTGGTGCCTATAAACCAGAGCATCCTAATATGCAACGCAAAATATCAGTAATTTAACTCTATTTTCTTCACTTAGAAAAGAGAAAAATAAACTGCTGGATGGTGATATACAATAAGTTAGAATAAAAGTGGCTCAAGTTTTCAAAATCACCAATAAAATGAGCAGAAAAGAAAATGTCAATATTTTCTTTTCTTTCATTAATCAAAATGATAGAAGCCAATTTGTTAAGAAACTATAAAATATTACGGGCCATCAAACAAGACCTACTGTTAAGACTCATGTATTGATAGTATATTTTTAAAAAATGCAACTTAGATGTCTAAAATGCCATCTGATTTTCGGAAATTAAACAAGAACTCGAGTTTTCCTCACAAAAAGACTTGTGGCACAATTTACAAGCATTAGCAAAGCCAATAGCTCTTGCCTATGCAAGAAATACTGGCTCTGTCAGTATGTTTTAGCCATGTTGAACACCAGCGTGGCTGTGTTCATTATGGCTAAAAGTTACGGGGTTAAAGGAGAGTAATGCTATGTAGTGACACAGAGTCGTGAAGTGCCAGAATTGGGTGGTGTGGAGGGAAGTGGAGTGTCATGGAGTGGTGCAGAGATATTTGGAGTGTCGTGGGGGAAGTAGAATGTCGTGGAGGAAGTATAATCTCGTAGAGTGGAAGGGTGTGAAGTGGTGTAGAACCGAGTGGAGTGGTGTAAAGGGTGTTAAGTAGAGTAGAGTAGAATGTTACAGCGTGGTGTAGAGTGGAGTTGACTGACCGAGTAGGGGAGTGGAGTTGAGTAGGAGAGTGGAAGGGCGTGTTGTGGAGAGGAGTGGAGTGGGGCCGACTTGAGTAATGTATTGTTAGATAGAGTGGAATAAAATAGCATGGCACAGAAGGAGTTGCATAGAGCCTTGTGGAGTAGTGTTGTACAGTGGTACAGAGTGTTGTGGCATAGAATAAACTTCAAAGGAGTAGAGCGCCATGGATAGTAGTGGTGAAGAGTGGAGCAGAGTGGCCTATAAAGAACAGTGGTGAGGAGTAGAATGGCGTACAGGTCATTGCATCAGTTCTGATCAAAGGGGTGAAGAATGCACTGACGCAGAGCACAGTGGTGTAGAGTGGACTGCAGCGGCGTAGAATTCAATGGCGCAGAGTGCAGGGGCGCAGAGTAGAGTGGCACACTATGGCATAGCATGAAGTGGCAGAGAGTACTGCAGAGTACACATAGTGCCATCTTACACAGATGATACTCTCTCGTATATTAGGGACCCGGTGACCAATCTGTCCCCAGTGTTCGATGAGGTGGTAAGATATGGTCAGCTCTCAGGCCTCAAAATTAATTGGACCAAGTCAACTATTTTCCCAATGTCCTTAGCCATGTAGCCTACGGAATTAGATTACCCTCCAACATGGACCACTGAGCCTGTGCGTTACTTAGGTGTGATGGTTCATACAGACTCAGAGTTGGTTCTCAGCGAGAACTATGGAAGAGCAATAGCTATATTAGAAGAGGATGTGGGGCGCTGGATTCGACTACCCTAGTCTCTTCATGGGACGCATATCCCTAATGAAGATACAATGAGAGGCGGTAACTGTTAAGGTTAGAGCGCACAGCAGGTAAAGGTATATTATAGCTGATTGTCCAAAGTGGTGCTCAAAATGAAGCAAGTCGGTTACCACGACAAGAATAGTGCTATAAATAGCTCAAACAAATATATATTCCATCGAGCACTCAAATAAGTCCAATAAATTTCTTTATCAAGTAGTGCAATTGTTATTTAATCTTGAATATTTCAATTCTTCTCTTCATTGAAATACATTCTTCAACAATCTCCAAATTGTGCAGCCTGAGAAGACGAGACGCGGTTCGAAGTGACAGATACGTTCACCCGAACACAAAATGCATATTATGGATAATAATCTACTATAAGAGATTGAGATACGGAGAATTAAGGACTACAATTTTGAAAAGGTTGGCTCAACGAGGAGACATATAGCCCTGAGGAAGTCTTAAGTCAAATCAGACTAGACGAAACACGTGTTGGCTGCACATTTTGGAGATTGTTGAAGATTGTATTTCAGGCTGCACAATTTGGAGATTGTTGAAGAATGTATTTCAATGAAGAGAAGAATTGAAATATTCAAGATTAAATAACAATTGCACTACTTGATAAAGAAATTTATTGGACTTATTTGAGTGCTCGATGGAATATATATCCCTAATGAAGATGGTGGTGCTCCCAAGATTTTTATTTCTATTTGTGAATGTTCCGATGGTACTCCCTGCGCACATATTTAAGGTAATTTGCTCTTTATTGGTGAAGTTATCTTGGGCCGGGAAGCACTCACGAGTCAAGTGGGACAATCTTACACTACCCTGCCCCGGATTTAGAATTAGATTACTGCGCGGCGTAAAGCTCACATGCCTACCACTGGATATGCGAGCAAGCTGACCTCCCACACTTACAGGTCAAAAGGGTTGTGGCGATGCCATCTCCTCTCCCATTTTGTTGTTTCGTGCCCCTTCCAGGAGGGCGGGTATTTTAGACTCTGGGAATTCTACCACCCATGCATGGCAACATTTGCTAAAAAGACAGGCAGGCGCTGTCCTATACTCCCCCTTAACTCCGGTGGAGTGGTGCCACTGGCTGCTGATATGCCAAGAAAGATAGGTGGTCCGCGCACTGGCATCAATAAACATTACTAAAATTGGAGATCTATTTTCAGAAGGCATGGCTCGAAGATGGGCTGAGAATGAGGTGGAGGGTCATGATCGCTCACTGCTCATGCGATTTCACTTTCTTAGAGTGAGGCATGCCCTCTGTGAGAGGCTTGGGGAGGATATGATGGAGCTGCCGAGAGATCGCCTCCTTCTCTTTCCTTCTGCATACGGATTCACCCAGTAAGATTGTTTCCAGTATTTATAACATATTGCAGGACTACTGCAGGAACCACTTCACTAATGCTAGGTTGGAATGGCAAAATGATCTTGGGGTAGCTCTCGATGACATTACCTGGCAATATTGCTGTGAGGTCAAGCAACAGGTCTCCTTGAATGGGAGGCACCGCCTCATACACTTTAAGTTCCTTAATAGAGCTTATTATACACCCAATAAGTTACACCAATATGGCCTCCGTGACACTGCAGAATGTGAGCGGTGTCAAGTTAGTCCTGCTGGTTGTTTACATATTGCCTGGACGTGCCCAGTGGTTGCTAGATACTGGAGACTAATCTTCTGTGCACTGAGTGATATCACATGGTTGCACGAAGTGATTGCGGAAGGATGCACGCCGCTTAATAGACATGGGATCATTGCTCGCATAACGCAGGGTGGCGATGCGATGGGCTCAAGGGCCAGCACCTGCGGTTGGAGACTGCTCAAAAGATATGGTTTACTGTAACACACAATCGGAGTTATACAGTGAGTTGCTACATCCACAGAATCGCCCTAAAAGCTTTTGGGGCCTGTACCAGCGTTAATTAGCTGGAAAAGAGGCAGATGTGTTTGGGTGGAATGACCAAACTTGATTGTGTTGTCTGGATTAGAGTTCTTACATCATGGATTATACTGTACATTACCCTGTCATTTACTGCATGTGTTGATATTCCGTTCTCACTTGGATCTGCCAGCAGCTGCTTAAACTTTGTATTTCGGAGCTGTATTTTTGTGCATCCTATATATTTCTGACTGCACTGATGTAGCTTCATACAATATCCTGAGAAAATGCTGTGCATTCTATTTACGACTGCAATGTATGCTCAGTACTGTGCAGACCCCCCAGGATATTGCGGCGTAGACTTGCTAATTTTGCGGCACAAAAATTGAAATTTAGCAGCACCAAAATGAAACTTTTGCGGCATTATTGCAGCACTTTATTTTTCTCGTAATCATTCCATTTCAGCCCTATATCAATGGAATCTGTTTTAGCATAGTATTCCACTTTGAAATAGGCATGTTTAAAGTTTCTGCAGCTCTACGAAATCACAGCTCCAATCTACTAACCTCTTGGGAGGGGGCTGTATTTCTCCCTGGTATGCTCTAGCACCCATGTATGCACCCTACCGTGGCACCACTTTCTCTACTCCCTGGTTTCAGTCACACAGCTCCCTTCACGCTCTAGTTTCAGTCACGCAGCTCCCTTCGCTCCCTGGGTTCAGTCACACAGCCACCTTTCGCTCCCTGGGTGCAGTCACACAGCCCGCTTCGCTTCCTGGGTGCAGTCACACAGCCCCCCTTTGTTCCCTGGGTGCAGTCACACAGCCCCCCTTCGTTCCCTGGGTGCAGTCACACAGCCCCGCTTCGCTCCCTGGGTGCAGTCACACAGCCCAGCTCCGCTCCCTGGGTGCAGTCACACAGCCCAGCTCCGCTCCCTGGGTGCAGTCACACAGCCCAGCTCCGCTCCCTGGGTGCAGTCACACAGCCCAGCTCCGCTCCCTGGGTGCAGTCACACAGCCCAGCTCCGCTCCCTGGGTGCAGTCACACAGCCCAGCTTCGCTCCCTGGGTGCAATCACACAGCCCAGCTTCGCTCCCTGGGTGCAATCACACAGCCCAGCTTCGCTCCCTGGGTGCAATCACACAGCCCAGCTTCGCTCCCTGGGTGCAATCACACAGCCTAGCTTCGTTCCCTGTGTGCAGTCACACATCCCCGCTTCGCTCCCTGGGTGTAGTCACACAGCCCAGCTTCGCTCCCTGGGTGCTGTTACACAGCCTGCTTAGCTCCCTGGGGGCAGTCACACAGCCCGCTCAGTCACACAGCCTTCTCTTGTGTCGTGTACACTGACTCCCTTTTATGGGTAGTGCTAACAGGACAGACATCTCACAATAATCATCCTTCAGAACCAGGTTCCCCAGTTCCACATTTGGCAGCTCTGACCATGGTGTCACATCCCCTCCCCCGCTAAACACCATACTGCCCCACTGAAAGAAACTCGCACTTCAGTCAACTACAACCCAATTGTGCCGCTATAAACACCTGGGTGCGGCTCAATTTAAATTACGCACTAGACAAGAGCAATATGCTCCCTACAAAAAAAAAAGTAACAACATCCTGGAAAATGCAAACTTAAGTAAAGCATGTGAAATGTAAGCAGGAACAACATGGTTACTTTAACGCTTTTACACTCGCTCATCAGAAACCAGTGAGTGTTTTTGCCTGAAAAGCTAAGGACATGACTACAGGGCACGGAATGGACCTATTTCAATGTCTATTGCTTATATCCTAACAGAACGTAAGCAGTCTGGTAAAAAGCCATCTTTCCTGAACACAGAGCTGCAGTACACATTTTCTTTTCCAATCCACCTGTTACAGTACCTCCAGGATTGGTGCACTAGTTCTCCGCCCAGGGGAAAACAATGCTATTCAAAGAAAGACAGGAAACAAAAGTAGTGCTTCACTGGCAAACTCTGCAGAGTGGTGCATATGTGTGTTGGGTGCGAGTAAAATCAATCTGGCCACTTTGCTACCACTCTGTCTGGCTTTATTTAGTTATTTTTCATATATTGAACCTTTGATTACTGCAGATGCACTTTGGAACAGTGCTTTAAATGGGCCGGTACTGTCTGGTGTGGAGTACCAGTACTTTTTTATTTTGAGAGAGAGTACCGGCACTTCTCAAAAGAAATGCAATACCTTTAATTAAAGAGTACCAGCAGTTCTCAGAAACAAGCCGGTACTCTGAGTACCTGCACTTCTCTTTTTCCATTTCAAGCACTACTTTTGAATGGAAAAATGTCAGAAAAAGACATTTTTGCTGTGTTTTTCTTTTTTAGATCCATTTTACAGGGGAACAAAAACGAAAGAAAGAGGATGAAAAGCGGTTTTCAGTATGAGAGGAGGAGCTGCTACACAAAGAGAGGGAATAAGAGGGAGGAAGAAAGAAAGGGGGGGCAGCTGAAGCGACAGAGCAGCAGTGGACACTGTCATTGTATTCTCTGTGCAAAAAGGAAAAGACAAATGGTCAGATTCATCAAGGCAAAAAACGGTCGCAAACGGGCAGATGCTCAGAATCTGCCCCTTTCCGACCGGTATTTTTGCATTTGGGATGCATCATCCCAAATGCAAAAATCGCAAATTGCAATTGCATTTAAGGAATCGCGAATTGAGATTCCTTAAATGCAAAGCACGATGCCATTTAAAATAACAATTTCTCTATTAAGGTCCGCTATTTCCCGAAAAATAATGGCAGGTGGTAAATAGCGAAAACTTTGGAAAATGCATTGTAGTGCATTTTTCACAGCTGAATGTTACACACACACACATGCCCTTGGGGCATGTGTGCGCGCAACACATGTGCACATATCAATTTCAGTGGTGCAACAGGGTGTCCCTTTTGGCACCCTTGCACCCTTGAAATTGCATACACAATTTGCGAGTACCTATTGTGTACTCGCAAATTGCGCATGCAATTTCCATTCATTCCTATGGTCTGGCCTATAGGAATGAATGTGACGCCATTCCTTAACTGCGACTCGCAATTTGCGACTCGCAATTAAGGAATGTTTGGAAATCACTATTTTTTAAGCAATTCCTACATTCATAGGCTTTTGCGATTCCTTAATTGCGATTCCTTAAAAACCGCAATTAAGGAAGCCTACATTGATGCATGTGCCCCGGGTCCTTTTCCTTCTCTGCCAGCTCCACCCGTCCCGGTGCGGGGGATCCCAATTTTATTAATTCTTTCCTGCAATTACATGAACAGCAGTCGAGCCTGCAAGCTAGAGAGAGGAGAAGCAATACATTCCTTTTCTCGCTCCTCTTTCATCAAAATTATAATGCAGGAAGCAGGCAGCTATGTGGTGACGTATGCGTGTACAGCCAATAAAATGGCAGAATTTATTTTTTACACCTGCCAGGAGCCCTTTTTTGCTGCCGGCTTGGTAAATAACGTGGCCATCACACTTGCCAGCTGAATTTTTCAATTTTTTTCGTGAATCCTGAAATGCTGGAGGGTCTGAGTGTGATACTACTGTGACTGATTTTTTGTTACTTTTTTGTTACGAAAATTCTATATATATATATTTTTTTTTTAAGTACTGCAGTACAGTATAGTGGAGTAGTTGAGGTACAGTGCAGTGGCACAGAGTGCATCGGTTTTGAATGCGGGGTATAGAGTGTGGGGGCGTAGAGAAGGGCGGCGTAGAGGTGGGGGGTCGTAGCTTGGGGGAGCATAGAGTGGGGGAGCATAGAGTGCAGTGGCAGAGCAGATTGGTTCATAGTGGAGTGGTACAGGGTAGAGTGTGTGGCATAGAGTAGCAGCGTTGATTGGAGTATCATTGAGAGTAGTGGTGTAGGGTAGTGTGATGTGCGGAGTAGAGTGGACTGGAGTTAGGTGGAGTGCACTGGCATAGCGCAGAGTGGTGTAGAGTGCAGTGGTGCACAGTTGATTAAGAGTGGTGTATAGAGTGGATTGGCATAGAGTTTAGTGACGTAGAGTGCGTTAGCAGTAGAGTGGCGTTGAGTAGATTGGTGTAGAGTAATGTACTGTAATGGTAATTATATATTGCTTACTATCCCTGACGAAGCATTGAAAGTATTTTCAGCGAGTAGGACGCTACTCAAGAACACAAAATGGATTAGTGGGGGGTTAGGGTAGGGAAATACAAGTTGTTAATTCGAGCACTGGAGATGCAAGTCTGTTAGTTGGATTTAACAGGGAAGAGTCTAGAAAGTGTTATTTGGGAGATCATTTTAGTAGGAGGAGGTTTGGGATGAGTCAGAGGAAGGATAAGGGAGGGAGGAATCTAGAAAGCGTTATTGGGAGATAATAGCACAATGATATTTCGGATGAGTCAGAGTGGAGAAAAGGGATATAATGAGAGATATAGCGTGAAAGTAGTGCACTGGACAGAGATTAAGGTTTTTTTTCTTTTTTTACAGTAGGAATAATGCAATAAATATATAGATACATAACTACATTGAAAAGTATATGGAAAATAATAAAGAGATATAACGTTTTTTTATATAAAGTCCCATATGTGCATTTATGGATGGATAGTTAGAAACTAAGACTTTCAAGTGTTGCAATATATAAAGATATTTTTTGTGTATTTGTACTAATTGGTTTTGTTGGGGGAAATTTTATTTTATATTTTCCCCAATATTTCAATAGTGAAGCACTTATACAGTTTTTATGATGATATTTACACGTGATAGATAAAATAAAACAACCATCCAATCAAACAATACATGCAAACAATGCAGTGACGTGTATATACATGTTATGCAAAAATTATACATACATATATATACATATACATATATATATATATATATATATACACACACATATATTGCCTGGAAGAGTCAGCCCACACAGGTGAGTGAAGTAACCTTTTATTTCAAGGAGGAATGGCATTCAGTTCACAGCGCTAGTGCCTTGCAAACAGTAAGAGCCATGAAAAGCCCGACACGTTTCATGCCAGGAAGCATTTCTTCAGGGGCTGCAGGCGTAGAACAAGATCCTTGGCATCGCATTTCAGCAAGTCACTATTTAAAGGTATTGAGTCCCTGCCCTGGTGGGCGTTGCCACCACTGTAGCCTTCTGGATCTTATAGTGCTCACCATCTTTCTCCTGTGAGTTGCTTATGCCAAATTCTCAAATTGCCAACTGTTTACACCCTTGTGGGTAGCAAAGATCATCTCACGTTGCTCCTGAAGCACAAGTATATTCCTCAGTGTGGTGCACCCGTCCCTTGGGCAATGGCGTCGTTTGGCATCACTGCGGGGATACATCTCGATGCAGCGAGGCTTGACTCGCGGCTCAGGCTTCGCCGCTATATACCAACACAAAAGTTTGTCTGTTACATACACACACACACACACACACACATATCTGAATCCAGTTTACTTCCTGAGAAGGATGGTGTCCAGCTATACACCATGATGGGCTCCAAGATTTAACATACCCACAGATAACTGGGGAGTTAGATTACCCTACATGGATTCTGGCAGATTACCCCACCGTAGGCACACTAGGAAAGGGAGCACTAGGTAGGAGCACAAATAGAATTGTACTTATATGAAAGCATGTATTCTATGTAAGAGCTGGATTAATGGAATTTTTACTTTTCTCTACCATTTTTGTGATGCTGATCTCTTTGTTCTGTTTTCTTCTATTGATTATTGCAGTGCACGCATTTTACACAGGAATCATATTGCTTCAATAAATATTGAAATGCCAATTCGAGTATTCGTGTGAATTTCTTTGGGCATACACGAGTTATCAAAAAAAAAAAAAAGAGGTCTAGATCGGTTTCCAAAAATTCCTTAGGGAGTCAGGATTGTCAAGTTCTGAGGTTGCACATACCACCGGTTACCTTGATAGCTATCTTAGAGGTACAGATGGTGCACTGTGAGCTAGCCAGGACTAAGGCCAACATATCGGATGGTTTGTGTCTAATCCGTATAGCATATCTTTGATGTTTATGTTGTCCAACAAACGCACACTTTTACTGAGAATGTATGAACCATACAACATGGCACCACTAAAGTTCAAGCTTAGGTTCTTATTTAATGGGTCTCCCGATTAGTTTTTCTTATGTGTGCCCCAAGACCCTTACTCACCTACTAAAGAGAGAAGTCTGTGGTGTTACAGAATAATCCTCCTCAGCTAAGTACATAACCCCCTATTTTCTGGCTGCAAGTTGTTCCAGCTTGAACTTTTAAAAGGATTAGCCCACAAAGGTACCCTCTCTGAATTCCAGATATTCAAATGGCTAATGCAGCACCAGTACCATGCCAGTAAACTGCATACATATAGATGCTGCAACAACATGGGCTCGCCCTTACCGGGCGGTGGGGGATGTTACCTTCATGTCAGAGGCCCACGAAGAGTACAGGACAGTGGTATTCAATTTATGGGTCACATTCCCAACAGTAAATGAACAATTAAGACACTTTCACTGTAGCTCCTAACAACTACACAGTTTATGCAGCACTAAAAATACCTTTAACATTTCAAGAACACCAAAATTGGTATGAAGGCGCCCTACCACATAAGAAACAATGTTACACTGGGTCCCCTCATTAATGAGGTAGAAACATGGCCAGTTATAGGAGATTATACACCACATCCTGACATAGCAAATCTTACTGCACCAGAGCTAAGAACACTGTACACAAGTCTGGTCTGAATATACAGATGTTTGACACAATACATGATGCAAACAATAACAATCCCTGCAAGGGCTGCTCAAGCTGCACAACTAGAATTGGCTACGCCTGGAATTAGACCAGTGACCTTTATTGCAATAATGGGTAAAGTTCTGATCATAAGACAAGCGATTCATTTCTGAACTGCTCAAAAAAGAAACCAGCTTGAAAGAGTGTTTCCCCTTACGAGACACCAAGAAAAACACAAAATTCTCACAGTATGCCTGCCAATGGGGATGGCTCCCCCAGTGGAAAACTGAGCCACTTAGGGCACAGTCTTTGCTGCTGTATATACCAGAACATATGGTACACCCTCCTTATCTGCTTTGCAGGAAGTGTTAAACAGATCCAAATTGAGTAAGGGGTGGCCCTTGCCCTGACTTTTAGATGAAACTAATGGGCAATTTTGCCACAGTGCCTCTTACTCATGTAATATAAAAGGGGAAGCAGCAGCATTGGCTATATGCAGCGGTTCACACAGGTTGCTCCAGGAAAAAAGGAGTGCAAACAACCAAAAAGTATTGAAGAAACTTAAACATCAAAGGTAAAGATAATTTGGGAGCCAGACCTAATAAACCACAAATCAACGGTAATTATTTAAAGGATAATTCGAAGCAGGCATCCAAGACTTCAAAAAAGAGTGTGATATTAAGAAAATTTAAATAAAGGCTAAAGCACAGGATGGATCTCCTCAACAAGAGTCTACTGAAAAGTGCTATAATTTTCGTAACCGTCATTCAACTAAACAGCTTGACAGCCTTCTCGTGTCTTTCAGAAGTCCTCCAAGAAAGGCTTAAAGAGAGGAGGGCAATCAGAGAGCAGATCAGGGGGTATGTGAAATCAAAGAAGGACTCAACACTCTTCTGCCTACATAACAATAAAGGAAGACAAAACTCCACATTCAAAGCCTCAATTTAAAAAGAAGAAAGTGGCAGGGATCAAAGCCAAGCGTGCCACAGATACAGGATATGGCTTCTGAACGGGTAACAGGGAGTGGGCTCCGACCATGCTGGACAGTGCAGCAATAGTTTTGATAGTTTGCACGAATATTATGGAGTGTCTGGCGGCAAAAGCAAAGACTGATTAAGTCCAGTTGTAAACACCAGACCAGAGACTGATTGTCCCTTGTCAAGTATATGAATTGCAACTTTAGATGGAGGGGAATATAAAATGTACTATCAAAGTTCTCTTTGAGAGTACCTGTAATTCCGCTAAGACATTCTCTTGGTTGGGAAGGCTTGGCCACTAGAGTTTGTTAGGGATTGCCAACAAGGAGAAATAGTAATTTTACCAGCTTTTTCCAGCCTTATTTCACAATCGGATAAGCACACATATTCTGAGGAGTGAGCCTTAGCGCAAGCTCCAGCATTACAGAGCAACCACATAGGTTGAGTTGATGGCTATCCTTAACAAATCGTACCTGTGAGGCCTACCCCACAACCACAAAGACAATACCCCATTAAACATGAGGTCAAAGACAAGTTGGAGAGAAACACAACCTGAATACCAGGCTGTATTAGAAAGTTGCACCTCACCAATGCTTAATCCCTTGTTTCCAGTAATGAAACAAGACCATTTACATAGTTTAGTCTTAGATTATAGACACTTGAACACTGCTACACGCACATTTGCGGTACAAAATGTGCATAGGTTGGCACTAATGAACAATACAGTGAACAAAAAATATAAAACCACATTAGACATTTCAAATGTTTTTTTATGCCAAAACATATCGACTGAAAGCAGGTACTTGATCGCATTCAGCGCTTTGGGTTCTCATGAATAGTTCTGTCGATTGCCTCAAGCGTATAAGAATAGCCCAGTGCTGTTATCAGTCCGAGTCATAGACCTGTTACAAGATTTTGATGACCAAACCCTGTCCTATGTCCAGGACATATACTTAAAGGAGGAGGACTTAACTCACTTGATCAGAGTACATCTAATAATTTTGGATTTTAGTCACATGGGCTACAAATTTAATTTAAGAAAAATCAAGGAATGCCAATCTCAGTGCTGTTCTTGGGATACAAGCTGTCAAGTGAGGGCAAAAGCCTGGAGACATTTCTTAGAGGAGTGTGCGCTTCTACAACCTCCAAAAAATATTGATAACATTTCAATCAATATTCGGTTTTCTAAACTTTGGCAGAACATACAAACCAGATTATGCACAATGGTTAAAACGGTTTTACGGCTTAATTCGTCCAGACTTTCAAGCACACATTGGACAGCTGAACACACACAGATTATATGTTAAATACAAGCTGACATGTTAGCTTAAAAAAACTTACACATGTGTAAACAATACAAACTTGGTGATCTGTATAATTGCAGGTAAATCGGAATACAACTTTGTCACTTTCAATGAAGGAGACACTGTACCAAATACATATAAATCACATTTATATACCCATGTAAAAATGCATTTTGCAAAATCCTAACTGCAGAACAGCTAGCTCTAGTGAAAGAAAGATCACTGGCTCAAGGAAAACAATTGTCAGAACTCCAATTCCAGCCCTAGAGGCTGTTACAAAGACCAGTGTCCCAAATGCGAAAGTTTTACATCCGAGATGGATACAGTGGGCCAACTCACTCACAGTATCAGATGTAGTTTACATATTTGACTCTACAATACAAACACAGGCATACCTTCAATATGAACACAAATAGGAATGGAGAACTGCAGCCTCATAAAACATCATAGACAGTCAGTTGTACGAGTTACTTACCTTCGGTAATGATGTATCTGGTAGAGATGATTCTAGCCGCAGATTCCTGAACGTAGAATTATGCACAGGCGTGGGACTGGATCCGTAATTCTTTTTTGCCACAGCATCCCTGCGAGCCGGGGGACGGCATCACGTAACTCCACCCAGGCATTGTCCGCATACGTGACATCAGCAAGGTCACATAAGTCCCACCCCGGCGCACCTACGTCAGTTTTCTTCAAATAAAGTTTACGCGCCACAATGCGGAGCCATCAGAAAAAACTGTGGGAGAATGGGAACAGTGTGCAAAAAGCCGAAAAATTGGGAAAAAAGAAGAAATGGTGACGAACAACACCATAAGGAGCAGTATCAACACTGCAGTACCCAAAGGCAGTGAAAAGAAGAAATAACAGAGCACAGCCCTGAGCAGCCACCCTGCCAGAAAGTATGCTGCACCCCCCACCCCACCGAGACAAAGAACACATGTATAAATGTCATGACAACATGTAGCAGGACTAAAACCCCAACCATGAACAATGAAGGGGAACCAGTCCAAGACAAACAGGGAACGACAAACCTTCAAGACAACCCAATCACAGAGTGTGACAAAACCTCAAAGGAACAAAAGGACAGAGGCACAGCTAGATGGCCCCAAGCTAGAGGATAGCAGAGCGGCCAGAACCCGTAGTAATAAAGGGGAGAGGGAGGGGAGGGAAGAGATTGAGGTAAGCCCCAATCATGGAGTAACCAGAACAGAAGGGCACAGAAGTACCTATAAACCCATCCTCCAATGTGCCAAAAGAGGAGGAAAGGAACAAGATCAGGACGAATCATCCCGTCAAAAAGAGAGAAAGAATGCACTCCCAGAAGACATAGCCACCCACCAGGAGGCAAGTGTAGAAGACCAAGCCAAAGGTCCTCGCAGAACGGGGAGGAAGGGCGGGTCGTGAAGGAATCTGCGGCTAGAATCATCTCTACCAGATACATCGTTACCAAAAGGTAAGTAACTCGTACATCTGATAGAGACTACTAGCTACAGATTCCTTAACGTAGAATAGATACCCTAGCCATACCCACGGGGAAGGAGGGTCTGCGAGAGGACCCCACCAGCCTGAACATAACAGAGGGTCCCACAAGGGACGAGTCCCACCCAGGCAAGGCGAACCCCTACAGTCAGAACACCACCGACCCCAAGGGGGATGCAAGAAGAAGTAAAGAAGGGGAAGCCTGTTCACACTCAGCAGAGGAAACAAGGGCAAGGCAAGAGGAGGCAGAAGCACCCCACGCACATACAAGGCAACAGAACCTTCATCCAAGGCCAAGGCGAGGAAGAAGATCAACCTAGAGACTCCAAGAAGACTAGGTAGAAAGAAGGCTAGCCCCCCCCCCTCCCCCCCACCAGTAACACACCCCGCAAAGTGGGCAGCTGAGCCTACCACAGCCAGAAGTCAATAGACCAGACAGAAAGGCGCCGACGGCAATAAAGCAGGCAGAACCAGAAAGAGTAGCCCAGGGGCACCCAGAAAGCCCAGGCAGGCTGAGCCTGAAAGAGGAAAAAGGAACACAAAATCAATTTGAACCTCCAAGACAGAGAGCAGGAAGGCGAAGAAGGGCCCGGACACACCTCAGGGAGGGACCTGCACACACGACCCAAAAAAAAGTGGAACACAAGCCATGGTGCCAGGCCGCAGACAACAGGTCAGACCAGGCTAACAGTGCAGCGACCCCAGAGAAGGACACCACGGGGCGCCACCAAAGGCATTCCAGACCAACAATAAGGGAATTGCACCTGTAACGTACTTAAACCCCATGGAAAGCAGAGGCCCGAAGGCGACCACAACTCCCAAGCACATAACAAGCTATATAACAGCTACCACTACCCCACACAGGGTATGTTAAGTCCCAAGACATGGGAAGCCTCTTAGGAAGAAACTTCCGCAGCAGAGGACAACAGAAAGATCTGCAGGAAAAACCACTACAGAAGGCCTGTCAAGCAACCAAAGAGAAAAAACAGAAGGCCTAATCTCAGGGCCAACCTGGTGTAGATAACCAAAGGCAAAATACACAGTCAAGAAAGGCCGGCCAGCAGCCAACAGAACCAAAGTCTCAACAAAGAGGACTCAAATGCACATGAAGCACACAGATCACACAACTGGGGTTACCCGCCCCAACGAAAGAACAGCACCCAAAAAACAATCAACTCGCAGGTCACTTAGGAGGAGGAGGAGGAGGCTGAAGCCCTGCCAAGAACTTCTGGATGGCGGAGTCTGCCGGGGCGTGGAACAAAAGAATGCCATCGAAGGGAAGATCTGCCAGCCATTCCCGAACATTTTCCAGGAACACACTGTCCCAAAGCCAAGCATGGCGGCGAAGGGCAACCGAAGAAGCCATGGCACAACCAACAACCTCCGAGATGTCCAGAGCGGAGTGAAGAATAAAAGCGGACAGCATCCTCCTGAGAAGCAGCAGATCCAAGGCACTACACCGAATCCCACAAGCAAGAGGTGGCCCTAGCCAACACACAAAGTGTTAGGGGCCTGCAGGGCCGCACTGGTTGAAGCAAACATATTAAGCCCCCAAGAATCCAGCCAGCGGGCCTCCCGTGATGGTGGAGACAACAGCGGCGGCAGGGAGGGAAAGGCAGTCCGCAAAAAAAGGCTTGCGGCAGAGTGGTGGAGGGAAAGACGGGTCACGCGGTGCTGGAAGGTGCCGGTGCTGAAGGTGTTGGGGCACCGGATCCCCCGTGGCGGGGCGCCCCCAAGCCGCCATCAGATAAGAATGGAGCGAACCCTCAAAGGGAAGCAGCAGCTCCCTCCCACCAGAGCCCTGGTGGAGAACTTCCAAAAGATGATCCGCAGGGGAAATGGGCAGCCGGATCACTCATGCGCAAAATACCCACAACCGTGGAAACAGCACGAGCGAAGGCCGCCCCCGCCTCCATAGGTCCCCGCGGTGGGGAAATCAGCTCCTCCGTAGGCGACGGCTGCAAGCTAAGGCCACCATTCCCTAAGCCAATCGGAGTGGGGAAAGGCCAGGCCCGGAAAGGAAGAAGAGGGGCCGAGGAGTGGGGGACCTGTGGCTCCTCCGGTAAAAACCGCGGCAACGGCCTCCTCCACACCACACGGTGCAGGAGACCGGGGCTGGGCCGGAGCCGTGGTGGCTAAGGGACTGTGCCGGAAGGGCGCCAACTCAACCTCCGACGAGGCAGTCGCCTGCGTGAAGGGACAAGAGGGGCCCGGGGAGGGAGGAGGGGTCCCCCGCCAGCCTCGATCCATGATGGGACGGAGGGTCCGCCGACCCCTGTGCAGCCGCCAGGGCCAGCAGCTGCCGGCTCCATAGCGGCGTCACCTCGGTCTCAGACAAGATCGCCACCTGTCCATCGGGCTGAGAAGGGCTCGGGGATGCGATCCGAGCCCCGGCGACCTCCCGAGACACCACAGGGACTCCCGCAGGAGTTCGAGGCGAAGCAGGGGCGCCGTGGTCCGAAGGAGGGACCTCCAAGGGGCCACACCCCAACGGCACCACATCCTCCAAGCCTGGAACCGAGCCAGTCGCTGCCGGGGTCTGAGCCGCCGGCGATGCCGCAGAGGGCCCGGCACAACTCCAGGGATCCGCCGACGTCCTAGGAGGGGGGGGGAGTGGCGGGGGGGGGGGGGGGACGGACGGAGGAGAAGTCAGCGAGGCCTGCACAGGCACCGCATATGTCTCCATCTGGGCTCTCGATGCTCCCTCACCGGGAAACAGTGGAAAGGGGGTCAATACGCAGGGCCGCATCACTAGTGGAGAGCTAACGCCCCCAACAGGCCAGAAACCAGCCCTCTGGGACAAACTGCGACACTTACAGACAGGTGAGCGACGCTCTTGCAGCTTAGGAGAGGGATGAGGAAGACGACTATGGCTTCGAAATGCTTCCGAAGAAGCTGATCGAGGTGACAAAGCCAATCTGGACATGCAAGCCGAGAGAAGTTTCATCCGGCGCTTCCGCCGCGACTTCGGCTTAAACTGCTGGCACACCTTGCAATCAGTGGAGTCGTGATGCAAATGAGGTGAGGGTCCGTCGCCGACATCAGGCGTCCTCAATACGAGCATATCTTAAAGCCAGAAGGTATCCGCATACTGTTCCCACAAACACACGCAATAGGGAAAGGACTAAACAGGCCCGGAGCACAAACCGAATCTGCGTTGCACGCGAAATAGGAAAAAACTGACGTAGGCGCGCCAGGGTGAGACTTATGTGACCTCGCCGACTTCACGTACGTGGACAACGCCTGGGCGGAGTCGCGTGATGCCGTCCCCCTGGCACGCAGGAATGCTGTGGCAAAAAAAAATTCAGATCCAGTCTCATCACGCCTGGGTATAATTCAACGTTAAGGAATCTGCGCCTAGTAGTCTCTATCAGATGTTAAAAAATAATCACTCCAAGAGCATGGCTTGTCACATTATTGGTCAGATGTGGATTCTAGCATTGGCTTTATTTCACGGCCAAGCAACATCCAGTGAGCTCCTGGGTAGGCTGACTGACACATTTTGTTTGGCTAAAATGGATAATAAATTGGAGGATCATTTAACCCAGATATAGCCACCGAGAGCGAGGTTGTTTTATATAAAGGTCAGAGTCAGGACCTTACCATTAGCCCTTTATATCTAGGTGGCCAGCTCTGGACAAAGGTAAATTGTATGCTCAATCTGTATGTTACAAGAGGAGACCAAGGGCCATCCTTTAATTTTCGCCAAATCTTTTATCAGGCCTAGGTCAAAATGGTTAAACCCATTGTGTAACATGCTACCTTGATCGTAGTGTTTGCCGTTTCCAAATTCTTACATGCTGCTTGATGTATAAGGACCAAGCCTGGGGCAAGAAGCTAAGGCACCACGACGAGTGATATGGAACAGTTGTTTACTGTACATGTGGGAGGGAAAGTGGATTAACCTGTAGTTGATTAAAAATGTGGTTTAAAATGTTGAATCTGTATTGTTATTGTTTATAATGGTGTTTCAATAGATCAGTGAATCAGATCTGGCTAACTAAATAAGAAATGTTAGGTATTCTTGTTACACACCCCACAGATGAGGGTAGCCTGGTCAAGCAGGTTTACTAAAAGTAGAGCAGTAGGTCGAGGAACAGGGTACAGTGTGTACTATGCGATCGACATAGCACCTGGCACATAATCAATAACCAGAGAGAGTTATGTCACACCGTATTACCTGCCCAAAACACTCTCCATTAAACAAAGTAATGTTAATGTGAAGTTAGAGCACAACATGATCAATAGGGTGCACAGCACATAATTCTTTGCAATTTACCAAGTCACCTTTCTTCAATCAATGCAACTCCAAAGTCATTGTGAAATCCAACATGTATAAAACATTAACATTGCAGTTATTGGAGCAAAAAACTAAAGGGAGGTAAATTCACATCTACCCGACTCCAGCTTTCCTTTGAAAAAAGAAAACAAATGTGGAAGACAATAAGTTTTTCTCTTCTTTTAAATGGATTTCCTTCTCTCCTACAGTTAAACACAAAATATTTGCATAAATATTTGGTAAAGTACAATTTTAACATGTCCCTTGGAGAAATAAAAAGAGCTGCTTCTTCCCTGATCATTTCAATCAAGTAACAATCTTCTTCCTCCATCTATGTTCATTTCCATAAATCTACTATTAAGCTGTGTGTGGCCTTTATAATTAAATAAAAGAATCTGAAAAAACTAGCCGGTTCGAACTTCTAAAGAGACAGACTCAACCATGAATATCATCCAAAGTTGGGAAGATTGGTCAACTAGTCTGAATAGATCTGCAATTTGTTTGAGCTTGTTCTGTTTAAAACGCTTACAGGAAAACAATTAGTTACCTGTGGGTTATGGCACTATACAGGTATAAACAAATACAATTTGACATTGCCAGTACTCTGCCTATATAACACAGATGAGTTGTTCTAACTGACCTTCATTAAGCTCTAAGTTGGATTTGATGGACAACTTATTGATCGATGAGCCAGGATCTCCTCCATCTGCGTTCAATGATTCTTCCCTTCCTTTTTGGTCTGTCAGATAAGGGAACACCATTTAGATGGAAAAATCTTTGTTAGGGTGCATGGTGCAACCTTACAGAGGTCAGCACTAATCTACAGAACACCTTAATTAAAATACCAAAATTATTAAAGGAGAAATAGCGGCTTATTACTGCAGGAGTGATTACAACATTCTTATTATTCTTTCCTAACAGTATATATTATGCTTAAGGGGAGTGGCTGATAAGAGCCTTATTGCATCGCTCCTCATCTAGCCTGCCAAACGAGTAGAGAAGAAAAAGTAAAACAAATGGAAGGTGCCTTAGGGAAATCTCCAGGCATGCATACCTTAAAGCTCAGGGATCTGCAGAGATTCCTAGTTTTGAGGAAGCAAGATCAAATGTGTGAGGGCAAATCACTGCATTTTGAAAGAAAACAGCAAATGAGCAGGGCCAGGATTTCCAAGAAAAGGGCTGCCTTTAGAAGAATTGACTAAATACCTAGCATAAGAGTCTTAGACACCTTAGTGGCTTGAATTGGTCTTAAAACAAGCCTCTCATCTGTGAGTAGTTGGAACTGCTGCTTTGGTATTGATGGCTCACTTTTCTGAATTCCAGCCAGAAGCAGCAAGAGATTGGCAAACTGGGGGTTTGACCACTAGATAAATAACATAAAAAATATTGGCTGCCTAAAAGGCATTTCCTGCCAACTTCTTAAACATCCAGTTTTCATGCATTCTAGTAACAAGCAAATACATTCTCAGTCAGTACATTTAAACAACCAACTAAAGAACATAAGGATGTAAACACAATCTTTGACAGGGACAAGACTATCAGCAGTAGTATTGTAGAATTCAGTAATTGAAGGCTTAATAGTAAGAGGGAAGAACAAAATAAGCAAAGTTACACAGTGAGCACCTCAATGGGAATAATAACCAAAATATTTCTTTGGTATACAACCGTAAGCTTTCTGCCATAAAGGACTGTCCTGTACTATCTATTTTACCACTATAAGAGCGTATCTATAAGGAGTCAAACTAGTTATTCTGCTTCACTTTGGTGTCATTATTCCCTACCAAGTTCACAAATGTTTTATGATGTTTACAATGATACAGCCATCGGTTAAAATTAGTGACAACTCACTATGCTGTTTAAAATGAAAAAAGGGGCCCAGTTAATTTTAGATGAGGCAAAATGGAGTGGAACAGACTATAGATGTGGAGTCAAAATGGAGCCAGCTTCCAGCTCTGAATCTGGGAGAAAGGGAGGCTGGGGACTCCAAACATCCAAGAGTGAATTACATTTTGGACAGGGACAAGTTAAGTGGCGGGGGGAGGAGAGGTCCTAGCCACTATTAACAGTTTATATTTACTTACTCCCATTGCTGGCCCTCGCATTACATTCTTTATAGATTCTACAAACCACTGTGATCTGCCAACCACTAATGCGATGTTGTAAAGAAGAGGTAATCAACATCAGCAGCACAGTTTTACATAAGTGTATAGATTGATATCTAGACTCTCATTGTTCGACTGCCTCTTAATTTGGGGCTATTTAAAACTGTCCTTCTCAGCACCTGGATACTCTAATGGATGAGTAGCTGCATTCTACTAATTCACATAACATAACGTAATGGAGTTTGAGGTCAAAAACAACAAAGACTCGCTTAGACATGAATGGGAGACCATAGTAAAGAGAGATACCAACAAGATGAGTTGGCTATGAAGAGCATTTTGAAGTTAGGCAGCTCTCTAAAAACTATTATGCCACACAAATGAAGCTTTTAAGTCAAGAATTGGCTAAGCCAATAGGTCTCGCCTTTAGGACCTTGTAAGTAAAAATAAAACAACAAAAAACTAAAGTGTAAGACTTCATGTTTACATTTACTGCATTCTAAATACGAAGTAAATGTAAACACGAAGTCTTGTACTTAAGTTTTGTTTTTTTTACTTACAAGGTCCGAAAGGGGAGACCTATTGGTTAAGCGAATGCTTGTTTATTTCACCACACGCATATAACCCAGCTGTTCTTTTTTCCTTCTCTTCGATGACAGTCACTGCCTATTGTAACATGGTTCTGTCAATTTCACAAACATCGATTAGACGTTGGCTGCTTCCGGATGACGAAGATTAATGAACTGATGACATACGGATATGTACTTTGCACTCCGATATGAAACATACCGTTTCTTCACCAGATACATCGCACTAAGCAATCTTCCAAAACTCGGACACTTCCTCTTCATACTCCCCATCAACTAATCTTCTGCAGCAGCTGACAAATATACAGTCATTAGCTGCTCTGACTTCCATGCTTTTATAGATAAAGCTGCCTTTCTGCACGCTTGAAGATTTATGCGCATTTAATGTTTCAATATAAGATTCAACTTGTGTTTACCACCATTCGCAAGCTAAAGGAGACCAGTCTGGGTGTTGACAACATTGCAATGGCGCCATACACCGACTTTCCTACGAACACACGTAATGCAGGAAGAGACCGATAGTGAAACACCATCTTGTTTCCAATTAACGCCAACGCGATAATTGGAAACAGATGGCATTAATGCTCGCTCACGAGGACCCTAGGCCATGGAACAAACAAGGCAGAACAATCACCCGCCTTGAAACTATTGCGTGCTGTGTTTTTAAAACACAGGCGAAACCTAAACATGACAGCTATCTAATGAAAACAGCACTGGTATGAAGCAGGTTTATGCTTTGAAACTACCTCCTGATAATCTTCTCCAATCATTTCTGGGAAGAAGCAAGCAAACGCAAGTGGATGGATCTAGAAAGACTTCGCTCCAACAGTATCTGTATTAAATAATATTCAGTTAGATACAGTAAGGACTGATTGGTAGGTAGCTACAAACGTCATTGAGCTTTTCGATGGTAAAAACGATTAAGAAATGCTGTATTACAGGGACTTTCAAGACAGTTGAAGCATGGTTTGAATGCTCACAGTGCCAGGGATAAACATGTTTCTCAATACACAAACAATAAGCAACTTAAGCGTGGTTTAGAATTGTCAGAAAACCATCTGAGATGAAACACAGTTACATTTATATTTAGGAACACTATGGTACTTAAACTATATTAGCGATTTATGCAGTGAAAATGTCAAAAAAAGCCGTTTTAAAATAACAGCTAAATAAATCTTGAAGACAGTGAAACAGTTCATCCAGAATTGGGGCAGCTAAAAAACAAAGATCAACTAACCACCTAAAATGTTAAGAAATGTTATCTTATTCTGAGGAAGAGACAATAGTCAAGCAGGCCAAAAAATCCCAGAACAAAACACTTGCATTTCCAGATTTTCATTGATCCTGATCGGTCAAGGACGGATCAGCATCAATGGGAATTGTAGGCATATCCCGATCAATTTAAAGCAAACACTTTTTACTACTTACATTTAACTTGGCATATTACTGGAGAAAATTCAGTTTGTGATCCTAGCAAACGATGAAGGCATCGCTTGCTTTGCTTCAGAAAACTGCTAAAAATTTAAATAGGATTTCGTCAAGATGTTTAAAAAAGGACTATGGTTAACTTGCAAGTCTCTGCTTTCACTTTGACCATCATAACTGAAGTGGCATGTTAATAGTTATTTGAAGCAAACTAGAGGAACTGAAACTGTACTTTGGTTTTTGAAGTTGTCATTTTACAATATCTGTATTCATACTTTTGAGGCCAAGTTCAACCTCTTCTCCCACCCTCTTTGGTGATAAATGACTGTGCCAAGATTTGCAGAATAATCAGAGGCCCCTTAAAGAGATAAGGCCAGTTAAGAATACCAAGGAGGAGGGGATGGGTCACCAGTTATTTCTACATGCTTTTGCTAGGTATTACAATCCAATCTAATAAAATTAAAGCTCCTGGCCGTTGAACCTTTCATGGCAAACATTTAAAAAATGTTAGTGAATAAGCAATCCTCTCAGCGCATCCAATGTCAGAGCTCTCAATCAGACACAAGCTTACTGCATACTCCACAATGCCCAATAAGCAGCTTGTGGAGAAAGGTGCTTGCCCTATACACCTAGCCCCACACACCTCTGCCAACAACCTAATGATCTGTTATACACACTGCTTTGGGAGATGGCAAAATTTGCAGTCTAAAGTCTCCCAGAGCAACTAAATTGGCATTTGTCCTACTTCCAACCGTGGAAGACAGGAGGGATAGAGCAAATCAATCCCCGGGACAAGGCTTGGTTTAGTATGTGCTCTGGCACGTCAGAGTAGGCCAGAGTAGCATTACAAAACATGCCTGCAAGCATGTACACAGGGTTCTCAGGGCAACCAGGTGAGTTCTACAAACTTGCCAATGATTGCCTGCAACCATTTCAGGTCGGAGCCTACCAGACAGCACAGCTGTCTGCGTTTGCTAAAGGCATCTTGGGGACTTTCAAAAAGTTTAACTAGGAATGCATTCCGCCATTGATTACCATTGGCTTTGTTGTTTGTAACTCACATTTTCTTGATTTTTCTATCCTGAGTTTATTTGCTTTAGGCTCTCCAGGTTCACTTCGTCCCTTCTGTTGACCAAACCGAGTTTACGGTATTCTTCCACGCGCTCGCTTTCTGTAAACAGGCGTTTACATTTTGTTCTGATCTTGTCACATTTGCTGTGCATTCAAAGACAGCGGTCATATGTGATGCTGTGTCTTCAAGGGAGCCTGCTGTATATTTTGCTTTCCGAGACTTTCAAGTGAGAGCATTTACAGGAAAGAGGAATTTGGATTGCAGACTGCACAAGCTGGTCAAACATAGCAGCATGTATAGATTAAGTGTTTGTAAATGAGAATGGTCCAATTATGTGTTTTAAGGTGAACAATCAATTATAGTGCTTGTACATTAACAATTGTTTGCCTAAACCAGAAGCCATTTGTGGTTGAACAGATGTTAATTTCTGTACGGCACCATATTTCTTTAACTTTGGATTCATTTAGTGAGGAGAAACCAACAGCACACTCCCTTATTCCATCTGAATAATATTAAGAGCATCCAGGAACTTGGCTGTTGTGAGAGGGCTTGATGGCATGAGCACTCCTGAATCCAGCTAAATACAACCCCCCCTCTGACCACTAGCCAACAAACACATCAAACTACTATTCAATAAACAAGCACATCAGTAGGGTATGCATAACATTTTAGTTAATATGCAGTACTAACTGAAATAAAGGGGCTCCAAATTTCTATATGCCACATTTTGCAGTCCTGCACTTGTTAAGGTTTAATCAATACTACTAGCCCTGGAATTCAAAACAAAAAACCTGGACTGCCTGAGCTACTCTCCCACAATGCCCTGGCAGCCACATTATAACCATATTAAAGAAATGTATTCACAAGTAAAATAAAGCTGGCAAAATTTTAGACGGTGGTCGTATTTACTCGCATTGAATTATTATTAATTTGCTTGTCAACAAGCAAAGCAGTCATGGTAGGATTCAAAGAAAGTTAGTAGTGGAAGCACATAGGAGTACAAGGGAAATGAAAATATAAGGAGGCCTACTCCGTCCCTCTCCATTTACAATGCAGGTGCTTTGCATTTTCAATCAGGTGCAACATGTTTGACATTTTTCTCTTTTCGACGGTGTGCCAACGTCAGAATACTCGTCCTGAATGCAGTCTTCATCCTTTTGGTGCTAGGAAGACCCTAGATGATTCTGTTGTACAACCCGCCTCTCTCATCTTTTTTTTTCTTTTGCTCTGTGACTCTGCATGCCCCATGCTCTATCTTTACTTGTATTCTGTAGATCGCACTTTCATAGCTGCGTTAAATCCAACAATTTGTAAAAGAGTAGGAGCCAGGAGACCCAAAGTTTGTTCAGAAGAAGCCTGTGGCCAGCGCTATCTGATGTCATGGGAGCAAAATACAACGGTGATGTAGCATGGATTCCACTTCACGCCTTTTTTATCCGCCAGATAATCCTTGCTCCTTTTATCTGTCTTTTGGATTCCTTTTCACCCCGCTTTCTTTCAATCACTGTTTTTCCGCAGAGCATTTTCCCCTCCGTTACCTCTCTTGTGTTTTTTGTCGGCCTGGATCAAATTCTAATGAGGAACAAGCATTTGCAATGCAATAGGTCTCGCATTTACGAGAGTTTGAGCTATTGACATTGGAAATAACAATGCCTTTTATTTTTGTTTTTAAAACATTAATAAAAGGCAGTCTCATTTACAATGCCAATAGCTTAAACCTGCGTAAATGCAAGACCTATTGCATTGCAAATGATTGTTTCCGTACTCTGAGATTAAACCTTCCCTAAAGCGCTGCCTTTCAAGACCAGATCCCCACGGAGGTAGGGGGGAGAGACGACAGCTCTAACAGTGCTCCGAGCGGGCAGTGTAAGTGTCCCTCTGTGAGTACGCAGTAAACATTAAACAAAGGGTGTTGCATTTGCGAGGGCACAGTCTGCGCAGTAGGGTCTCTTACTTATTCCCGTGCAACAAGTAGCTTCCTCTCCCGTTGGCTCCGCCCATACGAGACATTGTGGCATACTCCTGGGTCAGGAAAATGGCCCGAGTGACGTCACGCTGAAACCTAGTGCAGGCACTGGCTTACCTGTACAGCAAGAGCTATGTTTAGTTTCTGATCCAGCAACAGTCTTGATGAACCCAAAAAGCAGCAATACCATAGACACGGTCATGGTTTGGCAAATGTCCTGATAGCTGTAGCAGCTGATACCACTGGATAACTAATTTTTGTGCTGTAGATGCCTCACGTATAGTTATACCATAAGCTTGGTTTCTGTGCTTCATCATATGCACCTTTTTTATTTTTTTATTTTTTTTTAGAACAATTTCTCCTGTGGAACAGATAATTAAGTATCTTTTCCACAGGGGCCATTGTTCTTCTTAAAATAATTAATTACCCTGGTTCCGTTGTGAGTAGGGTTCCCTTGTTTTCTTTTTCATCATATGCACCAACATCTTTCCAAATAGGATTTGTTTTCAGGAGACTGTGGTACTTGCCAAGTATACCAAAAGTGTGAATACACATGGAGGCTGGAATTCAGGGTTACCATGTAGTAGCCCTGAATACAGCTTCAGCAGTGTTAGTGCTATAGTGCTGTCCGGTTTATGTAGCATACCACAGCAGAAAGGGAACCTCTCAACTAGAAATTGGGACTCAGGTTCTGAAAATGGCTATGCCACCATTGAACAAGGCATTAGCCCCACCCCCACCGTACTCGGAGTCTGGTATCACCCCTGATGTACACATTGTGCAATATTTATGTGGGTTCCTGCTTTAGTGGAGACCTTTTACCTAACCTGCTCAGCTGCGCATTCAATGAGAGGACTGTCCCGAAATACGTTCCACTGAGGGAGCCAATGAAAACATGGTGTGGCCAGGTGCACAAAGCGGGTGTGCGTAAACCCCTGGCACTGAACTCTATCTTTAGCAGGCATGCGAACAGGCAGCAGATGCTTTATCTATATGTCTGTGACGTACACGTAATCAACAGGGGAGTTCCAGCTCGAGCATGGACACCAGTCCAGCAGGAACCTGCTCAGTTCGCCAGTGACGCGTGTGCCGCTGAAAATGCAGCGACCCCCAATAGTAGTTGGATTTGCGGTGCCCTGCAGCGCGGCGCGTGCTGTCAAGGTCAATGAGTGAGGTTGTTGTAGGAGTCCGAGCTGGTTGCCCCTCCCATAGAGACCGGAGCAAGGAAATGTCGAGCTGGGTGTGGACGGGACGGCACACACCCCGAGCTCGTAGTAGCACTGGTAAGTGGCTGAAGTCCGTTGACGCTGTCTCGGCGCTACATTCCCTGCTATTCTGTTACATGCCGCAGTAGAACTGTGGTTCTACTGGGGTTTCCTCCGTTTCCAACGAGCAAAAGGAGATGCGTTCATGAACTCCACATATTTTTGGGAAAGATGTATTTTTATTACTCAATGAAATGTAGCAGTGCGCATTTTAAACTAACAAGGTAATGGACATGTACGTGTAATAGCAAGACATTTATAACCAGCTTACTTACATTGTACCAGTGCAGAGCAACTTTGCAAAGGTACACCGATACCTGAAACCAGTGAGCCACTTTTGGAACATCATCTGCCCACATCAGCAGATAAAACTGCCATTTTTGCACCAGGTTAAAATTTCGATTGTGCACTCGCCGTTGATGCAAAATGTCACATAACAAAAGAGCTCAGCACTAGTGCCAGAACAAGAGCAGTTTTCATGCTCTCGCTCGCGGTTTTAATTTCTCAAAGGCCGTCAAAACGGCTTTGGTAGATATTCACGCACTGTTACTCTTTCTCTGTTTATTGTTTATAACGAGATCGATTTTTGTACGAACACAAGGGCCTTCATATTTGTCTGTTTGTAATGTTCCTTTTCTAGTTAGCTGTAGCGTGACAGAGTGCCCGGAGAATTGGGCCCAGTTTAATCAGATGTGAACTGATTGTCCCTTTTTACTGGTCAGTTGGAGATCGCTGCAAGTATGTTCATATATAGTTCTGTGTAACGTACAGCAATGGCTCTCTTGTAAAACCTTTCAATCGATAATGTAGTTGGGGTAACTTTTTCTTGGAAGTAAATTGTGGTTAAGAAGTACAACTGTGAAAATTTCCAGATCCAGTCTGGCACATGGGGAGGATTCTAAGATTTTTTTTTTAAACACACTTTATTATAGACTGAAACTTGCATGAGCAAAAATACAGAGCAATTAGGAGCATAGTCAGTCATTTTCACCTTTCTCCCCAATCTCAGATCGATCAAGAGCAACGAATTACAATCATTGTACATGTACAATACAATGTATCCTCTGCCCATATAAACAGCGTATCGCAATCGCCCCCCATCTGATCAGTGCAGGACCATTCTGTGTACAATCCGATAGTCTGTACCTTGACGTGCATTGTTTTACAATAAACAAACCTATTAACTTAACCCGTCTCAGCCTAACTCCTCCCGCCCCTCACCCACTCCTAGTCATTCCATCCTGAATTCACACTGCCCGCGGGTACTCCGGGTAGCACGTAAACTACAGGGTGCATAAGGCTAATAATACTCATCCAGTTCTGTACAAAGGGGGTCGTAACTGAGATTTTACCTTTTGGTAAAGGAAATCAATTTAATCCCGATTCCTGGTGGCCAGAGGATGCCATTGCCCCCCCCCCCCAATACTGCCCTCTCAGTTCGAAACCTAGGGATTAAATTTGACCCCACCCTTAGTTTCAAACAGCAAGCAGTGGCCGTAGCAGGGACCTGTTTTGGCATTATAAAAGGGCTCAGAAGATTCTTCGATCCGATTCCCCTCCCAGCAAGGAAAATGGTTGCAGTGGCCCTTATAACCTCCCGCATCGACTACTGCAACAGCCTTTATGCAGGGACCAACAGAGAAATCTGCCATAAACTACAAATGGTGCAGCACGCCGCTGCCAGAATGGTGTTAGGATGGAAAAGTAGAACATCAGCCACAGCAGCATTGAACATCCTGCACTGGCTGCCTATTCACAAACGGGTGCTCTTTAAGATTCTCCTGATCACCTAATTAATTAATTAATTGTGGGTTTGTAATGCGCTAGAATCGACTCCCGAAGGAGTATCTCTGCGCAGTAGACCGCTGGGGAACGTATGTGGGGGGCCGTTGTGGAGATGAGGCAAGCTAATGCCCAGAGTTGCCGAGTGTGATCCCTGGTTAGAGTAGGCACCGAGGTGAGAATTATCGAGTCGCTGACCCTGGTCCACAACCCTGCCGCGTCGGGAATTGAACCCTGGTCCCAGGCCGTCCTCTGCTCTCGGGTCTGCCGCCTCTAACCAGTGAGCCACACCACTCCACACAGAGCCTTTAATGGGAAAGGACCTAGCTACATACAGAGTATGGTTAAACGCTACACCCCATCACGTTGTCTTAAATCAAAAACTGCCAACCTCCTCACCATTCCCAAGTTTAGACTCAAAATGAGAGGAGGGAAAGCCCTGGCAGTGTTAGGCTCTAAAGCTTGGAACATGCTTCCACCACACCTCCGCTTAATTCCAACTGAATCCATCTTTAGAAAGACCCTTAAAACTTGGATTTATACTCTATCCGAAATACAAAGTATATCCCTTTTTTTTTTTTTTAAACTTTATTTTTGTGCAGGTATGAAAAGAATACAGGTGTGCCAAGCCCACATCAGCACGTCAAACTTACATCGTGTTTTTATTCCACAGCCATTATGCCCACAACCCTGGGGCCGGGCGGCAACACATTTCTCTTCCAGTAGTGTGCAATTATTTCAAGGCTTACGAGCTCTTCATGGAACCCCTCAATCCTGCTTTTTGTCGTTTTCTCCCACAACTCTCCCCCCCCCCTCCCACCCACACCTTCCTACAAAACTGGTAGCATATCCCCCTCAAGGGGGTGACAGTCAGATCACATGTCCATCAATCTATGTGTCACCAATCCATCAGCTCCATTCGTGCGTAAAATACTGATGCTTGTCTCCCCTCCCATGCCACAATATAGCATCACATATGTTTAGAGTCTCTGAATGTTCACTGTCACCGCCTTTTACGGGCACTTATCGTTATCAGGTGGTCTCCTTCTCCCGCCTCCGCCGTCTACCCCTCTATGTGTCACCTCCTATTTGCCCCACTTCTAGGCCATGGTATTGTCTCCATTTACTCCATATCCTTCGGAATTTTTTGGGACAGCCTCTAGCTTTGTATGTCACTCGTTCTGCTGCCATATAGAGGTCTAGACCTCTCCTCCACTCCTCTATTTCTGGCCTCTCAGCCACCCCCCTATATTTCGCAATGTCCCTCTTCGCCACCACCAGTGCCAGCACCAGGAAAATAATATGCGGGCGTGGCAGGTCTACTTTGGTCACCATTCCTAGTAGTGCCAGTTTCAGGTCTAGTGTTAGCTCTATTCCCAGCACCTCCCCCAATTCCGTGAAGATGTGAGACCAATATGTTTGAATCTTTTCACAGGACCATATAGTGTGGTAAAAATCCCCCTGTTCAGTTTTGCACCGAAGACATGTGGCGTCTGCTATCCTACCCATCTTGAGGAGACGCCTCCGATCGAAGTATGTCCTGTGTAGCACATTTAATTGGATCAGCCTCAGCCGTGACTTAATGGCCACTTCTCGGGGGTGCATCAGTATCAGCTCCCAGTCTAAGTCCTCTAATTGCCCCACTTCCGCCTCCCATATACCTCTGAGTTTCGCCAAATTTCCCAACATATTGTTTGTGAGGGTTTTGTATGTGGGAGACACTGCCTGGTGTACCATCTGCTCCTGTAGGAGTCTCCCTTCCAGGGGTGAATATTCCGGTATGTCCTGTAGTGATATCTGCTGCGCATTCCAGGCATGCACTAGCTGCAGGTGTTTGTATCGTTGTGTGGGGTGTAATCCAAACTCTGCCTGTAGCATCGCGAATGTCTTCAGCTCACCTTTCCTAATCACATCCCCAATAGTAGAAATCCCTATGTCATCCCACCTTTGGAAGCCTTTCAGTTTTTGGAGTTCCGTGAAGCATTTGCAGTGCCATAGTGGTGTCTGACGTGTTGGCCTCTCCTCCCACCCCGTGGATCTCGTGGCCCGTGTCCATGCTCGAATCGTAATCATAGTAGCGGGCAAGAGCGTTCTCCCTGCCTTCCCCCCATACAGATAGTGAAGTACATTGTGCGCGGACAATTTATGTCTTTCTAATGCATATGTCGGGTGGTCCGCTGGTGCGTGTAACCAGTCATTAATGGGGGTCAGGTGTTCCGCCCAATAGTATGCCTCCAGGTTCGGCAATGAAATCCCTCCACTATATTGATGTCGTTGGAGTGTCTGGAGTGCAATGCGTGGTTGTTTGCCTAGCCATAGGAATGATCGCAGGTCTGCGTGGATTTTGGTGATAGTGTTAGTCGGGAGCGGATAGTACTCATTTTGAAGTGCGTAGAGGAATTTGGGTAAGGTAATCATCTTATACATCGCCGCCCTTCCCAGTAGGGTGAGCGGCAACTGTCTCCATCTCGTCATGTCTTCTACTGCCTCTTTCATTATTCGTTCCACATTTCTCTGGAACGAGAGCTTCTTGTCCAGAGTGACATAGATCCCAAGGTACTGGAACCCCTCCGAGGTGGTGAGTAGACGGTCCGGTAACGCTACTCCCTGCACTGCTCCCCGCGGCGTATACAAGACTAATTTATGCCAGTTGATGGTGTGGCCTGCCATTGCCCCAAAGCCTTCTAACTCTCTGAACAATGTCCCTACGGAGACTTCGGGGTTCGTAATATATAACAATACATCGTCGGCATATAATGAAACTTTTTCCTGAGTATCCCCTGACTCATTACACGTGAAGCCATGGATCTCTGGGTTTTGTCGAATTTTGGCCGCCAATATTTCTATGGTGAGAGTGAAGAGTAGAGGGGACAGCGGGCATCCTTGTCTGGTGCCCCTCTCCACACAGAATTTACAAAGTATATCCCTAATCTAAACTACCAATCCACCAGACCCCCGGTTTCATGCTTCAGGCTCTCTTTCTAAAAGCGCAAAGATGCTCCCTGGAGTGTAGCCTGCGCTATATAAGACACCCATTACATTACATATGAGGGCAAATGTGTTTTACTGGGTCCTAGCCACTAAAGCTGGGGGGAGGTCCATTGCCTCTAGGGCGATCAGCATAGTTTCCCACTCCAGTGCTAAAGGATGTTTACGTAGCCCCCTTTCTTCCTCCCTACGGAGGGTCACCCCTTCCGCTCTACTCCACTGTAGTAAGTCCGCCTGCCATGTTGGTACTGAGGGGGGTCTGGGGGACTTCCACTTCATGGTTATGGCCCTAATGTCCAATACATATGATAAGTCTATAAATTTTAATCTGACTTTTTGCCTCCGGAGCAGAGTCTTAACCCCAATAAACAGGATAAGGCCTCAGTAGGGTCCGGCAATTGTGTCAGGGTGTTGAGGACTCGGCATATCTCAATCCAGTAATCCCGTGAGCGTGGGCAGAACCATATCATATGGATAAAGTCCGCTTCGTACTCCCCGCAGCGAGGGCAGCAATGAGAGGAATCCGGGAACATAAGATGTATTCTCTTGGGGGTAAGACATGCCCTGTGGAGTATCATTGTTTGAATAATTTTAAGCCTGACATTTCGTGATACCCTTTTGGGATGTTCCAGTACAGTCTGCCACGCTCTATCTGCAACCAAACGTCCTCCCGGTCCCATGTAATATAATAGGTGTACTAGTTCATGTTGTGTGGGTTTAATTCGTTGGGGCGCCCAGGTGGTCCTAATGTAATGCGCTACCGCGGCATGTAACAGATATAAAAGAGGTGGAGCGCCCGTGATCTGCATGAATGAATCGTGGTCTAAGAGCACCTCATCTCCAAAGAAGGAACCTACATCTTCCACCCCACTATCTGTCTAGTCCTGGAGTCTAGTTCGTGTGAGTCTGCCCTGTGGTGTGGGGATGCCCAACAAGGGAATATTTGCCGCATATGGCGGGGTCACTGATGTGTAAGAAAGGGCTTTCCTCCAACAAGTCAAGGCACATTTCAACAGGGGAGGACAGTCCGGGGGGATCCTGGCTTTAGGCAACAATAGGGAGCGAAGTTCTCCATGTCCAAGTCTTTCTGGCGTAAAGCCAATCTCATGTAGATTCCGACCCGCAGTCCAATAGGATAGCCATTGGAGCAGGCTGGCATAATAATACCCCCGAAAATCCGGGGCCACCAGTCCGCCTGCTTTCATTCCTAACTGAAGTTTCCGGAGGCTGATACGTTTCTGGCCTGTCCCCCTTATAAGGTTGGTCAAAATGGTATCTGATGAACTAAAAACGGACTGAGGCAGATTCAACGGTAGATTCACAAAATAGTATAGGAGGCGAGGGAGCACCACCATTTTTTAGATGGCTATGCGTCCCATCGCTGACCGGGGCAGAGAGGTCCAGAACCCCACGTTGCCCCTTAGTCTAGTTATTGCCCGTTGGATGTTCCCATCGATCTGATCCGCAGGCGATCTATACACCTGAATTCCCAGGTATTTAAATGTGTCAGGGGCCACAGGCATACGGTGAGCGCCGAACTGTAGGTGAGTGTGGTGAGGCGTCTCTCGGAAGAAAAAGCCTATCGATTTTACAGGGTTTATCGCCAGGACCGGTAACTGCTCGAATGTGTTGAATACGTCCGATATAGAATCATGATTAGCTGTGAGGTCTTGAAAATATAGCAAAAAATTGTCCGCGTATACGGATATAAGATGGTGTGTGCCATGAACCGGTATGCTCAAGCAGTCGGCCATACCACGAAGGTACAGTGCCAGGGGTTCAAGGGCAAGAACAAATAACGGGGACAGGGGGCAACCCTGTCTCGTGCCCTGGCCGTGGGACTTGTGTAAAGTAGGCAAATCCATCGCAGGAAATTGTCAAGGAACCTAAAGCGTTTTAGGGACTCGAACATGAACTCCCAAGACAGGGAGTCAAATGCTTGTTTGAGGTCCAGTGCTATACATCACGCATGAGGAAAGGTACCAGTAGTAGCCGACATTATCGAGTGCAAGCGGCGAGAGTTCAGGGAGGTACTACAATTCGGAAGGAATCCGCACTGGTCCCGATGGGTAAGGGTGGGGAGGTGCGATTGTATCCGGTTTGCGAGGGCCTTACTAAATATCTTGTACTCGGTCGAGAGCAGAGAAAGGGGTCTATAATTGGTCACGTCAAATTCATCTCTCCCGGGCTTTGGTATCGGCACAACCAACGCCTGCATGGTGGATTCAGGCAAGCCACCTGCATCGAACGCAGTCTAAAAGACACTTTCCAGTACCGGGACGAGGAGATCTGAGTATGTTAGAAAAAACTCCGCGGGGAGACCATTCATGCCAGGCGTCTTATTGCGGTTTAAACCCTTAATTGCTGCGCGGATCTCAGATTGGGTGATAGGGCCATCAATATCTTTCCTAGTAGCTTCCGATAGTGTTGGGAATGGCAGGTCCTGTAGATATTCGTTAATCCTCTCATTGTCTATTGGCTCGGGGAGTGAATAGAGCGTTCGGAGAGGAGTGCGAAATGCAGTATTTATTTCCGCTTGTGGTTGAACCATGACCCCCATCTGGTTACGTATGCAGGTGATGTGGGGTGGATCAGGCTGGTCTCTGACCAGTCGGGGGCAAGCAATGCACTAGGTCTATCCGCCTCAGTGTGTTTCCGGGTTACGTATTCCTTATAGTCTATCCCCCTAAGAGTTTCTAGTGTTTCCGCGTGGTCAATGTGGGCTGTTTGTAACTCTGCACTTTTATCCGGATCGAGGGCCCCCCTCTCTTTCTAGTATTTGCAGTCTACTCTTCACGTCCTTCAATTTTTGGTGTATCTCCTACCTAGCATCTACCAGTTGACCTATCGCCGCCCCCCTTAACATTACTTTTAAGGTGCCCCATTCTATCAGGTTCGAGGAGGCAGTGTTCCAGTTCTCCCTCAGGTAGTCAGAGACAGCAGTGGACAAGGAAGAACGGAAGGGAGCGTCCTCTAACAGTGGGTTCAATTTCCAGGTAGGCACGGGGTCTGTACCCTGCCCCAGAGCAGCGTCAGTGTGAGGGGCCTATGGTCGGGGAAGGTCTTAGCGAGGTATTGCGACCCACCCATATTCTTGATAATGGCCTTAGAACATAGGAAGCGGTCAATCCTAGTGTGGAGATTGTGCATAGGGGAGTAAAAGGAGTATTCCTTATGTGTGCGATGGTGTCCTCCAGGCATCAGATAAAGACCAGCCGTCTGTCCAGGAGGCAAACCGTCCAGTCAGTCTGATCGTGGAGGAGGCCTGAAGTGGGGGGTGCGATTTATCCAATCCTATATCCAGTATCACATTCCAGTCCCCTCTCAGAACCGAGGGGACTCCATCCCAGTCCGCCAGAGCCACCCCCAGCCTCAGTAGGAATTTGTCTTGATCAAAATTAGGGGCGTAAATACTCCCCAGGATCAACAAGGAGCCATCTACCGTTCTCTTCACTAAAGCATATCTCCCTTGGTCGTCCACCCACCTCTCAATTTCTACAAATGGAACCCCATGACGCATCAAAATAGCAGCCCCTCTAGCAAAGGTTGAGTAGTTTGTAGAATAAATACATCCCCTCCATTTTTTCCGCATTTTCTGGGTTTCAGCTTCCATAAGGTGAGACTCCTGGAGGGACGCTATGTGTGTTTGGTGGCGAAGTAGAAATGCATGAATGCGGTGACGTTTTTGGATGGAACCTAACCCTCTTACGTTTCAGGTAAGCAAATTATCGAGCCATGTCGCTCATGGTAAAGTAGGAGCTTTCTCGCGGTAAGCGTTCAGTTAAGCAGGACCAGGAATCCCCATCCCCAAGTTCATGAACTAAACCTGGCATAGCGCCAGAACCGCTCTGAGCCCAACAGTGTTGCAACAAGCAAAACCTAGAACAAATGTGGGTGCGTACGCTAAGAGGGAGGTGGCTAGCCGCCCACATTGCCATTTGACAGTCGGCCATAGATGTCCGACGGCTCTACGGTACTCCATCCCTGGGGGAGACAAAAGCTATGAGCATGGGGGGAGTGGCAAGGTGTTTCCAGTCCTCCACAAGGCCCTACTACACTCGGGAGCTGCCCAACCCCCGCGTTTGACAACAGCATCACTAAGTCTATGAGATGCACACAAAGTGCACTGTCAAGCACTTCAATTCACAATACATGTTCCAAACGTGACTTCGACTGTAATCTCAAAGACCCCTGAGCGGGGGCACAAACCGCTCGTTGAATTCAAAGCAACACAGCAATGACAGTAAAAGTGTACATAGGCATATCCCAACAGGTATAAGGATACAGTATCAGTAATCAATTATTCAGTAGGTCATCAGCCGCTCTAGGCGTAATGGAGGCAAACAATATGGCCCTGTGTTCAGAATCTGAATGCAGGGTACTGTCCTCTGAGTCCGTAACCATCTTGTGCGGGTCCTCCCGAAATGTTCCGAACATTGCCACCGCCCCTTCTTGGTCTCTCCGCTGTCGTTCTTTCGAAAGGCCAGCGCCTCTGCCACCTCGATCAAGCTTCGGGGAATGGTAGGGGGACGTTCAGAGGCCTCTCCCGAGCCTTGCGTAAATCTTTCCGAGGCACTGACTTGACTGGAGCCTATACACATTATTTCCATCCACTCTTCAACGTCAGCAGGGCTTTCGAAGAAGTGCGTTTTCTTCCCATGGATGACCTTCAAGCGAGCAGGATACAACTGTGCATACTTGAGCTACGCGGTCTGGAGCTTCTTCACTGCGAGATAAGAGGATCGCTGTCTCTGGACTAGCAGTGTGTAATCAGGATATAAGGACACCCGGTGGTTTTCGAATTGAATGAGTGCCTTCTCCCGAGCTTTCCGCAGCAAAATATCCCGGTCCCTATAATTGAGGACCCTCACGATCAAGGGACGGGGCGGCACTTCGGGTTTAGGTTGGCCAGTCGGAATCCAGTGCGCCTGATCCACACAGAAATACGGGGAAAGTCCTTCCGGTGCCACATGGTCCCTAACCACTGTTCCATAAATTCCGCTGCTTTAGCCCCTTCACAGCGTTCAGGCAGGACAATAGCGCGTATATTGTTGCGCCTCTCGGCATCCTCCACCCGATCGAAGAGTGTAGTAAACTGCTGTTGGAGCTGCTTCAAAGAGGCGGAATGCTCAGTCACCGTCGGGGTGAGATCCGTTAAAGTTCGGCCATGTTCTTTAACTTTATCCACCAGTTTGCCATGCTCTGCCTTCAGGAGGGTCAAGCCACTAGTAAGAGTGCAGAGTTGTATCTCCATCGCCGCCCTCGAGTCACAGATCTCTTTAAGGATCAGGTCCAATTTATCCGGAGGTTGCCCATCATCGTGGCCAGTCGAGGGGGGCCCCGGCGAAGAACTCCCGCTGGCATCGCCCGACATGATGCAGGGGGCAGCAGAGCTACTCCGTCTGTGCTGGCCCCTCATCCGATTCCTGCCCATAGAGACAGGTGGTTAACAGGCCAGAGAAAAACAGAAAATCCACCACGACCAGGCCCGCATAACCAGGAGAGGCCAGCACACAACAGTGCAGACCAGCTCCCGGCGCGGACAATGCAAACAGTTCCAGGCGGGTGTCCCGAAAACAAGAGGCTTAGGTATCCGAAGCAGCCCACAGCAAGTCCAGCATCGACCAGCGACACGAGTCAGGGCCCAGTGAGGACGGCGCGTCGCGATCCAAAACCAGGCAAGGGGTAGATCGAGCCAAGCAATAGGGAGGGGGGAGTGGAAGCTACCCCTCGGGGGGGTACCGTACTCACGGTGTCACCGCCGGGTCCCCGGTGTGCACATCTCCGTCCCAGCAATCACAGGTCCCTAGTCCAGCCGGTGTCAGCAGGGGGTACGGATCAGACCGCCGCGGGAGCAGGCGGCAGACCCCAGCAGGCCGCACCCCAGTCCAGGCAAGAAGGCAGCACCGCTTCTCATGTCCACCGTGATGGCAACAGCTCTTTCCCCTGCCCGCAGTCTCACAAACCAGGAAGGCGTTTTACCGCTACCAGCCTACCCAGGCCTCCGCCATCGATGTTGGGTGTTTCCCCCGTCGTGCCGGTCCCTCAGCAGCTGCAGTCAGGGCATAACAACGGGGGCCCTCGCCCACGCAGCCCTCACCTAGGCCCCAGTGGATGAGTCATGTGGGCCTCCGGTCCCTCGGGTTACAACGCTCCTCCCCGACCCCGGGCTCACCACAGCGCCATTCAGCGAGGCCTCCTCTCAGAGCCCGGCAGTCACGAAGAGTGCTCAGTCCTCAGCCCCCCCGCAGTGGCCAGCCGGCTGCGTCGTCTGTCTCAGTACCCTCAGGTCACCTCTGGGTCTCGCCGAAGTGAGACTGCTCTCGTTGCTCCCTGCACGGCTCCTCACCTCCGTCTCTCCTCGCCCAGGGCTTCTCGCAGCTCCCCAGCCGACTCCCCCACGCTTGGGCCCACCTATAGTGTCGGGCCGCACGCCGCTCCACACCCTGCCGGGGGGGGGGGTCTCGCTCGGGCTCCGTTTCGGGGCGGCCGAGGACACAGCAGTCAAAATCTTCTCCAGGCCGGCAGACACCAGGGGCGATGGGTGTTATCCGGGACTACGACCCCACTCAGCAAATTGCGGCCGCGAACCGAGGCACACCCAACAAGCTCTCCGTGAGGCAGCTCCACGTAGCCCAGCCTCCAACTCCACCACAGCACCCAGCTTCTGCTCCTCAGACAGCGGGCCCTGCCCCACCTCGTCTCCACCAGGTGAGCTCCGGGGATCTCGATATCTCTCAAGGGCACAGGTGTAACAGCGGTATAGTCCCACTCCCCTGCAGGTGTAGGCACCACTGGAAACGTGTCTTCAGGATAATTCTCCCCAGGATGGACCGGAAATCAATCAGGCTGCGACCGCCATCTTGGCCGGACAGCCACGCCCCCGGGAGGATTCTAAGATAAGGAATCTGCAGCTAGATGTCTTTATCGGATAGACGTTTGATACAACCTGCTCTATCCCTCTCCAGTAGAACAATTCCATAAGTAGTATTTTAGGTTTTGGGGATCCATGTGCCATTACAACAGGCCCAGATAAACAACCAACAACATCCACCTGCTTTTTGCTCACCATCTTCAAACCACGCCAAGAGGTTGGCTGGAAAGTGGCACAAATTGCTTTGGATGTCTGGTGGAAACTTACTTTTCTGAAGTAAAAACAGATCACCTTAAACATGTGAGACCTTCCAAATTATGTGATAAAGCTACTCCTTTTACACATAGGACATTTCCCCATCCCACCTCTCCTACATAAATCTCTTTATGAAAGAGACAAAATCGATTTATGGAAACAGAGGAAGAATCAAAACTTTAGATATTTTCTGATGAGCAAAGGGATTAGAAATGATGCATTATGCTACCTCTTTGATATAAAAATTAAGACCAGTTCCAAATTGGTCTACCTCCAGCGGACGTTTAAGACACTTCATTACTTTAGAGTTTCAGGGTACTTAATTTAAATCCATATTAATGAATGCCGTGAACAATCCCCAAGATTTATAGTGAGGGAGTGAATCATCATCTTTCCCATGGGTTTACAAAGGGATGACAGTTGTGGTACCTTACATTTACCAACAGCGCATTCATATTTACACATATTAGGATAACTAGTCGCCCAAGGCCAAGTCCCACAGCAGAAATGACTGGAAACTTAGAAAATACAATCACAAAGTCAGGGTTTTAATTTGGATAGAAATAGTGCAGTCTTTAAAAGGGGCATGGACTAAGAAGAATAACCAGGAATACTTTTCAAAAAGTGTGGCCTATATAATTAAGGGTGTGACATAAAACAAACGAAAATCCTGTGATTGACGTAGCATGCTGCCTGCCTATGTGAGCTTTGTGCTATTGCATTCAAACATATGACACAGTAACAGACGAGTACCTAAAACAAGCCAGACCTATTGACTTTGCCGAAGCTTGCTAGCAGTTACAAAAGAGTACCAACAATCATTTTGTTGCAAATATTTCAAAATGTTTCAATTCTGAAAATATGAGACACTGAATTAAACATTACTACGGTCTGTTCAAGGGCTAGTAGTTTTGGAATTCCAATAACTGACGTTCTTCACTTCACACCACTTTCCTCTGCAGTCACCATAAGAAACTTGAAGCTTTTTTTCCCCCCACATCTTTCAGACATCTAACATCAGAACCTCAAATCTCTCCTCTTTTGCACAAGCTTTCCGCTCTCTCCTACATGTACTACTTTGCATTTTATTCACTTAACCTCTCCCATTTACAAACAATGCAGTTGGCAACTTGTAAGCACTGCATTTTCTTTTATTTCCTCCCCGTCAATATTTCAACAACGATCTACCTCCTTCAAACACTTTCGTATAGTATCATTGTTGTGAATGTATCTAGGACCCTAATTAAATATTCCTGATTTATGCCCTTGTGTGGTTATAATAAATCATATCCTTATAAAGGCATAAGAATCATATCCATATTAAGTCATAGCCAATACAGACCAAATACGGCAAGGCTACTCCCATAGACTCCTAGAAAGTACAACGCGTTCTTAAACAAACCAAGCCTCCAGCAGCCCGGGAATTTCCCCTGCTTCTGTTTTGATTTGTCCTAGAACTCCTGAGAGTCCTGAAAGAACTGCCAGTTCTTAGTGACATCTTATGTCCAACCTTACGTCAAACTCCGCACCTTCCAGGTATAAATATACCGGCATCTGCCTTAAGCAAGCACACGGTGGTTTGGAGCAGATCGGCTATCTACTTATCTGACGCTCAGCTGATGCGAGTGCCGAAGGAAGCCGACCCTCCCTGCTGACGCACTGAGAGAGACTCTGTCTTTTCTCCTGCCGAGAAAATCCAGCTCCAGTGTTTCCCCGACACCCTCGCAGGTTTCTTGGAGATCGAGTTCTGAGAGAGCGATACAAGAACTCCTTCATTCTATTGCCATGGTACGGAACTGATTAGACCCATAGAGAATTCTTGATTCAGATTCTTGGCAAAAACTAACTCGTTTACTCCTTTCCCTGTACTAGGCTTAAGTTAGGTACACTGGGGTAGGCGTATCTTAGAAACACCAGTTGAGTAAATTTAGTCATTATTTTATCATTGTATGTATTTTATCCATTTTAAGTATCTTATGGCTTAGAAACCATATAAATGCTTTTACAGTATTATTTCATAATACTCCTTTTACTGTACGCACTTTACTTTATGACAAGTATTGCAATTGTGGCAATTCATTTCTCTTGCCTGAGAAAGAAGACTGCTCAATAAATAACCCTTTTATTGAAAATGCCGGTCTCTCTATTTCTCTGCATTTCTGGTGAAACTAAGCATGCACGATTGACTGAGTAAAATAGCTATCTATTGTTTCCGCGACACTAGAGATGTATTCCTTATTGCAGGGGGAACAAAGTTGTCATGTGATATGGTTGTCAGAAGCGAATCCCTTGTGGTCTATTCAGGAAAGTTAAACGCCTTCTTGTTTACTCGAGAAAGTTTCTAGTGACCTCTGAGCTAGCTGGCACACACAAGTAAGTCTAACATATTCAACAGAGACCTAGTCGACCTCAGTCCTACGTCTAAGCTATCGTTTATGTTATTCCAATGCGCAGAGCATATTGGGAATATAGGAACTACACTACATCATAATTCCAATCACACACACGACCTGTTGTGTATGATCTGCAGAGCCGCCAATGATTGGATGAGCTAGTATTCTGAACACCTTTATAACCCACTGAAGGCCACTATAAGAAGTTGGCACTACCTTTAACCTCAACTCAACAGCTCTCAATCATGGACAGTTATAATACCCTGGATACTACCAGAACTGTCCCTTCCACTATTAGAAACAGTAGAGCATATTCTACAACTATTTGCTTAATGTACAAGGAATTCACTTCTTAAATACTGAAAGGAACTGGGGCAATTACACTCAACAGCCTTGTGCACTTTTCTAGCTCAGTCATCCCTCCAAAGTAAGTGTAATTTAAGATTTCAGTGTAACAAGTTATTGGCAACCCCATGGACAAGATATGGATAGCAGCTGCACTGTTAAAGCACAAATTACTACTTGTTTAACGATATATCTGTAAGAGACATTAGTTAGTGATAGATTCCTTACCTTATAATATCCCAAGGCGTCAGAGTGGATCCGGAAATGTTTTCGTCAGCAGTACCCCTGCTTGCGGTAGGTGGCGTCGTTCAGCTCCACGTCCATCGCAGGCATCGTAAGCGCGGAGATGACGGAGTCATGGAGACTACCTAGGCGCCCATGCGTGCTGAAGTCAGTTCTGTAAACTACTTTCTGCACCAGGAACGCAGAGCCATGCAAGAAACTGACCACTGGTGCCATGAAACTAGGATGGGTGGGGCGATAAGGAATCTATCCCTAGCTAATGTCTCTTAGAGATATATAGTTATACAAGTAGAAACTTGTGCATTTGAGACACATTAGTGATAGATTCCTTACCTTCGAAAAGATGCCCCAGCAATACCAACCCCGGTGGTAGGTCTGCGAACAAGATTACACCAGAAAGTAACAGGGAACAGAACAGTCAAAGAAGCAGTCTCTCCGGACTGGACTGTCAAGGCAATAATGCTTGGTGATCTTGTGCATCGTGGCCCACGTAGCTTCCTGACAAATGTCCTGCAAGGGAACACCGGGGCCCAAGGCAGTACATAGCTGCCAAGGTTTCAGATTGCTATGTGTGACATTTTCATAAATTCTGTGTAAATATGAGTGACATTTCAACGACTGAGTGACACTCACTAGCAAGTTTACCTAGACCGAAAAAATGCTACAAATAACCAAGTGTTAACTGTATCCAATCCCAGTGTGGAGCGCATTTACAACCTGTCTGTGCATTAGCTTGTACTGTGCACAACATGAAATTAGCCGAGCGTTTAGAGGTTGAGTCTCTGCCTCGAGCCTGCACTCAGCAATGCTACAAAGTGTGTTGATGTCCTATTCATCAGTGTCTACCCTTCAATATGTGAATGACCCATCATGACTAACTGAATGTATCCACATCACATGATTATCAAATTATTGTCAACTTATTATAAACTTATTGTCTTACTATCATCCAGGTAAGCATGTCAATTGCGTGCTGATGAAACCCTGGATATCTCCAGAGGCAGTAGACTAGGCTCCCATAACTAAATAGTTCTGGCCTTGCACTTCTGGGTTTTACATTGCAAGCAGCGGCTTTGGCATGCAAGGGTGGCTGTAGGCAGGTAGGTTCAGGCTGCAAGCCACCGTTGGATGGGCAATTCGGTTTGCCGACCCGAGAGATGAGGTGTGGGTTAGAGATGGGAACGGCGTTCACCCCATCACTGCCTGAGCAGCCATGGATGGACTTGGGGTGGGACACTCCAACCTTGGTCAAACCACAAAGGGTTTCTGGAATCGCTCCTCGTGTACTCTGGGAAGCCTGAGAAATCCCTACTGGATTTCAAAATTTCAGAACCTCCGCATAGAGCTGGAAGCTCACTCAGAGCAGGGCTGGCAAAAATGTCCAAGCAAGCCCTGCTCCTTCCCTTCTTTTGCTCTCCATCTTTCCATCCATCCATTCTCTGTCTCTTCCCTCTCTCTTCTGCCTCTGATTGCTTATGTCTCTCTATAGCCACACATACACTCCCTCCCTCTCACTTTGATCTGTTTTCCCTCTCACTTTGATATGTTTTCCCTCTCAGCTCCCTCCCCCTCTTTCCCTCGGTCTCCAAAAGCCCCTGCTGCGTGAGCTGCCGTTAACCCCGAGGAGCAGGAGACCGGCACGAGCTGCGGTCCAGGACCGTCAGAGCCTGTACTCTAATAGCTGGCCTGTCATAGACGTGCCCTTTATGTGGTTACATCATTGTAATTGTCCTTTAAGAGTCAGATTTAGTAACAAACAGCATTTCCTAGGCAGTCCTGCTAGGCTAGGGGAAGTCGGAGCGAAAGTTAAAAGAAAAATTCGATCAACCTTAATACAACTCCAAAAATTATTTTGACATTCAAGAAAAATTCAGAAGTTGAATATTGAAATGGTACTTAACAGAGCAGTATATAACTGTGCATATCTATTTTTAAAAAAAACACACATCCTCATAGACTGTACCCCATTATTCACCTCTCCATGCGTGTGGTGGTGGGTTTCATTTAAAATTCTCTGGTCATACAAAACTTGGCTCGTGCTTCTATGAAAAATATTATCCTCAGAGCCATCAGCTCCGCATGACGTTTTGGTGGAAAAATCAGACATTTTAAGTGTGATTTATGTTTTGTATAGATGGCCTTATTCTGCCACAGACAACGCCTTGAAACAATTCACAAACACCTTCTGATCTCCAGGGGCGTATGGCACAACAAACAATTCACAAATGAGTCCTGTGCCGCGCTTTGAACTTGGAGGAGGTCGGAATGAAAACCCGGGAGCACAGAAAAGTTGAAACTGTTTATTGCCAGCAAGTACTCTTATTTTACGCCCCTCTCTAACTCCGGGCCAGGGCTAGGCACACACTTGAGAGCAGCTGCATTTCAAGCGATGCCAGCCGCCTAGCTCGGCTCTCCCTCGTGTCCGGCCGATTGCATCAGGCTCGCTCGGGCCAGCAGGCTCACCTCAGCTGCACAGTTCCTGGTGCTCTGGGGCAGCGAATGAACCACTCCGGCCACCGCAGTCTGCCCAGGGGTTTTAAGTGACCCTGCTGCCACCCGGGCCATGGTGGGACAGGCTGGTTCGAGCGCGGTGATGCAGCGGGCCACTGGATTCATTACCGTGCCGGCTGTGACCAGACCAGCCTGGAGCCATTCTGAGTTCAGCTCCTTCCCATGGACTCACGAAAGTGAAAGTATGCTGGCAGTAGTGGCTGCTGTTGCCCTGGTAGAATAGGCACGCAGCCCCACAGAAGGCTCCTTCTTGGCCAACGAGTAACATGCTTTGATACACAGAACGACCCAACGAGAGATGGTTTGTTTGTGCACGGCCCGACCTTTTTTTGGCGCCCACTTATCCAACAAAGAGCGGGTCATCCACCCGGAACTGTTATGTGCACTTCAGATAGAACGAAAGCGCACATTTTGGGTCCAGACAGTGGAGACGCTCTTCCTCTTTTTAAGGATGCGGAGGCGGAAAAAAAGTGGGCAAGGTGATGGTCTGCCCGATGTGGAAGGGGGGGGGGACAACCTTCGGCAAGAAAGAAGGACGGGTTCTTAAAATCACCCTGTCCGGATGAACAGAAAGAAAAGGGGGTTCAGAAGAAAGTGCCTGGAGCTCACTCCCTCTTCTGGCAGAAGTGGTAGCTACCAGGAAAGCAGTCTTTAGTGTGAAAAGACGTAAAGGGCAGTTATGAAGAGTCTCAAAGGGAGCACACATCAGATAGGTCAAGACAAGATTCAAGTCCCATTGAGGCATTGTGAAAGGCACTGGAGGAACCATGTACGTAATGCCTTTCAGGAAACTTAACAACCGAGGACTTAAAAAGAGGAGGCTGATCTGGAAGACGTAGAAAGGCAGAGATGGCCGAAAGATAACCTTTGATAGTGCCCAGAGCAGAGCCCTGCTGGGCCAACGATAGAAGGAACAGAAGGACCTAAGAAAGAGGGGCAGAAAGGGGATCCAGAGCCTTTGCTGTGCACCATACCACAAATTTGTTCCACCTGCAGGAGTATACCGTCTTAGTGGAGGAACGCCTGGTTTGCAGAATGACATAACAGACTTCGGGAGGAAGATCGATAGCTGTCAACGGTCGCAGCTCAATCTCCACGCATGGAGGTGGAGGCTGGACAGGTTCGGGTGGAGGACCACCCCCTGCTGCTGCGACAGAAGATCCTCCTGAAGAGACAGTCGAATTGGGGGATCGATATCCATGCTGAGTAGCTCGGAATACCAGTATCTTCGTGCTTAATCTAAAGCCACAAGGATGACTTGGGCCCGGTCACGCGAAAACTTCTTCCGCACTCTGGGTAGAAGTGGTCTAGGCGGAAAAGCGTACAACAGACTGCAACTCCACTCGCGACAAAAAGCGTCGCTGAGCGAGTGCCGCCTTGGAAATTCCAAAACGCAGAACTGATGACGTTGCACGTTTTCTTCGGTGGCGAATAGATCTAACCAATGCTCTCCCCACTGCAGAAAGAGACCTTGCGCCACGTCTGAGTTTAGACGCCATTCGTGATCCATCAAGCACTGGCGGCTGAGTTCTTCCGCCCAGGCGTTTAGAGAACCTGCCAGGTGTTGATCCACCAAGGTAATGCCTTGATGTTCCAGCCTTGTCCAGAGGCGCAGAGCCTCCTGACATAGGGGCCACGACCCCACCCCGCCCGGTTTCTTGCAATACCACACGGTGGTGGTGTTGTCCGTGAACACCTGCACTACACTTCCCCGGACAGAGGGAAAGAATGCTTCAGTGCAAATCAGATCGCCCAAAGCTCCAAAAGGTTGAAATGGAGCCATGACTCCGCCAGAGACCAGAGGCGTTTGATCTCCGCCTCTCCCAAGTGGCTGCCCCATCCCAGGAGGGACGAAACAGCCTCCACTGTGTGCTCAGGTTGTGGGAGGGATCTGCCATTGAACCAATCGAGATTCGTGAGCCACCACTGCAGTTGTCGTGCAGTGCCCTCCGAGATCTGGACATGATTGGACAGGCTTCCCCAATGCTGTACCCACTGGAACTTCAGGTCCCACTGCAGAACCCACATATGCCATCTGGCATGTTGCACTAGCAGGATGCAGGAGGTCATCAGGCCCATCCTGACTGAAACTCAGGATAGAGGCTGAAAGATGGGAATCATAGCCTGAATATCCCGGACTCGCTGCTCGGGAGGAAAAACCCGAAACAGTGTCTAATCCAGAACCGCTCAGATGAAGGGGAGCTTCTGAGAAGGACTCAGGTCCGACTTCGGCACATTGATGAAGAACCCCAGCACAAGCAGGTCGGCCGTAGTCTGGGGGTGGGAGAGGACAGCCTGGAACGAGCCCGCCTTCCACAACCAGTCGTCTAGATAGGGGAAGACTGAAACCCCTAACCTGGCAGATGAGCTGCGACCACAGCCCTCACTTTCATGAACACCCGAGTGGCGCTGGTAAGGCCGAAGGGGAGCACAGCAAACTGAAAATGCTCCTGGCCTACCGTGAACCGCAGGTAACGCCAGTGGGCCGGCAGGACGGGGATGTGTCAATATACGTCCTGCAAGTCCAACGCTACCATTCAGTCTCCAGGATCAAGGGCAGCTAAGACCTGAGCCAGAGTCAACATCTTGAACTTCTCCTTCCGGAGGAAGCGATTGACATTCCTGAGGTCCAAGATGGGGCGCAGGCCCCATTTCTCCTTCTCGGGGACCAGAAAGTAGTGGGAATAACAATCACGTCCTACTTCCGGCCCAGGAATGTGCTCGATGGCCCCCTTGGCCAAGAGGGCCGTAACTTCCTGTTGGAGAAGCGCAAAGTGATCCCCGACATGCAGTGGAACTGAGGTGGCATGGCTGGGGGAGGGGGGGGGGGGGGGGGGCAGACTCGAAGGGGAGGGAGTTTCCCCTTCAGATGATTTGCAGCACCCACCTGTCCGAAGTGACAGAACGCCAGTGGGTGGGGATATGTTGAATCATGCCGCCCACCGGTGTGGGGTGCACCCCGTAGCTCGGACTAGGAAGGCTTTGAGGTGGATTCTGCTGGAGCGCAGGTGGACTGACCCGCACACTGGCCCCTTGTGCCATCATGACGGCCACCACAGTTGTGGCCGCGCTGAGGTTGGTTCTGCACAGGCTTCTGGCTGAACAAATGTGTAGGGGCGCCCCTTTCGTGGCCACAAAAGGAATGAAAGGTAGACGTGGCCGGGTGTGTTATGGACCGAGAGTCCTTAAAACGCTCCAGTGCACTTTCTGCCTTATCACCAAACAGGCGAGTACCATCAAAAGGCATGTCCACGAGGGAACTCTGGACATCCCCTGAAAACCCCGTGGACCGCAGCCAGGCGTGGAGACGCAGGGCCACCGTTGTGGAGATCGCCCTGCCCAAAGAGTTTGTGGTGTCCAGCCCATCCCGGATGGCAAACTTTGCGGCATTCTTTCCCTTTGCAACAGCTTGGTAAAGCACAGTCCGAACCTCCTCCGGGCACTGGGGCAGTGTCTGCGCCACCATGTCCCACACAACATCGTCAAAGCCTCATTGAACAGAAGCAGAGGTTCCATCTAACTTGCCGCCAGCTGAAGTACTTCAGTAAGGTTTGTTTTGAGAGTGACAGTAGGCAGATCAAGGTCAAGGGCCTCAGCTGCTCTACGGGGCACCACAGTATGTGTGGCGCCCTCCTCCATGACAGCGGGAGGAGACAGAAAACCAGGCTCAGAGGAGAGGTCAAGGCCACCTGCATCCTCCGATTCCTCTGCCCACTCCTGTTCAGACTCGCACTGCCGTGCCAGAGGGCCCCAAGTCATTCCCCCTCCTCCACGGCCCGAGGCATAGGCTGCTGCAGTCCGACAGGGGGACATCGGAGAGCGCAAACGCTACTTTGACTTTTTCTTGTGACGCCTGTTACCCAATTCCGAGGGTGAAGACTTCGAACCTGAGGAGCGATGATGATGGCTCCGCGTAGGTCCCTCGAACGGCGCAGAGACGACTGCCAGGCGTCTAGCAGCTTTCGGGACCACTCCCGCAAAGCCTTCGGAGCCATGGCCAGACAGTCGGAACATGACCGGGAGTCATGGTCGTGCTCAAGACAGTAGAGACAAACACTGTGGGGGTCGGCCACCGACATCGTATGGCGACCGGCCCGCAGGATTTAAACCCAGGCATCCCTGCGCGGCACCAGGAGTCAAGACTTAAAAAGTACAGACAAAAAGTCTCAAAAAAGTTAGTCAAGGGGGCGTGGCTAAGATGGCGGCCTGACTGGACACGTTTTCCGAGGCTCCCCGGCCGGCCCTGAACCCCTTACCGCCCCTTCACTAGCGGGCAATACCCTTAAAATTTCACAAATACCAGCGCCGAAGGTGCAGCATCGATCCCGGAGCCGGGAGGGCAGAGTTGAGCGGTGCCGCCAGTGGGAGACTAGGTGGCCCGGCTCCGGCCTTCATCGGCGCAACACTGCGTGATGGCGGCGGCGTGAGCCCAGCGCCCGAGGAGATCTCTACGCCCCAGGGCCCTGTGCGGCAAGTGACTCGGACCGCACACGGAGGCCGAGAGCGGCGAACTGCCAGTGAAGACCCCCGGAGCGGCGACTGAGTGGCTGTGGCTCCTGTCGGCAGAGACGCGATCTGGCTGGGTCGAGGCGGCGACCGGTGGAGGCCAGGCGGGCTGCCACAATAATTGAGCCCCCGGCTTCGGGCCTGGTCTGCGGAGGGCAGCGACCGGGCCCTGAATCTTACGCCCGGAGCGGGCGGGCGGCCATCATGGACCGAGGCCCTGAGTGCGGGTAGCGGAGGAGACCCCCTGTGGCTGGCGTGCTGGGCGGTGCGGAGGCGAGGAAAAAGGAGGCGGACCGGCGGCGGGGCAGCAAGGAGTGCCGAGATCTGCACGGAAGCCCGAGCTGGCCATGCTGCTGTGTGCCTGCGCCTGGCGGACGAAGGGACATCCCTGTGGCCGGAAGGGGAGGAGCGCGCCCCCCTGCTTGCGCCGGGCCCTGGACCCAGGACACCGAGGGCGGGCCGGTAAAAGAGCACTCCGGCTGCCCACAAGACGGGGAACAGCATCAACAACCGAACCCACTGGACCACCGCAGCGATAGGCCGTAGAGGGCTAGGGGCTGCACTTGAGGCCCCCTTACGCACAGCAAAACCCCTACTGGGAAGACAGGGCTACTCTACGGGAGTCGCCCTCTAAGACAACAGTTACCACCTCAGGCCCGGACGATGAGACCGCTCCCATCACGAAGGCCTTTCTGGCCTCCCTCTTCAACACCCTGATGGACGACTTCCAGACCCTGAAGCAGGAGCTGGCAGGAGAGCAGCGGGAACTGGACGGTCTGGGGGAGCGCATGGCGGCGATGGAAGAGGCAGACCAGACCCGCAGCATGGAGGTGGAACGGCTCCAACAAGAGATCCTCCGCCTCCAGGACCAACAGGTGGATCTCCAAGCACATTCGGAGGACCTCGAGAAACGTTCCCGGAGGAACAACATACGGGTCTGGGGAGTTCCATTGAAATCGGAGGGGAATAGCATCGTCTCCTACCTGCAGGAACTATTCCGGGAGATCATCGGGGAGCCAGGCGAATTCGAAATCCGTATTGACCCGGTACACAGGGTCGGTCCGGCGCGCCGTGCACAGGCCCCCCCTCCAGATATACTGGCATTTTTCCCGGATTTCCCACTGAAGGAGTGCATCTTGAGGGAAGCCAGAGTGCGACAACCGATGACCTTCCGGGGAGACCCAGTGGCCCTCTTCCAAGATCTCTCTGCCATCACCTTGCAGAAACGTAGGGCCTTCAGGGTAGCTACGGACTTCCTAAGAGACAAAGGAGTGCCTTACACATGGGGCCACCCATTCCGTCTCATCTTCAAATGGAAAGGGACACTACATCAGCTCAGATCTCTTCGAGACACTTGCACGGTCCTGGACATTGACCTACCGGAGGAAGCTGACTCAAGGGGGACTTCCCCACACCAATCGCAGGAAGGGCCCACGCGACGATCCAGAGACGGTTGGTAAACCGTGCAAAGACGACGCTCACCTAAGTCCTTTCCAAAGCCGGACCCCCTTGTGACGGCTCAAGAGCGAGAGGCGGCTATGCAGGAGGTAGCTGATAAGACAGCGGCCAAACAGTAAGGTGTTCCTGTAAAAGGGATTGCCCACATGCAATTGCCTTACCTGGGTTAAGAGGTCGGGGGCCGACGAGTCGGCCGCCACCATGTCCTCATCCAATTTGACACTCTACGGACCTGGACTCTGTCCCGATAGGCCCGAGACTATGGGAAAAGTTATGAGGGATTGTTTGGGGGAGTATTGTGGGGGGGGTGAGGGAGGTGGGGGGGCAACGGTTGCGATTGGGGAGGAGGGTTGGAGGGGGGCGAGTTGGGAAAGTTGGATCTGCGGGGAGGTGGGAGAGAGGGGAAGGGGGAAGGTGTTCAGGGGGGGTTGGCTGCAGAGGCTCAGGGATCCTCCCGGTGTGGTTCACTAGAGGCAGAGTACATAGGTCCGAGAGGTCGGCGAACCTCTGGCGCACATTGCACTCCTTACATGTCCCAACTATGGCGGACTCCATGTTGAAAATTCTCACCTTGAATGTAAAGGGGCTTAACAACCCCATCAAACGCAGGGCTGTCCTGTCCTATTTGGAAAACTCCGGCGCAGAAGTGTGCCTACTCCAAAAAACTAATTTGCTACCCAAAGACTGGCATAGAATGCGATCTAAGGCCTTCCCGTTCCAATACTACTCTTCAACACCAGAGAAAAAAGCGGGGGTGGCCCTGCTGGTGGCACGTCACTTCAAAGGGAAAATAGGGGATAAGGTGGCCGAAATTAAAGGGAGATTCTTGGCTTATAACCTTCAGATCGGTGGGATGGCAATGGTCATAGGCTCACTTTACGCTCTAAACAAGAACCATTTCTCAAAGGGGCCCTGGCAGACGCGTTAAAACCTAACACGAAATCAGTGCTGGTGGGCGGGGATACAAACCTGGTTATGGACTCCAACACGGACAGGTCGGGCCATCGCTATGGGTTCGAAGGGTAAACAACTGTTACAACGAAGTTTTTACCACGCACTACCATTACAACGCAGGCATTACCACGCATACCATTACAACGCATTGCGCTGGGGGGCGCTCTAGGATAGGGAATAAGTATAATTTTATATCCAACACCTTCCCTAGTGTCCACGGGGACTGGAGTTGGAATATAAAATTATATTTACCACTATCCAGCACCTCTAAGCGCTATGCGTTGTAACGGTATGCGTTGTAAATACCGCGTTGTAATGGTATGCGTGGTAAAAGTATGCGTTGTAACGTCATACATCCGTTCGAAGGAGCAATCTCGGTGGAAGGGAGCCAGTGGTTATCGGACAGGGGATTTGTAGACCTATGGAGAAAACATCACCCTACCACCCAGGGCTACACCTTTTACTCCCACGTGCACCACACTTGCGCCCGAATTGATTACTTTTTCGGAAACAGTGTACCTTGGTATAATCAATGTTAAAGCTTAAAGCTATTTTAGGTTTCAGCTAATGGAACCTCTCCTCCTTTTTCAAAGGGGGTGCAAAGAAGCAGGAGAGATGAGTAACTGCCCACAGTGAAATGGAGTCACGACTTTTGGCTAGAGGCGATACAGACACTGTTTGTGAGGTTTGTATGAGAAACGTCTTCACTTCCCACAGGTCTTGCAGGGCCTAAACAGCCCTTTTTTAGGTTTCAGCATTTAAAAAGAAAGAACACGCAAAAACACAGTTCAATCGTACCTTGAATGTAGCTGAATAGCTAAAAGCTGGAGGTCAAAAGTTGAATAAAAGACATTGTCACAGCGCAGAACTCAGGGAGAATCCCTATGACACAACGTGCGGTAAGAAATCTGAGGTATGGTGTCCCTGTAGGAGAAGTATACTCAGAGGTCTCTAATCTGATTAGCTGAAATTTGGATGCTATAAAATGACGTTGAAAGGTTACTAAATCGTGGTTTCTTTTTCTATGGAGGTCTATGCTAATGTTTCAGTACTGCTATTTTTATGGTAACCGTGGGACTACCACCATGACTACAGGGATGATTCAAGCATGTGAATCTATAATAGATACAATCCTGGAGAAGAAAGCTTGGTGTTGTAAGGGATGAGACTGAGTCACTGCCCTCCAAGCGCCCAATCTTTGCTAAGCATTGTAAGCCAGTCAAAAATGTTCTTTATCCAGTTGAACCTTTAGACATTAGGGAGATACTGTGCTAGAAGGACATCAAAACAAGCATATACCTCCTCTTTTGTGACTCTGATAATGGTAACTGATTTGGCGACGGCACAAAAGTGAGCATTGAGGTGAAGCAGCCAGTGCCTTAGAAACAATGGCATCCTCTGAAGCAGTACTAAGGCTAAAGTTTTAAGAGGCAAGGTGTCAGATGGTGTGCGGATCTGAGCTGCAGGAATAACCTAACCCTCAATAATTGGTTCATCCTAGAGAAGGGGCCCAAAAAGTCCTAAAATCTGATATCAATAGCCACTCACTGAGATCAAGGACAAATGTAAAAATTGCTTTTTAAGTCAGAGCTTAGAAAAACTCTTGCTGCAAGTATGCCTTAATGAATCACTGAATAATAGTCCCTCACATGTTTCATCTAGTGGATTACCTTGTTTATCAGTGTTGCCTGATCTTCAGACTAAGAGGGCGAAGGTACGGAGAGTACAAACCTAAACAATCAGTGTTCATCAGATAAACCAAACTGACGAGAAGGGTACGTCCGAACCATATCGAGTTGTACATACTTTCTAGAATGATCACCTCAAATAAAGTAATAAGTATATGGTCCACTGTTTGAACCTAGAGAGTGAAGTCCTAAATTTACTGTGCGAGTCTCAATGGAATGCTATGATTCTATCACTGGCCTCATTAGAATTTAAAGTAAGATGTAAAACATCTAATTTAGGCATTGTACAATCTACTGCCCATAGCAATAACTCATTCCTTGAAACGGGAGCAAGAACCCGTAAGCCTTTTGCCCCTTGAGAGCAGCAATGTGGTGCAAAAACAAACATTACACTATTCACTACTTCCAAGCCCCCACCCCCCAAACCACATATACTGAAAATTAAACAGCAGGAACCCCAGGGAAAAGTAGAGCCTGACTCATCAAGGAGGTAAAACAATTGCTACAGAGTACTCTGACATTTAATTATTCATCAGGGTATTTCTTATTATGAATTTCATGCAAAACATGTCCTGTGACAAAGTGTTGCACTGGACACAAAGTTGGTTTTAAAGGCCAGAAAATTAAACTTGCTTTTTAAAAAAAAAAACATTTGTCTTAAACCAAAACTTATTTTTTGTATAGCTTGTTTGGATGAGAGCAATGCAAGGGTACAAGGGGCAAACAACTGGTGATGGTACAAAGGCAACAGAATGGTCAGGTAAAGATAGATCAGACAGATCCCGTAATAATGTAAACAAAATGAATGAGCCAAAAAACTGCTGAGAGGTTACTGTCATTACATTTTAAGACAAAAAGGCCTGAATGAGTAAGGGACCTTCAGACCAACAAGCCGACTTCACTAAATCTAAATGCTCCGACACTTGATCGAAAACAATGTTGGAGAACACATCTGTACTAGAGATATTTTTTCACTGTTTATAATTTGTGGCAGATTAGATGTGCTGACATTTTATAGATGATCAGGAGATGATGGTGATTTCGGACTACACTATTTCTATTATCCTTTCATTTTTTCCACAGGTTGGATAATCTATTTACAGGTGAATTCTCCCACCTTTATGAGCCAGTGCTACCTTCTACAAAAAAAAAGAACACTCACAAATTGAATAGAAATTAGTGGGTTAAACAAAACAATCAAGAGAATCTTAAGAGTATCTGATATGCAACAGTGCAGTTTCTCAATGAAGGGATGGTATGTTCAGATCAGTGTCATCAGTAGCAACAAGGGCCATCACAAGGTATATTGTTGCGCAATGCAAAAAATGTTTGAACACGCTTCCTCCATTTATTCGACATCCACATGAACTTTAAGAAGCACTACAGAGCTACTTGCTGGTAGTGACAGTAGCGCTGATCTGTACAAGGGTGCCATAGGTGATTACATATGTATAGAAATAGCATTAGGAGCACTGCACTACAGGAATGATGTTATAAGATCTAAAGAGGACCATTAAAGGCAAACATAAAACAACTTTGATCAACTAACAACTATATGAACGAGTGCTTTCAAAAAAACACGTTTGCTTCCTAAAATCAAATCCCGATAAAATATGTAGCCCATTCCTACACCAGCAGCCACAGACTCCAAGTCATAAAACAGGGAAAGGTAAACTGCTGGTTCAAAACGTTTCTGAGAATTAATAACGAGCAAGTATTTGTGATAATAGTACAAAACTGTATGGGATCACAAATGTAATACTTAATTTTTTTTTTTTTTTAAATGAACAGACATGTAACATCTTATTGGAAAATGGAGGAGTGCACCACATTGCAGCTATCAGTAATCATTCACTACCATTTTGAAGAATGAAGTAGTAAAGGTGATGCAAAGTGTCTCAATCAAAAGTAATAAACTTTCAGACAAGACCTAAAAAAAACAGACATGAAAAAACAAATGGATAGTCAATTATTTAAAATATTAATTTAATACCGACATTAACATTCACATAAATGTTATGAGGTTTACCTCTACTTCGATTTGTGTCCTGCTCTCGATTTCTCCCACGATTTGGACTTCGATTGCGACCTATTGGACGACTTTTAATAGGACTTTTACTTTTTCCTCTCCGCCAGTCATATTTGTCTCTGTAGAGATCATTTCTTTCATAGTACCGGTCATGGTCTCGCCACTTGCCATCTTCCCTTTTCTTTTCACGAGGTCTAGGACAGAAGCACACAACCTTTTACTTAAAATGCAAAGGTAAAAAGTAGATAATAAGATAAGCAACTGCCTTCAGTGTTGTTACTGTCAGTGATAATCAAGATCTGGAATTGCAAGGATGTCCATTGTAGCGGTAACAGGCCATGGTAGATTTTTAAGATACCAAAGTCCGATACAACACCATTTGTGGATCTCTTTTACAGTAGCTACAAAGAGGCAATAGAGGTTATGCGCAGTAAAGGTAAAACTGCTCTCATGAAAACTGGGTGATCATATACACCACAACAACTGATTCTCTCTCAAACAACCAAGGTCATAAATGCAGTAGGCTCCCTAACAGCACACAATTAAAGGTATTTTGTTTGTACTTTTCTTTGTACAGGGGATCACTTATTTGCAGGCAAGCAGAAGAATATTGCTTATTGATTTTATAAACTTTTGCAGCATCTTTTCTTTAGTATTGGCTATACTCAAACCACATCCCCCATCTGATTTTGTTAGCACATTTCATTCTGGCTCAAAATTTCTAAACTTGTCATGGTGACATGCTACACGTGTTAAACAGCAGATTGTTGATCAACATTTCCCACAATTGGAGGGTTTTGCCCCTCATTTTCAGCTCTACCTGAACTATACAAGACTGGACTTTTCCTTCCAAACTAGTCTAGTTTTTTCTTTACACTCTAATCATGATCCTTTGCATGCAAAAGCTAACCCCTATCCTATATTTCTTTATTACGCCCTTTACCAGTGCCAATAGTTTGCAGTCAGTTTCATTTTTTGCATATTATCAGTGGACCTTCCACATGTAAGTTAACAGCCGCCTGTAATAAATTACATTTTCTGAAACCTATCCCCCCTCCTCCTCCGTACACCCTGGGTCGGTCGGTCGGACACGCACGGACACACACGGGGGACACACACACACACGGGGACACACACACACACAAGGGGACACACACACACGGGGACACACACACACGGGGACACACACACACGGGGACACACACACACGCAGACACACACACACACACACACACACACAGTTGGACTTGGCCCTTTTTTCAGGTTTATCCTCAAACATATTGCCTTTTGCCTCCTATTTTGTCTGACCTGTTTTTGTCGGCTTTAGGACTCTGGGCACTTAACCACTGCTGATCAGTGATAAAGAGCATATGCTCTCTGTGTAAATTGTAATTCTGATTGATTTTAGAGGATTGGCATATATGATTTACTGTTAAGTGCCTAATAAAGTGCACTATGTGTGTCCAGGGCCTGATAATCAAATGCTACTAGTGGGCATGCAGCAATGGTTGATCCACTCACATGATTTGCTCTGTAAACCAGTCTCAGACTGGACATTGCAGTGTCAGCAAGTGCAGTTTTTAACTGCAATGTCGACCTGGCGGATGCACCCCCTTGCCAGGCCCTACCCTTCTCTTTTACTACATGTAAGGCACCCAAAGGTAGGCCCACGGTACCTACATGGGTAGGGTGCAGTGTACGTGAAAGGTAGGACATATATTTTGTGTTTAACATGTCCGGATAGTGAAATACTGCCAATCTCGTTTTACACTATTGCAAGGACTAGCTCTCCCATAGGCTAACATTAGAGCTGCCTTGTAACATTTTACAAGTGTAATTTTCAATTGGGAACATCTAGAGATTTGGAGTTTGGGCTCTCTGAGCTCAGAATTAGAAAGTGGGCATGGTTTTGCTTTTTTGCTTTGCCATCCTGTTCCTCTGCCTGCCTGGTAAATCAATGTCTGGTTTCAATGGACTGGGGCCTGTTTGTGCATTCACTCTAGACAGTCTCACAAAGGGAGTTAAGGTGTGCCCTGCATATTCAGATTGGCCATCACCTGGCTGATGAGCCTTCCTGAGCTAGAGTGGAGGAGGAGCCTGCCTCTCACAATGCTGTCCCCACCCCCCTAGAGTGTGTCTGGAGCCAAGACTGGGCAAGGCAGGGCTTAAGCACTACAAAGACTGTCCTTTGAAAAATGCCTACTCCAAAGGCTAAGGAGGGTATAAGCACTGGGCCTAAAACTCCAGACTTTTTGAACACTTCTAGATTGAGAACTCTGCCAAGAGGAAGAGCTGGAGAGCTGTCAGGAGGTGTTCTGCCCCTTTGATGTGTGTTGCTTTGCTGGGTTGGCCTGCAGTTGCTGCTTCGGTCGGAGAGCAGTGAAAGGAACTGGACTTTCCTTTCTGAACTCCTGCTCTTTAAGTTCCTCCAAGGGCTTTTGTGTGCTTGCCTCCTGCTAGAAGTCACAGGGTCATCAAAAACTTCACCTACAGCTTCTGGACTCCATTGCTGGGAGTTCTAAACCGGTCAAGTGGTGCCAATTCAAGTTCTGGGCCACTGTAGGTGTTTGCTGGGTTTTAATCTCCAGAAAGAATTCCTGATGCACTCAGTCTGTCACACAGCTTTATTTGATCTAAAAATTTCAGCAATATATACACATATATACATATTTAAAATAAGAATTAAAGAGTTGCAGTGATCCGGGTAAATTCATATAATAACGTTTAGGATAAAAGCAGTTCAGAATTTTAAAAGAATTAATTAGTTTTTGCTACTAAAATGTTGTAACACCTTTTTCCTCTTCCTAAGACAAGGCCACAAAAATGAGGCAACAGAACAGCATACAAATGTATCCGGTAGAGTTTTTAAAAAGTACATGGCCATCCGGCGCTGCCTGAAATTGTGGTACCTCAGGATTGTGAGTATGAATGATTTCCTTTCCTCTGTATAGGTCTTGAAAAATAATACAATGTGTAGATCTGACAGTTCTGCGTAGTTGTTACAGAGACAGTGTAAGAGTCTGCTAATTTATATTTATTTTGGGGGTATCCCAGATGATGCAGTCAATCAATCAATCAAATCTTAATTTGATCTCTTTAAAAACAGATCATAAAAGCACAAATTCATCAAGCACCCCATGCGGTAGGCAAGTACAAGCAGTAATTAAAAAAAAACGTACAAGATCATTTAGAATCTTAAGGAGCTTTGAGTGCCTCTTCGATTGTGACTAATTAATATATTTACATTTAATTCATGGTTACGTCAATTAGACCAACAGGTAGCCTAGCGCTATTCTCTTTCTCATGCAGGCCCACAAAAAGGTGGCTACTGAGAAAGATTACGGGGTCAGGAAGTGATTTAAAAAAATACAGTGCCACCGTACACTGGTTAAAATTGTAGCGCTTTAAAATCAGGAGAGTATAGGCTTCTCTTTCTGCATGGTAAAACTTACAGAACAGTACTAAGTGTAGGTCTGATTGGGGCGAGTGGGTATCGCAGGGGCAGAAGATCACGTCTGAAAGTTTAAATGTCCTCTCTGGGTAGCCTAACATCAAGGGAATGAGATTAAGGTGAAATCGCAGTAAGATGTATCTGTGCTGAGCTATTGTGGTGCCGGATAGATAGGAGTATTCCTCCTCTAGTTTAGGGGGGATAGGATCGTAGGCAAGGGACGCCTTTTGTCGTTGATTCTTTTCCCTACGAAAAAGGTTAGCCCTCTGCATATATAAGTCAGAAAGTTTTTGTTTAGAAATCCTCCTGCAGGCTGTTTGATCCCGAAATAGTTCTCCCAGTCAGATTGTATTGAGTTCTGCCTCTACATATCTAAGCCATCCAATCTAATTGTAATGATCCAGCTCAAAACAGTCTTTAATTATAGATTATGTAAGGTTGACCTTGGACCTACACCATGGCGCCAATCTAATGGTGTTTACCAAATAAGTTAAACCCTAGTTCAAGGTGTAAAATATATTTAGAAAAAGAAGGGGGTAACGACATTCAGGTTTTTAAAAAACTGTCTTGCAGTGTTTGGAGTTGGTCAATGTACGCCATTCCCCAAACGCCCGCACCGTAGGTTACTGCTGCCTTTGTCTGATAGATGTTTTTAATTGGGTCCAAGGGGCTGGCGCCCAGCTTCTTGGCAAAGCTTGGAGACTTCTTTCAATTACTATCGCTCTTGCCGCCACCTGGTGTACCCATTAGTGTTTTTTGTCGCATAAAACTCCCAAATATGGGAATGACTCTACCACTTCTATTTTCTTTGAATCCAGGTGGAAGTGAGGGAATTTTGCACCTTTACCGGTTCCTGGTGTGATGAAGGATTTTGTTTCATTCACTTTGAGATCAAGCAAGGCAAAGAATGATGCATAAGAAGTTATGAGACTTTGCAAAGCTACACCTGTCCTAGCAATCAAGACTGAAAGACGTAAGGGGGTGTTATCAAACGTAGCCACGTCCAGAGGAGAGCCAGTCAGGGGTGCCTCGACCCCATTTGTATAGATGGAAAAGAGAAACGGGGCGAGGACACATCCCTGCCCGAATCGTCTTTCAATCTTAAATGAGCGTATACGTTCCCCATTTTTGCCATACCGGACACAAGCAGTGGCATTCAATCAATCAATCAGTGCATTTATATAGCGCACTACTCACCCGGAGGGTCTCAAGGCGCTTGGGGAGGGGGGGGGGGGGGGGTCCGCTAATGCTCGAACAGCCAGGTCTTGAGCTGCTTCCTGAAGGCGAGGTGGTCTTGGGTCCGGCGGAGATGGGTCGGGAGGGAGTTCCAAGTCTTGGCGGCCAGGTAGGAGAAGGACCTTCCTCCTGTGGTGGCTCTTCGGATGCAGGGGACGGCGGCGAGGGCGTGGCTGGTCGATCGAAGCTAGTGTGTGGGAGTGTAGAAGTTGAGGCGGCTGTTGAGGTATCTTGGGCCTTGGTTGTGCAGGGCTTTGTGTGCGTGGGTGAGGAGACAAAAGGTGATTCTCTTGTTGACCGGGAGCCAGTGCAGGTCTCTGAGGTGTCCGGAGATGTGGCTGTGTCGGGGGATGTCGAGGATGAGTCTTTCTGAGGCATTCTGGATCCGCTGGAGTCTCTTCTGGAGGTTCGCGGTGGTTCCGGCGTAGAGGGAGTTGCCGTAGTCCAGTCCGCTGGTGACGAGGGCCTGGGTGACCGTCTTCCTGGTCTCGGTGGGGATCCACCGGAAGATCTTACGTAGCATGCGCAGGATGTTGAAGCACGAGGAGGAGACAGCGTTGAATTGTCGGGTCATGGAGAGGGAGGAGTCCAGGATGAAGCCCAGGTTGCGTGCGTGGTCCGTTGGTTTGGGTGCGCTGCCCAGGGCGGGGGGCCACCAGGAGTCGTCCCAGGCGGAGGGCGAGGAGCCCAGGATGAGGACTTCAGTCTTGTCTGAGTTCAGTTTCAGGCGGCTGTTCATCATTCACTTTGCTACGTCTGTCATCCCTTCGTGCAGGTTGGCTCTGGCGGTGGCGGGGTAGTTGGTGAGGGAGAGGATCAGCTGGGTGTCGTCGGCGTAGGAGATGATGTTGAGGTTGTGTTGGCGTGCGATGGCCGCAAGGGGGCTCATGTAGACATTGAAGAGGGTGGGGCTGAGCGAGGAGCCTTGAGGAACGCCGCAGATGACTTCGGTGGCTTCTGATCTGTACGGGGGGGAGGCGGACTCTGTTCTTCCGGCGAGGAAGGAGATGATCCATTCTAGTGCCTTCTCTTGGATTCCGACGTTGCTGAGGCGCTGCACTAGGGTGCGGTGGCAGACAGTGTCGAATGCCGCGGAGAGGTCCAGGAGGATGAGGGTCGCGGTTTCCCCGTTGTCGAGCAGGGCTCGGATGTCATCGGTGGCTGCGATGAGGGCGGTCTCGATGCTGTGGTTGGCCCGGAAGCCAGACTGCGAGAGGTCGAGGGATCCGTTCGTCTCGAGGAAGGCGGCCAGCTGCTTGTTGACGGTCTTCTCAATGACTTTGGCCGGGAAAGGGAGGAGCGAGATGGGGCAGTAGTTTTTGAGTTCGGTGGGGTCTGCAGATGGTTTCTTCAGTAGAGCGCTGAGTTCGGCGTGCTTCCAGCTCTCCGGGAAGGTAGCGGTATCGAAGGAGGCGTTGATGATGTCCCGTAGGTGGGGTGCGATGACAGCGTCCGCCTTGTTGAAGACGTGGTGAGGGCAGGGGTCGGTTGGAGATCCGGAGTGGATGGAGTTCATCGTGCGTCGGGTTTCTTCGGTGTTGATCGGGGTCCAGGCACGGAAGGTGGTGGTGGGGGGTGCAGGTGCGGTCGTGGGGTGAGTTGGCTATGTGATGAAGCTGTTGTGTATGTCTGCGATCTTGTTGTGGAAGTAGGAGGCGAGGGAGTTGCAGAGGTCTTGAGATGGGGTGATGCAGTTGTTTCCGGCGTTGGGGTTGGAGAGCTCTTTGACGATGTTGAAGAGTTCCTTGCTGTTGTGTGCGTTGTTGTCCAGTCGTTCCTTGAATGCGGTTTTCTTGGTGGTGTGGATCAGTTGGTGGTGTTTTCGGGTGGCGTGCTTGAGGGTGGTCATGTTGTCTGGTGTTGGGTCTCTGCGCCAGGCTCTCTCAAGGGCTCGGCAGTTCTTCTTGGAGCTCTTGAGTTCGTCGGTGAACCATGGTGCTTTCTTACTGCCGGGTCTACTAGGCGGGGTCCTCCGAGGGGCGAGGTTGTCTGCACAGTTGCTGATCCACTTTGTGAGGTTGTTGGCGGCCTGGCTGGGATTCGCTGAGCTGGCGGGGGGGTCCTGGCTCAGGGATGCGGCGAGCTGGTCGGCTGTGATCTTGTTCCAGCTTCTGCGTGCAACCTGTTGCTGGTGGTGGTGGATCGTGTTCTTTCTGAAGCTGAAGTGGACGCAGCTGTGGTCCGTCCAGTGGAGACCGGTGGCGTGGCTGAAGGCGATGTCCTTGCTGGATGAGAAGACTGGGTCGAGTGTGTGTCCGGGGTAGTGGGTGGGGGTGGTAGCATTAGCATATAACTGCCGGAGCAAGCCAATTATAAGGGGGTTGATCCCAATCCCCTTCATCAAGAGCCGCAGCTTCTGATGGAACACAGTCCAATGCCGCTGTCAGGTGCATAAAGGTTATATAGATTCTTGCCTTTTGCTTTCGTGTATTTGTCTATACAGAGTGAGAGATTAAGGCATTGGTCTACGGTACCCTCCCCCCTCTGGAAACCATATTGTGCCTGCACCAAAATGTTGTTTTCATGGGCCCATTCCTCCAATCTGGATAGTAGGAGCCGACCCATAAGCTTGGAGGTGGGGTCCAGTAGAGAGATAGGCCTGGAATTCTTCAGGCTGCCCAGGTCCCCTTTCTTGTATATTGGAACTATGACGCTATGTTTGCAAGATGGTGGAGGCCCTTCTACCACTATGCTGTTGAAAACTTTAGTTAGTAGGGGGGCCCATAGATCAAAGTCATCCTGAAAGAGGTCAATTGGAACCTCCGTCCGGCCCGGGGCTTTACGGGAGACACAGGCTGCCAGTCATCTTCTAACTTCAGAGAGTGAAAAATTTAGATTTCCTGATAGTGGGGGGGGGGGGGGGGGGGGGGGGGGGGGGCATCTATCTCAGGTAAAGGAATAGGGTGAGCTGAATTGAATCCAAAGATTCTCTCGAAGTGTCCTACCCAAGAGCCTTCGCCTACATGTGCATACAAGGACAGGTCTATAGGATCTTTACAGTGAGGTGCATTTACTACTTTCCAAAACTCGCTACTGTTGCCTGACGTAGCTGCTTGCTCGAGACCGTCCCACGCTTTCTCACCGATGTCCTTCTCTCTTCTCCTTCTAGCGGCCTTGTAATTGTTGCATAGTTATCTTATTAATGCTGGGTTTCTAGGATGAATTTTTAGGGCAATGACGAGGGCTCTTCTCGATTTAGAGCATGAAGATTCAAACCATTGTTTTGCAGGTGAACTGTTTGCCTGCTTATGTCGGGTGAGTGCCACTTTTATTTTCGCTATAAGAACTCTACTGGTGGGGAGGTCTCCTCGGCTAAACAGTGTAGAATATCATCACTTATATGTGCTAGAATTGTAGGAGCCAGGTTCCGTTTCTCAACTTGTGCTCACTTCAGTTGGTACCCAGTTTTTCCTAGATAGGCAAATGTTAACTGCTTCCTGATGCTGGTTCGATACCTTACAGGGAATACTTAAATCAATAAGTAGAATGGTGTGGTCACTGTGGCATGTGAATAAGTTATCTATGTGGGACACTTTTTCACTAAATTGGGTGGAAACAAGAATAAAGTTGATGGTGGACTCCTAGTTAGTCAGCCTAAATGTATTACCTACGTAGCCTGCCTTCATATTGTTAATTATTCCCATATTCCTAGTGTATACGAGTCTGTTGAGGCGATCTCCATATTCATTATGGGTGAAGTGGGGGAAGGGGTTGCCTTGGAAGTCTTCCAGCCCACACACCATAACCGCTTTATGCTTAAATAGGTGAATATTGAAGTCGCCCACCCAAATGATGTTAAGTGGGGTCTTTTTTCTGAGAGAGGTTAACTTTATCTATGTCCCTTTTTAACGCCTTAACCGCAGAGGTAATTCTGCTGCGGTGCGGGCGTTCTATTAAGTGGGCGGGGATGCGAGGGCCATTGGCCGTCCGCAGCACTGGGGAGGAAGTGCTCCCGTCCGCCTACGGGAGCACGGAAGGGGTTAAATCTTCTACCATTGACTTCATATTTCCACCAGATTTTTTGTTATAATAATTAATTAAAAGCCAGACTCCTTCATTGGTTGAGTCTAACAGGAGTTGATAGAAATGGGTGTTCTGGGAGTCAATCATATTTACATTTATTGGTAGAGTGTTAGAAATTAGGGTTAGACGTTCCCCCCCTTCGCTCTACCTGACGCTGAGGGCACTGCTGGTGTGTGGAAAGACCGATACCCAGAGACAAAGACTGACTCCTTGGTCCATGTTTCCTGAAAACAGATGATCTCAAGGTGTTGCCAGAGTGTGTGCCACTGCTCATTGCCTTTCTTTGATGCAATGTCGGTCACTACGCTCCAGGAGGGGGAGATCTAGAGGCTCTCCTGTATTACAGTCACTGGGTTGGCTGGTATGATTACTCCCCCATCAACGGAGGATACTATGCAGATCTTATGCAGATCTTGTCAACTACGCTCAAAGAGGGGGAGATCTCAGGGCTCCCCTGTGTTACAGGCACTGGGTTAGCTGGTGTGATTACTCTCCTATCAGCGGAATGAACAGCTGATGTTAGTCAATCACAGGTTTCCAGGTCCGACAGGGGAGCAGATCGATTAAGGAGCCTTATCCCCGGGATACTACTAGTTCCCTCCCCGTGACTGAATGGCTGACCTGTCCTTGTTGTACCCCTCTGTTGTACTCCAATTATGGTGTCACAATTGTAAAAATGCTCTAGCGATAAGGGGATGATCTGAGTACTCTTGACGGGAATTCTATGGAGATGGCTTAAGAGTAAATTAACAACATGTACATTGTTAAAAGTCATGACCACACAGTCTCCAGCAATAGATTTAGTAGAGGTTCCCTGCCACTTCACTATCCTGGCCATAATAACTTGATTAGACAGCGAACAGCCGCTCATCCCTGAGACAGTTAGGCTGTGTGATATCCAGTGCAAGCATTTGTCCATTAGCGGTCTGGTTGATTCAAGCAGATTTTTCCGCAGAGGGGAAACATTTGCCAAGACCAGTACTAAAGGGGAGGCCGCTGGTGAAAGGTGAAGGACTTGCTGTGAGCAGTGGTCTGAACCCGCCATGGAACTATCTGGTAATCCGGTCGAACAAGAGTTAGTTCTTGTAGCCCCCAGCACTGATTAGGTCTGATGAGTCAAGTCCCTTTCGCCGGATAATAATAAAATTGTATCTGCCAGAAACATTCGAATGGCCGGAGACTACGGATTGCAACTCATGAGGCCGTATAGCAGAGCTTTATATGGTGCACGTGATGGACTCCGCTCAATGCGCGCTGGCAATTGTTCCTTTTCCACAGCCAAATGTGGGGGCCCAGCGCCAGGGGGACAAAGGGGCACTATGTGGGCACACTCGGAGCCTCTATGCAGGTCAGTCCCTCTTCAATCTGAGATAATTTGCCTAAGATTGGGTCCAACAAGGTAGCCGTTATTTTGCTTTACTTGCCCATAGTGCATGATTAAGTACTAATGGTCGGGACGGGTTACTTGAGGTAGTCAATATTGGAGAGTGCACTATGCCGGAGCCCGTGGCCACCTTAATATTTGGGCCCTTTGGTTTTGGGACTCTTTTAGTTTTAGTTGGATTCGGTTTTTCGGTCCCCCCACCAATGCGTCGCTTAACTGGTGGATCCTTTGAGGTGTCGAGCTTGGGTGAGTGCTCCGGTTCCCTGCTAGTTGTTGCTGGTATGGCTAGTGCAACAGAAGAAGTTCTTGGTCGGTTTTGTGAAGGATTGACAAGAGGTGACAATTACGAGGGCTGAGTGAAGGTATTATCGGCCGATGTGCCCCTAAGGAAGTCCTTAATGTGTGAGAGCGCGGTTCCAACGATAGGCGCCTCTCAGCTTGATCTAATGAGTGAGTACACTTGCTGCTCTGGACAGGAATGCATTGAGCGTTGCTGCGGTCCCACCACCCCCTTTCTCACTGAGCCCTTTCTGTTTCACCATTATTTCAAGCAAAATATAATAACAGTACCTAAGGTCAAGCACTGGATGTTAGAAGGGAGGCCCAGCCTCCTCTGGGCATGGACTGGCCCGCCCTTGGCACGGGAGCGCTTCCCACACCACGGTCCAGCATCGCTGTTTTGAGCGCGTTTCTAAGCGCTAGGGGGCTGGTAGTTGTAGTCTCCCGCTGCGTGTTGCGGCTTCTCCCCGGCTTCTCCCCCGGCAACAGCAATGGCGGGAAGGTTCAGGAATGGCCCAACGTCCAGGCCAACACAAGGGTGAGATAAGAATGCAGCTACACTAGCTGCAGACCGGCATCGCTGTTTTGAGCGCGTTTTCAAGCACTAGGGAGTTGGGAGTTGTAGTTCCCCCGCAGCGTGTTGCGGCGTCTTCCCCGGCAGCAGCAACGGCGGGAAGGTTCAAGGAATGCCCAACACAGCAGTGAGATAAGAATGCGGCTAACCGATGCAGTCACTGATGCCGCTGCCTGCCCCGAGGCCTTGGTCCCTGCTCACTGACTGAGCGCAGCACTGATCTCAACGACACCACAGCCCTGATCTCACTGATGAGGACGCTTCTTGCGGAGATAGACGCCGCTTTCTGCACTGTGACCGTAGGCATCACCGCATTGCACAGACTTCTAACGCACCTGAACATTGGTCTCGCCGATGACTACGTGTAAGCACCGCCACCGACTACACAGTTTGCCCCACCGCCATGTGCAACGCCCTCAATGACACCACCGCTCCAGACTTCGACCTCATGGAGCTCAACCTGCAACTTGTGTGACTTCAATAACTCACCGACACCTCAGGAATCCAGTGACACCTCACTACAAGATCCACTAGACCTCTTTAACTCCCGGGTACTCTTTGTGTGTCTTCCCCAAGCCATAGCCAGCCCTCTCCTCCATCGAGGTCAGACTGAACTGTTGGTTTTGTTGGTCACAACACCGCAATAGCCCCGGTTGGCGCTATTGATGGACTGTAAATGATAAATTAAAATTGCCTCTATCACATCTCACCATAAAAAAAAAAAAAAGATTTACGACAATACGTTATTGAAGAAAACATGTATACTGGATAAGTCGAAAAACAGGAGGTTTCACACTGCGTCAAAAAAGCATGCAGTGTTTGAAAAAGTACAAAACGTTAATTTAATTAAAGTCAAAGAAACAAGGATATGTAGATATGTAGAAAATCTAGTGTTTTGAAAACCAAAAAATTTAGTTAACAGAGAATGTGGTGACGATAACTTTCAAAAGGTGTCAAAATGAAATAATGTCTGCCTAATAAAGCTTTTGAAATGATTAAATGCTTAGTTTAGTAATAATTGATAGTATGCAAAACTGCAGCTATCTCTAACATTAGGTGGTAAAAACATGTATTTCAGAGAGACACATTTGTTTTCGAAAATGAACATGTAGAAGATGTTATAAAAAATATTGTAGTGCCAAATATTGACATGTAACCTTTACAGAAGGATACTAATTGAGTTCAATTACAGGAAGTTGAAATGCACTTCTTAAAGTGTGAATTATAATAAAAATCATGTGGAAATGATTTCGCAGAATTATATGTAGGCCTCAGATGCTTTCTTTCTTGCTCAAGATGTAAAATCAAAACTGAAGTAGTCACTTAAAACGCTGTGAGAACAATGGACTCACTTTTGATAAAGCAACACTGTTGACCGAAATGTATCAATATTATTGCAAGCCCAGGGAGAGCACCTGGGAATGGACAGACCTGTGAGCAAAGTGAAGTTTCCTTACTTCCGTGAAAAGGATGGAAATATAATATAATTGGAACTTAATGAATTTGCAAAGGGATTACTTAATGCTTCCGGATTTCTTAAGTGAGGTATTGATCACACCATGAGCAGCCTATCGTGAACAAGCAATGGAAACCATATGGGCTGATGTAAAAGATACTTTGTGGGTGTTAACCTTGAACCTTTATAAGTATGACTGCCCCTTGGAGAAGCAGTCGGGCTGGCTGTCATTTTCCCTGCCTGGCATGCTGTTGGACGGACTTTGAATTTCCGCAGTGCCAAACGCTTTGAAATTAACTTTCCTGACTGTTCTGAACCTGCACTTTGCCGATTGGTAAAGTTGAGCAGGAAGTAACCTTTCCGTTGAAGGGTTTACTGTCTCCTTTTGCGACACGGCGAGTTTCATCTCTGTCTTGCCCAGTTCCATAGCGAAGACAGACTAATTACTCAACAACCCTTTTAGTTTGTCTGATCTGATAACTAAAACTCGAATTTCCTTGGTTTCCCTATCTCTCACTCTCTCTAGGTAAACAGCAAATGATCATTACCTGCATTGTATTGTGTGGCTATTTGTACTAAATTTCTGGTAATAAATCTAAATTTGAATTGCAATTTTATGCTCTGATTATTCTAATTGAGGCTTTAGATAAATGTTTTTCTTGAGAATGTATCCTATTTGTCTTGTTCTTTTGGTCAATATTTTCTTGTCTTAAGGCTAGTGCTTCAGTTTTAAAGAGAAAGGTAATGAAAATAGACATGTGTTTGGCAGTTCTTTATTCCATGCCCCACGCTCTCCAAATATCCAAGTCCCTGTTAGCTCAACGAAAAGATCAATTGGAGGACCAAGGTTTGATAATTAAAATGGTGAATAGATTGTAAGAGACAGGAAAAAATGTCTGTTCATGGGCCAAGTTGACGATGATCAATTGTTGCAGAGAAATGAAATTTGGTAAGTCTTGTGTTGCAACACTATCTACTTCAAGGAACTGTATTTTTGCTTTACTCTTATGAAATTCATATCTAAGCTTTTGTGTATATTGGATTTGTCATTTTGGTCTTGTTTTGATTAAATAAATATTGGCTATTTTTAGGTCTTGCTTAGGCAGCGCTTGCGCTGTCTCAAGATATGTTGTATTCAGGTATGGACCTGAAGCTCCGCCCATTTTCTGCCAATCTTTTCAACTGGCTCCTGTTACGGTCCTTTTTAAATGGCTGCATTTGATTCGTGAATATGCTTAGTAGTCCCTCCTTAATACCACCTTTTTTTACTTTGGTAACCTCCCATGAGGCCTGGCCCTTTTACTTGTGTTGTTACTCCGCAGGTTTTATTAACAGTCACTGGGCACAATTTTCTGAATCGACTTTCTCCTGCCAGGTGTTGCATGCAGGGGACTCTCTCCCACAATTGTTTATTTCTATTTTACCATCTGTCCAGGAACTTTTTTTAGTAAATTCTAAGCAGGGCTTCGCACACAGGTCTGTGTTTTGAGTGCCTCTGTGAGTGCCTTTATCTTGTTTACTTTGTTCCCACCAACCCAAATCTTGTTCGGTGTCTTCCCTGTTCTAGTTTGTTGTCCCCCTCCCACATGCACTTGTGTCTTTGTTCGCACCCTCTCAACTGAAGCATTGGCCACTTCACAGCGTTTGATTTTTCTTCACGGACGGGTTGTGCTGAGGCGACGATGGATAGAAGGCCGCACCAGTCTTTTTTTCCAGCTTTGCATTAAAGTTTGATTTGTTTTTGTAGGCTGCCTGCTCATGGTCACATGGCTGCATTACAGCGGGCACCTTGAGTCTGTACGCTTAAACACATCGGAACCGCTCTTCCTCCCAGCACAGATGTCTCCTGAGTGCAAGTGCAAGTGCCTTGTGCAGTACCCGGGAGCTTGACAGGCTGACCCTTGCAAGGAGCCTGCAAAGAATCCTCCTGAAAAAAGTTACAGCACTGGTTCTTCTTTCAGAAATTGTTAAATGTCTTTAGCAAGCCTACAAATAATAAAATCTTTGAGCCAGGTCGCCACACAATGAGGATACTTCAAAGAATAAATTAATAAATACAAGCTTTGCATAATTACTGCAGTATACAAAGACAATAACCAAAAGTAGAAGTAGAGTCTCAGCGCAATCATGGGAGCTTTTTGTACGCAACACTAGGCTTTTTTTTTGCCCAATCTCACTGATAAATTGGGCCAGTCGTTTGAGAGAATGTTGGGGCTCCTCTTGCTGTACTAAGGATTGGACTTATAAAAAACAGATGACCGCCTAAGATTCCAATAAATCCATCCTTTCCTACCCTGACAAACTAAGGAACGCACATATGAAGATGAGAGTCTTCCTAACTATCTCACGACTTCATAGCACATACAACCACTAAAACAAAACAAGTTTAAGGAATTTCCTGGAAGGCAGGCGATTGGTTGTCTTGGTTGCCAGTAGAGAAGCAGTTTGGGGGGCTGCAAGATATGTCTGAAACATTGTAGGCGCCATTGGTTGTTCGCTTTTCTGACTGCCATGTACACCACACCAGGGACTAGTGTTCCATAGCTGAGAGGAAAGTGGGACGCTTACATCAGAGAACACTTGCACATGTCGACTCCTTTGCAAGAGCTCTCCAGAAGTGTCAGAAGACTTTCAAAAAGGGGGAGGAAACAGCTCTACACGTCTCTTAGGAAGACAGCATCCTTTTAATGTTAATTTACAATTAAAAGGTCAATAACATACAACGTACACATTGTGTCCATACGCTATAGTGTGTGCTTCATGCATAATTTATATAAATGGAAAAACTCTTTCACCAACCATTACAGAGAAAGAAATTTTTCAGGTGAAACATTTCTGGGGAAAAATTATACGGTTTATGCTTACATTTTAGTTTTCAAAAAGAAGTCCTCTTCTAACTAACGGACAACTTTATACTCCATGACATAAAAGCCATAGTGTGCACTGCTTGTTTAAATCCACACCACATAATTATACACCACACACAGCACATTTGAACATCACATAATTCCATGGCACACAATTAAACTATAAATAATTCAACTCCACAACATTCCACATCACATAATTACAGTCTTAAAAATTAAAAAACAAATTTCCATTCGATTCCATAACATATCAATCCACTTCACATAACAGCACTCCACTTAATTCAACTCAAAACCACATCATTACACTCCACACAATTCAATTAGAAATAACTACTACACATAATTCCACTTCAGCCTACATAATTACACTCCACACCACAGATTTATACCCAACTCCAAAACACATACTTGCACTCCAAAAAATACAACTCCACACAATTCCACATTTAAGCCCCACACAATTCAACACATAACATACTTTCATTACATATAAAACCACTCACCACATAATTCAACTCTACATAATTACACTCCACTCTATAAAAACACTCCAGATAAATCCATTCTATGCTACGTAGCAACACTCTACATAAATACACTCCACGCCACGTATTACCACTCAACATATTTTTCATTCAACGCCACAGTGCCAAGCCACACAATTCAACACTACACATTTTCATTCCACACCACATAATTCAACAAACCACATTATTCAAGTCAACACAATTGCACAACACACCACATACATCCAGTCCACACCACAAAATTCCACATCATGCAACAAAATTCAACAGCTCACCACATACATAAACTCCACAACATACCACTCCACAAAACAAAATACCATTCCACATAAGTACAATACATAACACACAATCCCACTCCACATAATTCCAAAACACTCAATACCACATAATTACTATCCACATAATTCCACTTCACACCTTGCCTCATTATTACATTACACAAAACCACTCCACACCACACAATTCAACAACTACCAATTCCAATCAAACCCACATATTTCAACTCAACACAACATACATTCACTCCACTCCACTCCAAACAGAAAACTCCTAGGTAAAGACATTGTAATTTACAACGAAATAGCTCTAACTCTCACAAATGCGAGATCTACTGCATTGCAAATCCCTGTTCTGAACTGGTGTGGTGAACATTTTGTAGTGTTTTCACTGTGTTACTGTGTGTTTAGGTACAAATACTCTAGACATTGCCTCAGAGATAAGCCCTACTGCTTGTGCCAAGCTACCAAGTGGTGAGCAGAGGTTATCTTAGCTGTGTAATCCCCTTACCAAGGGTGCCTACTTGATCAGGGTGTACACCACAGCCAACAAGAGACCCCCATTGCCAACAGACATACATACAATATATATATATATATATATACCAAAAAACAGGAACCAATTCGAAGGAGACCGCAGAAAGTATAACTTCAGCTTTATTCTGCAATGTGACAACTGCTAGCAAAAAGTCTTTTCAGAAAGGTAATCTTCGCGATGTATTTCAGCCAGACGCGTTTTGAGATGCAGAATCTCTTCCTCAGCGGCTTTGATCATCAGCATGTGTGCAGGCGCTGAAACAACACACCTTCTTATCTCGATCCCAGCCTGGTAGGTGGGGCCTTCACTAAGGCCTTCTGGGACCCGTAGTGTTCGTGTTATTATTTCCTCAGTGGGTGCGCTTGCTGTTCATGCACCTTTGACCTTTAATGTTCGTGAGCCCTTCAGATAGACTCATGCTCCGCTTTGTGATGCCACATGAGCTACGGGAAAGCGCTTCCCTGTAAAGCGCCGTCTCCTGAACTCTCTCCTCACATACCAGCACCTCTTTTGGTGTCGGCGCAGGACCTGATGAAAATCAGGCGGGTCTCCCTCACGACCTGGAAAGCCGTTACTATACCAAAAAACAGGAACCAATTCGAAGGAGACCGCAGAAAGTATAACTTCAACTTTGTTCTGCAATGTGACAACTGCTAGCAAAAAGTCTTTTCAGAAAGGTAATCTTCGCGATGTATTTCAGCCAGACGCGTTTCGAGATGCAGAATCTCTTCCTCAACGGCTTTCCAGGTCGTGAGGGAGACCCGCCTAATTTTCATCAGGTCCTGCGCCGACACCAACGAGGTGCTGGTATGTGAGGAGAGAGTTCAGGAGACGGCGCTTTACAGGGAAGCGCTTTCCCGTAGCTAATGTGGCATGGGATCGAGATAAGAAGGTGTGTCGTTTCAGCTCCTGCACACATGCTGATGATCAAAGCCACTGAGGAAGAGATTCTGCATCTCGAAACGCGTCTGGCTGAAATACATCGCGAAGATTACCTTTCTGAAAAGACTTTTTGCTAGCAGTTGTCACATTGCAGAATAAAGCTAAGTTATACTTTCTGCGGTCTCCTTCGAATTGGTTCCTGTTTTTTGATATATATATATATATTAAATACACACACATATATATTCACTGAAAAAACCATAGGTTTCACACCAGTTATAGTTAGCGGGAAATTTTACTGACATAAAACCAATGAAATTCCACGTTATAGTTAGTTGGACTCACTATAACTTGCGCGCCTGCAATGCACTGCTCATGACGTCACATATTACATCACTCATGACATGGTCAGTGACATCACTCATGACATCACCGATGACACCACCCAGTGAATGTGTGTCTTTCTGAAAAATATATATGTTTCATATATGTATTTGTAAAGGACGATGGAAGAATAAATGGTTAAATAAGTGTGTAAATGGATGTTTGTTTTTAAAAGAATTGATTGGTTAACTGCCTTATTAAGTGTATCTTAGTGAATACATATATTAGCAAGTAACTTTTAAATATTGAAATGTATGTATCAGTGTTTCACTTTGTGTATAAGTGGCTGTATGGGTTGGTGACTGACTCACTGTTTGTATGTGTTTTGAAGACAGCATATGTACAGGACTGTATGGATGGATGAGTGTGTATATGTGTGTGTTAGCGAGTAAACGACTGTCTCACTATTGTCTTTTTCAGTAACGACATATGTTTTAATCTAGTATATGTGAGTATTGATATAAGTGAGTATGAGTGAGAGATTGTAAGAGTTCCTGTTTAAATAAGTATGTGTTTCTATAAGTGATTGTTTAAGAGAGTAAGTATGTGTAAGTTTCCTTAGAAGTAAAGTGGTAGTGTGTGTATAGCTGTATATGCAAATAAATGGATGTTCAATCGTTTTTTTGCATGTGTGAATATGTGTGTGAGTAACGTTTGGATGACTGTTGGTGTGTAACAGGATGTATAGGTCTATCACTACATATGATGAGTGAATATATATATGAATGACTATATAGAACTGTTAGTGAATGAGTGGATGTGTATGTAGATGTTGGAATTACCTAATAAGTTGTTGTAATTGGTGTTGGTTTCTCCTTTTTTAATAAAATGTTAGTTTCTATTTTTGAATGTGTATGTCAAAGGTTATTTTATGCTGATAGGAGGTCTGCCACTTTGTCACAAGGATGGTGTCATGAGTGATGTCATGAGTGATGTCACTGACCATGTCATGAGTGATGTAATATGTGACGTCATCAGCAGTGCATTGCAGGCGAACAAGTTATAGTGAGTCCAACTAACTATAACGTGGAATTTCATTGGTTTTATGTCAGTAAAATTTCCCGCTAACTATAACTGGTGTGAAACCTATGGTTTTTTCAGTGAATTTCAAAGGTTTTTTTAATGCTAATTCCTAACTATAAGTCTCACTTTATAAGTAAGACTGTTAGCGCTCTAGTTGTTCTTTAGAACACTCTGGTACATACTGTCATTGGGCTATAGTTGCGCTACATATGGCTGATATTTGGGCTACATTTGTATTTATTTGTCTCTGGTGGCCATCTTTGGGCTACATTGGGCTACAACATATATATAGCCCAATGTAGCCCAATATATATATTTTAAAAGTTAATTTTCTTAAAAACAACTGGAGCATATATCTTGAGACATAGCAAAGGCACATCGGGCTACCAGTCCTTACAATTTTTCAAATTTCTTTTTTTTTTGTATATTGTTTTTTTTTTTGCCCTGGAGCGCTCCCGGTGCGCGCCCCGGTGAGCGCCCCGGTGAGCGTAGTATTTTGAAGCGCCCGGGTGCGCGAACCGGGAAGGGTCCCGTTAGCGCCAATGTCACGATCGAAAACAACATCGTGACGCGTCGCGTAAGCGTGACGTATCGCATAGCCGCGCGATGTGTCTTAGGACGCGCTGCGTAAACGCACCCGGAAGCGCTCCGCGGCACCGCCCGGAGCGCATAACGTAAGCGCGCCGGAGCGCGTAACGTACGCGCATCGGGTCATGTGACTTGAAAATAACACTTTATTGGTTCTCATCATTTTTTTTCTCCAAATAATGAAAGCCCCCTCCTTTTTTCCTCATTACTTTCTTCATTGAGAGAGCAAGAGCTATTTTTGAGCAAACAATGGCATCACTTGTTGCTGCAGCTGGTGCACCCCCACCACCAAGAAAAGAAGGTCCACCCTTGAAAGTTTCGGGGGGATTCGTCAAGCGGGGGCAGAGATAAAAGGGGGGTCCCAAAACGTGTTTTCCCCATGTTAATTTCCATAAGGCGGTCAAACTCACTTTTAGCCCGAATGGCTGAATGGATTACCACCAAAGTTGGCAAAATTGTAGGGACTGGTAGCCCGATGTGCCTTTGCTATGTCTCAAGATATGTGCTCCAGTGGATTTTGAGTAATTTAGGTTCAAAAAAATATATATATCTATAGGCGCGCTCTGGTGCGTGCACCGGGGAGCGCACCAGGCGCGCGGAAAGCTGATTGGCTCAGGGGTGTCTGTAAACATTCGAAACAGTCCGGAGCGGCCGCCATCTTGTGTAAACATTTCCTTTCAGCCTGGGAACCATTACAGACTACAAAGACCAGGAGTCTCAGCAGCCATTGGGGGCGTGTCAAAAAGGAAAAAGTATGAGAGCATGGTTTCCATCAGCTGAAAGGACAAGGACTCACGGCGCACCTTTGAAAAAGCTCGAAGGTCGAGCGAAACATGTCAGGACTGCCGGGTGAGAGAAAGTACTTTTAATAAAAACACAAAGGCTCCTCTGTTGGTGTGCGGCTTACTTTCTTTCTTTGTGGAAGATGTTGGGGAATATGTAACGGCGTGGTTCTGCCGTAAAGCGACGCACCTCCAGCAAAGAGCGCCAGGCCTGCCCGAAGGGAACCGCTGGTGGAGTTACACATATATATATATATATATATATATACACACACACACACACATACATACATACATATATATATGCAGTTACCACTCCAGTGCTAGTCCACCAAGGAGAAACACGAACACTGCAATAACTGCTCTCACTGCCGGCCGCAGTGTCTTTATTATGACCAGATGCGCATAATGTCAGGCATATGACACGTTTCGGCTAACGCAGTAGCCTTGTTCACATGCCTGCACTGCTCAATTCAAATCATTAAATACACAAGTGCTCTAAGACCACGTGACTCCC